>NC_054869.1:7698697-8383697 GCF_018320785.1 Cheilinus undulatus
ATTCTCCGGGTTGGGAATTGCCAATTAGACACATGATTAGTTGTAATTAGGGCTCTCTCTCCATCGTTTAGGATTTCCAAAGATGTGCATTGTTTACTGATTCAGGGGAGCGGAGAGAGCTACAAATAAGGAAAGAAGAAGTGAGCAGGGTTGTTTATGAGAGCTTTATGGTCCCTAAATGTGAGAGACGAGGTTTGTCTACAGCAGTGATTTTCTGCTGGTGGGTCAGGACCTGAAAGTGGGCTGCAGAGCTGTTTTCAGTGGGCTGTGAAAGTGTGTCTGGAAAAAAAAGTGGCAAAAGTCACAATTTACAGCAGCCTGAAGCAGACAGTCATCTATATATTTTGTTTGTCATCAATAACGACTACATTTTGGTAACCTGACATGCCAGAAAGACTGTTTCATATCCATTGCATAGATAGATTTCATATTCATCTGGGAAACCTCCCATACAAAGTGTTTGGGAAGGGCAGGACTGTTCAAAAAAATTCTTGGAGGGTAATTGGACCTCAATCCTGTCTGTCACATTCATCACAGGCCAATCAGAGTGACAGGACAATACGAGGTAGCAGGCATGCACAGCTTCAGTAACCTGACCTCAACAGCACCAGGAGAATGCTGCTGTGGTTTATGAACAGTGGAGCTTATTGATGGATAAAACTCAAACTGAGGGCGTTTGGTGGAAGTGCAAAACATCCTCTGCCAAGAAAAGCTTTCAGTGTGGCTCTTTGCTCTAATTTTAATAAAGCAATGTGTCTTAGTTCTGATAAAACCGCTGCCATGCTATGGCTACTCTGAGCTAATCATACACCAGCAGCCATCGCTATCAACACAACTAAACCCCACCTGTAACCATTGCAAACTCATGCTGTGGTGGTCAGGAGAAGAGTGAAAACATCTTTCTGTCATGAAAAGCTTTCTTGGCTTTTCTTTAATCTGTATTTACTAAATGAATGTTGTCCAGCGTTGATAAACTACAGCTACATCACAGCTAATCACTACACTGGTGGCAGCCATTGTTATCAACTTCCTGTACAACCAAACCCCACCTGTAGCTACCACCTGGTCTTCCTCAAATGACGCTGACTGGTCAGGTCGATTTTCAGATCTGGATTGGAGCTTTGCAAGATGGATCTGCCTGATGGCCTCGGCTTGAGTTTAATCCACCAACAAGCTCCACTGTTTACAGCAGCCTCTGTCTGTCGAATTCAGGTAACTACCCGAGCTGTGCATGCCTACGACCTCATTTTCTCGTGTCTTCTAGGCCTGCAATGAATGTGACTTTGTCCAATCACCTCCTGAGAGTTTTTTGAAAAGTCCTGCCCCTCCTATGCTTTGCATGGGAGCTTTTCCAGATGGATGTGAAATATATTCATGCAGTGGATATGTGAAACAGTCTATCTAGTGTGTCAGGTTGAGGATATTCAAGTACTTACACAGTAAAGTAAGTAACTACTGTAAAACATAAATACATTTAATCAGCTCTTCAAGTCCCAGGTCATTTTCACACCTGATAGTCTGGGGGATTCGGTCCGTTTTGGAACGTAAATGGCAACATTGTTGCACTTTCCTTTGGTTTGGTTTGCGTTCACACTGCTCATGGTCCAGCCATCTGAACACCTACAACCTCTGCCCGTTAGGGGCTGTCGAACAAACAGTGACCAAGAAGAAAAAAAGGCATAGAAGAAGATGAAACCAGAGCTCCATCTCCTTTCGCTTGTCTTTTTTTCCACAGACACAATGAAATAACACCCATTTTACGCTCTCTTGGGGTTTCTGCTTTTGCATTGGGGCATTACAAGCAGCCAGCGAGGTGGTGAGCTGTCCAGCCTGTCGTTCTTTACATGATACGAATAAATCACCACCAACTACAATGTGTTGCTATGGCTTCACAGGCGCCAAGCGAGGTACCGACATGTATTTGAATGCATTAAATCACATATGAATTCGTATATCATTGCGCTTTTTGCCACTTCCTGCCTTTGGTTCACAAGTTGGTCCGCTTTGCTTTCACACCTCGAACGAACCGCACAAGGGTTCGTTTGGAAGTGGACTGAGACCCCCTGTTTCCAAGTGGTCCAGAATCCGTTTGTTTGGTCAGCACCAGAGTTTGTGTGAAAGCTCACACCACTTCAAACAAACCGGACTATCCAGGAAAGTGGACCAGAGTTCGTTTAAAGCGGACCAAACAGCTCTGGTGTAAATGCGCCCCTAGTTCTTAACGAAATATTAAGAGATAATAATGCAACCAACAGAAACCATCAACTTGGAGTATGAATGAGACAGTCCAGACTTTATTCAGTTACCGCAGTCGATTCCTCTACAGACCAGAAAGCATGACTCTGAGACCAAATAGCCTTCCATGTCATCTGACACCATGAGGAGATCCTTTTACTAGTCCGTAGTTACAGTCACTTAATCTACATGTTATATATATGCAATCAATTCTGCAGCTTTGTCCTTATTCATCCATTTATTTATTTAATGTTTATTTGTATAGGGACAAGTATGAAGCAAGTAAACTGTTGCCACACACTATAGCTTTTGTGGCTTGAGCTAATTTGCAATGCCCGTCCCTTGGCTTACACAGCTGTTCCACTGTTGTTAGCAGTGATGGTGGTCTTTACTCTGGTTTGGCAAATGCTATACTTCTTCCAAAGAACTCAGTCAACTTGTCCCCATCATCAATTTTGTTGAATTAGAAGGCTAATTTTTCTACTCTTGTCACAAACAAGCTTACTGGTGCTAACAGAGTCAACTGTTTGCCTTTTTTAGGAAATCGTCCCTTGAGAAATCCTGTAGCTGTCATAAAGCAGTTGTTGTGGCTGTAATCTAGCTAGCTGTGCTTCTGAAACCAGAGCCATAGCTTGAAAAGCCTTACCTCTGTGGATTGTTAATTATTTTCTTCATTCTTACCATTTCTCACCAAATTAATTCAGTCTGAAAAACTCAAAGTTTGAGTATGCATGTAAGACAAAGGATTGCTTTGCTTTAATATCAACGGCCATATTGAGTACTCATAACCTTCCCTATTTTAAACATGTAGGTTTTGCCATGTCTCTTTGTTCAGTCATGTTTTGCCCCATCTAAGGTCATCTGAATGATTTTTCATTGTAGTTCCTGGGTCCTGAGGCTGGACCAGTTGATAACCACTGGTCTATAAAACACTGTACTTAAAATGCCAGCATGGACAATGGGCTGGTGGTCCTAAGTGTAAGGGGACAATGCTTTTATGATCCTGTGAGGATTTGACAGACATCGACAGACGCTCTCAGAATGAAAATCCTTATGCTGGTTGAATTCAGTATCCTTCACCATTAAAATCTTCAGGGTCCTATAGCGGGGCCCCTGGACAAAGAGAGCTGTAAGCTGCCAAAACAAAACGTTAAATTATGAGGATTTATGAGCTACATTTTTACAACAATGACCTTAAGGGGGACTAAACAGTTATTAAAGGAAAATCAATAGAGGAGGGGTTGAGCACAGGTCAAGCCCTGAAAACTAATAGTTTGTTTGTCTCATAAATACCAACGTCTTTCAAACACAGACTGTGACAAAACATGGAGGATAAAATCCTCTTGAATTTTGCAGGACCTGCTTAAAAGCCTTTTTGATTTTGACTCCAGTTGAGATTACAACTTAATGGTGCATTCACAATTACTGGTGCATTCAAATCCCCACTTGGCTCAGTTACTCCAGCCTTTAATTCAGCAGTCGTGTTGTGCTGTGGCATGTGTCTAAACACGAAGACATGTTGTGGCTAAATGTTTTCCCTTTGGCGGCATTTTTAATGTTTAACTAGATGTTTTATGACTTTTTAAAAGACTTTTGCAGCCAACTCAGGGAAGCAGGGTGTTTTCTACGGTAAGAGAGATAACGGCAGTCACATTATCATAAGATAAAATCAATTTGGGATGCGGACTGTAATTTTCATGGACAGGATCTTGAGGCGCAGCCAGAGCGAGGAGGGTTTCCTGTTGGAGGACCTCAGAATTTCATCTCCACCTTTTTTTTTTGCAGATGATGTGATTCTGTTGGCTTTATCATTTGATGATTTCCAGCAGGTGTTTGGGAGGTTTGCAGCTGAAGTGAAGCATCAGGACCTCCAAATCCAAGGTCATGGTTCTCTGCTGGAAAATGCTTGTTTGCCCTCCCCAGATGGGAGTGAATCTTTGCCTCCACTGAAGGACTTCAAGTATCTTGGAGTCATGTTCATAAGTGAGGGTAGAATAGACCGCAAGAATCACAGGTGGTTGATGTAGCATCTGCAGTGTTGCATGTTGTATTGGACAGTCAAGGTGAAGAGGTAGCTGAGCCAGTAGGCAAGCCTTTTAATTTACCTGCCATTCTTCATCGTTTGGACATCCAGAGGGATCTTATATCATTTCCACCTAGTGGTCCGGTTAAGTTTGGCATGGAACAGTTCATGCTTATTTGAGTTTTCATTATCAAAAGATGAAGAGGATCCCAAATAATACCATATACCAATAGTACCATCTTGCTTTTTTGGCACCCTTCTGCTGGGGTGCCAAGCTTACCTGTCCATCCCTAAAAGGAGCTACACACACAATAGAGAGGGCAGTTAGCTGATTGGTCAAAAGAATCAACACTTCCCATGTGACACTGGTAATAAACACAAACACAGAACTTACTGTGTTTAAATTTCCTGTGGATTTTGAAAGAAGAATATTATCAGGACATTGTTTTTAATCACAATGTCAGCACGTAAAAGGGTTAGGAGTACCCTAACCCTTAACCTGAGTAGACATTCCTGGCAATTGCCACTGACAAGGAAAAGTGTAAAAATGGGATAAAAGCGGCAAAAGATGTTCAAAAATTTGGAATTTTTTTTTTGAAAAGTGGCAAAAAGTGGCAAAAATATTGCCAAAATGGACAGAAAAATTACCAAAGGTGGCTAAAAATGCAAAATAAATTGCATATATGGGCAAAAAGTAGTTAAAGAAGCAGAAATGGGTGAAAATTGACAACAAAAAAAGGTGATCAACGTGGAAAAAAGTGTCAATAAACAAAAAGTGGCAAAATGGGCAAAGAATGGCAAAAGATGGCTAAAGTAAGCAAAAACTTGAAAGAATATGTTATAGAAATGGGCAAAAAAGGGCAGAATTGGGTGAAAGAGGGCAAAAATGGGATAAAGGGGCAAGAAATGGGCAGAAAAAGTGGGAAACATTGGCTAAAATCAGCAGAATTGAGTTAAAAATGACAAAAGATGTGGCAATATGGATAGAAAAAAAGTGGTGAAAATGGTTCAAAAGTACCACAAATAAATCATCCTAATGTCCGAACCCAATAGTAGCTTGACACACTTTTCAGCTCAAAAATGAGGTAACTGTTAGCAGAATGCAAGCACCAATGCTACTGATCCAACACACTCACATTGATACCATTAATCTATTGAAACTGTGGAGGGCCCATTCTCTGGAGTTAACCAGGGCCCAGCCAGTTCTTTAGATTGGCCAGTTTGCAGGTTTAAATCTGGTAGACACTTTATAACAAAGATTGTTGCACCAGTCATGGTTTCAGTGTGGGTCATGATACAAAATTAAGCAGCAACTCCAGGTTTTACATGATGAAGCTCATTAGGATGTGCAGAACCTTGTAATGTCCTTGAGGGTCCACTTGAGGCTGGCTGCAAAAACCAAAGAATCCCCATTAGAGCAAATCTGAAAATGCACTTTTTATACAACAAAAGTAAACATTTTCACAGCCTGGCATACAGGGATCTGGTCTCTTTACTGATTTATTTCTCAACAAGAAACACAAAGGGGGATATTTTTATTGAACACATTCATTTTATAAACATATTTATGTGAAGATATGCAAACGGGCATAGGTTAGGGCCTGTAGCCATTGGTCAGGAAGCTAAGGGCTACTTTAGCCTCACCTCTTTGTCTAGACTTATAGACAGTTTTTAGAGATTAGCATTCACAATATGGTGACCAGCTCTGATCAGAACACCTCTTTAGGCAGACGATGTACTTGCGGTTCACTTTGCTATGCTTGAAACATGCACAGTGGTAAACTTTTTGTATGTCATGAACAAACTTTTCAGCTGATTGATTAAAAACACTTGAGGTGATATCAGGGCAGATCCCTCTGTTAGTTTATAAATTTTAAATCATATTTCCACTCAAACCTTGCATAAACGACCACACACAAAGATTGAAGGCTCAATTTCAATCTAACATGTACATAATCAAGAAAAATAATCCTAGAAAACTGTATAAAGCCCAACCTTAAGGTGTGTTTAGCCTCCTGGATTATGCTTTAGAAAACAGGCTACTCCCAATAGCCTGTTATGAAAGTAGTTTGGTCGTGGTTCTCACGCACTAAAAGCAAGCCGTCACCAGACTTACAGAAAAGGTTGCATGCCTGCAGCCTGGGTCATGCCAAAATAGCTGCAGAAAACTCCTCAGTGCTGTTGATTTTGTTTTGAATGTGCAAATGTTGATTCATTTCTGTGAAAGTCATGCTTATGTATCAGCCCGTTGCTCACCTCCAGTCTCTTTAAGTGGAGACTCAACGTTGCAAATTGAGCCTAACACAGCACAGCATTGACCCAGTCACAGTGCAGGAATCCAGTTTGAGTGCTGTGAAGTGAATAAATGAGTTCTAAACCCAGGGTCTGCTTTTTAAAATGAAGGTCTGCCCTTTCAAAAGATATCCCAGCATGCACTCTCAGCAGAGGCTCAGTGGCTTTTTGTGCCCACCTCCCTAAAAATTCAGTATCTCTTTTTGCTACAGATGGTTTTTACCTTCTCTGAGAGTAATATGTTGTATGCTAAATTATTTAAAAGTCAAATATGAATGATTTATTCACAACCGTGGGAAGAGAGTGGAGTTCCTCCGATATGAAAAGTTAGGCAGAGCTAAAGGGAAGGAAAGGTAGAAAGAGGAAGATGCTAGTTCAATAAGAAGCTAATGAGATGGAGCCTGCTGTGGGAGAAGTGTAAGGAGGATGGATTGGACGGAGGCAGTGACAGCTGGTGCATTATTTTCCAATGGAGGCACAAATTCTCACAGATGGTAGGGATGTACTGTTCTGACAAGCCAGATAGACTTTCATATATCTATTCCATGGATAGATTTCACATTCATTTCTCATTTGAAGTGTTTGGGAAGGGCAGGACTGTTTCAAAAGATTCTTGGATGGTGATTGGATGCCTGTCACAGACATTATGGGCCAATCAGAGTGACAAGACTTAATGAGGTCGTAGGCATGAGCAGCTCCAGTAGTAACCTGAGCTCAACAGACAGGTGCTGCTGTAGTTTATGAACAGTGGAGCATGTTGGTGGACAAAACTCATGCCAAAGCAGGTTGGCAGAAGAGCGAAAACATCTCCATCCTGAAGACGCTTCAGTGCTGTTCTTTGCTCTTTATTTATTAAAGAATTGTAGTCTAATTCTCATAACACAGCTATGCTGCAGTCACATCCAAGCTAGGGCTGAACCATTTGGGAAAAAAATCGAACGCAATTTTTTTTACCCAATAATGCGATCTAGTATGCAATTATTTCTTAAGTTCCTCATCTCATGCAAAACAAGCAATAATTCGTTCTATACTATAACCAACAAAATATTAAAGTAGGGCAGAACAATTTTCAAAAAATATCAGTTGGGATGATTTTATTTTACTCATTTTGCAAATTTGATATGAATTTTTCTATTTAAGAGGATGGTATTTCTTTATATAATTATCATATTTGATAAGACAAACACACAAAAATGAAGAATGTCTGATTGTTTTTGTACACTATTCTAAAAATATGGCATGAGAATGATTGCATGATATGTAATGCATAACATCTATGATGCAGGAAAAGTTCTAAACTGGTAATTTTACATAAATTTCAGGTTAAAGAAATATTGCACCTTCTGCGATTCAGACTCTATTGCGATTTAATCTAATTTGCGATTAATTGCTTAGCCCTAATCCAAGCTAATTGCTACACAAATTGTTTAAATTCCATATATTATATTAAAGATTCTGCCTGTCACATGCACTATGGGCCAATCAGAGTGACAAGACAAAATAAGGTCATAGGCATGAGCAGCTCCAGTTGTAACCTGAGCTCGACAGACAGGCGCTGCTGTAGTTTATGGAGAGTGAGGCATGTTGTTGGATAAAACTCATGCCAAGATTGGTCAGGAGATGTGCAAAAACATCTTCTCTACCAAGAGAAGCTTTCAGTACGGCTCTTGATATAAAATGTGGTCCATTTCTGATGAAACCACCTTTATATCATGTCTACATCTGAGCTGATTGCTACACTGGTGGCAGCCATTGCTACTCTCCCCAAGTACAACTAACCCCCACTTGTAGCTACTGCCTCATTCTCCTCAAATGATGCTGATTGTCTAAATTCCATATATTCTAGATTTATCACACACAAAGTGAAACATTTAAGAACTTTTTTTTGTTTTAAGCTCAATGACACAGCTTACTGTCATAAAAACCAAGAAAACAGTATCTTAAATTATTAGAATGTCACCAAACACTAGGGGTGTGACGAGACTCTTATCTCACGAGATGAGATGAGATGAGCCAAGATTTGGGCCCACGAGACACAAGACAAGATGAGACTTTACACTTTTGTTTTTTTTTTCAATTTTGGAAAAAAAAATAGATGGGTGGATAATATGTCCTTTATACAACTGAAAGTCATAATTGCAAAGCCTTCAGGTCTATTCAGAAATGTTTGAACTAACTTCTCTTGTACTGAATAGGCTATCAATGCTTACACACAGTTTATCTTGTCTAACTCTGACTCAAACTGTACATTTTAATGCTCTTCAAATCAAACCTTTCATTTTAATAGTCTACCAAATTTTTATTTTACTACACTATGCACTCATTGCCACAATTACAATAATTATAATAAAAGCATTTAGATTATTTTGAAAGTACTTTAAACACTGTTTACAACAGACTGAGATATAAAGAGCTGCATCAGTAAAATCAAACTATTTCTCATCCTCTTTAAGGACATCCATATTTAAAACACACAAAAGAAATATTCCTGGCAATAACACGTTTGCTGTAATGTAGAGAAATAGATTATTTGATCGTTTTTGTGCGCTTTTTGTTCATATGAGCTTTGACAGTGTTGGACATGACGCACAGATGAGCGTGTGTGTTAATGTGTGTGCGTTGGTGAGCGAGTGTGTGTCTCTGCTCTGCCTGTCAGACAACAAGCAGGGCACGTTTAAATGGGGCTAAAACTGCGTTTTTTGGAGCTAACAATGGACTCTATGGCACTGAAAGAGAGTTCGTTTCGCTAAGTTTACCGCTGAAGTATACAACCGCCTGTTGCGCTGCTTATGTTAGTCTTCTGATTGATGATACGCGCAGCCAACAGCTGATGGATGTGTGGCTGACAGGCCGTGAGATGAGAAGGAGACATGACGAAGAGTGACGATCGAGTCTGCGCGCATACACAAACTAATGTAACACTATATTGTCCTTACAGAGACTGCACAGCAGCAACATTTCATCATTTTGGACTGTTATGATGAACTTATGACGCACTGACGGATCATGTGCGGCCCCAAGAAACCCAAGCGGAGGAGGGGTTGGGGGATGGAGCGTGTTCTGAATAGGTCACAGATCAGCTCCGTTTCTTCTTTAGCTCTCCCACCAACAGTTTTAAAGTGGCCAGGGCATCTTTGTGATCTTTTATGACTTCCAGTTGGGTATTGTTTTCTGTAAGGAGAGCTGCTTCTCCAAGTGTCTGCGCAATATTGATCTCGCAAGACAGTTTTTTCCTCAACGAGAAATCTCGTGACGTTTTGATCTCATCACATCCCTACAAAACACCAATTAAAAAAGAGGCTTGTAATACGAAAATGTTTACCTTCTGGAAAATTATGCTCATTTATGCATCCAGTAATTGGTCGGGGCTCCTATTGAATGAAATACTGCATCAATGTGACGTGGCATGGAGGCAATCAGTCTGTGGCACTGCTGGGGTGTTATGAAGCCCATGTTTCTCTGATAGCAGCCTTCAGCTTGTCTGTATTCTTGAGTCTGGTGTCTCTCTATGGGGTTCAGGTCAGACCAGTTGGCTGGCCAATCAAACACAGTCATACAATGGTCAGGAAACCAGTTTCTGGTAGTTTTGGCTTCACTGTGGGCAGGCGCCAAGTCCTGCTGGAAAAGGAAATCAGTATCTCCATAAAGCTTCTCAGCAGATGGAAGCATGAAGGTCTCTGGACTCTGGGCTTGATAAAGCAAAGTGGGCCAACAGCAGCAGATGACATGGCACCTCAAATCATCACTGACTGTGGAAAATGAAAACACTGAACTCAGGCACCTTGCATTCTGGGCGTCTCAGAGCCTCCTGCAGACTCTGGGACCTTGACTTCCAAATGAAATGCCAAATTTAGTTTAATCTGAAAACAGGACTTTGGACCACTGATTAACAGTCCAGATCTTTTTCTCCTTTGTCCAGGTGAGACACTCATAAAGTCTGTGGTTCAGGGGTGGTTGGACTTGGGAACACAAAACACTTGTGAGCCCATCTCCTGGACCTGTCTGCGTGGTGGCTCCTGATCCACAGACTCCAGCCTTGGTCCACTCCTTGTGAAGCTCCCCTAAGTTCTTGAATCTGCTGTTTGACAATCCTCTGAAGGCTGAGCTCATTCCATTTGCTTGTGCTCCTTTTCTTACCTCACTTTTCTCTTCCAGTCAACTTTCCATGAGTATTCCTTGATACAGCCTCTGACAACAGCCCGTCCTTTCAGCAGTGACCTTCTGTGGCTTACCCTCCTTTTGAGGGTGTCAGTGATTGTCCTCTGGACATTTTTTTTTAAGTCACCAGTCTTCCCCATGATTGTGGTTGTGTGCACTGAACCAGAGTGAGAGAATGAAGATGCAGGAGACCTTTGCAAGTTGAACTTTTCCACAATATTCTAATATTTTGAGACACTTTCTCTTTTCTAGCCAGTCTTTAAGGTTTTTGCTGTTTTTTTTTTACATTAACAGTTGGATTGATGTTTTGAAAAATAGGCCCAGTTTGTTGCAGATGGCCTTTTTTTAATCCCAGTCTATTACTAGGTTCTACAATATTTAAAACAATCTGTTGTAATTTCTTTAAAGAATTGTTTTCTGTAGAAGAAAAGGAAGGGCTTAGCGTGCTAGCCCATTTCTACTCGCTGTCTCTGGATGTAGGTCATGAAAATATGATATAACTGCAGCAAACTTCTCCAAGGTTCAGCCTAAAGAAAACACAGCGTAGGTGAGATCACACCTGTAAGTTTCACAGGGGATTTGAGGGAGGAAGGGCCCTTGGATGGCAGCCGGATTAGCCGCAGCCTTCGAATCCTCTTTACCAACCGGAGTGTCAGTGATGAGCCGAGTTCACACACAGCTCCCACATCGACCCACCTTCCACATCTGATAATATTTCTGAGAGGTCGTCTTGTAACTCCGTCCCGGGAGAGCCAGTTCTCGCTCGGTGCGGCTCGGGAACATCGAGCAGACACAGATGACTTGACCCGGCTGACGCATCCTCAGGTAATGTGATGTGACGCCTAAGCTCCCCTCGCTCAGGCTCCGCTCTCTTCCCACATGTCGGCCACCTGGAGAAAATGTGGGGGATTGGACATCTCCTGCTGGTTCAGTGTGATCGAATGAAAGGCGGTTCACGCTTCTGAAAGAGTGCTAAATCAGGAGAGAAGGAGTGTTGAAGTATTAAATAGGATGTTACACTGAATTCTTAAATCCTCTGATCACAAGCAGTTTAGAGACGGAGCCACAGTCAGGAGGTTTTATCCTTGATATGAGACAAATTCAAAGTAAAAAGCCACTACAACAGTTTTTACAGAGGAAACTGTGTCATCTTTAGAGAGGAAGAAGGGGGTGAAATAAAAATGAGTTTTAGTTAATCATTGATGTGGGCTTTTTTAAACATCAGTTTCTCCCTCTGTTTGACTTTTATGAGAGGAGAACATAAAGTGAGATGGTCACATGTTCAGAGAGGATGTTGTGTGGGAATGACCCCGAAGCTTCTCAGATGTATGAGAACTTTTTATGTGCTGGAGTCAGCAGCAGGTGCTCTTAATTATTTTGCTCCTGCCTCTTAAACATCCAGAGTCTACCACTGCTACCCAAACACTGACCTCAACTAAATATTCTCAATCTTCATGCAGAACATATTTTTCTAAGCCATCCACATCTGTGGTTCTGTTTGCTTCAAGATGATTTTAGACTGATTTCATCATGTTCTGTACAATAGATCACTTTAACTAAGCGAGAGCATGCACTTTCCATTGTGTGGTAGTCATCAATCTTATTTTTTCCTAATCTTCAGCATCATCCGTTCCCATCTAATCACAATCTCACTCCATTCTCTGAGAAACGAGCACCCTAATTTTCAATTAGCTCCTTAAAAAGGGCAATCAGAGAAGTGCAGAAATGCAGGATTAAATTGAATGGGAAATGATAAACAAAGAAGGATGAAACTGGGTGAAGATTTAAGAGTTTACAGCAGCTGGCGGGCCTGTAGGACTGAATAATAGACTGTTTGAAAGCATGGATGAAGTCCAAAAATCTGGCCATCTGTGCAGGCAGAGCCAATTTTCCATACAAAACCAATGCAGCTCAGTGTTTCTGTGCTCAGGGTCAAAATGACCCGTCTTTTATTATTCAGGTGCTCCCAGGGATAATACTTCAATTTTGGGAACATAAATGAGCTTATCCATGCAACTTCTCCCCCATCGGTCAATCAAAATGAAGAAGGGGCAAGGCAAGTATGTGTAGCACATTTTAGCAAAAAAACAACTCATTTTCACATGAGACATCAAAACACAGTGACAAAGGGGAAAGAGACACACCAGAAATGTAAAAAATGTATAAAACTGCCAATAAAACCCACAATAGAAAAAGATCCAGTGAGAGAAAAGGAGAAATTTCTACTGGACTGAATCTTCCTTTCACTGGAAATCCCCTATCTTCTATCCAAACAGAAAACCCTCTGACCCAGTCGGCACCATGTTTTGATTTCATTGTACCACACCATGATGTGTGTGATCGAGCTCTCATCTCCTTACAGCTACCTGACCATCTCAGTTCAGTAGTTCAGGATTTACGAGATTAGATTATTCTCTTGAAACATCTTTCACAGAGATTTGTTTTTCTTCCCAGACAACAAAAGCCTAATCGCGTACTCATGTGAACACTCGGCCCCCCCAAATGACAACTGATAACTGTCCAAAACTTTCTTAGTAGTAGAATTTCAGCATTGACACTTGGCCTTGTCTCTGTGGATAACTGCCTTAATATTGATGTGCAGGAATGAACCACGATTTCCACATACAAGAGCTGTGCTTCGCTCTGCAGCACCACTGTGTTGCTCTGACCAAAGGTGAGCGACCTCTCACACAGGAAGCGTGCCTAGAGCACTGTGCAACACAGCGCAGCCCTGATCAGAGATGAAGGGGACTGTAAGTTCATGCAGGAATAAAATGTCAACAGGAGATTAGTTTACCTATATGGGGTTGATTTGCCATTCATTTTGACATGATTCTATGACTTTATTGCTTCCACCATGGGCGAGTACTTTATGGAGTAAAAAATTCGGTGGCTTTAACTTTTCCTTATCAGTGGTGCTGTGCAGCTCTGTGACATGCTGACCCTCTGATGACCTCTTGTATGTGTTGCAGGATGAGATGTAATGTTGATATACTGATGATTTACTATCAGGAGTCCATGCATTGTGTTGTGTTTTGAATTTGACTGGATTTTTTTGCATGTTTTTCCGGCTGTTTGTATCTGCTGCTCTATGTGGATGGATGTGGTTTGTCAGCGGCCAGTGTTGAAAAAAGACCTGCAGTGTATTTCCAATGAATAAAAGCTTTGTCTGGCCAGTGCTGGACATGAGCATGGGCAGTGGAACTATTTTGATTGACTAGAGATGGAGCGGTTTGCTCTGCATGATGATTCACTGGTGGATCGTGCTGCTGTTCTATGTGGAAATTGGAGATGAGAGAAACACAGGGAAATCAAGTTTTTATAATTGAAATCATGTAGTTTTAGATTCAAAAAAGAAAAAATTCAGAATTAAGAAATTCAACATCTTCCAGTATCAGTAATGCCAGCAAAAAGGTGGAGCAAGAAATTTAGGGTGCTTTCACATTAGGCCCAGTTGATTCGAACCGTGCTGTGCCACGATTCCTCCCCCTTCCCCCGCAGGCTTGCTTTCACTCTAGCAATATCGAACTGTGCCCGGGCGCACTTGCGTATTTTCTCAGTCAGGTGGCGGTATGCACGTAGCTGGTTTTTACAAAGGAGGAGAAAGAAGAAGAAGATTGTTTTTGTTTTGACCCAGCAAAAAGTCCATCCTGCATCCATGGATGATTAAAATCACTTTTAAGATGCCAACAACTTCACTCTTTGTATCTGCACATCTACGTGTAGCTCAGAGGATTAAATGTGCTTGTGCTGCAAAGATACAGCAGTTTTTGAGGTGACAGGAGACTTTTTACTGCCTTTGCATCTCCTCTTACTGATACCACCTGTGTTCATCTGTAAGGTAAGTCACAACAGACCATTAATTGACTGGAAAAGTTTCGCCTCCTCAAGTGGGCCCAGGCCTGGTGCCTGGGCGCGATTTGTTTGCATTCACACTACCCAAACGAACCGGACTTTGGCCTCAAGTGCACTCGGATCCAGGACCGGGCCCCTAGTGTGAAAGCCACCTAATTCTCCCTGCATGTTTTTTTCCCCACATTAGTTTAGAGCTACTGCCAAAAAATGACTCCTTTATGCATTTTTTTTTGTGTGTTTTAGGGCATTGTTTACCCTTTTTGAGAGAGGAGGATTGTTGCTAGAGTTAGAAACAGGGATGAGAGAGTTGTGGAGAGACCGGGGCCACCCGCGTACATGACCCTTAAACAAAAAAAAACATCTGTTATGCCGCAGTGTTAATTTGTCGACTAAAACTATGACTAAAAATGTGCATGAGACTCACTAAAAAAATATCTTATATGACAAAAACTCAAAAATGGAGTTCAGTTTTTGTCAAAGAGACTAAATGAGACTACAGAGTTAGTGCTGGACTGTTGAATGTTTAACATCCATGATATTTCTTCACTGTGCATGTAAGGTATGTCAGTGCATCATTGTATTTTAAATCAGTTAAAGTATTGGTAGTGCCTTACTATTAGAGTTTTGGATTCAAATTAACAATAACCCATAAATGTAGGAAATATTTAAGGGCAATTATCCACTTTGTTTATCCTGACTCTCAGCAGAGGTCTGCTTGTTGGAAAATTCAGGAAGATAAACAGCAGGGCTGAAACTGTCAGGCAGGCATGCAGGAGGAATTTTGAAATAAAGGCATACCGTTATCTGTGATTTCCACATACACTGGTTGTGCCATGCTGCGCAGGGGCGAAGCCAAACGACCTCACACACTGGAGGTGTGCCAGGAGTACTGTGCAACACGGTGCAGCCCTGAGCAGCTTAAAGGGCAAAAGAATACAGAACTATGAGTTCATGTGTGAATAGATGTCTACAGCAGATTGTTTTGCCTTCCTGGAGTTAATTTGCTGTTCATTTTGACATAATTCCAACAGGATTCAATTCCAGTTCCTCCCACATTATGAAGTTAAAAGGTTAATGTGCAAAGTATCCGGTCAACATCAAAATACAACACAATGAACAGACTCTCGTTCGTAAATCATCACTGTATCAACAATACATCTCATCCCAAAGCACAAGTGAGAGGTCATCAGGAGGTCAAAGAGTCACAGAATTAATGCAGTGCCATTGACAAGGAAAAGTTAACTTCTGAGGTAAAAGTTGCAGAATTCTTAACGTCATGATGCACTTACCCATGATGGAGGCAATAAAATCATTGAATCATGTCCAAATGAATGGTAAATCAACCCCAAAATAATCCACTGTTGATATGCTACTCCTGCGTAAACTTGTAGTCCTCCTGATCTTTGCCCCTTTGTCCCAAGCTGTTAAGGGCTGCACGGTGTTAGGCAGAGCTCTAGTCACACTTCCATTGTGTGAGGTCGCTCGCCTTGGGCTGGAGCAAAGCTGCGGCGCCTTGGAGCGCCATGCAGCCAGTCTATCTGGAAATTACAGGCAAGTCACTGGGTTCATATAGAAGTTTGTTCAAATTGTCGCTTGTGAAGTGTAACCTGAACAGTTTGATCCACTGTTCAACAAAAATACAAACATGTTCTTTTTTAGGCACAATGCTGCAAGCAAGAGAAGGTGCATTCGCTTCATTTACCGCACATTATAAATAGAGTGCATCACATTGTGTGGCACAACTGGTTATCAAGTTAATATGCTAAAAAATGTGATTGTATTTTTACATTTAATTTTGACTGTCCATCTCTGCCTCTTTGCTGAAAGAAAGGCCTTTTTATAAAGTTTTCTACTTTTCAGCGTTTTTGTATGTTAGTATGGAAGCAGTATTTTTATAGCTACACTTGATGGAATATTTCAGTTTTAACTCACCAGAGTTTGGCTGCAAGTCATGTTAAATTTCACATGATAAAAGTTTTTCACCCTGACTTCTGCCCTCCTAGCTCTGTGGAGTGTCACTGCTTATACTGGAGTGACACTCCAGTATAAGGGCACTCCAGAGTGATGGGAAGGGTCAAGGGTGAGGACTCAGACAGAGGCTTGTGCAGAGAGGGTGACCTTTGACCTTACAAGGACTGGAGCTCATGTAAGAGAAAAAGAGAAAGAGATAAACCTTTGAAATAAAATGGCACAAGCTCTGGTTTATTATCTCGATCCCATTTGATTTGAATTTATTATTAGAGTTTTACATGGAATAGTAAACAAATTGACCCTTATCGCTCTTTTTACTTCTGTACACTTACATTTGACCCAGTTTTTGATGTTTTGAAGAGCTTTCTGAGCCTGGGTAAACAAAAACTGTTAGATCCTCTCACTTCCTGTAGATCAGGTCAGACTCAGCCTTCGTACGTCAGCAGCACGCTTGTTATGTTGCACTTTCCTGTCTGTTTTGGCATGCAGGATGATGAATTAGCAACCAGTCCAAAGATAGAGATCTCACTTTTATTTTGCTGTTCCCAGCTTGTCACCTTATTTACCCAGCAATCTCCAGAGACAGAAAGAAGAAAAGGGCCAAAGTGCTGAGAGCCTTTGTTGCGGCGTAAATCACGTTTTGTGTTTGGCACAACAAAGGTGGAGTCCATTATTCATCAAGATTGAACAAAGGGCCAACAAGCGTTTACAAAGCAGTGAGATAATGAGCTTCCTGCTGATGGAGTCGAGAGCTACACACAAACACAGGCGCTCCATCTCACATACTCACTCTTCATGCTGTGGAGTGCAGATAATATGTTTTGAACATTTAGCATATCGCTGCCTTGCAGACTAACGATGCCACTCAAGGTTTGGCCTCGGCTCATCTGTGCACATGAGCGGAATATTTACATGGTCCATTAAACCGGCAGAAAGATTGATCCTGCACACTTAGAGGTTTACTTTTCCCAATGAGTGACCAATCATGGTTATCAGCTTGATTTTTTTTTATATGCAGGGGAAAATAAGTCGCCATACATCTTCCAATAAAGGCCTAACACCCTGGTCTTTTTTTCTGCATGGTGTTTCAACAAAAAAAGCAGCTACCAACAAGCTCCACCATTCAGAAACTACAGAAGCATCAGGTTATTGGAGTTGTGCATGTGTGCTACCTCATTTTGTCTTGTCGCTCTGATTGGACCATAACAAATGTGACAGACAGAACATTCATCCAACCACCTTTGGCGAATTTCTGGAAAGATCCTGCCCTTTCCGAATGCTTTGAAATGGAAGTTTCCCGGATGGATGTGAAATATTTTATATTCAGTGGATATATGAAACAGTCTCTCTGGCATATCAGCAGATCTGCCCCTGCCTATATGCAGACTATGCATAGCGGGTAGGGCCTCATTCCCGGGGGGGGGGGTGTTACTTTGAGGATTGTTTTTTTTTTCTTCTTTCACTCTCTGTACATCCGACTGCTGAGTGTATGATAAATATGATCAAGGTACGTATATACAATGCTGACCAAACATAAACTTTACCTGGGCATCACACGTTAGTAAATTAACCCTCAAGATATCTTTTTTGGGAGATCGGTACCATCCATGATCAATTAAGTGCGTGCAGCATCCGCTCGCTCTGCCCCTCTCTCTCTCTGCAACACACAATCTCTCATTACATCTGTCCTGCACTTTCACCTGCTGTTCTGCAACCTCCCTAGCCAAAGGTCAACTTCTACCATTGTTTAGTTTGTGAAATTATGATAAAACTCTGTAAAGTTCCCCAAGATCAAGTAGATAGCTAATAAATAAGGATTAATGTTATGATGAAAAAAAGGAACCTGCAGTGATGATCATTATTTGAAAATAGACAACAGATGGAAAAAAAAAAAAAACACATCTTTGTTTATTGCAACCAGAAATATGATCACTAAAATCAATGACCCTTTTGTGACTTTCTATCAGATAAAGTTAGTTTTGGTCAAAAAAAAAATGATTTGATTTTGTTACGAGATCCAGGATTAAATACTGAGTATTGAAAAGTTACAAGGACTGTTTTAATCCTTTCTGACTTCAGTCTGCAGCTTCTTACTCCCTCGTATCCGCTGAAGTGTCAGGGCTTGTGGTTTCCTGCACCTAGCATGTGGCAAGAACTCTGAGCTTCTACATAACTCTACATCTCTAAGCCCCTCCCTTGTTTGTATGTAAGAATGAGCCTGCTGTGTTTTAGAAAGAACAGCGAGAGAAGCCATGTCAACCTTTGAGGCTCATCTACGGGGGCCTTGTGTGGTCGGAAGAAAAAACCCTCTTGTGATGAATTTACATCCACAATAATTCCACGAAAAACAACAATAATTTAAATCCTCAAAAGCTTGTAAAGTTAATCCAGAAGTTTTGTTTACAAAATACAACCGAGAACTAAAATTGGGGTTTAAAAAAACTTTATTTTGACAAAGCTTTAGCATAAATATGTCCCAACATAAGAATATAGGTACCAAAATTTCAAAATGGTTAAAAACTCACGAGTTGAAACCACAAAAGATAGCTTTTGGTTAAATTTAGTTCTCCATCCTGTACCATAGAAACTGTTTACTCTAATCAGCTGACGCTACCTTCAATGAGGAAAATACCAGCATGGGTCTCCCTGACTTTTAAAGCCATTGGGTAGTACTGGTTAGCTTCTATTCATACCCTCTTTTGTAGAGTAGCTTCCTTTCCACTTACAAGTAGTAACGACCCTAAACTGGTTTGTTCACTAATAGTTATCACCAATCACCCACAGAAGGTCTCAGGACCAAAGAACAGGTACATGCCAGTCGGAACCTATGGTTGGACAGGAAATTTGAGGCCATTTTATGAGGTATACTAGGTTTTCAACCGCACTGTGACTGCCAAGAAAGGTAATCTTAGAAACCTGACTTTAGGGTAACACAATTAATCTAAGTCTAGAATTAAAAGGTCACTGTAGTCTACCAGATCTCAAAGTTCATCCAAAAGGTCACCTGCCGAGGTAAAAGAAGTTCACCCAAAGCAAAATCCCCCTTGCTGTTCTTAGAAGTGCACAAAAAGGTCTCTTGTGGTTTCGCCACTACTTGTCTCATTATGTAATATGTTTACAAAAGGTGCTTGCATCGTCACCTCTGCAAGTTGCAATTTTTTTTTCTTTTTTAGGCGGATAACCTTTGCATACCGTTGTATTTCCATGGAACAACAGAGAGAGAGAGAAAAAAAACTTAAAACCACATATGAAAATAAACCCGCCTGTTGATAGGAAAGATTGATGACATGTCATACTCTGTTTTATCACCTTAGGATAAATGTCATGACCCAAGTTTCCAAAAATGTCAACCTCTCAGACTTATTTAAAAAATAAAAAGGATCAATTGGACCTTTGAAGGTGCAAAACATGAAGAAATAAAGAAATTGAACAAAACATCCTAGCATGTATAGAAAGCACTTAATGGACCTTTAGACACATTCTTTTTTTTTTTTTTTTTACTGGGCACACGTTTGAAAACATCCCTGTGACCCAGTTGTGGGCCCTGACCCACCAGTTGAGAGCCAATGGTTTAGATGACTTCAGATTATTGATTTAAACTAAAAGTCTACTCATAGATTCATGTGCTAATATAATCAGTCATGTTTATGAGCTCCACAATGAGAGTGTTCAGTGAGACACTTAAGGTCGTGGAGGAGTTACAGATTGAACCGGCTGCAGTGCTGAAGTTTGTATTCCAGCTGTGAAGCTGAAAATGGAGTTGTGGCGACTCATCACTGCCAGACAGCCCTTGAGCAAGACGTCCACAAACTGGGTCAGCGCAGCGTAGGCCGCCTGCATGCCATGAAATCCCTTTAAGAGTGTGTGAAATACAAGAGGCAGGAAGAAAATAGGGAGACTTATTTTTACAGCGCTTTATTATGTAACATTAAGATTTCTGTAAGGATTGTCAGTGCCGGATGTTTCCTGCCAATCATTTACAAACACTAACAGACACTGTTTACTTTGGCTGCATCAGTTATCTCATTTTATGTTTTTTTTTTTTTTTTACTAGGAGATGGGAGTTTTAAGTATTTTAAATATTTAATACTCTTTTCTACCCTATAAATTAGTAATCACTTTTGTTGCCAATTATTTTTCTTCCCTGCTGGACCTGTTGTGCACAAACTCATACTTTTGTCATCATACACCAATCCTTGTGACAAGCAATGGTGATAGATGCCAGCAGTGAGAGCTGTCTACAGGAACAGCCTCTGTATTGTTGTAAATCAGCCCTCAGGTCTGCTGTCGTCTCCTCATACATCTTTTTTTTCACATCGTTTTTCACTGAGATGGTGACTCGTACTCTGGCCATCAGCTCAAGGCAGCCTTCTCTTCCCATGTGAGCTTATCTCCAGACACCTTTTTCCAAGACGGTCTGGCTGCAAAGGTCACATGGAGGCCGTTGAATCATTCTCTCTGTTTACATGGGCCAGCCAGTCTTCCTCCACTGACGTACGCGAGTCATTTTACACCAGTAACCTCTGCACTGGCTTTGCAATGCTGTCACAGCACATGTCATAAATCATACATGTAATATACTGCTATAAAATGTTTTTATTATAATTTGGATTTTATTTTGTATTTATCTTCATGTATTCAAATCAGGAGATGTTAGACTGTTTTCTGTGTTTCTTTTCATTTTACATATATTTTTTTTCTTCTATTTTTTTGCATAGTTTTCCTTTTTTTTGTCTCATATTTAATACCAGCTATCACTAAAAGTTCTAAATAATGATACTCTGTGTGCTTCTCTCTATCTGTGCTGCCCAGCGATGTATTGCTGCTCTCTGACTTCTGATGTGTGTCTCACACTCAGTTTGCTGTGTGCTCATCGTTTTGGTCTCATGCTTCATCAACAAACCAACCAACCAAGTGGATAGAAGATGATAAACGCAAGATTTAACAACAGAACTGCTGTCGGTCCAATTTGAAGTCATTGTTGATCTTTAACCCTGAGGTCTGCGCACTCGCTGGCGTGTTTCTACTATGTTTTCATGAACATCTTTGTCAGTTTATGCCATAGAAATGAAGTTCAAACGCTTCTGTGAACGGGTGAATCTCAGCTTTCACTTCTTCTGAATCTCAACTTTTTATGTTGCTAACAGGGGCACATGTCGTCACCTCTCACTCTGAACCATTGGATGAACCATTTGTCTGTCAACCATTCCCAACTAATTGACAATCTGGAATCCCTAAGTCCCTCCCTATCACAGTTTTTGCAGGAGAAGTCAGGAGAGAGACAGGAGCGAGAGGAGAAAATTAGACCTGGTGATGTCTGATGATGGTGAAGCGTTTGACTGTGACTGAGATGAGATGAGAACTGTATAGAATCAACTCCCAACTCCCCCCCCCTTTCTGTTCTTCTGCCTGTTTGAGCTCCGTAGCTCCGCCCCTCTCTTTACGTGCCTCCTCGCGGATGAGAACGTCCGCTGAATTGAATACTGGCGGTGGCAAAGCACTCGTGGAGTGATTTTGCTCTGATTTCCACTGAAATCAATGGCCGAATCACAGGCAAGAAAACACTTCATCTCATCATGAACAAATTCTACACAGGAACGAACACTGCTGTAAATTCTGCCATTGAATCAACTTCTCACTGAGCTGAGATACGGAAGCTACAGTGGCCAATAGGAACGCTCCCTCTGACCTGAGCCTGATTGGCTGCGAGTACTAGCCTCCTCATTGGCTGGGGCACCCCCGTCCCTTGCTGGTTTTCTCAAGTGAGATAGCAGCGCCATGCCCCGGTGCAGCCAAAAAATAAAAAGTATGACGTTAACTTTAAACTGTCTGTCGTCAGCTTTGTGTTTGTTTACTTCCTTACCAGTATTAAAGTGTTTAGAGAGTGTTGAGTTGACAGAAGAAGACAAAAGTATAACTATGGTACTGTAATCTTGTCTTAAAAATGTAAAGGTGATATTCATACTGGTGTAAATAAATAGTTTGATTAAATTTGCCATATTTTTCCAATTTTTGCTAAGCAAGATTATTGTGAGAAAGGAATTAAACGCCTGTTCCAAATAAACGTCTGGTCTGCTCAGTGATTGAGACAAATGCCCGGGCTATTACTTGGTGTTTTATGGTAGACACTGTGGACCTAACAGGTAACACCGGGTCTATGTCCATGAGAGAGGCATTACAGACCCTGCTGAGGCTAAACGCTATACTTTCAGTTTGTCTGTCATTAAAATGTAAAAAGCTCAAGGCCATTCAGGCTTTAACATCTTTAAGACAGTCTAGTAGATGTTTTAAAGAGCTGCCATTGCTTCTTCTTAAAGGCAGGTGGATTTGCATATAATCCACATAAAGGTGGTATTTACCTGTGGTTCTCAGCTGGTGGGTCAGGATCCAAAAGTGGGTTGCGAACCCTTTTTTAGTGGGCTACAGATGTGCGCCTGGGGAAAAAATTTGTGCCAAATTCCAAAGTCTTTGAGACTCTATAAAACATGCATGTTTTGTCATGTTTCATTGTTTTGTTTCACCTTTTGTACAGCGTTTGGCCCATCTCTATGATTTTTTTATTAAATGCATCTGATTGACAAAAATTTTTTAAAATTTGGGTTGTAATTTTCCTTCAGCATTTGATGGTGGGTTCCATGACCCAACCAGTTGAGAACCACTGCTATATACCATGTGTTTTAAAAACCAAACCTAGATGGAGGAGGAAGATTGAGAATAGATGGGGTCCTAGTAAAAAACCTTGGGGGACTCATAGCCGTGTTTCCATCAGGGGGTCTGGGTTAATTCAGTATGGTTTGGTATGGTTTGGTACGCTAAACCCCAAAATATTATTTCAGCTGAAAGTGCTTTTAAAAAAAACAACAACTACATATTAATTATGTTAACCGTTGTCAGTACAGCTCCTTAGCTGATGGAATACGTCTACAGAAACGTTAATGTGTCGTAACAGTACGCTAATATGTGAATATATCTAGTCTATAACAGTTAAATGACAAAATATGAAAGTTTAGAGCTGTACTGAGAGAATTTGCCACATTAAAAATAAGGTAAAAGTTCAGCTGGTGTTAAAATCAAACTAGATTAAGTCAGAAATCCTGGGTGCACTGATCTCGCAGCCCTAAGTTTTACAAACATGTTCAACAACCACAGAGCGACGTTTTCACAGGTTACCTAAAGTAAGAAATAGATTAATAATTCGTTACAGAAGAGAATCAACAGTTCTAAGGCTTCGTATTCACAAAACCTAAGCATTAATTTAGTTTCACATCCATCACGGATAGATCAAGCTGATGTGAGCCTTCGGGCTCTGCTTTGTGTACTTAAAATCAGGTCCAGATAAATGTCAGGAAATTTGATTTGTGGCCAAATACCAATATCTACAGACTAGGAAACAGTTTGAATCTCTGTTTAGTTCAAATATCTCCAATTTAAGCAGATATCAGGTATCAGAGCAAGCAGTTTTTCTCCTGTTTTTGCCTGCTTCTTACAGCGCAGACTTTCGTGTTTTGCAGCCCGGAGCCAAGCAGCTGAGTCGCGTGATGACGTGACGTCAGTACAACCCCCTATTTTTGTGTGTGTAGCTCCACCTTTTTGGTACAGATAGGTAAGACTGGTACCCCTATGGAAGGGTGCTGAAAAGTGGGGGGCCTTTTCCAACTTTTGCTCTATGGAAACGTAAAAAAATGGGTGCCGTTCTGCACCAAACTGAGCCGGACCGCTTGGTGGAAACGAGAAAGCAGAGTCATCAAGTCTGACTGAAAACATGTGACAAACAGGACCAGAACCAGTTTAGGGCTTGTTCTATCTACACAGTTTTTTGAGGCAAACAAGGAGAGGCAGCTGTTTGCTCTAGAAACACTGAAAAAGCTGAGTCACCAGAATCAGTAGGGAGTGAAAGATCATTAAAAAGTCTTTAAATTGCAGACTTGAGCAGTGGTATCCATCCCTAGTGTGGAATCCAGTACACTTAAATTGAGCCTGTTAAATTCAGTCTCGATATAAGAGAAGCTGCTTATTTCTAAAATTGTGTGGGCATGTTGGTGAGGATGTGAACAGAACAGTGAGACAGTGTAAGCACCTGTGCTAAACTTACTTCATATGCATTAATCTAAAAAATGTACTTTTCCTTTGCTTCAAGCTCTACGCTGTACTGCACAGCTGAGTACGGAGCCAATAATCTGCAGGCACAGATGGATGAAATAGTGTCACTTAATCTCCCCAAAATCTGCCGTTCAGACTCTTAGATGAACGGTTTTGTCATTTTAATCCACAGTGGATTTAATATGCTCTGTTCACAATGGTACACCTTTGTTTCCTCTGTTCAAGGTAAGCTCATTATTACCATGCAGACTGACTGTGTCTATCCCATCATTATGTGTGCACTGCTCTGGAAACAAAGCAGTGACCTTTGTTTCACCATGAGTGTTATCGGTATTATTACACCATTGTCAGAGCTGTGTGTGCTCACCTGTAATGGCATTTTGTTTGTCTATCTCTAAGGTGAACCTGCCTTACGATGAATCCTGGAAACGTACAGTTATGATGGCTTACAGCTAAATGTGCTGTTCCAGTAAAGAGGCTGAAGAAGTGTGAATTATTTGCCCTGCCACTGCTCGATAACAGCAGTGAAATTACTCATGTAAGAATATTTCTGTCATCAGTCATCATTTGTGCTTCATTCACATTGTACTCTGACAGGAAGTGAGATTATTTTTTACAAATCTTAAACGCTGATGTAATCACAGTGTGAAAAAACAAATTATGTTCAGTTTGCTTCCTTCTAAGCATTTATATCATTCATGCTGATGTCAGCAGAAAGTTGAAATGTACAGTATCTAGCTGTGCACGTTTTTCCTCATTATCTTAACTTCCTTAGCACCCTTTTTCTTGTAAGACTGTATGGAAGATTAATGCATTAGTTTATATGAAGTTAATGTCTATTATAATTCAAAATAACCCAAATTCCAAATCTCATGTCTCTGACTGATTTATTAAAGCTTCTGAAATTTTTTAGCTTGTCATTGCTTTTATTTCATTCTGGTCTTTTTTATCACATAATGTTGGAATATACTGGCAGAATGACAAATAAACACCAAGTTAATGTTGTTTAAGCATTAAAAGGAGACTGATATGAACAGTAATGCATCTATATGCTCTACTAGGGCAAGGACAGCATCAACACACTGCAGAAAGAGCTTTTCTTTACAGTCTCAGAGAAATTATTCACAGTGATTGAAGCATTTGACTGTGGCAGAGCCCGCAGGCAGGGGTGGGAAACTCTGATGTTTTGCTTGTTTCTTAATCTTGCAAAACAGATGGATTGGCCAGATTTCATGTCTGTAACCATGAAGAGTTTTAAGTTTTACAGAAACAAAAACTACATTTGTAATTCCTTGCCCAGAAATGAGAGATGTAAAAATTAATCGAGTTAATTGCAATAAATCAAGATCAACAATTAGTGCACTTTTTTCTTTAATCGCCATTAATAACAAGCTTTAATGTTCCTTTCAGTACACTTTGGTTAAGGCATATCTGCCTCTCCCTGCAGCCACAGTGTAAAATAAGTCCACCACTGCTCCTCAATGTCTCATTTTACTGAGACAGCTGAGTGGACGAACCAAAGTCATCTGCACCTTTTAATGTCCTCTCATTTCATTTTTAATCCATTACAAGTTCCTTTCTCCGCTCATAAGTCATGCTGAAATCTTTGCTCTACCTGACAAATAAACAGAGTTAATCAGAGTTAATAGTCAGAGTTAATACTCACACTTTTACAGTGTATTTATGGGTCCACACCACAGAGTGTTCATTTATCTCTTTTTGGAGAGTTGGTACCTTAACTCTAGTTACGTGCCATTAATGACTCTTTCTGGAGTAAAAATGGACTCTTCTTAACACTAACCAGTGGTACTTCAGCTCAACATTTATTATTATTGTTAGAAATTTACTCTATCAGAAGATGAACGATTCCCTTTAATTTTCAGTGTAAATGTCAAATTGTTTCAATTTTTACTCTTTAACATTGGATATCAATTATCATAGGTTCTAAAACTTGCCATTTAATATTGGATATCCCTGGCAAAGTCAAGTGTTCTCTGGTAAGGATGGTCTTATGCAAAATTTGTATGCGTTCATTTACAAGAATCAGTTCAACATTCTCCATTTTGAATCAATCCTGGTCACATGTGAGAAGTCTTTAAGTCAGTGGACAATGTCACTCATGGTGCAGATGTGTATAATCCACCTCATTAGCAAATGGATCCCAACAGAAATAAATGTACAACAAGCAATATCTAAACACATATAAATACATCCAAAAACGCAAACGCATCAAACACAAAATGCAGGATGGGTGAACTCCGCTCTCAGATATAAAGTAGCAGTGTACAGTGCTTGGATCAACTGACTCTCTACAGAGTTGAATAAACACTCAGAATGGAGTTAAAATGACACTTAGGGGGTTTAAAATGATTCTGAAATATTTATCACTGACATTTCAATACTCCAGGTTTTTTTTTTTTTCTGTAAACCTATAAAAGTAGGTCTGTATCTAAACAGGAAGTACATTACCCCTTTTAACCTGTTAATCCCGAGCCTCTTTTATTAGGCTACTGCTCAAAATTTACAGTCCATCTTTAAATGAGTGTAACTCTGTAACTACAAGGCCTATTTTAATAATCAAGGTACAGTAATGAAGAGAGCACTTGTGAAATGTGTTCAGAAGTATAAATATGTGTATATATGTTACTAGATCAGAGAGAATCAAGTTGGCAAATGAAAAATTTTATTTTTGCCTATTTTTCTATTTTATTTATTTATTTAGTTATTTTAAATTTTAGCATACATATCTCATACAAATAATGCAGTTGAAGCATAAAAATCTCCAGTAGGCTTGAACACCACCTTTTGACATTACCTCTGTCATGCCACTAGAGGGCTATCAGGACAAAATAAGAGAGATTTTAGTAAAAAACCAAAATATCCAGGCGAAATCCCAAATCCCCTCTTGTGCCATTTGGGCACAGTTTGGCCCAATTGGGCACTATCTCTGCAATTTTAAAAATCTAAGGTATCAAACTTTTTTTATTTTTTTTACTCATATGCCATTATAGGTAGTCACTGCATCATGGAATTCTTTTATCCCCCTCAAATCACCCACACCTACATCTGATAATTTGGTAATTTGATGTGTAACATGACTATTTTTGTGCAAAAATAGAGAGCCCAGACCAAGTTTGTTTGGATCAAGGCGAGCAGGACCAAATTTGGTCCCTCTAGAGCTTAAGGAAACAGTAGAAAAGAGGTAAAAACAGTTTAAAATGCAAATAGTTGAATTTCAAAATGCAATAAAAAGTGTGCAATTATTCCTGATTAACTACGGGAATTCTGAGATTAATCATGATTAAAATGTTTTTATCTTTTTACAGCCCTAATAGAAATGAACTCAAACTCAACGGTTAGAAGAAAATACCTCTATTTGTATGTTTTCATGGCAGGTTATTTTCAAAAGATTTCGTTGGGGGCTTTCTGCCACTACCAACTTTAATTGGACAGCTGACGAGCAACAGGAAATATGGGTATAGAGAGTAGGGGATGTCATGTAACAGTGTTGGAATCAGGATGCAATCCTGCAACCAGTGCATCAAGTCGGCATATAGTCGGTATGGGCTCTTGTTATGTTGTAACAGGGCCTGAGCAGAGCACTTAAATACAGTACTTACCTGTAGCTGATGTTCACTACTTCTGCTTATCTGCATATAGCCTTTTAAATGTATGAAGGGTATGAACTGATGTCTCTTTTAGTGTGCAATATGACTGCTCAGCAAAGTCTGCTTTTTAGGGAATGGAGAAAAACTGGAGGAAAACAGACTAATATCCACTTAAATTAGGGATATATAGACTCAAGAGAGATTCAAGTTTCCTAAAGACACAGTGGGCTGTGATGCCTTCTATCACTATAATTTACCACAGGTGGACTCCAATCAAATCAAAATGATTTTCTTTTCAAAAAATGGGAAAGTTATGGGAGACATGATATCAACAACAAGAATAACAAAAAAATCTCTCTGAAAAAAATATCTTACAAAAACATGTTTCAGCCTTAAATTGTGATGATTCAGAGCATCACAGTGACTCATTTCTCTGCTTTGCATTCTGTAAAAGACAAATGCTGGGAATAAAACACCAGAATTCAAAGAAACACTGGTGTTACTGGCATCCTCTTTGTCTGGGAGGTTGTCTCTGATATTTCCATGTCCCTGAAATAAAAGGTCAGTGCCAGAATAGGAGGTTATAAAAAAACGAACAGTCCTCAACATTTGCTTTTGGATGGCAGTGTGTAGTGACTCAGGAACAAGTTGGACTGTCCTCTTCCATTTACTGTGCCACGAACTGACGACAGATAATGGGCTGCACAGATACTTCAGCCCAACGAACCGCTGGCTGGATGCTAAATTGGAAGAAAGTGAGTCTGCTGAAGAGAGGAGCTGCCTGTCGTCTCCTTGGTAACTAAAAGTGTTCAACTGTTTTTCCTAAAAGGTCAGAAGAATAACAAGAGGAGTTGGAGACACAGATCCCTCCTCCACATCTGAGACTTCCTCTGAGCTTATTTAGCGCTGGCGGTTTCCTCAGAGGGAGTTTGTGACTGGAGAAAAGAGGAGGTGACAAAGATGGACGGCCCTTCACGCTCACTCCTTCACATCATCGCAACAGGAGAAAGAGAGGAAGATGGATTCGCTGGCACATGCTCAATGCACCTTCTACCAACAGACTGTCAATAATGAAGACACTGGTTTACACATACTGATATCTGAGGGATTAGAACGGGTTTAAAGGCTTTTATTGTAATGCTGACAACAGAAAATTTGCAAATTTGTTGGAAAAATAGCCTTTCACATGCTGAATCACATTCACAAAATTGAACATTTCTTTTAAAAATTGTAATTATTTTGAAATATTATTAATGTAGATGAATCAATTAGTAATTAAATTAAATTATTGATCAAGATTAATAAATATGGGGCACCAACCATGGAAATGGGGAACAACAACCAAACAGGAGCAAAAATCAGTCTCAAAATTATAATTTAAATAATAATGATATTATTTTTCACTAAATATTGGTATTTAAATAAGTAGAAGAAGTGATATTGTACCCTGACCCTCTAACCAGCCAAATATTGCAGCTTATATGCACAATAACCACAGTCATGTTCTCTTAAGTAGCATGAATGGTCATCAAAGACACTTAATTCAACAAATAACTATTATAACTACTAAACTACGACAAAATAAATTACAATGGCTGGGCCACATGTGGTTTCACTCATGTGACTTTAAAGATGGTGGACTTTGAACAGGGAAATGAATGACTTCCCCACACAGAAACTCAGTGGCCGGACTTTGATTAAACAGCTGTAACATTAATGTTTGTGTAGGTGAAGTCACTACTGGATAAATGTGGACACAGCAAATCAGCAACAGATAAGCAGAGACAGCAAATGCAGCTTTTAATGAGTTCAAATGGAACCTACATCTAGGTCCCATGTTAAAGCCTCTTACTGCTGATCACAGTGAGTCTTATGTCCAACAGATCCAGAATTCCTTCCACGGTTCCAGCAAGTGAAAAGTCTTGAGGCATCAAATTTAGTTTTAGGACTGTAGCAGGGCTCGTATTATCCTCCTGAGGTGAAGGAGAGTTGTGTGTCCTTCTTGGGATACTGGTTGGCTTTCTGCAACACTCTTGTCTGGATTGTGCCAAAGGAGAGAAAACCTTGTGCTGGACCAGCTGATTGTTGCCTGTGCTAAAACTTAAGCTAAAGCTGGGAACAGAAAGCAACGGTGGAGGATGACTGGTCTACTACTGAAATAGTGGTGGAATAGCACTAGGAGGGTGGTGTTGAGGTCAGGGCTCTGTGCAGGCCAGTCAAGTTCTTCCACACTGAATTCATCAAACCATGTCTTTATAGTCCTTGCTTTGTGCACTGGGGCACAGTCATGTTGGAATAGAAAAGGGCCTTCCCTAAACTGTTGCCACAAAGTTGGAAATATAGTATAGTCTCAAATGTGTTTAAGATTGGCCTTCACTGGAGATAAGGGGCCTGGACCAAACCCTGAAAAACAGCCCCATCCACCAAACCCAGACCCTTCCATCTGAAAAACAGAGCAGCGTGATTCGTCACTCAAAAGACCACATTTCCGCTGCGCCACAGTCCAGTGTCCATGTGCTTTACACCACTCCATCGGATGCTTGGCTTTGGATTTGTTGATGCTAGGTTTGTATGCAGCTGCTCAATCATGGAAACCCATTCATGAAGCTCCAGCTGTATCATTTTTAGTGCTAACATTTAATAGCAGTGGAAATTCAGAAATCTTCAGCTATGGAATCAGGAGAGCATTTGTGACTTTTATGCACCATGCACCTTGCAATCGTTGACCCCTCTCTGTGATTCTACATGGTCTTCTGCATCATGGCTGAGTTGCTGTTGTTCCTAAACTCTTCCACTTTCTAATAATATGGAACGTCCACAGTCATGAACCAACTTATTGCAAAGGTTGAATCAATCACAGTTCCACACTTGACGTCACTGAGCTCTTCAGAATAAACCATTTTGTATCACATTTGCAAATGGAGACTGCATGTAAGTGCCTGAGTTTATACACCTTTGGAAACAGGTCTGATTGAAACACCTGAATTCAGTAATTAACAGGTGTGGCTGAATACTTTTGTCCATATAGTGTATATTTATTGTGTAGAATATAGACATTTTAAATGCACAGAATGCTGACGATGTCAGTAATATCACCATCCTCTCAGCCTTTCACAGGGAAATGAACCCACTGACGTACATGATGAATAAGGAGATCAGCCACTTTTGCAGAAACGTCGCAGAGACTGGTCAAATTGGTTAAGCAGAAGTTGTTGGGATTAGTCTTGCTTTCATGGATTTAATAATGAAACTCCAATTTTCTGGAGGGGTTGTTTGATGTTCATTGAAGGTTTTAAATGAATCAACTCAGATTGTGTGGTTGTTGTGCAGCTATTTAGTTGTCCTCGCTTCTCTATTACCCCACTCTCTGCCTCCTCTATTGTGTTATCCCTGTAGTGTACTTGTTTTGTTGTCCAAGGACAAAAAGCTCTGGCTGAAATGGACACTCTGAGGGTTGGAAGTGGAGTCCATTCATCACTGTGGCATTAATAGTTGCCCATCATCTCTATTGCTGTAAGAGTCAGTAGAGCACCAATAGGGACAGGTGGTATGCTGTGGTGAAGGCCATAAAATATCCACACAACTGCTCTACAGCAATTACCCAGACATAAAACATCATAAAGGTGTCGGGATTCAGGAGCGGAAGCGTTGTTTCTAGGTGTGTCGAGTCAAGTACACACAATGATTCTGTAAATAGATCACCATTTAGAAGAGCTTATGGCTATAACAGAAGCAGCGGTGCAATGCAGAGCAGGAGACTTAGAGGGCAGCCTGGGGAGTTGACTTTATGTGAATGAAAATGAGAATTATTCAAAGAGATCATAGCTGGTTTAGGTTGAGCTGGTCTGATTTTTTATTGTTGCATACTAACTGTATGTTCTGGGCATTCAGATACCAATTAAGGGCTCTATTACATGTGTCCATATGCATTAACAATATGATACAATATGATACTTGTCTGCCTTTAATGCAAACAACGGCCTTTACATAATTTCACTCTCTCTTTTAAGCCCAGTTCAGACCAAAGAACTCAGCATGAGTTTTATCCACCAACAAGCTCCACTGTTCATAAACACGGGCTGCTGAGCTCAGGTTACTACTGGAGCATGGGGTTTCTGGGGCCCATGGAGGTCAGCAAAACCATGGTCCATTGTGAGGTTAAGGTGTGAAGTTAAGGTGTGACTTTTATATTTAACCTGAATAATAACCACTCTGATCAAAGAAACAAATATTTTTATTTTTTATTTATTCATTTGTGTAGTGAATATATCAGAAAGGGACAGGACCAATCAGCATCAAGGGGCAGTACTTTTCGGGCGCGGCGGAGTCGTGATGTAAGCAAGCAGCAACAAGAGGCTGGTGCAGTTATGGTGGGAGAGCTTAGCACCAGTTTTAACAGAACTTGACAACATTTCTTTGTTAAAAGTAGGGATGGGACTGATCCGATACAGTATCGGTATTGGGTCCGATATGGACATAATTAATAGATGGGATATCTGACTGATGGCGCCGATCCAAATCCATCCTACAGTAGACCATGAACGCACCGCAGTCTAACACGAGACAGTCTGTGTGTAACTGAGCTAGTATTAGTTAGGATGTTCTTAGCGGTATAATTACTTAGTAGATTAAACGTAAATCTATATTTAGAATAGTCAAAACTAGTCTAAAGATGAGAACACAAAGAAGAGTGGGTGTGACGTTAGCCTGATAACGGGTGGCGCTAACATTGAAAGCTAGCGCCGCCTGCCTTCGTTCCTCTTTGCAGATTAATATCATGCTTTGATATTGGCCTCTTTTCACTTCGGGTGAGTAGTCATACGTGAGCTTAACCCTCAACAGCCCTCATACCACTTTATTTCCATTTACTACTTTGGAAAACTGTTGGTCTTCTTACTATACGCTAACAGGTTAGCCTGCGCCGAGGTTCTCATTGTTTATATCCAGTGGTGAAGGGTCAGAGAGGAAGGCTGCGGCCATTAACTGAAGCTACAGCGGTCTCTAGAGGCGGGAGGTTCATTAAAGACAGTATAGACAGGGATTTATAACTTATACTCAGTTGTTGTTTTTTGGATAATGTTGATATTTATTTTTTAGTAGTTCAAATAAATTTGTTTTGAATACATTTAAATTAATTTCTTTTTTTTTTTTTTTTTGCTTTTTAATAAGAGGAGCTGGATGGTTTACGGCAGCCTCAAGTAACCTCACACATTATACCAACAACAAAAATAATTGTTAAAAAAAATAAATATATACATATATATATATATATGTATATCGGAATCAGTATCGGTATCGGCACATATTTATTGGAATCGGATCAGAACTGAAAAAAAGTGGATCGTGCATTCCTAGTTAAAAGAAGAACAAGGAACAGCAGTGAGTTGTTTTCTTTTCAAAAAACGACAAAATAAATGTGATGGACAGAATGTTCATCCAATCACCCTCTGAGTTTTTTTTCATAGGCTCCGCCCTATCCCAAATGCTGTATATTAAAGGTTTTCTAGATGGATGTGAAACAAATCCATCTGGCATGTCAGGTTACATTTTCATAGGAATTGGAAATTCAATTGTAAATTTTTGGGAATTAGACTGGGAAGATGAAGGTAAGGATTCTCCCTTTAAGTTCTGATTAACTTTTTTGGAAATGTCAGGGAATTTATTCAGATGTCTACATCTTTGTTATATATATATATATATATATATATATATATATGGGATATTTTGGTTTACGATGTTCATTCATTTTCAATTTTCAGGAAAATTTTAATAGAATGTTTAGTTTTTATAATAAATTTTACTGAAAGATTTGACGAGTGTTTAAAGACATTATTAGGGTATTTTTATTGGCATTTGGAGAATTAAGTTTGGATTTTGGAATGGAAACACATTTTTTGGTCATTAACTTACAAATCTGTCTTTATTTTTGTATTATTTTTGTATTTGTATTTTTTTAAGATCTATTTTTTGGCTTTATTATGCCTTTATTGACAGAGGATGACAGTGGCCAGAATCAGAAACAGGGATGAGAGAGCTGGGAAGAGACATGAGCAAAAGTGCCACAGGCCGGATTTGAACCTGGGCTGACCGCGTACATGGGGCGTGCCTTAAACCACTGGGCCACTAGTGCCCTAAACTTATCTTAAAAATGTAATGAAAGAAATCGTGATAAGATCAAGATCAAGATCTAGCCTTAAAAACATCATGATAGGATATTTTTTCTATATCTTCCACCCTTAAAATGGACTCTGGTTCATTCCTGAACCTATCTGTTGTGAAAGCACCTTAAGTCATCAAATGTTTATTGACTGATAAACTTTACGGAGGAACATAAACTCTCTTTTAGTTCCCAGCATCCTCTTCAACATGTGAGCTAAAATAAGCAGCAACAGTCATTCAGACAGTTTGACACCGGTCTGACCTGAGCTGCAGCCCTGAGCTAAGACACAAATGTGAGCGAGGAAGAAGTTCTGACCTGATATGAGGTCAAGGTTATAATAGTTTAGGATTTTTCATTAGTTTTTATTTTCATTTCGTTTTCAATTCCTGTTTTATATTCAAGTTTAGTTTTAATTAGTTTTTACTGCTGGTTTGTTAGTTTAGTTTTTATTTTGAAAAAATGCTTCGTTTTAGTTTAGTTTAGATTAGTTTTAGTGTAAGTTTTAGGTTTTTTTTGGATGTGTGTCAGGGTTGAGTGAACATCACACATTTTTAAAAAACATATTAAAACAGGCTACTCTTCACTTTTTATTCATTTATTTAAAGATGATGTTTGAATACAACTCCAGACATAAAGCTACCACTGTGTGAGGTCTTAACCAATCAAATCAGGCCATTTTCACTCTCTAGACTTGGATGTAGGTGCCAGTTAGTATGCTTGTGTCAAAGACTAAAAGTAGGGATATTTTGTCTCCACTTTTATTTTATTTTAGTTAGTTTTTTAAGTGCACTAAACAGTTTTAGTTAGTTTTTTGGTATAGCTTATTCAGTTTCAGTTTCAGTTAACTAAAATGATTTCCAAATTTTAGTTTTAGTTCATTATAATAACCTTGCCTGAGATGACTCACTTTTCCTTATGCAAGCATGGAAATTAGATTAAAATAATAAAAAACAACCTTGTGCTGCTACTTTATAGGCTCATTCTAACCTTTACCTGAGCAGGGCTTATAAACAAACTGTAAGTTTCTCTGTACTAAAAAGAGCCAGGCAGACTTTGAGCATAGGAGGGTGAAACTGATAGGATTGCTTGCTTGTTTTGCTCTGTTCGTGTTGTGCAGCCTGCTGTGAGAGGAGCAGCTCATTTTCTGTCTTTCAGAGACGTTTCCTCAAATAGACTCAGAGCTGAAGCGTTCCTTGAGGACTGAGGTTGTCTGATGTCGGTGAATCTCAGAACTTTTACTTGACGGATTTGATGCTCTTCAGTCTAAGAATAAATACATCATAAAGACACCTATATTGAAAAAGCCTTTTAATTTGAACCTTATTGGATAAGTTCACAATATTTAATGGTGTAAATCACAAAAAATCTGCAGGAAAACAACACTTTCTTTAAATATGACACATTTTCCTAAAACAACACCAAACATGGCTGATAATAGAGTCTTTGTGCTCAGGTTTTCCTCTTTCTCAGTGTGCTTGTTGACTTTATATAAAACAAGCCAAGCATGAAAGCAGCGATAGACGCGTCTGACTGCTGGATAAGAAGCTGCACATCTCACTTCTGGAGGAGACGGATCCTGAACAAAAACGCTTTGATTCGGGGCGACGTCTGCATCTCTGTGCCCCGTTCACTTTCAAAGAAAAAAACCTTTCCTCCCTAAAACGGGCTACACTTCACTTTTTCACAGGCTGGGTTTGGATTGCCCTGCAGAGCGGTGACATGGGAATTTGAGACGTCTCAGTGAAGTGAACGAGCGAGGATTCTCCAGTGGAAAGTTTCTGAAAAAAGCAATTTGACAGACTTCCCTCTTGTCTTGTTACTTTCTTTAAAGGAGAGCTAAATTTAACCCTTCCTCCAAAACCAGCTGCTGCTGGGTAAATAATTCACCATATATCTCCTCTCAGACATAAAAGCTTTGCTCCCAGAGATGACTGCTGCACATGCAGGCCGGTTACAGTATTGTAAAAATATCGTTCACTTTACGTTGCCCTCGCTGGTGGAGGCAGTAGTATCTCCATTAGATGGGTTGAAGTGTTTGTCTGTGGCAAGGGTAATCCCCACAGGCTGCTGAGGCTGTGAAAATGTCCCAAATCCTCCAGAGATATGAAAAACCCCTCTGAACTCTCATCACGGTTTATGTTATATAGCATATGCTGTTTGTAGGGGGGTGATTTAATCCATTGGCACAGGTTTTTCAGAGTGATTATGAGCTTTCTATGAGGTGTGAGGAATCCCATGTGGCTTTAATATGCTGTGCATGTTGTATAATCTGCTACAGTGGCATATAGTTTGCATTTGACTGTAGGAAATTGCATAATACTGTTATCTTCTCTGGAAAATTATGCCAGAACAGGCTTATAGCCAGCCTAGAGGCATATTTATTTTAGGGAGTTTACTAGAATGTTTGCAAGTATTTTCCTGGAAATTTATATATATATATATTGGAGTGTGTTACTGGGAAATTTGGGGAATTTGCTTTGAATTTTTGGGGTATTTTCATAGGAGATTGGGGAATGTATTTTGTAATTTTTGAGGGAATTAGACTAGAAATATGAGGATTGGGATTGTCTCTTGAAATTTTCATCAACTTTCATGGAAATGTCAGGGAATTTATTGAGCTGTTTGGCTGTATCCATCATTTTTGTGGAAGTTTGGAGAATGTATGTGTATTTTTTCTTAATTGGCTTAAAAATTTAAGGGTGAATTTTTTGGAGTAAATTTGGGGAATTTGCTTGAAAATTTTCAGTAATTTGCACAGAATTTTTAAGGATTTTTCTTTTTATTGGAATGTTAAGGTTTTATGATAAAGTTTTACCAACAGATTTTCAGGACTGTTGAAAGACACTGGGGCGTTTTTCATGGGAATTTGAGAAATGTATTTGTACATTTTTGTGAATGAGATTAAAATTCTGAGGGTAGGGATTGTGCCTTGAAATTTTTATGAACTTTCATGAAAATGTCAGGGAATTTATTCAGATGTTTGGATGTTTACAGCTTTTTTAATGGAATTTTTGAAGAATGTATGTGTAATTTTTTTTTTTTTTTTGAATTTGCTAAGGAATTTTAGGGTGAATTTTTCAGGGTATATTTGCTTGGAATTTGCTTGAAAATGTTCAGGAATTTGCACAGAATATTCAGGGATTTTTTTTGTTGGAATGTTTAATTTTATGATAAAGTTTTATTGAAAGATTTGAGAACCGTTTAAAGACATTATTATGTAATTTTCATGGGAATTTGTGAATTTTGGGAATTAGATTAGAAATTTGTGGGCAGGGATTTTCCCTTGAGATTTTCATAAACTTCCATGAAAATGTCAGGGAATTTATTCAGATGTTTTCATCATTTTTTATTTGTGTACTTTTTCATTTATTGGCTTACAAATTTTAGGGTGATTCTTTTTATATGTGTGGAGAATTTGCTTGAAAATGTTCAGGAATTTGCTTGGAATTTTTCAGGCAATTTTTTATTGTAATGTTTAGGTTTTATGATAAACTTTTACTGAAAGATTTGAGCACTGTTTATAGACGTTGGGGAATTTCTATGGGAATTTGTTTGGATTTTGTAAAGGAAAGTTTTCTAAGAAATTCTTGTTCAGGCTGATGTTTTAACTTATGTGATCCTACCTATCCCAAATAAAAACTAAAAATGATTTCCAAACAAAAGCTCAGGTCTCAAGAGGTTAATGGAAGGAGAATCGCAAGACTTGTGCTTGAAACAATATAAAGGTTTCTGTTTCTTTTTTTGTTGTTGAATGACTTCAGACTTTTTTTGGCTAGCATTGTTGAATAGTAACTTAAAGTGAGAGTCGGCCCTTGGTCTGCCTGGTCTTACTATTCTCTTGTGAGACCTGGACTGATGGCCGGAGGAGCCGGTGGGACTCCTTTGGGATGACTTGTCTTTGGCGCATTTTTGGGTGTCATTGGCACAGCCTTGTGTCTAATGCTGATGTGCTCAGGAGAGTGAGGAGGGGAGGGGTCAGCTGCTTGATACAGGAACAGCAGCAGCGCTTTTACGGGCACCTGGTGAGCTTTTCTGGGCCTGATCCAGCTTATTGGTTGCACAGGACCCAGTGGGCTGGTCCAGACACCATGTCATGCTTGGAAGATACCTGGGGAGATTTGGCGTGGGGCCTGGTGCAGGCCTGGACGATGTCCTGAGGAGGCCAGAGTAGTACAGGACCAAGGCTGACGCAAGCTGGCATATGCTCCCACACCTGACCTCACATACCTGTGAGTCTTATCCCCCCTCTCTTCCAGCCCTGTCCATTATGTTGAGAGATTGATGTGAGAAGTTTGTCGACACCAGTTTTGGGAAACTTTGGGGGGTTTGCCATAGCTCTACGATACGACAAACTCCCTTTAAGGCCCTACGGGTAGAGGAAAAGCATTTGGCATCACTTAAATGCTAGGGTAGATGCACCTCAGCTGAAACCCTGGGGGTTAGTTAGTCTTTAAAGAGGGGCACATGACATTCATTTATCAAAAACAACAACTGGACCTAAATCCTGGGCCTTTGGCCATGAAGAGGGCTCTTGAGCCCCCTGTCTATAAGCGTCCTTAATGCCTTTCATGAATTAATTTGCTGCATGTAATGAGAGCTGTAGCAAGAAAAAATGCCTACCTGATTTTTCAGCTTTTCTTGAGCTCTAGACTTGTTTTTCACAGTTTTGATCTGACTGTATTGCATTCATCACCTCCAAAAATCAAGCACATAGCGTTGGTTAAGGCAGGCCATAATTGAGATCAGCTGATCTTATGCAATTCCTCATCAGCTGATGGCCAGCTGGTTTGCTCTAAGCACACTATTGGCTAATCGCTCCCATGCTGCCATATTTAAACTGCTTTCACCTGGCTATGCTCTACTGCTCTCGCTACAAGCTGCTCTTGCAACCCTCCTCCACCCCAGCTCCTCCTTCATTCTGCTTTTGACTTAATCAGTGTCTTTCTGCTGTCATCCATGCCTGCTCTGCTCTGGGTTTTTGCTGCTTCTCTCCCTGCCTGAGGCTTTCCTTATCAGCATGGGAAGAGTGTGCTATTCCTGTTTAATGATTTCCTCTAAGCGGCTTGTGAAAGGGCAGGGGGATCCCAGAACAGCCACACTGCCAAATATAAATAACAGCAATAAATGTTGATTAATAACTGCTAATAAAGAAATACTTCTAGCCTGAGAAAAGTGGTCCTGACTGAAATGATGTTTGATTCACCCTCACAGCCCTTAAAGATTGTGGATGACTTTTTATAGCTGCAGTAGGTAGCTGTTCGAACAAGAAAATGCACTAAAGGCCACTTTACACTTAACTTGTTCAGCTCCAAACAGCAGTCAAAACCAGTAAGCTCAAGCTGCTGTGCATAGAGGAGCTTTTAGTCACTAAACTGTTGGATATTCTCTTCAAGATGTCATGGAAACAGCTGAAGCAATGTGAATGATGCATTTGAATTCTTTATGTGATCAGAAAGAGAGAATTAAAAAAAAAAATGCTAATGAGACTCTGTGTCAGCTGTGCCAATGTTAAAGCTCTAAAGACTGTTGCAAACTGAGTCTTGCATTTTTGCCCTAAATTGGTGCATGTTAAAAAAGAAGTACAGTTTTATGTTGTGTTAGCCATGCTTGCACACTGACCCACAAATTCTTTTGTCTACTGGATGTGTTTCTGGTGTGATGCACAGCTGAGTGCAGCCCTGAGCAGCTGGAGTCAGGAGATCATGAGAGATGTAAGAGTGCAAAATCTCACAATGACAAAGAGTAAAAGTATGTCCAAGTATGTCAACAAAAGATGATATTCTTTCTTTCTGAAGGTGATTTGCTGTTGACCTTGATATTATTTTATGACTTTTTTCTTCTACCATCGGTGAGTTCTGTTTTCTAGAAAGGATGTGTGGTTTCATACAAAATTCTGTGTTTTTACCCCTCAATCAGACCCTGTGTGCACATATGACATTACATTTCCCACAACATAGTAATAAATTCTGCTACTGGAATTTTTGAGATAGTTGTCAGGAATGCTCATTGAAGTTTAAGTGATTGGTTTGAAATGTTGAGAGAATCTGCCATGAAATTTTAAGCAATTTTAGAGAATTTGTTTCATGGGCATTGGGAAATTTGTATGGATGTTTTGAGGAAGTTGGAACTTCAATCCATCCATTTTCTATACATCTTGTCCTGTTGGGGGTCACGGGGGGGCTGGAGCCTATCCCAGCTGTCATGGAGCGAAGGACTGGGTACACCCTGGACTGGTCGCCAGTCAATCGCAGGAAAGTTGGAACTTTTCAGGCATTTTCAAGGAAATTTGGGAAATGTAATTGTCAATTTCCAGACTTTGATAGAAACTTTTCAGGGGAATTTGATTTGGAATTTTATGTATTTCTTGGAAATTTATTTGAAAAATTTTGGGAATTTGATTGAGAATTTGTTGCTTTAAATTTGGAAGATCTAATGGAAATTTCGGAGCTTTGTGTGGGAAGTTTTGGGGAAATTTTCTCCAATTTTCATGGAATTTAATGAAATGTATTTGCAGTTTTCTTTAGGAATCTGAGAAGACATTTAAGTGAAAATTAGCTTGAAGATTTTGGGGAAGTTCCTTGAAAACCTTTCATGGGAAATTCTTATGTTAAGGCTTTATGTTAAGGCTGAAACATTTTGGGAATACTTGAAAACATTTTGGGTACTTTTTAATACTTAATTACTTTTATCCACCTTATTCCTAGCCTCCATGATTCTTTGCGTGAAATATGGGTGCAACTTCCGGTCCTTTCTATCTAAATAGGAGAAACGAGATGTGAAATGTGATTATTAGAGCAATTTAGACATTAAAATATGTAAAGTTTGTCTGTTTCACCTTAAACAGGATAACAATGTTTTTTCTCCGCCCTCTACTAACGAGTACAAAGTGACGACATTACCTCAGATAACCTAGACAAGCTAACTTATTAGCTTGTATCAGTAATAGACAATCACATTTTGTTAAACGTGTTCGGACACCACCTTCAAATAAAATTTCTAGTTTGTGGGGTTGCTGAAATCCAATAATCCCTCTTAAAAAGTGGAAATCATATTGATAAAACTATCCATGACTCAAGTTGTCAGCTCTTCAGTTTGGTAAATGTCAAGTTTTGAATTAATGATAAATTAATATTGGCTATACTGGCTAAGAAATATATCTTAAATGCACTCAAACAGTTTACAGCATGTTTAAAACACTGTTGTTAAAGACAAATATTTTACTCTGTCACATAATTAGTACCAAAAGTGAAGCAAAAGGTGCTGAGCATTATAGAAAATATAATTTAAAACTTTCAGCTCATTTAACTTTATTGATTCAACAAAAATGAAGCAGTATTATTGCAGCAAATATTTATTACAGAGCAACCACTGTTGACGCTAAATCACTTTAGTAAGCCCTTGGAAGAATCGCGTTTTTGCTATTATTGTTAGTGTACAAGAAGTTCACATTCACCCACACTCCACCCACATTCATAGCAGTAGACCCCTCAGGAATAATTTGGTATAATAATAATAATCATAATAATAGTAACTTTATTTGTATAGCACTTTTGAAAACATGGGTTTACAAAGTGCTTTGACATGTACAGAAGCAAGCAGAAGATCAAAGCAAGAACCCAAAGCAAAGATAAGAGGACAGAACGTGACATGCAGACATCAGCAGAATCGGCACACTTAAAGAAACTAACCAAAAATATGGATGAGATAATAATTCATCAAGATCAATATACATCAAAGCCTAAATGTCATGTGATGCCATGCAAACTAAGACATCACAGATATCAGAGTGTAGGCATGAAACCATTCTACACAGCTAAGACATCATGGATGCAGGCAAGACGCAGACATCAAGTATCATAAAACGATAGGAACCCAGGCAATGCAGGAACCCAGCTACACAGAGGGAGACCAAGAGGACCAAAATTAAAACACGAGAAATTAAAAGAGAAACAAGGAGGAGTAAAAACAACACAGGAGAGAAACGAGAAAAGGCAGTAAAATGTAAATAAGAGGGCAAAAACAGACAGTAAAACGAGCTGTAAAACTGTAAAAGCAGTAAAATTGATACATATTATAACAGAGGTAAAGAAAAGGGAAGCAATAAAGACAAAAAAGCAATGAAGTGAGGAAGACAGTAATGAATAAAAACAGCCAGGGGGCAAGGAAATAAAATGAGCTTGACAGGGAGTAAAGGAGAGATTAAGAGGAAATTAAACTAAAATAGGGAAGAATCTGTAAGAAGATAAAAACTAAATAGGAAGAAGACAAAGACAAAATCACGTAAAAGCAAGTCTATAAAAATGAGTTTTAAGAAGTGATTTAAAAGATGTCAGTGATTCTGCATGCCTTATCTCCTCGGGCAGGTCGTTCCAAAGTCGAGGGGCTCCGATGGAGAAGGCCCCGTCACCCTTAGATTTGAGTCTCGACTTTGGAACGACCAGGTAGCTCCCGCCAGAGGATTTAGGGCTGTGGGTTGGCTCATAGGGGGTTAAAAGTTCTCGTATATAGATTGGAGCCAGACCCTTCAGTGCTTTAAAAGAAATTAATAAGATCTTAAAATCCACCTTATTTACTTATTACAGCTCACAATACAAACAGTGTGAACATGGATTACAAAAATATATTAACATTTAAAAATTCAAGGTGAATTCCTATGAAACAACTGTCGTTCACAGTTAGCATCTATCGTTAGCTGCTGTACGAGAATACGTGTATTTAATGTACTTCTGCTTTAGGACCTAAAATTTCACCCACATTCAGATTTACAGTAGCGGCCCCAGGAATAAGGCGGATACCTGTTTCGAGAATTTTCACAGAAATTTCAGGAAATTTCTTTGAAGTTATAAGGAGTTTAACTGTAATTTAGAAAGGAAAATTCATAATTTAGTGGAAGTCTTATTCATGCTTGCCTTACCAAGTCCTTGTGGTCCATCATCAAACAAAAAAATGACTCTACCATTTCTTACTGACTGAACAGCCCAACGACTGACCAACAGGCCAACACAAAGCCAAAACACTCGCTCTAAAACCGACCTGGTGCTGTATTTTCTGCAAAAACTTGACCTTCAAGAGGTGTGTAGACATAATTTCTCCACAATTAAGAAACTAAAAATGCATTCTAAACAAAAGCGCAGGTCTTCTGAGGTTAAAATGATAATTTCTGATATGCTATAGAAGGAGACATGCTGGGTCCTGATGCCTGACCGGTTGAGAACCACTGTTCTACATGACCATATCATCGTTTCCCCTTTTAAACCATCTTTCGACTGTAAAACGAACGTTAACTTCACTGGTAGTGGCATAAAGAAGAAAGTGGCTCTTGAAAAGCCCATTGTTTTAGACAAAGATGACATCAGAAGTCTGTCCTCTTCTTGATTCTGATTGGTTGATGAGAGAGAAAGACAAGAATGGCAGTGTTGCTGAAGTGTATTTTTGATTCATTCATACTTTTCCACCTCTTCATGTGTTTTTTAGGTCATGTTGCAGGATAAACCCTATTATATAACTTTCATGTGTTTCTCTCTGTATCCTGCTACTGGATCATGGGGTCAGTAGAATTTAATCATTTTCTGTCAAAACCCACCAGGGTCAAACCAAGTGAAGGTCTCTGCAGATCGGCTCATCCTGCTGAAACACATGCAGGATGCGGTGTAATGGAGTGTTAAAATTCATGCTCTCTTATTCAACCTAGCAGTTGTTTGTCTCCACAAAGATGCTGAGAGGATTTTGAATAGTCTGGGAAAAAAAATGCTCTGACTTCTAAAAGGCTGAGGATGAGTCATAGTTGCACAGAGAACTGCCCTCCACCCTCCATGAACACACAAATATCCCCTGAAATAAGCAGCAACACAAACTTTCTCATTACTGAAAAGGCATTCGTAGAAGATGGTTGCACATCCGGGTTTTCATTTCTAACAATTCCCAAAGCAAGGAGGGGCTCCATGTCGGGATCTGTGCTGTATTTATTTGACATTGGTCACTCTGATGACTGTATAACCTGTTGGAAAGCTTTGGTACGTTCTTAAAGGCTGTAAAAGGCAGAAAATCTTCAGAAGGTGGTTGGAGGATTGTTCTGTCTGCCATAATCATGACAGGCTATCAGAGCGACTCATGATGTAGTGCACATGCATTATTCTTGTGCAGGCCACCACTGCCTTAGATTGTTGATGGCAGAGCTTCAAGGCCGCTCAGGAGATGTGCAAAAAACATCTTCTCTCCCAAGACAAACTTTCAGTGTGCCTTCTGCTCTGGTTATAAAAAGAAATGTCCAGTTCTGATTAAACTGTCGTTTTCCTCTAGCTACATCCGAGGTAACGGCTACCGCAGCAGCCGCCTCTGGATACACCGGAAAACCCCAGTGTAAAGATTGCAAACTCGTGCCGAAGCAGACAAGCGAAAACATCTTCTCTGTGTTGTTCCCTGCCTTTGTTTTAAGGGCGCATTCACACCAGAGCTGTTTGGTCCGCTTTAAACAAACTCTGGTCAGTTTTCCCTGATAGTCTGGTTCGTTTGGAGTGTGAAAGCTCACAAGAACTCTGGTGTGGACCAAACAAGTAGATTCTGGTCTGCTTGAAAACAGTGTGTCTCGGTCTGCTTCCAAACGAACCCTGGTGTGGTTCATTTGAGGTGTGAAAACGAAGCGGACCAACGCATGAACCAAAGCAGGAAGTGGCATGAAGAGTAATGATATACAGATTTATATGCGATTTAATACACTCAAATACATGTCGGTACCTCGCTTCATGTCTGTGACGCCATAGCAACACGTCGTAGTTGGTGCTGATTTATTCGTCTCATGTAGAGAACCACATGCTGGACAGCTCACCACCTTGCTGCCTGCTCTTAATGCCCCAATGCAAAAGCAAAAACCCCAGGATGGCATAAATTTGATGATTTTCATTATTTATGTGGAAAAAAAGACCGGCAAAAGGAGACTGATTTCTGTTTTCATGTTGTTCTACGCCTTCTTTTCTTCTTGGTCGCCGTTTGTTTGGGACGACTACGCCCCTTATGGCAGAGGTTGTAGGTGTTCAGATGGTTTGGTCCGTTTGACCAAGAGCAGTGTGAATGAACCAAACCAAAGGAAAGTGCAACAATGTTGCAATTTCTGTTCCAAAACTCGCTGAGTCCTCCAGACTATCAGGTGTGAAAACGACCTAATAAAGACACGTCAAGTTCAGACAAAAGTGCAAAAGTGCTGTGGCTACGTCCGAGCTAATCATTCCACTAGCAGGCCTTGTATACAAGCATTCACACAACAAGTAACCCTTTCCCCCGTAACTCTCACATGCTCATGCCGAAGCAGGGCGGCAGAAGAGTAAAAACATCTTCACAACATGAACTTTAAGGGTTGTTTTTTATTCTTTATTTCATACAGAAACGTGGACCAGTTCTAGTACAATGACCACGGTGCTAAAGGTTTTGGTGCAACTAATCCTTGCTTATAGTGCAACTCAAATGTATGGCTATGAAAGTATTGTCACTCACTCAGTTACCAGGCCAGTCAGTCACATACAGACCCATGTGTAGAGCTGACCTTGGCTGTCAGCCAAAAAAGTTCCACATACAACAAGTCTGCATGACTTCTTTCTAAATTTAAACTTCTCAAACTCACAGTTTGACTGAAAGGTGGCATCTGTGTTTGGCTTCTTTCAATCCCTGTGTCTAATGGTCTTCAGTGCCACTTCCTGTCCACCAGAGCAGCCGAGGGCGACGAAATAATGACACCTGTCTCAGATGAATGACGGTCGCTTCACTGGCTGTCATGAGTTGAATGTAGGTCACCTGCCTCAGGTGTGGGTTGAATCTGACGTGTGAGGGCCCCTGTATTAAAAACATCAGATTTGTATCGTGGTTGAAGACGAAACAACTGAGTGCTTTCGACTGCAGTGCAGTTTTGAACTTCTAATTTGTTTTAAGTGATTCTGATCTGGATCAATACTGGTTGTTCTGTTTGCTGTCCTTTGGTAACAAGCTACAGTGAGCTGCAGAGATAACAGCACCCTTATTTTAAATCAGTGAGCTCTTGATGAACTGAATATTGGATAGTACAACTTTGTGTTTGAAAGAAACTTTTTGTTTCTGTGCTTTGTGCCAGCAAAGTTTTAAGACGTGCTGGGAAGGATTTCAGACTTGTTTTGGCGTGTATTAGAAGTGCAGATATCTAATTAGTGCATGTCCTCTAATCTGAATCGAACAGAACATTAAGAGCAGCTTCAAGACTACCTCACAGCGGATGGAAATGCACAAAACCATGCATGAAAAATGCTTAAGCTAACATGTAAACATAAGAGACACTTGTGACCGTGAGCTTGACCTTTTTGTGGTTTGTAAACTCAACATCTAAGAACCACCGATGAAGGAAAGAATCCCGCCAACTGAGATGAAGCCATTGTCTACAGTGCTGATAGCTTCACTGATGGATGACAAGAAGGACTGGCCAATGTCCCTAAAGCTTTTAATCTTGATTAACAATAGAGGGGAAACAAGGAAAACAGCCGCCAGAGTCAAACATAAAGCTTTCATCAATGACGCATTTGATGCTGATGAAGACTGCGGGCAGACAGCCAGAACACGCTCACATGTACTCGCAGATTTATCATTTGGAGAATAGTGGCTGTTTTCCCTGTTTTGTACAAATCCAAGCCTTTCACACCTCATTTTATCTTTATTTTTCTGACACCTCCTGCTGCTATTTGAAGCCAGAGAGCTGCCCGTTTGATTGATGGCTCCCTCTTTACCTGCTCAGCTCCTTCAAAGCCAAAGAAAAGCAGCTAATGGCCCTCCAGACAGTGATAGAGCTTATGACCTCTCATTGAAATGCCTGGCTTTGAAATGAATCGAACATGTAGTTGATGCTACTACAGAGCTGTTTGATCTCAATACATCGTACGTGATGAGTAAATGACTGTCCTTGTTTTGCTTTTTAAAGGTAGCACAGGGATTAAAGGCTTTCTGAGCAGATATCAAGGTCACTTTGACAGCATTTAGATCTGTGAAGAGAAAAAAAGCTGCCTGAGCGGCGGTGCTGACACTTCTTTTGTCTCCTTTTCTTGCAGATATCTGGGGATCACACGGCCCCTCACCTACCCTGCCCGGCAGAATGGTCAGCTGATGGCGAAGATGATCCTGGGAGTGTGGTTGGTGTCAGCATCCATCACTCTGCCACCTTTCTGCGGCTGGGCTAAAAACGTCCACACAGCCGGTGTGTGCCTCATTAGCCAAGACTTTGGCTACACCATCTATTCCACAGCTGTAGCCTTCTACATCCCTATGCTGGTCATGCTGGTCATGTACTACAAGATCTTCAGGGCAGCTCGAAAGAGCGGCGCCAAGCACCGCTTCACCGACTTCTCACGCCGTGAGCGCCTGGAAACAGTGGCTAATGAGGCGCTGCGGATGCAGGGCCTAAAGCCGCCTGGTGTGGCGGAGGACTGCGCCGCCCTGTCGCGCCTGTTGAACCGTGAACGCAGAAACATCTCCATCTTCAAGCGGGAGCAGAAAGCGGCGACCACACTGGGGGTGATCGTGGGGGTCTTCGCTGTTTGCTGGCTGCCATTTTTCATCCTCTCCACTGCCAGACCCTTCATCTGTGGGGTGGAGTGTAGCTGCGTGCCCATCTGGCTGGAGCGCACGCTGCTCTGGTTAGGCTACGCTAACTCGCTAATGAACCCCTTCATCTACGCCTTCTTCAACAGAGACCTACGCTCCACTTATCGTGACCTTCTGCGCTGTCGTTATCGAAACATCAACCGCAGGCTGTCTGCTGTGGGCGTGCACGAGGCTCTCAAGGTTTAAAGAGGAATAATTCATCAGCTGATGTGACTCTCAGAAAGTGGGTGCTCGCACAATTGGTGCTTACAGGGCGATGTGCACACAGCGGGCCAGAGGATCAGATAAACAGCAGAGAGGGAGTCACTGTTGGTGGCTCTCTGGCCCCTCCACAAAGGCTGAGAGACAGCACCATCACTTTGGTGTTTGTGACTCAGTCTTTCTATTTTGGGAGAGAAAACCATAGAGCGTACTTGATGGGCTATTCAAGTCGACACTGCTTTTGTGCAGATACCACAATCCCATCCTGGCCCCGGATTAATGGCCGTATAACGCAGTGACAGGAAACGACATGTAAACACAATCACTCATGCCTGGGCTTTTAAAGGGAACAGAAGGAGAGCAGATTTCTGTGTCGCGGAAAATGTTTGATAAAAGGAAACACATTTGTTTTGTGGCACAAAGTCATCGGAACATCTTCATTTGAACATGTGTTTGAGCAAATCAAAGATTCATTTCAAACAGAAAGTGAAAACTTTTGTGCTTTAAACCGTGATTATTTATCACTTTTGTCACCAGTCATATCAGCAAAATCAGCCCTTTCTCCAAATTTAACTGAAGCTACTGTAAAAGTGTCACAAATGTTTGAAATGTGCCAAGGGGGTAAAAGTGGGCAAACCGTGGTGTTTAACTCATTGAGTGCCAGCCCTTTTATAAAATGGAAAGTGGCTTGTGCCAGCTTTTTTGGCCATTTTGAGTCATCTTTCAAGACCCACAGAATATTTTGTACTATGACTCTGAAAACACAGAATAGCTCAAATGAAAGAAGAAACTCTCTATTTTATCAAGCAAAAAAAACATTTGTTTGCAGCTTATTCCATTCTTGATTTATCCGAAGTTGAATAGAGGCTAGTTTCACCAAAACACCAATTTTTTTCTTGAAAGCTGAGAAAAATGCATTTTTGTGAATGAGAGTCTGTCAAGCATTTGTGATTTGAATGTTATAATTTTTCCTTCAATGACATAAAAGACATCTGAAAATTGTATTATAAATGTTGTTTTATTGTAAAATAAATAAAAATAAATACAAAATACAGCAAAATATAACTACACGGCTGCCACGGGACCCCTGATATGCCCATGTCCTCTCCTGTTTGCGTGTCCCCTGGCACTGCCTGTAAATTATAGAATTAATATAAAATATGTTTATTATATATATAGTCTATAATGTAGAATTTTTTTGTTCTTACCTCTTTTTCTGCCAGCAGACAGTGTTACAGAATTGCATGGGGCTTGCTCTTCTCTCAAGTCTGCTTCTGAAATCACAGGAGTATGAGTGATGGTTTTGTTCGATAAATCTGGCTGAATAATCAGTGGGTTCCTAACGTTGACTTACATCCATCGCTCTGGGACGAAGGACAAGATCCGCTCGCTCACTTGGCAGCCATTCCTCAGAGTCTGGGTCAGAAAAGTCCGTCTCTGAAGGGCCGTTGCTGTATGCATCCAGCTGGATAGCGGGTGCCTTTTCTCTCCGACGCACGGGGAGACCTTGGGGCAGTCTTTAGCCTCTTGGCCAGCCGAGGCAGATGAATGAAAGCGCTGATCGCTGGATTTGCTGCCGGTTTCAGTGAGTAACCGATTTCTCACGCAAAAGTTTAGAGTTTCTTCCAGCTTCTGCTGGCGAAACTGGCCACTTGACTCCCTCAGTTTTTTGGGGGGGCATTTTGTGCTGATACTGAATATCTTAGAACTTTTAGCTTAGATCACCTCCATCCCACCGTCTCCACTTCCTGCTCTGATCTCAGTGGCTTTGATCTACCGTCTCTTCCGTGTTCCAACTACATATCCCAGAAGCCCCAAAATTACTCACAGGGAGCGTGAGAGCGCCCACTTGTGCCAGCCACCGAATAAACCCTTTGACATATATATATACGTCGATGGCACTCAATGAGTTAATGCAACATGAAGGAACATTTTCCAATAATGAGATCTCAGTGCTTTTAAACAGAAGTAGTTTGTTTTTTTGTGCATGAAACATATTTGTCTTACACACCACTGTCTGCTTCAGTCATGACAGATTTTGAATTCTGAATATGAGATTGGCAGAGGCGCTGTCATGTTTCACCCACACTTGAATTCCAAATGAACTTAAAACTGTTTGTGTTAAAACCATGATACTGTGGACATTCTTATGCCTTGGTTGGTTTGATTCCACATTTAGCTGCTGTCATTATTGTTCCTTTTATAGCCAACTGAACCTGTTGAATTTTGCAGAAAAAGTGGGATATTTTAGGTTGTTTTGAGCCTCTTTCATCAGCAGTGTTTCTCTCTGAATCAGGATCTCTCCTGATTTCACTCCTTTTGAACTTTTTATGTCAAATGTCACATTAGGAGCAGTGTGTGCATTTTCTACCTCGATTTTTGAAACACTGTACATTTCGTCTAAACAGGTGCACCGCTGTCTTGCTTCATTTTTGTAATTAACTATTTTATATTGTGTAAGAAAGATGCGTCCACAAATGCTCTGTGTTTGATCACTTTGTCAGTACCTCAGAAGACAAACTGGTAAGGTGGCAAAGCATTTCATCACTTTGTAAATAAAGGATCACTTGGTTAAAATAAAACTGTGGCCTCCAGCGTTTTGGCTGTTTGTTTACAAGCCAATGGCAGAATTCAGCTGACCCCCTGAATGAGGAAGTGATCTGGCAATTTGGTCTAATCAAACAAAAATGTAAAAACGTATGAATGCACTAAAAATATATTCTTTCAATTGGCCTAGAAGGGCCATGAAAAATTCAGGAGTTTCTCGAAAGAAATGACAAAATTGGAGGTGGGTGGGAGGCAGTCCAACAATTTGGGAGAAACCTGGAAAAAATGGGAGATACACTACATAGACAAAAGTATTCAGCCGCCTGTGATTACAGGATATTCAAATGCATGTTATTTAATATGGAGTTGGCCCTGCTTCTGCAGCTATAACAACCTGCAATCTTCTTGGAAGGGTTTCCACAAGATTTTGGGGTATTTCTGGGGGGATTTGTGTCCACTCATTCAGTACAGCATTTGTAAGGTCAGGCACTGATGGACGAGAAGGCCTGGCTTGCAATCTCTGTTCCAGTTCATGCCAAACATGCTGGATTGGGTTGAGGTCAGGGCTCTGTTTGGAGCAGTACTTCCACATCAAACCCATCAAACCATGTCTTTGTAGTTCTTGCTTTGTGCACTGGGGCACAGTCATGTTGGAATAGGAAAAGGGCCTCCCCAAACTGTTGCCACAAAGTTGGAAGCAGAGCATTGTTAAAAATGTCTTGGTGTGCTGAGGCATTAAGACTGGCTTTCACTGGAAATAATTGACTATGTCTAAACCCTGAAAAAAAACCCCCATACCATCACCCCTCCTCCACCAAACTTCAGAGTTGACACAGTGCAGCCAGGCAGATAACATTCTCCTGGCATCTACCAAACCCAGACTCACCCATCTGACTGCTGAACAGAGAAGTGTGAATTGCCACTCCACAAAACACGATACCACTGCTCCACAGTCCAGTGTTGGGGTTCTTTCCACCAGTGTTTCCCAAACTTTTTTTCTAAGCCAACGCCATCCGACAAATTGTCTCCATTAGGCCAGCCACACACTAGACGATTTTTTAATCTGAAACGATTTTAAAACCATGGAAGACCACAGACTTCAGGACAATTTCCAAAGATTTTTCATCTTTAATCCTCTGAACCCACACACTAGATGACTCAGCCAGATCATCAGATCACTGGAGATCACACACCTGCCAACCTGCCTACGACCTTGCGTGATCATGTGACTTCAGAAAAAAAAGAAAAAAAAAAAATACGGATGTCTGTCGATACCGTCTTGCTGTCTCTCCACAACAGGCTGTCCTGGTATGCGTGACAGGTGCAGCAAAACTCATAAAACAAGGGACAGACTCAGGATGAAATCATGGCTGAAATTAAGGTACAGTTGTGTTCATGGTTGTGGGCAGTGAAAGTAAGTATGATCCAGCTGTGATGCTACCCCGTCTACTCGCTCTCATTGGTTGTTGTTGGCCAGTGGCACTACGACCTAGGATAATATTTACGATTTAGGGTTTTGGAGGCTACGACGTGATTTGGAGCAGGAAAACAATTGTGTTGACACCACACACAAGGATTATTCAGACAAAGAGGCATTTGCAACGAGGCTCCTCTCGGGATACGCCCCCATGATCGTCGGGGGAGGCAAATCTTGCCCTGAATTGGGCTTAAATTCCTGTAGTGTGTGGCTGGCCTAAGTCGTTACTTATCAGGCATGCTTTTTGAACAGTCCTCAGCTGGTTATTTGAGTTGATGGCTAGTGCTAGCTTGGATAACATTATTTCCAGACTCATTCTAGTCTGGACCTAGGTCTTTCTATTTTACAACCCTGGAAGAAGCCACTTCACCTCCATCAGCTCTGGCTTTCATTGCATGCTCCAACCCCTTGGGCCTTCAGTCACTGCCTGCCAAGCATCCATAACTGTGACTGTAGCTCTTTTGCCATCTAGTGGCTGAAAGAGCCTTTTTTTGTTAGACAAGACAAGATAAGATGGACTTTAATGTCCCCATAGAGAATTGTTCCTGGACTCTGTCCCACAGTTTAAAAAATCAATAAAAACATAAGTAGAGATCATACAGAACACATTACATTACATCTGGTAGCAGCAGTGGCATACTTACTCATTGCACAACCTTTTGGCACATTTTACATCACCTGTTATTCAGAAATGTAATGGGCATGGGCACAAATGAATGTCTGTACTGGTTCAGTCTGGTCTGAGGGACCTTAAATCTTCTTCCTGAGGGTCAAAACTGAAACTCAGAATGGAGAATGTTGGTCGGAACAGATATAATTTTCTGTGTGAGGGTGAGTTTTATTGGGTGGAGTCCTCCATGTGGCGATAACGTGTACTGCAGGCATAAATGTAGCATTAAACACTAAGGCAAAGAAATTCTGAAAACTCATTTGGCAACCCCAAAATTATCTCCCGTGACCCAACTGTTGGTCCTGACCTAGACTTTGGAAAAGAGTGCTTTGCATCACTCCATCCAACACCTGGCATTAGACTTGGTGATGTGAGGCTTGCATGCAGCTGCTCAGCCATGGCAACCCATCCAAGAAGCTCCCAACACAGTTTTTGTGCTTACATTAATGCCATTGGAAGTTCAGAACTCTTTAGCTATGGAATCAGCAGAGCGTTGGCGACTTTTACGCACCGTGCACCAAAGCAGTCGATTCTACGTGGCCTTCTGCTTCGTGTTGCTGTAGTTCCTAAACTCTTCTGCTTTCTATTAATATCAATTACAGCCTTTCCACAATGCAAAGTGAAACCAGTATGCATATCTTTACTTATGCAGTGGAGAAGGGGAGGCTGGGATGTTATGGTGTATGTAAGAAATGTAGCAATGTGAACACAAATCAAGCCAAAGGAAAAATGCTCCTTAGTATCATTTCCTCATGTGAATCAGAACAAAGCAAACAAATGCTGGTTCTTATGCCTCATTATATCTTTTTTTTCTCTATCCACAAAGGTCTTCTAGCTTTCTAACCCCTCGGAGAGCTTCCTCATCAAAAGCATGATGCGCACAGTTAGTCGTACAAAATTCATCATCCTTGCTGGCAGGGAAATAAAGACAGGCATTAGTGCATGCTAGAAGCCTGTGAAACATTCATGACATTTCTAAAGACGAAGGCCATCATGCTACTGCGAGGACGCTGGAGACGTGATCAAGGATGGTGACCCCAAAAAATGCCCTTTATTCCATGTCTGCCTGGAGCAAAATCTTTTATTCAGTGTCTGGGTGACAGCTGTCTGCTTTGATGGCAGAAAATGTCCTGTAGAGACACAGGCAGGCGGCAGAGTCTGACATCTGTGAAGTGTGGTCTCTTGTCGTCAGAAGGTGTGAAGTCCATAAACTCAAAGTAGGAGGGACTAAGTAGAACTTCATACATATATATAAAGAGAGACAAAAACTGGATGAAGCACATTAATCTAGAGTGCTAATGTATTTGGCTACCTCAGGTCATGCAAAGCACAAACTCAGTTCCAAACATGTAAAATGAAAATGAAAATGGAAAACAAAGTTTTTTATATCTCATAAAGCCACATAAAGCTGGGGTGGAGCCTATCCCAGCTGTCAGTGGGCGAGAGGCGGGGTACACCCTGGACTGGTCGGCAGTCAATCACAGAGGTGACACATAGAGACAGACAACCAGGCATGCTCACACTCACACCTACGGCCAATTTAGAGTCACCAGTTACCTAATGAGTACGTTTTTTGGTGGTGGGAAGAAGCCGGAGAACCCGGAGAGAAACAGGGACCTTCTTGCTGTGAGGCAACATCGCTAACCCCTGCACAACCGTGCAGCTACATCTGCATCTTTTTAACATATTTTCAACCAGTTTTTGCTGAGGGGGTGTGTACTATAGATGGTGTGATGTTCAACGTATTCACAATTTTACAATGAGAAATATAATTTTCTGAAAATTCTTCCACAATTTTAGATGCAATTTTTCACAGATTGGTGAACCTCTGCCCACCTTTACTCCTGAGAGACTCTGCCTCTCTAAAATGCTCCTCCAGCTGTTTTTTTATAAGTACCACTTACTTTTCCAGCCTTTTGTTGCCCTGTCCCTACTTTTTTGAGATGTGTTGGTACTATCAAATTCAAAATTAGATAATATTTTTCACATAATAGTAAACCATGTTGTTTATGTCCTATTGTGAATAAGATGTGGGTTTATGAACTTGGCAAAAGATTTAATTCTGTTTTTGTTGACATTTTACACAGTGTACCAACTTTTTTGGAACTTGGGTTGTCAAAATATATATATATATATATATACAAAAAAGGACAAAAAAATTTGTAATGAAATAAGAAAAAATATGGAAATCAGTCATTTCTGTGTGATATTTCAAAGAAGTGGACACTCACTGATTGATACAGTCATCTCACTGCAGAAAGAAATGAGGTTCAGTTTATGGTCATAAATGAAGAAAATGAAATAATAAACCACAGTAGCTGTTGGTGATATTTGCTTACGTCCATCATATTTAGAAAAACAACAGCTTATTTGGTTTTTCATACTCTGGGACAATTTCTGCGGGGGAAAAAAATGCTGTGACTGTGCAAATCTTCAGCAAAAGGACCTTTTACTTTTCAGTACTGCATTAAACATCTCTCCGAGTCCACTGTTGCGTAATTCATCTGAAATGTAATGAAAAAGACAATATTAAATTCAGTGGACTGAATATCTTTAGACGGGGCTTTGAGTCTTCTTGGGCCACAGCATCATAAAAGTGTTTGAAACTCCCCAAGGTAAAGAGCAGGGACACAGCCTCAGCCTTCATGTTGACATTTTGTTTCAGCACATAAATTGCATGCAGGCCTAGTGGACTTTGTCTGTTTTTTTACCCTAAGACGTGGACTCTTTCAGCAACCACGTCACCAGGAGTTACTCTCGGGGAATGAGCAGCATGGAGCCTGAGAGGAGAAGTGCTCTCTCCTCCTGCACCGCTCCTGATGTGTGTCACCGCTATCGGTGAAGAGGGGAGGAGGGCGAAATGTTTGTGTGAGATGTCATACATTCATCAAAGGGGGACAGGATAGCAGCAGATGAGTCTCTCTCATGCGTTGCCCACAGGCTCAGCAGCCAGATCTGACAGTCTGTGGGGGCTGACGGGGGAGCACACTCTCTAGCTTTGCTATTTTTAATCTGCCCCAGTAATTAAGAGAAGAAGCTTTGATTAAGCATGGAAACAGAGATCCAAAGAGCACAAATTAAACTAACAATGTTTCCCTTTAAACATGTGGTTGTTAATGGTTCCCACTGTGGTTGTACTGCTGTAACCAGGAAGAAAGGTTTACAATTACTGGGAAGTGAAGGGTCAAGAAGGTAAACATACAGTGCTGACTAAGTATTAGCCCCCTTCCTGATTTCTTCCTTTTTTTGCACATTTGTCACACTGAAATGTCTCAGATCATCAAAGAAATTTCAAGCCAGAGATAACCTGAGTAAATACAAAATTCAGTTTTTTTAAAGATGATTTTATTCATAATGGAAAAAAACCATCCAAACCCAGCTGGTCATTTGTGAAAATAACTGATTGTTCCACCCTTGGCAGCAACAACTGCCAGCGAGCGTTTCCAACACCTGCCAGTGAGTTTTTACATCACTCTGGAGGAATTTTGGCCCACTCTTCTTTGCAGACGGGAGCTTTGCAAGATGGATTCGCCAGTGAGAAACACTGAAACAGGCGTATCCATCTGCTTTGCAAGGTTACTTCAGAGGTGGACTTGCTGGTGTGTTTGGGATCCTTGACCTGCTGCGTAACTCAAGCTAGCTTGAGGTCAAAAACTTTTTGCTGGGTGTTCTCCTTCAGGATTTTTTGCTAGAGAACAGAATTCATGGTTCCATCAATTTCAGAAACTTGTCCCTGTCCTGAAGCAGCAAAGCAGCCCCAGACCATCACACAACTACCAAGTTTGACTGTTGGTACAATGTTATTTTATGAAATGCTGTGTTACTTTTTCAAAGTTTCAAAGTTCAACTTTTGTCAGGTCAGCCCACAGAATATTTACCCAGAATTCTTGGGGATCATCAAGATGTTTTTAGTCAAATGTGAGACGAGCCTTTGTATTTGTTTTGGTCAGCAGTGGTTTCAGGCTTTTTTGTCCAGTCTGTTTCTGATGGTTGTTGAATCATGAGCACTGAACTTAACTGAGCCAGTTGAAGCCTGCAGGTCTTTTTAAACCTCCTGGATGAGTTATTGATGTACTACTGGAGTCATTTTGGTAGGCCGACTACTCCTGGGTAGGTTCACCACAGTTCCAAGTTTTCTCAATTTGTGGATAATGGCTCTCATTGTGGTTTTCTGTAGTCCCAAAGCCTTAAAAATGGCTTTGTAACCCTTTCCAGACAGACTTTGTCACTCATCTGTTCTTGATTTTCTTTTGAGATCTTTTAGCCTACTTCATTGCATCAGAGAGGTTCTATTTAAGGGATTTATTGACTTGCTGTAATCAGGCCTGGGTGTGGCAAGTGAGATTGAACTCAGCTTTCCAAAACATTTGGTTTTATTAGAGTTAATTCATGATTTAACAATTGGGCTAATACTTCTCCACATAGGGGCCAGGTAGGTTTGGATGGCTTTTTCCCCTTAAAAATGAAATCATTACTTCAAAACTGAATATTGTATTTACATGTTATTTTTGCCTAATATATAATCTTTTGATAATCTGAGACAAATGTGCAAAAAAAAAAAAAAAAAAAAAAAAAAAAAAGAAGAAATCAGGGAGGGGGCAACCATTTTACATAGGACAAAACATATAGTAAAAGGGCAATCTGATCTCACAGTGACCTTTGACCTCCAAAATCTTATTAATGCATAATCAAGGCCAGTTGTAGACTTGTGCCACATGTGACACAAAAATCCTCAAACAATATCCTCCCCAAACAATATCAAATCATCAGGCAAGCGAGGAACAGGCGGCCCAGTGACCTTGACTATTGACCTATGACCTCCAACATATAATCAGTTTATCCTTGAGTCTGAGTGAAAAGTGCGCAGTGTCTGAAGAAAATCCCTCAAAGTGTTCTAGAGTAAGATGTTTACCAGTATGGCCCAGACTGACGTACGTAAGGACAGACAACCTGAAAACATACCGCTTCTGGCCCTGGCTGTTGGCAGCATGGAGGCGTAACAATAGACAAAACAGAAACATCTGATATTGAGCGAGCCTCAATAAAACTTTAAGAAGTCTGTTTGAGCTCTCTGGTGCACAAACAATTCCTGTGTTTTCTGTACAACATACTCTCTGATTGCAGTAGTTGTTTTTTAAACTATGTGCAAGAAAAAAATCTCAAGTCTTTGTAGGGTAAAATCATAAATTTGACTTCAAACATTACATACAGTGCTATGAAAAGGTATTCACCCCCTTCCTGATTTCTTTCCTTCTTCCAGCGAAATACAGTGAGAGCAGTTATCCACAAATGGAGAAAACTTGGAACAATAGTGAACGTTCCCAGGAGTGGCCAGTCTACCAAAAATGACTCCAAGAGCGCATTGACAACGCATCCAGGAGGTCACAAAAGAGCCCAGAACAGCATCTAAAGCCCTGCAGGCCTCACAGGCCTCAGTCAAGGTCAGAGTTCATGACACAACAATAAGTAAGACACTGGGTAAAAATGGCATCCAAGGTAGACTTCTAAGACAAAACCATAAAAACACAAACTCATGATCAAATGAAAACAAAGCCACATTTGCATTGCAATAACTTACCTGCAAGTTCCACATAGGAAGACTGCGCTGCACACTGAAGCGCCACAGGTTTGCTCCAACTGAAGGTTAAGCAGTGGGACAACGACGCAAAACATACCAGCAAGTCCACTTCTGAATGGCTTAAAAATACAAAATGAAGGTTTGGAGTGGCTTAGTTGAAGGGTGGACTTCTGGACTGGAGCAAAGGGTAGGACAACCAGGTATTAGGTTTAGGGGGCAACTATTTTTTCAACATAGGGAAAGGTAGGCTTGAAAGGCCTTTTTTCCCTTAATAAATGCAATCATCATTTATTTTCTTTGTCTTTTATTGAAATTTGCTTTATCATCTGAAACATTTAGGTGTGGCAAAAAATTAAGAAATCCGGCAAATACGTTTTCACAGCTCTGTATGCTGTATTGCCGTAAACACGTGAAGAGAGAGAGCTATGGGTGGCGGCTTTTCCTAGGTAGAAGTAGGGGAATCAGTACTCTAGTAAGCCTTTCAGTGGACAAAATGTGATAGAGTGCCCTCCAGGATGCCCAACCAGTGGCAAAATGTGATAAAGGGCTCTTTCCTGACCAAGCCAGTGACAAGTGCTCCTCAAACATCCTGACTACTCCACTGCTGCAGCAATTTAGCAACCAAGACCTTTTCCCTCACTGCACATTCTGCTAATCTGCTTGTGAAACAAAATGTCAAAAACCTAAAGTGTGAAGAAACTGAAATATGATTTAAGAGCATGCCAGTGCAGGAAAACCCAGCATGTTTGGACTGTCTAAATCAGAGATTACTCGCATGAAGACCTGGAGAGCTTGCAGCTTTTAAATTTGCATTTTCCTATATGAAGTCTTTTTTTTTTAACTTCCTCTGGGCACAAAATGCATAATTTGGACAAATCTTTCCCAGTAACAGAGTCTAATTTGCATGAAATGCTTTCTCATTTAGCTCTTATGTGATTACAGCACTCATATATTTATATAACTCTTGGATATTCTCTCATAATGTGACACCAGTTTCACATTTAACACTAAAGCATGCTTTTATTTCTGTAGCTCCCAGAAAAATTTCAATTACCTCCTCCTTCTGAAGGTCACCCTCGATTAATTTCAGCACACAGCGATGTAAATCAGATTTGTAAGGTAGCGTGGGCACATGTGTACCCAGCAGTAACATCCTCAGATGTAATTGGAGCGTGGATTTAGCCTTGTTCCCTACTTTCCAATCAAATGGAAGCTATAAATACACCAGTAAACATGTCAATTATTTGTTAATCCGATTTATCTGCTGTGTCCTGAAATACCAACTTCCTCCCACGGCCACCGCCACTGGCCAATCACAGCGGACAGTCTGCTATTAGCCCGTGCCACTTCCTGCGAGGTCGGGCCTGCAGCAGATCCACATGAAGCAGAGAAGTTATCAGCAGAGAGTCACAGCAACAGCCAAAATAGTTTCTCTCCTCTCGTTTCAGTTTCTGGAGGCAGCCTTCTGTAATTAGATCTCGTCATAGTACTGGGAGGTAAGTGCACGCTTTTTAAGGTTTTCAGCATCAAAGGAACTGTACATGAGGCCACCCGCCCCTCTGCTCTTCAGAGTGCACACAGAAGCATCTCAGCCCAGCTTACGTTGTATTGATTCTGCTGCCAGGTATGTTGTGACTTACTCGAGCTATGGAGTAACTCAGTGTTGACTCATCTCCTTGTATTTTCAGACATGTTCAAAACGCAGACTGCACGATTGCTGAGACCTCCTACACAATGTGTAGGGGATGAGTCTGTCTATTTTCTGCTCTTTATCTGTGATGTAGATCTGTAAAAGTGCGTAGACCACCCATATGTTCTGATCCTGCTCTCACCGTTAAATCTTGAGTGAGTTAGAGTTCCCCTTAAAGCCCGTGTAAACCTAAATCCACAAAAACCTTCTAACGGTGATTGTTATTAGTGCTGGCAGCATTGATGCATTAACTGTGATTCATCAAGGTCCATTATTAGTAAATTTACTTTTTTGAAATTGCATTACAGTAGATAATTTCCCTCTTTTTGGTTAATCTCTTGCAGCCATGATGATGTTTAATAACTCCACCACAACTTCTTAATATCTCATTTCACTTTAAAAAACTCAGTGGACAAGTCAAGTGTCATCTACACTTTGTGTTATCAAACATTTCCCTGCTTTATTGCTCACTTATTTACTTTTCAAGATCTTTTTTTCCATAGTTAAAGGGATATTTCTATGTTTTTCTTAGCTGGGATGTGTGAGTTACTTGGCAATAAAAGCAGCTACGTTTCCATTATAGTTTTTCACAAAATGAAAGGGATATTTCTAAAATTTTAACAAAGTACAACTTCACTTTGAATGTGTTTCCACTGAAAGAAATTTTGGGCATGAGCCTCGTAATTCTCGTAAAACCTCATCTCATGGACAGCAAGAAGGTCCCTGGTTTGCTTGCCAGTTTAGGTTCTCTCCGGGTACTCCAGCTTCCTCCCATCACCAAAAACATACTCAACAATTAACTGTAGGTGTGAATGTGAGCATGCCTGTTTGTCTGTCTCTATATGTCAGCCCTGGGATTGATTGGCGACCAGTCCAGGGTGTACCCCGCCTCTCACCCAATGAATGACAGCTGGGATGGGCTCCAGCCCCCCGTGACCCCTAACAGGATGGGTATAGAAAATGGATGGATTGATGGACTCATCTTGTGAGACTCTGCTGTAAGGACGATGGACGCTAAAACCTGTTGCGTGTTAGTACGGTTATGATTACATCTACAGCGGTTGCCTTAAAAATTCGGAACAAAAGACGAACACAACGGATGATAGTTTAGAGGCAAAGTCTGTATGTATGGCAAAGGCCACATATAAGGGTATAAGTATGATGCTAAGAAAAGTCTCAGTTTCCTCTTCTGTCCACACGTACCGGGCTTTGTCTCAGAGTGAACTGGTCATGTGACACCGTAAGTTACGTCCTGTGACGTGAAATGCAAATAAAGTGTTTCCATTACGCTTTTGTGATATATTTATATATCAAAATGTCTGAAAACCACCCATGAGAACGTTTTTAGTGATATATGAGAGGTTTTTCTAAATTCACGTGCTTCCTTACTGTTTTTTTATTGCACTATTTAGATTTTGTGGGTTTCTAAGGTTAATGGAAACACAGCTACTGTCATTTAACTTCAGTGATTTTAGTCTGTGGTCCCTTTCAGCACAGCGCGCCAGGGACACAGGTAAGGAAGCACTACAGATGGCAACAGTTGTCCTGCGTATTTTATTTTAATTTTTTTTTTATTGTTAAGTAAAAATGGACCATAAATCAATGTTGGCTCCAATGCACACTGTAGGTTCTTTGCAGATGATGTCACACAGCAGCAGAGAACTCCTGTTGGGAAGAAGGAAGTGATGTCTACATAGAAAAACTCTACCAAAATGACCATGATTTAAGACATCTCTGGCTATGCCAAGCATTTAAAATGTGAAAATCAAAACATTTTTAACCCTTAGGGATCCAAGATCATGCTGCCGAGATTTCATCATCCACTTTTTTTGTCACATGATCAAATGAAAACAAAGCCACATTTGCATTGCAATCACTTACCCACAATTTCCACATAGCACGACTGCGCCATGCACCGAAGCGCCGCAGGTTTGCTCCGACTGAAGGAAAGCGACCTCGCCCACTGGAAGCGAGTCTAGAGCCCAGTCCTGATCAGTAGGAAGAGATCACGGGAGAACTGTGAGTTCACGCAGGAGTAGTATGTCAACAGCAGACTATTTTACCTTTTGGGGTTAATTTATCATCCTTTCCAGTATAAGACCATGATATTATTGCTTCCACCTTTGGGTGAGTACATTTGGAAGTTAAAAGGTTAATGTTTGCTTAAAGGATCTGTGGTTTTATGTAAAATTCTTTGGTTAAATATCCTCAAAAGTTAACTTTTCCTTGTCAATGGCGTCGTTGTAGCTCTGTGACCCACTGACCTCCCGGTGACCCTTTGCTCTCGCTACAGGATGAGACGTAATGTTGATATAGTGATGATTTACGATCGGGAGTCGGTGCATTGTGTTGTGTTTTGAAAGAACTGGATATTCTACACTTGTGGTTTATATTTTCAATAGAAAAGTAGTAACAGCAAAATAGCCAGAGGACCTCTAAAGGTCTTAAAAACTTTTGTGCCCTGAAAGTATGTTAGTATATATATTTTTATATAGTATATATAGAAATATTCAGGCAAAAAAAAGTAAAAAACAAACAAACAAACAAACAAAAAAAAAAAACAACTTGTGTGGTGTCACACAACACTCCTCTGTTTCCACAAAGCAGTCTGGTTTGGCTCAGTACAGTTCTGCAATAGTTTAGCACATTAACTAATGATCTTCCTAAGCTAATGTCCATCCAGCCTCTCTCATGTAAAATCCACCTCTTTAAAGAAATGTAGATCATGTGGTTCAGGTCAGTAAATCTGGTTGTTTGACTTTTTAAAGGTGGATTAATAATGACAAAGGATAGAGGAAAGGAAACTGGCACTCAAACTGGAGTTAGCTACCATGGCAAACATAAAGGAGCTGTTTCGTAGAACAGGCTCATTTGTGAAAAGCTCATCATTACTTGGTCACTCACCGAGTAAGACTTATTTGGTTGATCGTACATCACTGTACATGTTAAAGAGGCTCTGCTTGCCTCTTAGCTCGGCACAAGACTCCTCAAGACTCATGTTTTCCTTCATCTGACTAGACAACATAAGCTGCAATAAGGTCTGAGGCATGGACGAAATTTTGATTTCAGAGGTGGGGGGGACACAACTGGTTTGAGTATGGGGGTATGGTCAATAGACCTCGTTTACATAAGATTATACCTAATTTTTTAGTAAAAATAAGCTATAATAAGCTATAATAAGATATAAGAATAAGATTATCATCACTCTAACATTTGTCACAATGCTCAGTCTCATGACTAACATCTTTATTCTTTCAACCTCACCTGTGAGCCTCCAGTCTCTCCTCCTCTACCTCCTCCATCTCCTCCTCTACCTCCTCCATCTCCTCCAGCCTCTCTTGCTCTGCCTCCTCCTGTATCTTCTTCTGGATTTCTATTATCTGTCACCTGACAAAAATGTATTGATGGATGACATATAGACAGTGGGACAATTAGGGATGCAACAAACATTGATTTTGATGGTACAGTCTGAAGAAAAAACTCAGTTTCTCAATTATTATGTCTAATTTATTATATGGACGTATAAAATCACATTTATAATCCAAGGTTTTATTTTATTTTTGCCACAAACTTTCATTGTTAGTGTTTTTAAACAGTGGCTGCCTTTCAAAACACAAATAATACATGAAAAAAAATCATAAAGTGTATCTCTTTGGCTTTAAATATACGCTTTTTTAAAATCTCTGTGTTGTTGAGGCTCTACTGTAATAATAATAATAATAATATTTTATTTGTCAGCTTTTTCAATAAAACTCAGACACTTTACAAGAATAAAACAATTACATAATATGAACATATAAATTGCAATACATAAGTTTATCATAAAGTTAAATAATAGAATATTAAAAAAAATCAAGTAATACTATTACTACAACTACTACTACTACTAATAATAATAATAGGAGGGGAGAGAGTCTGAGTTGGATGAGGGGAAGGCGTTTGTGGTGTAATGTGTTCCTCTGAGTAACTTACACTTTCACTTCTAAAGAAGTCTCTTATATCCAGTTTTCTTTTTTTGACATCTTGCCACCTGGCTGTGCCTAATTAGCCAACACACATTCACATGCACGCACACACACAGACACACATTCAATGTTAATGTAAACGAAACCTCTGATATCAAAATCCGTCTAGCTGATGTGACCCAGGCAGAACAAATGCCCAACATGTTAACAACTTACAGTGGCAGATGAACGTTGATTCATGGCCAACTAGCTGAACACCGGTGTGCTCATGTGCTATAGTCCAGGCGCTGTTTACAACTAGATGGAGTGACAGCAGGGACGGCCAATCACACGTTAGCAAGAAACGGCAAAGCCAATCGATGAGCTTGTGGGCCAGTGGGCGGTCTAAATAGAAACAGGCTTCAGCTTGAGCAGCCGTTTTCCGCTTGGTCCTAGTGCTCAACCTGTCTCCATTAAATATAGCGTAACATTGTTTTTGGATGGTAAAAACTGCAGGGGACCAAAACTGCCTTTTTAAAAAGTGCAGGGGACATGTCCCCCCTGTCCCCCCCCCAAATTACGTCCCTGGTCTGAGGGGTGAATAATTTGTGATATTGATCGCCTCAATGCCATGGACTGTGCTAAAAATCACTTTTCTTGTAAAGTGTAGGGATCATACTCTGTGTATGAGGAAATTATCTGATCATAAATACAGTCCAGGTCCATTTAGAGCTGTAAAGTACTAACTTTCCCCTGTTCCCATTCATTCCTAAGGGCTGTCCCCCACTTCCTGCCCCCTATCAAGCACTCTGGATCACGTAACGTGACGTAAACAACCCATATCAAGAATATCTGAGGCATTTATTTTTCATCTCAAAAGGCTCTGTGTTTGACTGCCCAACAATGTTTAGAAAACTACACCCTGGATAACATGACTTCACATTTTCTGGTGTTTCTCAAGGAATATCCTGTGTCGTTTTTTTTTTTTTTTGTGTCGTATGCTAACAACTCAAGAAGGACTACTCGCAATAAAAAATGAAGCTATTGCTGTGTCTTTGGAAGCCTGCGTGTCCAAACAGCTGTTTAGGAGACAGCAACACACTGTGGCAGGTTAACATGTAGACTCTCAGAATAGAGTCACTACAACTAGCATTTTTTGTAGCTTAACTTTTTTCAGTAGCTTTTATGGTAGCATAATTTATTTTCTGAATTAATCATCTTTTCAGTAGCTTAGCTGATTTTTCAAGTAGTGCTGTAGCATCCAAAAAACTACAGGCAGCATAATGAAGATAGAGAACAGTAGATTACAGCTGAGCCCTCTGTCATGGTCCACAACAAACTCTTAGGATGAGTAGAAGACGCCAGCTGCTACACAAACACGTCTGCAGAAAGCACTGTGTAATTCCACATAACATGACATCAGATGGGATCCATGGTTCTGCACTGTTGAAGGACCTTGCTCCTCATTTTGTTCTTTAAATAAAAAAAATTACATGAAGGTGTACAGATTTCATTAAATTTACAGCTTCCACATGCTAAGAGCTCTTTAACCAGTCAGATGAAGATGAAGTGTGAGGTTACCATATGAACTGTGCACAGCTGACAGCAGTTGTCAGACATAGTCAGCTTTTATTTATGCAAAATGACCTTGAGTGACCTGTCTTTGTCTCTGGGGAACAGTGAAAGAAAAGCGTTTTACACCCAGTCAGCTTTTGAGATGACAGTAAATGCTTTGACCTGTAGAGAACATTATTTGTCTGCCAGACTCTGATTTAAATTGCATAAGCATTTATCCTGCTGGGGGACATTAAGTAGCGAGCTTTTATGCAACTAACAAAACACAGCCTGCATTAAAGACACTGTAGAATTATCATGTGAATGTCAGACCTTTAAAACTACTTTAAATCTTCTTTCAGACTAATTAAAATCCAAATTAATGCACATGGAGGCTTTGAGGTACACTTCATTTTAATGATAGTGCACTAAGTAGCATGCCATCACTTTAAAGCTGTTTAATTTTATGGAGGTATATGGGAGTGTTTCTAACTACAAATCCAAAAGTGCAAAATTCACTCAAGAAAACTTTGCTGTTATTTCAGTTTTGATTGATAAGATTCTGATATGCTCCTGCTGCAGCCTTAACGTCATTGTTGTTGTGGTGTTTTATCCATATTAATCAGTTTTATCCACAAAAACAGGAAACTGTCACATACCACCAGGTGGTCCAGTTTGATTGAGTATGGTCTGGTATGCTAAACCCCCAAATAGTGCGTTTCCACAGACAAGGGTAAAGAGCGAGTCTCTGCTGTTCCAGCCACTGAATGGCAGAAACTTCAGACTGGTGACAGAAATCAGTGAGAGTAAGCAGGAAACAGCTTTATTTCAGCTGAAAAGTTTTAATAACTACATCTTAATGTTTTCCACCGTGGTCAGTACAAATCCTCAGCTGATTTAATATGTTGATAGAAATGTTTGGAGTAGCAATGGTACATTAATAGCGACAAAAGATGAAGCTGGACTGTTAAGGTAGCTACAAAAAGCATTGAGTGATGAATATAAGCTCCACTCCGTTCTCCTTCCTCCCACACACACAAGGGTATATTAGCTACTTTAGACAGCTTCTTGCAAGTAATCTAAACAGGTTAGGCATAAATATGCTGTCCTTGTTTCATATGACAATTTTCTTTCAGATTTTTAATGTTTTTAAGACCCACTGATGCTAAATCTACAAGACTGGAACATTTATTATAAATATACATTCAGTATGACTGTTTATAGCTTTAAAATGGCAACCTGTTCACAAAATCTGATCTGATCCTTATTTCACCTGGCCTTGGATCAGTGCACAGAGTCCAGAGAGGAGATGAGTGAGAGGAAAGAGGGTCGAGAGAGAGAGAGAAAGAGAGAGAGAGAGAGAGAGAGAGAGAGAGAGAGAGAGAGAGAGTGAGAGAGAGAGAGAGAGAGGAGGATCCTGTGGAGATTTATTCCAGACTGCAGCGCTATTACCGCTCAAACTGCTACAAACCATCACCTGCTGAGTGAAAACTTAACTTTTAAGCACATGTCTGAGTCCCAACAGTAGTTTTCTCTGGATCCCCATGACATCCGTGCATGTGTCATGAACGGGGCCACCTGTGTGCGTAAATTTGATGCCTTTCAGCGCTGCACCAAGACTAAAAATGCCGACCTCTCATGTCATAGGACAGCCTGTGTCCAGATTGGGATTAAATATTCAGTTATAAAGAATCTGTTTATCATTATTAGAGGAATTTTACCATTTGAGGAGACCTGGAGTTAAATATTCTACAGGATATATATATTTATTTATAAACGATGTTTTACAATGCAAAAACCTCTGACATTCGTTAAGGCCCGAGGAAGGAAACAGGAAAACTGAAGTGCAGAAAGGACTGGACTCTAGGAGAAAGTGAGGTGCAGCTGTGCACTGTGGTCACGTTTTTCATCTTCATTGATAAATCGATGAATAAATACATAAAAACATAAAATAAATTCTTCTCCTTCAGTCTCAAAAATTTTGCAGTCTGTATCAGCGTCTCTTTTGGATAGCGTGTTTGCGGAGCTGAGATGAAACTGGTGCACTGCTGTACATCTTTTTTTATGTTCCTCTGCTTTAAAGAGAGTACAATGTACTATATTTACTCATTTATTGGATCATATGATCTTTCGTTTCGATATTATAGTTAGATCATGAAAAATGAGTGAAAATTTGAATTTCAGACACCTAAGTTAGTAAATATTGAAAATGAATATTTTTGAAAAATGTCCATCTTTTTCCCTAAATGTCTCATATGGCACCTGCTGGTGGGCTGGAAGTGGCCCACGGGCCTTAAGTTTGACACCCCCGATCTAAGGTGACAAGCAGTTAGTGATGATGGATGATGTTTTATAGCTCTACAAATAGTCCTACAATATATGATAAACATGGCTTTATAGGGGAAAGACCAAAATATTGTGAAATCCACTGATATATATCACAGATTAAATAAAGTAGCCTTTATAATCGAACGTGTTTTGTAATTGGTTAAATACTGATGCTATTTTCAATAACACTTCATGAAGTGAACGTAACTGACTCTTTAACAGTTTATGCAGCATAATATAAATGCTGAGAGTTGTACCATGTGGATTTGTCACATTAAAGATAAAATGAAGGTTGGGGCACAGATGGCCTTGTGCAGCCTTTCCCAAACTTCAGTATGCTGCACAAGGCCATTTTAAGACCTGAATGCTCCTGGAGCTCACCAGAGTTTTTGTACAGCTATGACATGAGACTCAGTTATTTACCTTTTTTTTTTTTTTTTTTTTTTTTTTTTTTACCTTTTTTCCACAAACAGAGGATTTCAGTGACGAATAAAGATTACATGGAAAGAGTTTTTGGGGTCACAAAGTACAATTAATGAGCAACTGCCATTTTTTGTCTTAAGTCAGGCTCTGCAAAGTCACTTTAATTTTCTTAGGCTTCTTCAGAAGACGCTCAGGAAGTGAGCAGCACAGCAGAATCTTTAACAGAGTGTCACCAGTTAATCCAACACCAGTCAAACCATGACACCAGTTGTATACATCAGACAAAATAAATGATAAAAAAGGTGGCATGTGTTACATTTTCTGGGTGTGTTTTGTTACTTCTGAGTTTTAAAATAACATGTAAGCAAGTATGTTATGATGACTTAAAAATGTTGTTTCATTTTTAGTTACTCTGAATTAACTCTGGCAGCCCACCCACAGAACCTCAGTGGGCTCTGAACCACACATTGGGGAGCACTGGCCTTGCGGTTCGGCTGTGCCCCATATAAGCAGGCGCCCCGGGTTTGGCTCCTTTCCTGGATGTCTCTCCCTAATTCCTGTTTCCAACTCCATCCACTGACCTCCTCTAAATAAAGGCATAAAAAGCCCCCAAATATATATTTAGAAAAAAGAAAAGAAGTAAATAAAATGAGGGTTCAACAGGTGTTAAAATCAAACTGGATTAAGTAAAAAAGCCAGGGTTCATTGAGTTTTTATACACTTCGAGTTTTACAAACACATTAAACAACCCCGGAGTAATCTTTTCACAGACTACCCAAAGTAAAAAGAAACAAATGAATCACTGACATATTGAGAAACAACTGAATTTTACTTTGTATTAACAAAGCTTCTACATTCATTCAGTTCAACATCCATCACTGATAAACTGGGCTAATGTGAAGCTTTAGGCTCTGCTTGGTGTATTTCAAATGAGGTCCATGTAAACATCAGGAAACATGATTTGAGGCCACATATCAGTCCAGGAAACAGTATGGATCTCTGCGGAGTCCAGATATCCCTGTTTTAAACAGATATTAGTCTGTTTTACTGCTGTTTTCACCCACTCCTCACAGAGCAGACAGCTGTTTTGCAGCCTGGCTGAGCGGCCGTGTCCCGCACTGAAAGTGACGTCAGTACAAACCCTCTATTGTGCATGCAACGTCGCCATTTTGGGACAGATGGGTAAGCTTTAACCTTGCAAAGCAGATGGAGTCGCCAGTTTCCGTGTCTGTCACTGGTGAATCCATCTTGCAAAGCCCCCATCTGAAAAGTTGGGGCACTGTAAGAAAGTGACAGGACCAATCAGGAGTAAGAGGCAGTACTTCCTGGTGCAGCGGTGTCCTAATGTAAGCAAGCAGCAACAAGAAGCCGGTGCAGTTAAGGTGGAAGACATTAGTGTGGATGCTGCTAAAGCACCAGTTTTATCAGAATTGATGACATTTCTTTGCTAAAAGAAGAACAAAGAACAGCAGTGAGCTGTTTTCTTTTCAAAAACAATGTTTTTGCCCTTCTTTAGACTGGATTCAGCAAGAGTCTAATCGTCATGTGTTTTGTTGCTCTGATTAAAGATGTGACAGACAGAACGTTCAACTGAGTTTTTTTTTTTTTTTTTTATCAAAGGCTCTGCCTTTTCCCAAACTCTGTCAATGGGAGGTTTCCAGGTGGATGTGTGAAACAAATCCATCTGGCGTGTCAGGTTAGGTAAGCTTGCCACCCTTATGGAATATTGCCAAGTGTGACAGTACAGGTTTAGTTATTTGGGAACCTTTCCAACTTTTGATTATGGAAATGCAAATAAACGTGTACCGTGCCTTACCAAACTTAACTCGTCGCTCTGAGGAAACAACCTGTCTAAGTCTCACAGGCTTAAGTTCAGGCTTTAGTAAGATTAGTCATTCACAAATGACCAAAGACGGAAAATGTGAGTGAAGAGGTAATGTACAACTCACCAGCTTTGGTCATGATGTAGTGTACAGAAAACAGAGAAGGAAAGACGACAGAACACGAGTGAGTCCAGTTTTATCTGTGATTGTCACAAATGTGACTTCTGTTTTTATTGTTGTGTCTTCATGTGTAACAGCACCAGCACTAGTGTTAATTTTGCTAGCTGTTTTTAATTTTAGTCTTAGTTTTAGTCTTTAGATGAAATGCATTTTAGTTTTAGTCACATTTTAATCATTTCTATCCTTTTTAGTTTTAGTCTACTTTTTGTCGGCAAAAACTCAAACCATTTTAGTCTAGTTTTAGTCCATAAAAAGTCCTCACATTTCAGTCTTTACTTTTAGTCCAAGCATTTATTTTCTTGCCTAAATCTGGTACCAAGTCATGGTAGTGTGTTCTCTGCACTCTGCTAAAGCTGGGGTCCCTGCTTATTACAGTTGAGAGGAAGAATAGCTACAGATGCATTGTTTTTTGACAGATTAACCCACAGTGGATTTTGAATGTCAGACAAAAACTACATTACATTTAGCCTAGTTTAAGTCATCTTGACGAAAACTAAACTTAGTGTTTGTCAGTTTTAGTCATCACAGATCTATTTTTGTTAGTCTTAGTCTAGTTTTTGTCATGGAAAAAAAGGCTGTCAACGAATAGTTTCAGTCATACTTTTAGTCTAAAAACATTAACACTGACCAGCACATGCTAATGCTGATCTACAGAAACTGACTGCCACTTTCTCCAGCCGTCTTTTTTTAAATAGCTCTGGTCAGTAAGGAGGAAATGACACTGACAAGAGCGGAAATGTTCCAAAAGTGGAACTCTGATCAACTGAGAGCGCTGTGAGTGCAGCGGCACTGTGCAGCTGATATTGAGGGCGTTTTTGCATCAAAGAGACTGAATTCTAAAAACACAATGCTACATAGGTTATTTATTGAAAATGAGCTCTGCAGCACAACAGACAGCAGAGATGGACACAGTCATGTAAGTGTAAGCTTTTAGTTTTGCAGTCTGCTGAAATTCTTCAGCTGGCAGTAATCACATGAATGTTTGTGTGCCTGTTTGTGTGTGGGCATCCTGAGTGAAGTAGTGTTGTTTCGGTGTAGGTGAGACTTAATCACACAGTTTGCTGCTGTCACTTTGTCACTTGTTAAGGTCGTAGCGGTGCGTTGTGGTGCTAAGTGAGGACTGACAGCAGTTTTGTGTGAGTCTACACCCAGGTGTTTCTGTGCTGTCTCAAACAGTTACCTCAGCAGTCAATCTGCCGCTGAGCTCTTGTCAACGCACGCTGTCACTGATCTGTGGGGATAAGCTGTTTCCAGGATTTGTCACCCTGACACCTCGTCTGACTGCTCTAAAGTCTGAATCCCGTTAGCTCCTGTGGACTCCCACAGTGCACTGCCCCACAGCCGCTGTGCTGTCAGTGGTGAGGAGCAGGAACGAGACGAGATGAAGGTCTTTCTCTGGGGAGCTCCTCTCCTGCAGATCTCTGAGTGCAGGTCGTTAAATTATAGCTTGAAGTAATAATCACATACATTTTTACCTAACTGCTCTGTTGAGTTATGAACTACTTCAAATTTATTCTTTTTAACTTTACACTCGTCACTGGACATTTAAAACATGCAGACTGTCCTGGGAAGGAGTTGATGTGTTTAATGGGATGCCGAGAATTTGAGGTCAGTAGTTTCAGCTGTGATTCAAATCAGACATGGCACAGGTAAAATCAAATACCTAGCCATGCAGTCTTTCTTTGCAAACATACAGTTGACTGGATATTCCACAGTCAACTGAAAGTGATATTATTAGAAAGTGGAAGCATTTAAGAACATCAGCAACTCAGCCATGATGTGGAAGAATCACTTAAAATCACAGAGCGGGGTCAACGACTGCTAAGGTGTTGCTGCTAAGTCACCAATGCTTATTCCACAGCTGAGGAGTTCTGAACTTCCACTGGCACTAATGCAAGCACAAAAAAATGCAGCAGGAGCTTCATGGAGCGGGTTTCCATGGCCGAGCGGCTGCATGCAAGCCTCACATCACCAAGTCCAATGCCATGCATTGGATAGAGTGGTGTGAAGCATACTGACACTGGACTGTGAAACAGTGGAAAGATGCTTTGTGGAGAGACAATCTCTGCTTGGCAGTCAGATGGATCAGTCTGGGTTTAGCGGTTGGTGGGAGAGCATTATCTGTCTGACTGTACTGAACCCACTGTGAAGTTTGATGGAGGAGGGTTAATGGTATGGGGCTGATTTTTAGGGTTTGGTCCAGGCCCTTCAACTCCAGTGAAGGCAATCTTAATGCTTCAGCATACCAAGGGTTGGAAGAACTTGACGGTCTAATGATGGTGCTAGAGGGAAAGATGGAGTCAAAGTAATTAAACTATTCTTTTATGGAATGAATATTTGATTTTTCATAACAGTAAGTCCAACATTGTTGGTTTGTATTCCTTAAAAACAAAATGTCTTGTGACAATAGAGCAGTGGTTCCCAAACTTTAACTTTAAGGGCCCACTTTGGCAGATGAAAACATTTTCATTTTCATTTTCTGGGCACAGTCATTGTTGACAAACTCACTTTTGAATCCCAGCTAGATGCTGTCTGTAAAAAAGCACATGAACGTTTGCACTTTGGAAGGAAGCAGAGGAATTTCAATGTTGCTAGCACTTTTATGAAGATGTTTTACCCTTGTTTCATTGAATCTGTTTGAACTTTTTCCTTTGTCATTTGGTACTTGTCCCACAGTATCAAAAAAGAGATGCAGAGCATTTTAAGAATCTGTGTTAAATGTCAGTTTGGACCCTTGCAAAGTTGAGACCCTCATAAAGGCCCGGTCTATCCTGGCTGATCACATCCATCTTTTATTTTCTGAGTTTAACCTGCTACCATATGGTTGCAGATTCAGCCCACCTGCATGCAGGACAAAAAGGCTAAAACAGTTTTTTGTCCCTGCTGCCATTTGTTTTAAAAAATAATTTGTTTAAAAACCCTGTAAAGTGAAAATAAATCTGTATGTAGATTTGTTGTATGACAGGTCACTGTGTTATGAACCCCCAAGTCAAATTTCAGTCAAATAAAACATCTCTAGGTTTTTAAAATGAAGCTTCAAAATCATGAAAAATGAGGCAGTAAAATCTGCTCCAGGATGATATGGGTTTGTCTGTTGAATGAGCTGAAGCCACGCCCAAATATGATCCTCTCTGATTTGAAAAATGTTACAATCTTAATTGAGGAGAGCAGTCACACCATTATCCTGCCTCCTGAACTTTTGTTGAACTCAAAAGGAGAGACAAAGTCTGTTTTCTGGCTCAAATCTCTGTTATAATACTTTAAATGATTCATAGACCACTGTGGCTGATAGATTTGGAAAATTCACCTCACAATGAACAGAAAAAAACAGCATTTACCGGCATTTAACTTTCAATAAGGGCAGCGACATCAGCTAACAACAGACTGTACTGAGATGAACTGCTCTGTGATTTTATATTGTGGTGTTAGAGGGGCGGGGTCATTCCCTACTGTGGGCTCATGACATCATTAGCCCACATATTGGCCCCGCCCACATTAAAACCAAGCCAGAAAAGAGGTGAAAAACCGTCTAGCCGTCTAAATCCAAAATTCAGTCACATTCAGTGTTTTCACATGTTCACAGCATTCATACTCCAACATATCTAGTGTGTTAAGACAAAAACTTTGGATTTCACTTTACAGGGTCTTTAATTGTTGTGTCTGTTGTGCCTCTATTTATTGTGTTTTTTTTTGCTGTATTTATGATTGGTCTGATGTATCACTTGACTACTGGCGTGGCATACTGACTAATGCCCACCACAGGGATAATGGAGTGAACCTTGACTTTGATGAACTGCTTCTCTTCTACAGCCCTGAAATCATCAGCTGCCTTGCTGCACCCACCCCCCCCATGACTCTGCGACCCCTTTGGGGGGCCCACGGCCAACTTTGGGAACCACTGAGAGGGTAAATAATGACACCACCAAAGAAGGTTGGGATCATGATCCTCTTACCAAAATGTCTTCAGCAGCCAGTAGATGTTGAGTTGTTTGAATCTGGACTTTTTGTATTGTTTCCCCAGAGTTCCTTTAGGTACATGCAGGGGCAAAAGAAAAAAACATATTTCACCTTAGTCTTTCACTTACTTTGATAGGAGGGATCGTACTGTGAGAGTCTACCGCACAAACAAAATCTTACAAACAATCCTTGAGCAGTGCTTGAAAACTTCCCCCCATCAGATGTGTCATTATATGAAATATTTATTCCTGCTTATTGATTTCCTTGACACTAAATGGTCTTTCTCCAAGCTCGATACTGACGATGACACACTGGCTCTGTGATATTCATGTGGCACTGATGACCTTTGCGTGGGCAGCAGTGCTTTGCAGAGGCTGAACGCAGCTCATGCACTTCATTTGACCTTCAGGACACGCTCTTCAAAGGACCAGCGCTGGTTATGCTTCAATTTTGAGATTGCTTGGTTGAAAACAGGTCAGCTGGTCTGTGATTATTGATCTGAAATCACAGAGGAGTAGAGCCAATCAAAGTAACGAGCAGGACTCATGGTTTCAGAATAGACTGTTTTCTTTGATAGGGTATAAAAAGCCCCTATCAAAATGTCTGCCTGCCCTTTTTTAAATGACTGAGAAATGCACCAAAAATAAACGTTCACTGCCTCATTTAGGTGCATCACAGAATCCACAAGGTGACAGCACTTCTTACAGAAAAAACCCAGTGTGCCTCTGAATCAATAGATCTGCAGCTTATTATCAGCAATACAGTCTGAGTGGTTTTATTTCACTTAGGCCTTTTGTCTCTGCAGTTTTATCTGTCCTAATTCTCTGCAGTAAGTCAGACATTATACATTACTCTTTATTAAATAGCAAGTCAGCAATTATGCAAAACAAAACCACACATTCTCTGCTTGGTAGCTTGGTGAATGGGACAAATTTGGGGTGTTGGAAAAGTATTTTCAGCAGTATTTTGCACTGGCTGAATATGTGTAGAGAGCAAAAGAGGACAAACCCATTATTTATCCAAACTTAGCACAAAAGTAAGGAAATTTCTGTTCAGAGGTTATTTCTTTGTTGTAACAATGCATCTTGGCAGTAAATCTTATCCTGCTGGAAGTCTGTTTTCCCTCCTTTTAAATGATGCCACATTTGCAAGGAACATGCATTTGTGGGATGAGCAGCAGAGCTGAGTATGTGGGTTACACCCATGAAAAATTTTCCAAATCTGCTCAGGCAATTCCAAACAGTTTATTTTGCTAATGCTACTGATTTGTTTTGAGCTTCTGGTACCCCAGGTGCTGACAAGCAGGCATCACCTGTGAGGGCCCTGCTACAGTGGTCAGTAGGTGTCTGCTTCAAGAATCAGCATGCTCTGTTTGACTTATCTGGATAGGACCCATGTGGGGCAACTTCAAGCCGGTTTTCAGCAAAACCAGGTGTTGGTTTTATTTGGGGTGAGCCCTGATACCATCCCCAAACTGAAGGCCAAATTACATATAATGGGGGATGTCAGAGACAGGCCGCGAAGTGGGCAACCCAAGAAGACTCTTTCCTCAGTCCATTAGCAATAGTAATCAACAATCTTTTCAGGCTGTACACAGCTAATCTCTGCTCTCATATGACTGCCAAGAGGTCTACCATGATTGCCCTTTATTGTCAGGGCCGTTTACGCACGTCGGCAACACGTGAACTGGAACTTAACCATGTGGAGGAATGTTATGTTCAGTCCAGATTCTGCCTGAGGCAGTTGGATCGTTGGATCAAAGTGTGGAGAAGATGTGGAGAACAATATGTTGCACCGACAGAGTATCATCATTTGGTGGAGGCAGTGTGACGGTGTGGGGCGGCATCTCCCTCAAAGGAAAAACGAAGCTTGTCATCATTGGAGGCAATCTCAATGCAGAGAGATATTGAGATGAGATTCTGAAAACAGTATCAAACCCATATCCCCACAGACTGGGACCAAACTCTCATCCAAGATGACAACACTCGCCCCCACAGAGCGGGGTTTATCAGAGACTACCTGCAGGATTTGGGAGTGGAGAGGATGGAATGACCTGCCAGCAGTCCTGACCTCAACCCCACTGAACACTTGTGGGATCAGCTTGGGCGTGCTGTTCATGTCAGAGTGACCAATACAACCACATTGACTGACCTGTGATAAATGCTGGTTGAAGAAAGGGATGCCATCCCACAGCAGTGTGTGACCAGGCTGGTGACCAGCATGAGGAGGAGGTGCCAGGCTGTTGTGGCTGTGTATGGTTCTTCCACACACTACTGAGGCTCCTGTTTGTTAAATGGATGAATTGTTCAACTTCTGATATGTCTTATTTTTTTTCCAACTTCAATCATCCAATCCACTGAACAAGAGTCCACGGCAGTATAAGCAGAGACAATGTGGCAAATTACTCAGCTCTGCTGCTCATCCCACAAAGGCATGATCCTTACAAATGGGGTAATAAACAGGCTTTCCAACAGTAGAAGGTTTAATGCCATGAAGCATTGTTACAACAAAGAAATAATTTACCAAACACAAATTTCCTTACTTTTTGTGCAAAGTTATCTCATTATTTGTCAGGGACAGTACATAGGCATTGTATACGTCACCTCTAATTAGAGTGCAGTCAATGCAATGCATATAAGACTTGCAGTCCTTGTTCTTTGGCTTTCCTGAAAACTGCAGTGCACAGGTCTTAGAGCACTGACTGCAAACAACCTAGAGTGGGGTCCATGACTAGTCAGGTAAACAGCCCTGACCTTATGAGAGGGACACTTACACCATATCAGGCAGGCATTCATAATGTTGTGGCTGTTGTATATGCACCCATACACACCTCATTCTCCTTTATTTCCTGCATTTATGGATGGACACTGAAGTACACAGGCCCAATAATGCATATTCCTGCATTGTCATTTACCAACAGACGGACGCATTCCTCTAAATGAACTAAATAAAAACCAAAGAATAAACCATATGGTCCATCAGGGCTGACGATTTCATGTGTATTCACTCAAGAATGTTTCCCTTGCATTCCATCATCCCAAACCTGGAAAGTGGAAGTGATTATCCATAATATCATCAGAGATGAGAGCTACCTGACTCTAATTTCAGCCAAGGTTATTCAGTGTAGCAGAAAGTAAGAAAGCATGAATGAGCCTAGCCCTGCATGTCTGCAATCAGGATTTATTTAAGCAGGAATGATCTCAATTTGTTCTCCAGTCTGTGTGTAAGAGACGAAGCAGGAGAGCAGATTTAGTACTTCTCTGCAGATAGCTGAGCTTGTATTACTCAGCCCACAAAGGGCAAAGCAACCCTGCTTGAATAGGCCAGCTGACTTTTGCAAAATGCATATTTGATGGACGTCAGTGCTTTGAAATGAGTAAATGCTCATGCTTTTGTGGGAGGAATTAAACAGAGACTCTATGGATACCAATATCCATCACTTTAAGTTGATATCAAGGATTCATTTTTCCTCAAACCATCTCAAACTAAAATACAAGTAAATGGTAGTATTTTAAATTATATATATCTGCAGAGTAAGGCCCGTTCCCAGTGCATGTTGACCTTTGCCATGGCTGCCCTTTATCCCTGATTCTGTTTGTGATTTTCATGGCACAGTCAGGAGGATGGTTTCCAGTTAGAGGACCTCAGAATTGGGCTCAGGACACTTCCCGAAGTCACTGTCTGTCAGTACAGTTGGCTGTGCCATCCACAACTACAAGAGACAAGATGAAGCCGTATCATGGAAAGATCCATAAATGCTACCATCTCTGAAGCAAAATGGAAAACTGTTTTGTGGCCACATGAATAAAAATTTGAAATTATTTTGGAATTCATGGATCCTGTGTCCTGTGGAGTAAAGAGGAGAAGGACCATCCAGCTTCTAATCAGTGCACAGTTCAAAAGCCTGAATCTCTGATAGTATGGGGTTGCATTAGTGCCTCTGGTGTGGACAGCTTACACATCTGGAAAGGCACTATCAATGCTGAAAAATAGATAAGGATTTTAGAGCAACATATGCTCCCCATCCAGACAGTCTCTTTTAGGGAAGGCCTTGCATATTTCCATAGATCCATCACAACAGCATGGCTTCACAGTACAAGAGTCTGGGTCCTGAACTGGTCTGCCTGCAGTCCAGATCTTTCACCAATAGAAAACATTTGACACATCATAAAATGAAAAATCCTGCAAAGACATTGGACTGTTGAGCAGCTGAAACCCTACGTCAGATGTTTACAGACTGCTGTTAAAAGAAGAGAAGATGTTACACAATGGTAAAAATGGCACTGTCCCTACTTTTTTGCAATGTGTTGCTACTATCAAATTCAAAATGAGCTAATATTTTTCATGAAATGGTAGAATGTCTCAGTTTCAACATCTGATATATTGTTCGTGTTCTACTGTGAATAAAAAGTTGGGTTTTTGTAATTTGCTAATCATTGCATTCTGTGTTTAGTTTCATTTTTCACAGTGCCCCAACTTTTTGAAGTTTGATTACACATTCTCTCTGAATGCTGGCTGTTTCACTGTTACTCAGTGGAGAATACAATGTGTCTCACTTCCTCTTCTTACAGTGAGCATCTTTTTATACATGTCATGAAGACACCCTTATGTTTCCAGCTCCTTTCAGCATCCAGAGGTGTTCATGCGCTGTCTAAACCGTTACTATGACAACAAGTCTCTAATATCTACGATGTCTGAAAACGCAGATTTGATATCTACATAACATTTATTCTTTTCAAATCCACAGACATCAAACATATTTTACAGAAGAAACTACAAACAGTTGTTGAAAGTAGCTTCACCTTGACAACACTGAGAAGCAGCTAAAATGGTAATGAATCAGGAAAAACACATCTGACACTTTGAATGGAGTCATTATGGATAATGAACGCTTACTTACTTTTGACACTTTAATTACAGTTTTCTGCTCAGGGACTGAAAGTCCCGAGCTCAGAGATTATTTTGCACCATCTGCTTTATTGTATGTGAGCAAACTTGACTTTCCAAGTGCAATGTTTGTTCTATAAATAGCCCCAGCTTCAGTAAACATGGCTGTACCTCAAAATGAAACACACTACATGGACAAAAGTATTCAGACGCCTGACCATTATATCACAAAGGACTAAGATGGCATTGTATTGAAGTGGTCTTCCACATAACGGTTGACTTTTTAATCAACACCTGGTTCAGTCTTACTGTGGTCATTGGTGCAGGCCTTTGTGGATTAGTTTGAATTTGCACTGAGGCTTATTTGTTAACAAGGGGACCAATCCCCCCATTTTGCATGCAGTTTGCGTGCATTTCGTGTGCCATATGTGTTGAGTTTCCCTTTGCGTGTGCTCTTTCAGACACATTTTTTGCCAGTTGCACAGTTTCTGAGCATGCAAAAAGCATGGCTATTCTTTAATAGATCTACCTAGATAGATATATAGATGTAGACAAAATGAGCTTCTTTTGGGAGTTTTAAAGCCATGTTCATCCTGCCAGAGTACATGACTTGTCAGAGCTGTGACATTTATTTTAGAATGACTGAGCAAATATTTTCTGTCTGTTAGAGCCAGCAGAGCGTGATAAGAGGTTGTGGAGTTCCTGATTGGTTTTAAAGTCCATCAGTAGGTGCTTGTTGTCACAGCAGACCACAGGGATCTAGGGAGTGGACTACCTGTGAATTGAGGTCACAGACAACACAAAAGTAAGCCATATACTGATGCCACTTTTTTCCTGAATGCACCTTGAACAAGGGGGCGGAAAGTCAGGCATGGTGGCGGTACTTGGTTTTAATATTCAGGATGATAAAGAGGCCTTCTTGAAGGATAATGTAAAGATTTAAAGTGATTTACCACTTAAAGTGACCACAGATGGTACAGACAAATCAAGTTCTCACAGATGTGGCCTTTGACCAGTTAATAATTCATTATTATAGTTACAGCAGTGAGGATTTGTTCTGTTTACACAGGTGACAAGCGACAGCCAACACAGTCATCAAACTTCAGGGCTGTTCATATTAGAAACCATCGGTCTGTTTAGACAAACTCCAGACTGCATTGTTGTTCTTACACCTCACTGGCCGAGTGACATACTTTAGAGCAGATGATCAGGTTTAAGTTGAAAAAACTTGGATCAATTGCTTATTAATTAAAATTTTTTAGTTGGTTTACAATTTAATTTTTTGAGTTAATGGTTAGTCAAACAAACATCCCTAAAGGTGTACCCAGAGATGGGTTACGTGATTTGGAGTGACCCAGTTCAAAGCCGTGACAAAAACGAGGAGAGTACGGGTTTTATGAAAATAACAATGATTTTATTACAAAATATGAATTAAAGGATTAACAACTCAATTAATGTCAACTTAACTAACAAAGAAGATAACTAAACCAAAAACATGGTGTTCCGAGCAGAGCAGGGCAGAGACAGTGGCTGTTTTTGAATTCGCCTACTATACTAGCAGTGCGTACTGATTTGCCCAAAAAGTAGTATGCAGTATGCGAACGAATGCCAAAAATACCCGGATGATGTACTGATTCGGGAAAATTTCACAGTATGCATCGGACCAGTCTGCTTTGCCTGCTGTTACCCACAATGCAAACGCCAGGTCAGAGTTTGTAATAGCAGAGAGCAGCTGACGGTTACAAAAAGTGCCATTACCTTTTATCTTTACCTTTTTAACATGTACCATAGCGAAATAAGTTGTTATAAGGTCACTGTTGTTTTTGTTTTTCCGCTACGGCTCGTAATGACCGTAAAGGTGCTGCCAAGTGTGTCCTTTCACTGCGCTATAGATGCTAAGCGAAAAACAACGGCTTTAAAAAATCCCGATAAATCAAATAAAAACACTTTCCAGACTTTTTCTGTACGTAAATGGATAGAAAACACTGTAGCGTTGTTTAATATTGACCAGGGAATGACGCACTTCTGTATACTGGAAACCAGCTCAACCGGGCCAAGCATACTACAAAATAATGTCCAACTGGCAGTCATACTGCATACTACTGTCGAACGCAGTATGCAGTGCGCAATACATACTGCATACTGCATTGGGCAGGAGTACGCAGTAGGCCAATTCGAAAACAGCCAGTGACTAGGCTGCCAGGCCTTACACACATGGGGGATCCTCCCAGGCAAACCCCACCTACCATCCTGCAGGGCAAGATCATAGATCATAGATCAACTGATATCGTGTGATGTCAGTTGTCTGCTTACAATAGGCGGAGTAAAACGGCTTTTGAAACCAATCCGTGGATGCTTCCATATTGAAATCGCGGCCTCAACTGAACTTTGGATCGACCTAATGGCCCGCCCACTAAGTGCGACTTCCTGTCAGCCTGCTAGCTAGCATTCTGGTTGACAGGAATGGAGCGTCTGCCTGCCAAGCTATCTGTCAATCAAATGACTGACCAATCACTGTGAAGTGAGGTTTATCCTAAATATAATCCAAACGATTGCGGTACAAAAAAAAAATCACCCCCCGTACAGTGGGAGCACGATAAGACACTAGCTAATGAGACATGTTTGGTGTTTTGAACCAGGCTGTAAACCAGTTTCTTTTGTGTCAAAACAAGCTGTTTAACATGTGTGCAGACGGAACTTCCGGTTTTCCTGCAGCCAACCTCAAGTGGACAGTTGTGGTATAGCAATTTTTTGCACTTCCGCATTGGCTTCATTTTTTAGGACCGGAGGTTGTTGCTTGGGCAAGACAGACAAGACACCAGTAAAGGGGAACACACAACACAATCGCAGGCCTTAGAGGCAGGAGGCTGTCACACACCACTTAACCCTTAGCATCAACCCTGTGGTGCACAGTCAAGCTCTATACATCCTTTTTTTCAGGACAACCTGGGCTTAAAGAATATATCCACTACAGTAATGCCACTTGAATTTTAAATAAGTTATAGGACTCTAAAGATAGGAGAAAAAAAAATCGGAATTTGAAACTTTGAGATTTTTATTTATAACACACAGAAAACATTAGTGATGACGCTTTTTCTTTGCACAGACCTGTTCTCCCATCTCTTGGGGACACAATGGGGAAAAATAAACTTTCTGTGACTAATGGTTTTCAAAACATATATACAGAGAAAAAGTCCATGCGCTTTTTTTTTTTGCTGTCCATTTGTGGCATTCCTTTTAGCTGTAGAGACGCAACTGGTTGATTACACCTCCCACAATGCATTGTGGTAAACAAAACGGTGATGCCCAGGGCAAAAAGCCAAAGTAAGTGATCGAAAATGGATTAAAAAGGAAGGAAGAGAGATGCAGAAAGGGAGGAGAGGGAGAGCAAAGGGAGATGAAGGAAAAGAAAACTGAGAGAAAATATGCAGAAAATCAGAGGAGGGCCATTAAGACAGAGAGAAGAGGGAGGTGCAGAAGAGGAGGAGTGATAATAATGGATAAAAAATGCTTATTATCAGATCTAACAATGTGAATTTGATCTGTAAAGACCCCGAAAAGTCACTGAAGTTCTGGGCACGCTAGAACGGTGCCTTTAGGGCTACGGAGACATCAAGGGTAGCAAATAAACAACAAGAAAGTCAGCTTTCAGAGGAAAAACAGAGTCTATGACTTATCGTTCAAAAGCGATCAGCATTTTTATAAACTTGTTACTTCTTGTTGTATACGACCACACCATCCTCAGAGACCCTGGAAAGTCAGCCAAGTTCTGGGCTCACTAGAAAATGTTCTGTAAGAGCTACAAATGCATGGAGAACATGATTAGAAAGGCACAGTGGAGAGCTTTCAGATAAAAAAAACCAACTGTCTACGACTTACGGTTCAAATGTTACCAAGTGATTAATAAAGGGCTGTGCCTGCGGCACGGATCCATGCCGTGTGAGCTCTAAGGGTTAACTCTGGTGTAGGACAGTTTGCATTCAAGGCAAAGTCTACCATCATTGCTTACAGTATGAATAAGCTTTGGTCAAACAACTTGCAGCTAAATGTTATAGAAAGCGCATGAGTGTGTTAACTGTATGACTCAGGATGAGGTAGTGTGCATCAGTGCCTCATGTGTTCTTTTCTCTCAGCTCTACAGACTCTGAACCTCAGAGCAGCAGTGAAACAAACAGCTCGCCTTAGAGATCCTCATCTGCTGAGTTACATCATGAAGAGATGGATGGAAGCACACCATTTATTTTTGACATTTATTTTGTCTTCTGTCAGATTTCAGAATGGACTCCCACTGTAGAGAAACCTCTTTCTTAAATGGTAGCATTCATATATTTAATAAGGCTTCATATTCAGATCGTGTTGTTGTATAGTTGACTCCAGTGTCCTGTACTGACCAGCCTGATCAACTGCACTGCTGCTGAATAGAGTTAGACTGATCTACAGTACTTGAACCATGTGATAAACAAAGAGTACAACTCAAATAGATGTTTTCTGTCTTTTGTAGTATCATTGCTAGCAATGAGCACAGTTGATTTGGCATCTACTTCATTTAACTACAGGGGATGTAAACTGTGCCTGCTTGCAACCCACACAGCAACAGATCCTCAAAATCAGCTCACTAAACTGTCATGAGCGATTTCCTCCATTCAGCCTGTCACAGTATTACTGTTCTGGGGTGAAGTGTTCATCTGCAGCTGCCTCCAGAGAGAAAAAGATACATTATCTAAATCCAGCTTCATCTCTGCTCATTTAACTCTTACAATCATGATATCAGCTTGGATTTATATGGCGCCTTTCATGGGACCAAAGGACGCTTTATAGAAAAACAGAAAGTTGAGTGTTTGGAGGGGTTTAGGAGAGACTGTTAGCTGTGGTGAACAGGTGGTGCTTGATGAGTTTTCAAAAATGTCCAGTAAAGGAGCATTACGGGTATTTTCAGGGGATGCTGTAGTCCTGAAGGCTCTGTCTCCTTAGGTACAGAGTCTGGTGTTGGGAATCAAGAGAAGGTCAGTGTCTGAGGACCGGAGGCTCCAGGTGTATGGATGAAGGAGGTCCGTACCTGATGCATAACTTCACTGGGAGCGAGTGGAGGTAGATGAGAGTATGGGGGATGTGCTGCCAGGGCTGTGTGGGTGAGAACCCTGGCAGTGGAGTTTTGGACATACCGGTCTTTGCTGGGGACCCCAGACAGGATTCTGTTGCAGTAATCCAGACGGGTGTTGTTGAACACGTGGAGTCTGGGAGTGATGGTCTGAATCGGGGGATATTTTTGAAGTGGAAAAAGGCAGTGTTGGTTACAGATTTGAGGTGGGACTAGAACAAGGGTGTCCAAACTGTGGCCCTGGGGGGGCCAAATGTGGCCCTTTGCTTAATTTTGATTGGCCTGCAGCAGGTTCTAAAACATAAATGAAAAATGTCCCACATTAGAACATGAAACTTGTGCTTTACTGTAGTGTATAGTTTATCTTTGTTTTCTTATTGATTGACAAGTACAGTTTTATGTCACCTTGGGGGCTCGTCCGGGAAAGTAACACAAAACTGCACTTGTCTGCCAATTAGGAGACAGAAGAAATTGTAGTTTGTGAAGACAGTATGAGTTTATTTGGATTAGCGTATGTTTCACTTTCAGCACTTGGCCAGGCTACTGTGATGATTCTGTAAACAAACATTTGGACACAACAATTCATTAATGCACTTTTTTTTGCGACTTAACTTTAAAGCATGTCAAATCACGTAGTGCATCTTTACCCAAATTGGACTGGATTGACTTACTTTGATCTCATGAAAGTATATGAAAGTGGCCCCACCATCCTTGAAATTTTCTTTATGTGGCCCTCGGCGGAAAAAGTTTGGACATCCCTGGACTAGAAGGACAGGGTTGAGTCCAGGTGTCAGATGGGCAGATGGGACTACCGTCCACTTCGAGCACAAGATCTCCAGCCTTTCTGAGCAATGCTTTGGGGGCCACAAACATGAGCTATGATTTGTTGCTGTTCAGTTTGAGTTTATTGGTTGGCATCCAGGTTTCAACATCTTGCACTGTTGACAGGGGCGTTGCTAGGCATTAAGCTCTACTTAATAAGTGTATGAACATATTTATTATAACAATTATGAACACTTTGAACATGGCAGTAAAAGCATGTATGATATAAACAATGGCAAGTCAGAACTCTCTTAGTTGGCTTATCATTTCAGCCTTAAAGCGTACCGCCTGTTTTTCATTTTTGCAAATTGGTCAATCACTTGACTGTGACTCAGCTTTGAAAGTTCTTCTTTCTCAACAGCCAAGACAGCAAGATGGTGAAGCCTGTCTTGCTCCATTGTGCACCTCAGCCAAGTGTGAAGCTGTCTCAACACACTGAATGACCTTTCACAACTACAGCTGTTGACTGGAATTGTTAGGGAGATCTGAATGACCTGTGTCAGCGTTGGGAACATGATGTTATCCAGCAAGTTGAAAACACACTGCATAGCCTTGATTGCAAGGCCTTTCTTTTTTGGAGGCTAGATAGTTTTTGGCCACTAAAACCTCCTCTGATTTCAGACCGATACTGTAATGATCTGCCAGGCCACTGAGGTGCTTCTCACAGAGAAAGCTGTCTGATTGAGGGTTACAGGCCTGAACACCTCTGAGAATTTGGCCATTAAGAGATGAAAAACGCTCATCCATCTCTGTAACCATCCTGTCAAGGAAAGGTAAAAACAGCTTCTTTTCAGCTTCTCTTAATCACTGAGGTCACTCACTGCTCCACAACTAGACTCCACCACATAAACATCAGTGCGTTTCTGCTTCTGCCTTTGTCTGGGTAGAGCACATGGCTCTGGGATTTCATTTGCTGCACAGAGGGTCTTTACTGTATCATATAGCTCAGCAGCCTTCTCATCTGTGTGCATCTGTTTCAGAGTGTCACATACAGCTCCCTTGTACTCTGCAGCCTTAGCCAGGTCTACTGTTTCACTCTGCAAATATTTGTGCAGGTTCTCAGTTACAGACAAAAGAACCTTGAACATCATCAACAGGTACACTGTGGAGAATCTGCTGAGTTTCATGTGGAGTCCCACTGCCATGGAGGTGTTAATATTGGAGAGGCACTGAAGAACAGCAGGGAAGTTCTGGAAGATGGCATTCGCAGATTGCAACTGGCATGACCAACGGGTCTTTGACAACTGTACAAGTTCAGATGGCTGCAAACCCAGCTGCTTTTGCACCTCTCTGAATCTGTGATGGTTTACAAGAGAAACACTAAAAAAATGAGTATATGCTCTGCAACAGGTCAAATAAGTCTTCGGTCTCTGGCATTGCTTGACAGGTAAGAAACAGCACTAAGTTTAGCTGATGTGCAAAGCAGTGCACATAAATGGCCTCTGGATGCTTGACTCTGAATTTGGCTTGGACTCCTCCAACTGCACCACTCATCACAGCTGCACCATCATAAGCCTGTGCAACACACTAAAGATTTTCAATGCTATTACAAACCAACTGCTCTTCAATAGCAGTTTATGCATTCTGCATCAAATTCTCTCAATTCCACCATTGCCAGCAAACACTCCTTTACTCCCCCAGTAGTGACATAGCGAACACATATTGCCAACTGTTCTGTGTTTCCATCTCTGGCTTCATCTGCAATAACTGAAAACATTTCTGCATCTTTTGGTTCACTCACAATAGCTGCTGTCACCTCCTGCACGGCACTCAATTATCTCATTTTGGGACGAAGGTGATAAATATGTACTGTGTGATGGGGTGAGTATGACTGGAGAAAAGGATCAAACGGCTTTAAAAGTTTCATGCACTCAAGAAAATTTCCCTGATTGTGGCTAGATACTCCCTCATCGTGGCCACAGAATGGAATGTTTTGTTTGGTTAAGAATTGTGTCACAGCTGATGTACTCCCATCTCTCCTTGATTTCTGCCTCATGTGCTGAATGTAACTGTTCAACTACACTGCCATGAACAGCGCTGGCTTTGAAGCTGTGCCAGGCATTCATGCCTTTTTTATGGGCAGGTGTTTTCTCATATTCTCTAAAGAGATCCAGAGCTTTTTTCCAGTTAGAGAAACCAGTGCTCACAAATGTGTCATGTTTCATGTGTTTACCAAACATCCTACATGAGAAACAAAGCTGCATCTCTATTTACAGAATATTCTAACCTGGGAAAGCTTTCAAACCATTTTGAATTAAATGATCTTTTTTTAACCCAAAGCAGCACTGGGGATAGTGGGACTTCACTTGTTTAGGACCATCATGCTTTCCCCCTAAGTCACTAATGTCCCCTCCTTCTTTGTGGACGCTGGTTTTTGCTCTTGCCCCTTGACTAATGTCCTCTGTTTCTGTTGAAACTGCTCCCTCATCATCTTCATGTCTGTCATCTTGGTGCCATCTCTCCTGACTTGACTTGACTTCTCTCGCCTGTCAGTCTCACTTCCACTTCGCCTCAACCACTCATGCACCTCAGTCTCTCCTCCTCCTCCCTCTCCTCCTCCAGCACCTTGATCCTCATTCTCTGCAGCAGCAAAATCAAAAACGCACCGCATAAATTTATATTTATATAGGCATTTAAGTTATCAGACTTGCTTATAACTTTACTATCTTAGCTGGCTGGCTTAACCGGCTTATTTATTACCAGCACTTACCTCTCCTCTTTCTCATCTCTCCTTACTGCTTCCTTGTCTCTGCTTCGGGCGAAAAATTTCCTGATATCCATCTACTGAAGTCAGGCGATAATGTCTCAGAACATCATTTGGTTTCATTGGAAAAATAATGATATAAATTTGACTGTTTTTGTGTCATGTTACCAGACCTCAAGCTGCGCTGTGCCCTCAGTGTCCATCACCCAGTGCTTAATTTGTAAATCCTCAGGTCTCGGACTGCAGACCAGGTGTTGTTCCGGCGGTAAGGGGGAAACAAAAAAGTCATGAGATACATCAAAAACGAAAAACAGAGCCTTGTGCAAAAACGGGCCAAGAAGATCATGTGACTGCAAACAACCTATTTATCTAAATGATTACAAAAAAGAATCAGCTGCAGAGAAGCACGTACAATCGCTCATCGATGGAGAGCGTCTCTCTCCCTCATTCTCTCACTCTGAGCGGCAGCTGTCAGTCAAATCTGCCGCGTTGCAGCACCAGACAACGCAAAATGACCACCAGCTCATTTAGCCACTCTCAGCATAAACATTACAAAACTTTCACTACACAAACACCTAATTATTTAGTTGAAATATCATTTATAAAATTGTAGTTGACACATTATTTAGTATTCAGTAGAGATTATTCTGTTATTCAATCAGAGCTTGTTTGCCAAAAGCTGACTGCCCGAGTAATCTTCCATGTCTATGGTCCGATCATGGATGACCCTCTGTCTCTCACCTTAATGCCTTTTCATTCATAGATCTGTGGACTGCTTCCACAGTTCACAGCACACATGCCCACGTTAGCAGCTGTGGGACGTACGTTAATCACATCTATGACAAAAAAAGACAGCAGAAAATCTGAACCCAGAGCTGAACTGCTCACATGGTAGAATTCACACACTTCAGGCGTCACTGAATGATCTGCTGACAGCTTGTTTTATCTCGTAATAAAGCTATAAATGCACCCAAAAATAATCAGGGGCAGTGAAAATAAAGAGCACATGTTAAGGCACAGCAGCCAATTATAATCAAAACATTGTCTCACCTTAATATAGCAATATGTGACACTTTGACATGGATGAACCGCTGCCTGTTTCTCTCAGGTCTGTCCTGTTAGTCCTACTGTGATTCAGGTAGCTATCCAGTGATAGCAGCTTGCTAGCAGATGTTGCTAACTCTTCATCTCAGCTCCAGATGCCTGTACAGTTGAGCGGTAACTCAGTGTCTGCAGGTGCATTAGCTTTGGTTCCAGCGACTGCTGCTGATGACTTCTGGGTCACAGCTGTTTTTATGTTTTGCCTTCATAAATGTTCGTTTGTCCATTTTGTTGGCTGAAATTAACTCTCGCTGCTAATGTTAACTTTGAAAATAACGCTTGACTGTCTGTGATCGGTCGGTTGTTTACCGATATGATGCCTTTGCGCACAAGTCAGGATGTGATAAGCTACATTGATATGACGCTTATTTGTTTAGCCTGCCTACCCATAGGCTGCAACATACAGTCACACACAGCCAGTACTCCTCCCGGTACTCCTGATGGCCAGTCTGCCCCTGATACTGGGGCACAGCTCATTTATACTGGGGCACATGCCCCAGTAAAGGGGGTCTGGCGATGCCCCTGACCGTTGACCAGTGAGTATGGGGGGAGCTAAGCAGATAGTGTGGTGCGTAAATAAAGCTGGGTGTCATCAGCATAAGAATAAAAACTGAGACCATGTTTGTGGATGATGTGACCGAGAGGGAGCGTGAAAATGATAAAAAGAAGCTGTCCAAGGACAAAGCCTTGCGGCATGCCTTGGTTTACTGGGGCTGGGGGAGTACGGGACTTAACATGGTGACAAACACCCATCCATCCATTTTCTTTATCGCTTATCCCATTTGGGGTCACTAGGTGGCTGGAGCCTATCATTGAGGGAGAGGCGGGGTACACCCTAGACTGGTTGCCAGTCAATCGCAGGGCTGATAAATAGAGACAGAAAGCCAAACATGCTCACACACACGCCTATGGGAAATTTAGAATCACCAGTTAACCTAACAAGCAAGTCTTTGGTGGTGGGAGGAAGCCTGGAGAGAACCCACGCATGCACGGGGAGAACATGCAAACTCCGCATAGAAAGGCCCTGAACAGGAAGCAAACCAGGGACCTATAGAGCTGCCCCCACTGTTGCAGCAACAACAGCATCCTTTCTTTTTGGAAGGCTTTACACAACATTTGGAGTGTTTTGTGGATATTTGTGCCCATTTGTGCCTGTATCACTGGGCTTATAAAATCTGGAAAAAAACACTGCACATGTAAACTACCCTGGCAGCATGATGATGAGCTCAAATATGATCTTTTTGCAATAAGAATATTCATTATTATTCAGTACAGATAACATTATTTTCTTCTGGATGATGATTATTCCTGCTGCTTGTAGCGACTGGAGACGAACAGTTGCCATCTTTTCTTACATAATCTGTTAACTAGGCAACGCTGCCTTGATTTGGCTCTGTGCTGTCAGATAAAAACTATCTACCAGTGATGTGTTAAAGCTGAGGAGCACCTGTCCATCTCTCCCTGATGAGTGGCAGTTTCTTACAAGTCATGCATTAGCTACAGTCTGGCTTCCTGCAGCTGTAAGATCCCCATAGAGCAGTTTTAAGTAGGAGTTAATTTCAATAAGAGGGTCAAAAGACCCTCAAAATGCAGATTTGAACATGAAAAACATCATGCATCATGATGAGAACAGGTGTGGAAACAGCTTGTTTGTATCAGGGAGTTTTGATTCAACCATTATGTAAAGATTTTCCCAGTACAGGTGGGCTTTAGTGAGTATAATAAGCTGTCAAAATGTATTTTCCATTAGATCAGAACACGCCTCAAGATTGTTGCAGTGGTTGGAAAACACAAGTAAAAATGGTAGGTATGCGAATGAAAATCCAGATGGGGATGACCAGGCACCACATCAGATATTTTGCTTTATTTGTATAGCATGTAGCCATCTGAAGACACTTTAAAATGAGGGCAGGTCTAGATTCTACTGCTATTAAAAGCCTCAACATGAATCAACCTTGAGGTCAATACTAAGAGTAACAGTTACAGTGGCAGGGAAAACGTGTCTACTACCAGGCAGAAGCCTCGAGTAGACCCATATCGAACATTCATCCGCTGAACCTGTGATGGGGATTGTAAAGGCATGGAGCGATACGCAGGATGAGAGAAGAGAAAGATGCAAAAATAGGGGAGAGGTAGAGCAAATGGGGATGCAGAAAGAGAGAAAAAGAAGATGCAAAAAGCAAGAAGAAAATGCAGAAAGGAGTAAGAAGGAAATAAAGAAAGAGAGAGAAGAGGGAGATGCAGAACCAGAGGAGAGGAAAGGAAGAGGGAGGTGCAGAAAGGGAGAGCAAATAGAGATGAAGGAAAAGAATACAGAGAAAATATGCAGAAAATCAGAGGAGGGGCGTTAAGACAAAGAGAAGAGGGAGGTGCAGAAGGGAAAGAGTGATAAGAAGTGGAGAGGGAGATACAGGAAGAGAGAAGAGGCAGAGAGAAGGAAGATGCTGAAAGAAAGAAGAGGGAGTTAAAGAAAGAGAAAAGAGGGTGTTGTAGGAATTATAAAGAGGGATATACTGAAAAAAAAAAGAAGAGGAAACTGCAGACAAAGTGAAGAGGAATGTACAGAAAGAAAAAAGAATGAGATTCAGGAAGCCAGAACAGTAAGATGAAAAGGACAAGAAGACAAAAACAGAAAGAGAAAAATGCAGAAAGGAATAAGACGGAGTAAAGGAAGCGAAAGAGAGAATGAGGAGATACAGAAAGCAGGAAGAGGAAAATGCAGAAAGTAATGAAAAAGATGAAGAAAGTTGGAAGAGGGAGATGCAGAGAGAGAAGAGGGAGATGCAGAATGAAAGAAGGAGATGCAGAAAGAGAGAAGAGGGAGATGCAGAACAAGAAGAGGGAGATGCAGAATGAAAGAAGGGAGATGCAGAAAGAAAGCAATAAAGAAAGAAGGTGGGAGATTCAGGATGAAAGAAGGGGAGATAAAGAAAGAAAGAAAGAAAGAAAGAAGGGGTAGATGCAGACAGAGAGAAGAGGGAGATGCAGAACAAGAAGAGGGAGATGCAGAATGAAAGAAGGGGGATGCAGAAAGAAAGCAATAAAGAAAGAAGGTGGGAGATTCAGGATGAAGGAAGGGGAGATAAAGAAAGAAAGAAAGAAAGAAAGAAGGGGTACAAGCAGACAGAGAGAAGAGGGAGATGCAGGAAGTGAGAACAAGGAGATGCATAAAGCGGGAAGAGCAAATGCAGAAAGAAATAAGAAGGAGATGTGGAAAGAGTGGAAACAAGCAGAGCAATAATGAATAAGATACATTCATGCTGTCCTGGCCATAAATCCATCTTGCCTTTTCTTGGATATAACTTTAACATCAGTGATGATGATAATGTGTGAAGGAGCAACCCAGATCTTGATGAAAAGGCTATAACTGATTTTGGTTAATGCAGCAGTTGAAGCTGACAAACTCTGTGATTCACTTTAATACTTTAATACTTTCAGTAATGATAACAGATGTGGGGGTGATGTTAAAGCAGTATTAGACAGGTGGGTCCACAGCAGCAGGTTGTAGATCTCCATGATCATCCATGGTTCTTGTGTTCACTTTAACATTTAAAATAATAATGAGGCTGATGTTAATACTTGCAGTAATTGGAGTCAGGGGACCACTATCAAACATTAGCCCCAGTGTAACCGGCATGCATGAGCACTGTAGAAAAATGCTCAACAAAGGTGAGCATTGAACTTGGAGATTTTAATTTGTGATTTTGCAAGAAGACTGGAATAAAGACGTCCCCCTTACTCTGTTCAAATCACAACTAGAGAGCCCTTCAGTTTCCTTTTAAACTGAATAAGTTTTGAAAGATAGCAGCAAGCAAAATGGAGTAGAATAACAGATTTATTGTGAAAAACTTGCGTATCATCACATTGAAGAAAGGTGCTACAATCCTTGATCTCTCTCTACCAACTGTCTGCTCCCGCTGATCGGATCTGAATAACAGTGTGGAAATTTCTTAAGAGGATGAGTCACACAATTGCATGAAATAATAACACCTCTCTGATTGACACCCTCAGCTTTTCACACTTTGGCGCTTCAAGATTTGAGAGAACCACAGAATCCTCACAGTTTGGTTTCTGGTGTGTGCATGATCGCTCTGCAGTGAGATTAGACAAAAGGCATGAAGGTAGACACCAGAGATATTGGCAGGAAACAAACTTCACCTAAAAAGTGTAGAGGACAAATTAAATAGAAGCACATGGCTGGCAGTGTTAGTGATAAATACAGACAGAAAGACTATGGAGGGAGAAAGAATTTGTCTCTTAGAAGCAAGTTGCTAACTGTTCATGTAACAAATAATACGGGGGAAGGTTAGCCTGAATTAACATTCCGTATTTTTCTAACTGTATTACTTTCACTCCTTTCTGAAAGGAACCTGGCTGTTTCAGGCATGCATAACATGATGAAATTATAAAGATTAAGATCAAGACGATATTTCTACCATTCTAATAGACAGAAATGAAGAAAAAATTATCATTAAAGTCCCACAGCAAAAAGCTATTTCTGCAAAGAGAAGCTCCATTAAATCCCAGCGTTTTGTGCTGCTTACGAGAGTGCTGACCTTTAAAATGTGAAAAAATAACAACAATCTCGTGCTACTGTTGAGTCCTGAATGTAGTGACACATTAAGGGAAAAAAAGTCTTTAGAGCTTAAGGAGAAATGGCTGCATATGTGGATTTAACATCTTCATCTTTATTCTGGAGGAGGAGCTGTGTCAGGCAGACCTAGTGTATGGTCCATTTCCACCTATTAAAAACAAACTCATTTTGATATTGAAGATAGCATCAACCTACACATTCAAAATGAATCTTATTAGACTAAATTAAAAGAAAGCCAAGCCTTCTCAAAGTGACATTAAAGTAGGCTCTAAGGCCCAATCTGAAATCTACATGAAACAATGTAATACTGTTCAAACAATGTTACTATATTAGTGTAGGGAATTACAGTCACTTATTTACTGGTGGTTGAAAATGCCTTTGGTCGTCTCAAGGGTCGCTGGTGATACTTGGCAAAAAGAAACGACATTTCTACAGCTTGTGTTTCAGATGTTGTTGCTTGTTGTGTTTTACACAACATTTGTGAAATCAATAAGGAACAGTATTTGCCAGAGCAGAATGTAGAAAACAGTGATTGCCTTGAGCCTGAAGCTGTTCCTTACCACGGTGCACAAGTGGAGAGACACCAAGCCATACGTGAAGCACGTTATAGCATGTTATCCATGTTATAGTCATTTCGCTTGTGAAAACCAAATCTTCTGAGGTTAAATAAACACTTTCATCAAATGTTTTGTGAAATGTTTTCTTTTTTGACAGATTGCTAAGAGCTACTTTTGACCAAATTCAGGCTGGTATCAGGCTGGATACTTGCTGTGAATTCTTAATCTTATTTAGATTCAGCTCTGTATGTAGACTCTCAAAGCAGCCTACACTAAAATTAAAGAATTAATATTTTTCATACACGTGCCATTTTTTTTTTAAGAAAAGTTATGTGACTCATTGAAATTGCCAGTAAAATACATGATTTATTGAAAATAAAATAAATGCCACAATAATTGCATAAATTTGTCCCTACCTACATTTTAAAATATTCAATTACCCATCAGTCAGAAGAAATGGGACTGACTGAAAATAATACAACAGAAATATTTTTATAGATACAATGTTATCTGTCTTATTTATAAAATGTTTTTCAGTTGTATCGTTGTTTTTGTAAGCCCACAATGGCTGTTTTATTGCGTGTATTATGTATATTTTAGTAAGACCTAGCATATGTAATCCACTTTAAATGTTTAACTTCACAGGTAACCTTACCTGACTAAATCTAGGCCTACTGAATGGATGTGAGGTGATCTCAGGGACGTAGATTTTTACTCCAAGCTGAACTCATGCAGCTGTTTATTGCAGCATTTATTTATTTCATCACTAATTTAAAAACCATATTTATTAATGAACAATTGAATAGAATAGGATTCCACAGCTTTAAGAATGCAGGGAACTCACGTTGTTTGATCATCAAAACAAAACCTAAATCTAGTAGACAGATGTATATCACTTTCCCAGAATTCAGGGACAGTGCTACACATCGCCAACAGCTACTTATTCTCTCTACCTGTACCTGGATAGTTAGTGTTTGCCTGCAGCACTAAAGGACTCTGGGAGTGACCTCTATAGCCGTGTTTCCATCAGGGGGTCCGGTTTTATTCAGTTCGGTTTGGTATGGTTTGGTACGCTAAACCCCAAAATAGTTTGCATTTCCACAGACACCCATGCTCTCTAGGTGGGTGGGGCTGTGAAAGCATGCATGTAAAGTCACAGACAGCGCAAGTCAGCTGTTCTAGCTGCAGAGTTATAGAAAGGATGAGTGACAGAAATCAGTCAGGAATAAACATTAAACAGCTTTATTTCAGCTGAAAGTGCTTTAAAAAAATAAGTACATCTTAATGATGTTAACCGCTGTCAGTAAAGATCCTCAACTGATGGAATACGTGTATAGAGATGGTTTGAGTCGTAACGCTACGTTAATATGTGAATATATCTAGTCTAGAACAGTTTATATGACAAAATATGAAAGTTTAGAGCTGTACTGTGAGAATTCGCTGCATTCAAAATAAAGTTAAAGTTCAGCTGGTGTTAAAATCAAGCTAGATTAAGTCAGAAATCTGGGGTGCACTGATCTCGTTTAAAGATAGTCTGCAGCCTGAAGTTTTACGAGCCCGTTAAACAACAGCAGAGCGATGTTTTCACAGTTTATCTAACTTAAGACATACATTAATAGCTAGTTACTGATGAGAATGAACTGTTCAAAGGCTTCGTAGTCACAAAACTTATGCATTAATTTAGTTTCTCATCCATCGCGGATGGATCAGGCTGATGTTAGCCTTCAGATTCTGCTTTGTGTTCTTAAAATCATCCAGCTAAACGTCAGGAAACTTGATTTGTGGCCAGACATCAATATCCATAGACTAGGAAACAGTTTGGATCTCCGTCGAGTCCAAATATTTCCCATTTAGGCAGATATTGGTCAATTTTTCTCCTTTTTCGCCCGCTTCTCACAGCGCAATCTTCCGTCTTTGAGGCGAGCAGCTGAGTCATGCGCTGACGTGACGTCAGTGCAGCCCCTATTGTTGTGTGTGTAGCTCCACCTTTTTGGTACGGTTAGGTAAGATTGGCACCCCTACGGAAGGGTGCTGAAAAGTGGGACGGTACGGTTCTCTTTTTTGGGACCCCTTCTCTATGGAAACGACAAAAAAAGCGTGCTGTCCCGCACCGAACTGAACCGAACTGCTTGGTGGAAACGACCTATAAGTAGCCCTAGTAGCACCAGTCTCTCTCCTCTCCTGCTCTCTGGATCGTCTCATCATATTCTGTTTCATTGTCGATTCTCAGATGTTTAACGGGGTTTGTGGTGTTGCCACAATACTTAATTGTCTTCTCACACACATCATGTACCGTATCGTTGCTGTTTGAGCTGAAATATGTCCACATATGACTGCGTTTTAACGAGCAGCAGTGCTTACACAGCTGTATCAGGCATGTGACTGACAGGCGGAAGAAGAAGTAGTTCCTATCAACTGGGAATGATTACAACAAGTTTGTGATAGTATTTTTACTTTCCACTGTATTCCTGTTAATGGTAAACTATACATTTGTGCACATTCATTAAAATATCGATATTTTTATATGAGAATTGATTCCAGAGCATAAATCTCTGGAATCAGAGGGATCGACATTCAGTATTGATCCGCACATCACTACTGTGTTGTGGCTGAGAGGAAGCATCAGAATACTGGGGTGGCATCCGCGAGACGAGATCCCGCAGCAGCATGGACTGGTTCTGTATGTTAGTCTGCATGTTTTGGAGCATGCCATAGAACATGGCCAGCTTTTCTGACCGTTCCCGCCTGTCCAGTTCATTGTCCTGCATTTTTTTCAACAGCTGCTCCAAAATTGGCCCATCCTTCACCGTTCCTGTTATGTGGGAGGTTATCTCCTCTTCTCCACGGAGAAAAAGCAGCTCTCTAACCTCTGAATGTGCAATTACAGGCCATATTTCCAGAAATTTGTTCCGCTGTGGTCCCTCAAATGATGCACTGGAACACTGCACTGATTTTTAAAGCTTCCAGGGTGGCCGTTGCGCTCAAATTATGTCATCAAAGTGATACTCACCGTTGCGAAATGCCATAATGTCCTTTCAGACTCTGAAAAGTCTCTTATGGCTCTGATACTACCTCTCATTCTGGATCAGAGGTGGGGCGAGATCGACCCCCCATCATGGAATGGTCGCTTTCATACAGAACGGCGTTGCGGAACGAAGGCGTAACAGACACGGAAAAGAGAGGCAGCGTAAAAGAGGCTCAAGTGGTCACTGAGGGGATGAAGAATGACTTGGAGATTCCTCTTCAGGTGACCAACCAGCCCGAGGTTCAACTTGCTGAGCCTGAGTCAAAACAGTGGCCTAAAGAGATAAAGGACTACCTCGCCAAGTGGAGAACTCTAGATTGAAGGCCGATCTCTCCAGGGCTGTCATGGACATGCAGTACCAAGAACACATGTGGGCTGATGACAGGAATATGCTGGTTGAAGAGCTTTCAAGGTTGCATGACACTCTTAACCAGGCACATGTAGACCACGAGAACCAGAAGCATCAATAGGAGGAGGAAAGATACCATCTCCTGGCTGAGCGCAACAAGGCAGCACCAAACAAAGATGGCTCAATAGATAAAAGTCTCTTCTTCTGGCCAAGGTCTCTAGAGAAGCCAGCGACTTAAGGGCGGCACTTAGCCAGGCTCAGAATGACCTGCCCTAATCTTCAATTTTAAAATAAGATTTAAAAGTGGCTTAAAAGTTTCTAGAATGCAACCAAACCTGTTTTAATTCAGAAATACTTGTCAGATACTTAAAAGTTTTATTGAAAAATGGTTATTCTTTGGGTCTGGCATGTTTTGACCTCCAGGGGGTGCATGGCTGGAAACCCCATATGGAAAGATACATTTATGACAATGCATATTGAAAACAATAGAACTAGTTCAAAAGCAATTAATCCATAGTAGCATGAATCTGAATATGAGGCTGCAACAATCTTTATGCTATAAAGGAGGAAGCTGGGGTGGAGGAGGTTAAGTTTTGCCCACAGCAGCAACAGCTGTGTTGAAAGAAAGAGCTGTGATTGGCTGTGGGAGCTGGGAGGGATCAGCTGGCCATCAGCTGATCATGGCTGGGCATATGACTACCATGTCCTGCATGAACTAAAGCTAAGCTTCATTTTTGTTTGTTTGCTGCATGCCTTCTCCTGCAGTAAGATATGAGCCTCTTTCAAAGAAGTCTGCAAGAATCTAGCACACATGAAAAACATATTTTTTAAAAGTATGCATCAAACAGAGTGCTGTAAAACAAAACCTTTGACCACTTAGTCATAAACTGTTTTTACTTGTTTTCCAACATTTCAACACCTTAACTGACGCTGACTTTACTTTTTACAACAGCTGCTACTTTTAAGATAATGCAGAAGTGTTTGTTTTGACCTTATTTTGATGTACACTTATGTAAATATGATTCAGTTTGTCCAGGGGAATCTGGACTCAAAGACTGAACTGAAACATTTCTAATCTTAAAACAACATTATGTTTAGCTGTGATAAACTCAAGAGAGCACAGGCATACACGGAGCATTCACTGACACCCTAAGGCTTTCATTTTTATGAACCACAAACTTCTCTGTCTCATATCTGTGATTTTACCATCAAAAATAAACCTGAACCCTAACAAACTTTAACTCTGAAGCCTTTTATAGTGCTTCAGTATGAACGTGTCATTGTAGTCAACAACAATGCATCATCCTCAGAGTAAAGGTAATGGGTTCCCAACCTGATCATGAATCATTTCTAGCTTTAGAGTCCCGTATAGACTAAGTGAAATCTCTGGGATGTGCTTTGGTAAAATAAAGGATCAAGTACTTCAGGAGGTTTCTGACCCTGTATAAACCAGGCCCAAACAGCCTTTCTCAGGACAATAAAACATGCCTTTAAATGCCTGTGGTCCTTCTTTCTTCACCTTTCTCTTCTTGGGAGTGTGCCGACACTGTCAGATTTCATGTCCCTGGAGACCACCTACAAAGGACAGGGTTGGCTTATCTCACATTTTATTGGCTCCAGATATCCATCCTTTCACCCATGCCTCTTATCCCATTCAGGGTCACAGAGGACTGGAACTAATCCAAGATATCATTGGGCAAGAGGTATGGTACATCCTGGACTGTTCACCAGTCAGTCACAGGGCTGACATGCAGAGACAAACATGCTCACACTCACACCTATGGGCAATTTAGAGGCACCAATTAACCTAACGAGCATGTCTTTTAAAGTGGGAGGAAGATGGAGTCCCTGGACAAAACCACACATGAACGATGAGAACATGCAAACTCCAGAAAAATATCTCTTGAGTTTATTTGTTTCACACACAGAAAGCAGCCTTCTTCCAATCAGATATGATTTCACACCATACTAGTGTAGCAGCACAGCACTCTAACTCAAGTTCTTGCAGACCCTGGTGGGAATTGCTTCAACTGCCCATACAGACTTAAACATTCATACTGAAATGCAAAATAAATGAATTATAAACATACTATTTTAAACTCTGGTTAATCATGATTACCCATCATAACTCAGTGATTAATTGAGATTAAAATGTATAAGTCCTAGTACATGTAGTGGAACCAGAAGAAAAGATTTCTGCAGTGATTTCTGAAGTGTTGCAGAAAACAGCTATAAATATCATAGTGTAATTTAGAAAGATGTCTCGGAGTGCTAGAGAGCAGGAAATTAGTCAATAATTTATGAATAATCACACACTTTATTTCATGTTTGTGATGTTGGTGGATGAAGGTCAACAAGTAATCAAAATCCAAGATTTATGAAAGTATCTCACATCACTTGAGTTATTTTTCAACCCACACTGATGATGAGGCTTTCTTAATACTCTGCAGCTAGAATGTACAGTAATGTGATTATTTCATTCATTTGTTTAAGGCTTATTTGTTAGGGACAGACACAAACTGTTTAAAACAAAAGCTCATTTGCAGGTTGTGCCAGTTTTGGAGATACACTGCTGAAGAGTTTGTGCTCTGGCCCTCTCTGGTTATATAAAACTCACAGAAGCAGTAATTTGTGTTGTTGACACTGAATTGTTATCAAGTGTTGGATTCAGGTACTTATGTAGAGCTGATGCTGTGAGTGAGCGGTCAACTCAATTCACTTTATACACTTCACATTAGGACAGATCTAATTCTGTACACGGCAAACAGCGGGTGAAGTGTTTTGTTCTAAAACAGAAAAGTTAATAGTTTTTCATTACATGTTAAAGCTTTTCAAACATGAGTTGTACCGACTCCTCGAATCAGAGCATAACAATATTCACTAACAGAATTGTTTTATTGTTAAAGATCGGAAAATCAGTCTGAATCTTTGAAATTTACCCCACCAGACAACTATCATTAAAACCGGCATTAACCTCCTATGACATTTTGGCTTTCACACAACATAACGATAACTTCTGCAACAAGAATTTTTCAGATAGTTGTCCAGGGGATAGGTTTGTATATTTCATTGGAAGTTTTGGTGGGGAATTTGCTTGGAATCTTAAAGAATTTACAGGCAAATTTCAGGGATTTTTTGGGGATATTTCCTTAATTTTTATGGAATTTAGGAGGATTGTTTTCTTGACATTTTTTCAGGAACTTAAATGAAATTTTGCAGAAAAAACATTATTGGAATGTTTAGGGTTCTAATAAAGTTTCACTGAAGCATTTGGGGACTATTTAAAGAAATGCCAGGGTACTTCTTGCTGTATACTTTATAGATTTATTTGAGAAGTTTAACAGAAATGGTTGATAGTTACAAATTTTAGGGAATTTGTGTGTATTCTGCAAAGGAAAACCGCCAAAAAGTGTCTGTCCAAAGACAAGGCTGGTGCTTTGGCTCATCAGTGATTCTTTTACCAAGAGAAACTAAAAATACATTCATACCAAAGCTCAGGTCTCAGGAGGTTAAACTAGGCATCAAGGCCTGAATCTGAAATCAATATAAGACAATGGATGCTGTTTGAACAATGTCACTACTACATCTTACCCTTTTCAGTCTGATTCCAAAGCTGAAGAGTCCTGAACTTCCATTGGCATTAATGCAAGCATAAAAACTTTGCAGCGGGAGCTTCATGAATGGGTTTCCATGGCCGACCAGCAGCATGCAAGCCTCACATCACCAAGTCCAATGCCAAGTGTTGAAAGGAGTGGTGTAAAACTCTGGCACTGGACTGTGGAGCAGTGGAAAAGCTCATGTCACGCTTCTCTGTTTGGCAGTCAGTTGGGCAAGTCTTGGTTTGTGCCAGCTGTGCAGTTTGGTGGAGGAGGGATAATATGTAGTTGTTTTCAGGGATTGGGCTAGGCCCCTTATCTCCAGTGAAGGCCAGTCTTAATGCTTCAGCATACCAAGACTTTTTGGACAATGCTATGCTTCCAAATTTGTGGCAACAGTCTGGAGAAGGCCCTTTTCTAATCCGACATGACTGTGCCCCACTACACAAAGCAAGGACTATAAAGACATGGTTTCATGAGTTCATTGTAGAAGAACTTGACTGACCTGCACAGAGCCCTGACCTCAACCCCATAGAGCACCTTTGGGATGAACTGAACTGGAGATTGGGAGCCAGGCCTAACGTCTGTGCCTGACCTCTTAAATGCTCTACAGACTGAATGGGTTTAAAGTCCCACAGAAACCCTCCAAAATGTGGAAAGCTTTTCAAAATAGACATGAATATGAAGAACGATTCTCCAAACTTAAGCAATTTTGGTAAAAGTAACCCAAAAACTCTGTTTATTTCTGCTTGCCATCCCCCACATTTATTCTAAAATTGTATGATATTTGTAGCGATTTCCTGTTTACAGAGTCAGGACTCAGGATAGGATCTGTTAGTATACTTTGTGTGCTGTATGGTCATATTATTAATCTCCGAACATTCTAGAAAGAAAACTTTGTCATCTATTATTTGGCATCACGTGAGTGTCTTGCACATTCTCTTTATCCGTTGAAAAAATCTTTAAGCCTTGTTCAGGCTGAACACTAAAATCCAGGCGCAGAAATGCATCTGCAGAAAAAATGTGATAGTTACTTTATCAATCCTGAGGGAAATTCAAGATTGATGAATCTCAAAATGCATATGCAGGAAAGTGTGTCAGACATGAAGATGTCAGCTCGGTTTTCAAAGAGAGTCCCTCTCAGTGGCTGTTCGTCTACATCCTTAATGCTGACGCTAATTCACTTTTACATCCGAGTCTTTTTGCAGGGCTCTTATGCAAAGTGACTTTAACCACTGCTTCTTAACGCAGAGAGCAGCTGTAATCACAATCACTGCAGGCATTCATCAAAGATGCATCCAGAGAGTGTAATATTACAGCATGGTTAATGGTAATGACATGACAATAACAGCAACGGCAGACAGGGCACAAGTCAGTGTGCAGATTATCAGATTGTGTGGGGCGCAATCCCTTTTGGGGTTTTTGTGTCTCTGTCCAAATTATTCATGTTATTTCCACACACGATAAGGGTTAAAATCTGAGCAGCGAGATATGCAAATCCCTCTCCCAATTGTCCTTTTCATTTCCCAAGCACGACTATGTTCAACTTCCACATGAATATTCTGCTGAGGGCCTGATGCCTAATAAGAAAACATGATTGAGGTGCCCAGGCACGGTGAAATAAGTGACTGCAGGATAGATTTCTGTCACCGTTTCCATCCTCTAATCACTGCTGGGTGTTTCGTCTCAGTGCATCAGGTATCAGCGGCTGTGGCTGGAGAATGTCAAAGGCTGTGCACCCAATCTGCTCCTCCATTAGGAATCATTTCAGGAAATACAAATATTAATGCACTGGATCTGTGTATGTTTAAGAAACTTAACTGATTTGTATTCAGACATTATTTCATATCAAGATTACTGTGCAGGAGTTTTAACTTTGTAACCCCTGTTTCTGATGAACAGGCAAAGCAAGCTCATCTAAAGAGCACCGTTTGTACATGTAGCAATGCAAGATACTTGACATGGTTAAAAACAGATTGTGCAAATCATATCAAATACTTTCTGCAGAGTCAATCGCTACAGACCTCCAAACTTCATGTGGCCTTCAGATTAGCTCAAGAACAGTGTGTAGAGAGCTTCATGGAATAGGTTTCCATGGCCGAGCAGCTGCATCTAAGCCATACATCACCAAGTGCAATGCAAAGCGTTGGATGCAGTGGTGTAAAGCACGCCGCCACTGGACTCTAGAGCAGTGGAGATGCGTTCTCTGCAGTGATGAACCGCACTTCTCCATTCAGCAATCTGATGGACAAGTCTGGGTTTGGCAATTGCCAGGAGAACGGTACTTGTCTGACTGCATTGTGCCAAGTGTAAAGTTTGGTGGAGGGGGGTTTATGGTGTGGGGTTGTTTTTCAGGAGATGGGCTTGGCCCCTTAGTTCATGTGAAAGGAACTCTGAATGCTTCAGCATACGAAGAACTTCTGGACAATTCCATGATCCCGACTTTGTGGGAACAGTTTGGGGATGGCCCCTTCCTTTTCCAACATAACTGCACCAGTGCACAAAGCAAGGTCCATAAAGACATGGATGAGAGAGTTTGGTGTGGATAAACTTGACTGGCCTGCACAGAGTCCTGACCTCAGTCTGATTAAACACCTTTGGGATGAATTAGAGACTGAGAGCCAGGCATTCTTGTCTAACGATCAGTGTGTGACCTCACAAATGCGCCTCTGGAAGAAAAGGTCAAAAATTCCCACAAACACACTCCTAAACATTGTGGAAAGCCTTCCTAAAAGAATTTAAGCTGTTATAGCTGCCAAGGGTGGACTGACATCATATTAAACCCTATGGATTAAGAATGGGATGCCACTTAAGTTCATATGTGAGTCAAGACAGGAGGGCGAATACTTTTGGCAATATAGTGTATGTGATGTTTCGGGCCCTAGCCCGTCATCAATGGTGATAATCTTCATTAAACAAGCTTCGGAACAGCATCTGGTCTGCAGACTTAATTTTCTGTTTTGCCTGTGAGTTTCTTGGTTCAGCACCCAGAAGAAATCACCAAGATTTTCAGAGTCAACCATAAGTATTTAAAGACATAATTATTTCTGTGTATTGATATGTCTTATGTCTTCGGAAACATTGATCAGACATCCTCCTACCATGCAAGGCTTTTCCTCTGGGATCATGAAAGTGAGGTGTGTTACACCAGCAGAGTTCTCTGGATCTGTCTCCTCCAGTTGGACAAGATTGCTTTACAGGAAAATAACTGGCGGGTATTTCTATCTGAAGTGGAACCATGCAAACAAGCTCAGTGTGAAGACTATTAGCGTCCCACCAGTCAACCTGTCAATCTCTCCATCTCATCTCTTGCAGACCGTGACTTTGAGATTCTGACATTTAACAAGAAACACTGACATTTGTCCAAACTTTTTATTTTCCCCCAGGTTTGCTGCCTTTCATTTTAAATCCTAAAAAGATATTACAGACAGTGGTTACCTCAGCCTCAGGCTAGACGCCGCAGGGCCGTTAGCTCATCAGGATGACTGACATGTGCTGAGTCATATTTTGGCCTCAGAAGTGACACAAACAGTCCTGTGGGCTGCAAAGAGAAAACCACAGAGCTCTGCGGGTCACAAGATCCAGTGACATTTCCACTGATTTGTGCAGCATTACAATGTGCAGCCTGTGGGTTTACCTTTATTAAGGATGCACTGAGGATTAACATATGCAAATAATGTGGCATGAGCTGATGTCTATCTGTTGGTTTGAATTTAATTCTGGTATCAAGCACACCTGACTGAGAGGTTTCTTATTGGGCTGAAAAAGTGACCTGTTGGACAAACTCTGATCCCTTTTAATAGTCAAACATGAGAGAAAATTTGGCATTGTGGTAATGTTCGTTGCAAGTCTGGCAAAACATCAGCACTGGTGGGTTTTTATCATCACAAGGTCCAGAATCCCAAACTCTGTTACCTCCCTCCAATGATAACCATCCATGAGAAACACAAATGCATTTATTGTGTTAGGGTAGTATTTGAAAAATAAAATAGCACCGCAAATTATACTTTGGCATTTTCACTATCACTTATCACATACACCAAGCCTAATAATGTTTTACAATGTCATTTAGCACAGGGGTTCTTAAACTTTTTCAGCCCAGGACTCCCAAAATAAAGGTGCCAGAGACCAGGGGCCCCCACTGTACTTGAGGGTGGTTGAACCATAGATAAACACAGCCATGCACATTGAAGAATAGTGTTGTGCAAACTACATTTTAAGGATTTTCAAGTATAAATCTCACCAAGTGACTGTACTTTTAATTTACATTTAACTATTTTTTGCATATATATTATAAAAATTGGTAAAATACACAATCTGAAATCATGTGTAATATTCTTTATCTTTTCTAAGGTGTCTGGCGACCCCCTCCAAGTGTCTTGCAACCCCCCAAAAGGTCATACCCTCAGGTTGAGAACCACTGATTTAGCAGACACTTAAATCCAAAGCAAACTACATCTGACAGGCAGACAGGTGTTAAGGACGTTGCCAAAGGCCCAACTGGATACTGATTATGCACTGACTGGGATTTGAACCATCAAAGTCCAATTATAAAGTCAGACATCCAGCTTCCCAATTTAAAGACCCTGTAAAGTGAAAATAAATCTATATTTAGGTTTGTTGTATGACAGGTCACTGTGTTATGAACCCCCAGGTCAAATTTCAGTCAAATAAAACATCTCTAAGTTTATAAAATTAGGCTTCAAAATCATGAACAATAAGGCACTAAAATCTGCTCCAGTCTGGTGTGGGCGGGTCTGTTGGGTGAGCTGAAGCCACGCCCACTCAGAGGAACCACAATTTTCTCAGCTTTTAAAATTGTTAGAATCTGAATGGATTATTATCCTGCCTCTTGACCTTTTGTTGACCTTAGGAGAACAGACAAAAAATGTTTTCTGGCTCAAATCTCTGTTATGATGCTTTAAATGATCCATAGACCACTGTGGCTGATAGATCCGGCAAATTTACCTCTTAATGAACAAAAAACAGTATTTAACTGACTGTAAACGTTTAATGAAGGCAGTGACATCAGCTAACAGACTGTAATGAGATGGACTGCTCTGTGATTTTATATTGTAGTGTTAGAGGGGCGGGGTCATTCCCCACTGAGGGCTCGTGACATCATAAGCCCACATATTGGCCCCGCCCACATTAAACCAAGCCAGAAAAGTGGTGAAAAATGTTTTAAGTCTCAATCCAGAATTAAGTCACATGTAGATCTCAGTGTTTTCACGTCAGCAACCATATTCCAACATATCTAGTGTGTTAAGACACAAATTTTGGATTTCAATTTACAGGGTCTTTGATGAAAGATACCAAAAATTTTCAATAAATGATTCATCTAACACCAGGGTTCTCAGACTTTTTCTGTCACCCCCCTTTCGTACGGATTCTAATAGAATGGTTCTCAACTGGTCTAGCCTCAGGACCCATAAACATCTTTGCTGACAAATTGCGACCCAAATTTTCAAAAAAATGTACAAGTGCACGTTTAGTAAATAAAAATATTGCACTTACGATCTTGGATGGAGCAGAATTCATGATAGGAACAAGAGACAGGACAAAATTGACATGTTTTACACCCCCTTCCCCATGCTGTGTACATTATGTGTACATTATAGCCAATTATTCAGTTTTTGAGAAAACACTTCATGAACATGGTAAAAGCCGTTCTTTCATTGCATAAAAAGGGGGATGAGTCTAAATATTGATAAAACATTTAAATGAATCCATTATCACAAAGAGTAAAAACAGAGTAAAATCAACAGTATGGTTGCATGCTCTTCATAAACGTTTGCCACCATTTTTTTCCAGACACACATTCCCGACCCACTGAAAACTGCTCCGTGACCCACTTTTGTGTCCCGACTCACCAGTTGAGAACCACAGTTCTAATATTTTCCGGACCCCCTACCCCTCAAAGTACACATCAACATTTAAAGTATGTAAAAATACAACAAACAAAAAGTCAGTCATGACGTTTGCTAACAATTCCTTTAAGTTGCAACATGTAAACTTAAAATTGAGTAGCCATAACAACCATCAAATAAACAGTTCTACAAATCAGACTCTGAATAAAAACAATTCCCTGAAAGTACAAATTTAGTATCCATCTTTCAAGATGTATACTCCAAGTCCTGCAGTCATTCCAGTGACTGTTGAGGCTTTCACCCTAGGGGCTGGGTCCTGGATCTGAGTGCACTTCAACCTAAAATCATTTGTTGTGGTCAGTGTGAATATTAATGAACCTGGCCTGGGCACCAGACCCACTTCGGGGGTGGTCTCAGGTGCTGCTCAAGTGGACTCTGGCATGGTTCGGATGAGATGTGAATGCAACCACGCCCGGATATGAGACAGAGTGTCGTCTCAGCTTTGTGTCATCATTGTAAAAACGTAACTTCTTTCCCCAGCACCGCAGTTTGCTCACATTTTTCCTAAATAAAAGGCAGAAATCATCAGAATCAATTCAATAAACGGTCTGTTCTGACTCACCTTATGGATTAACAAAAGTCGGACTCAGTAAGATGAGATCCAAAGGCGATAAAAGTCTCCTGTCACCTCATAAACTGCTGTATCCGTGCAGCGCGAGCCCATTAAATCCTCTGAGCTGCATGTAGATGTGTAGATAGTTATATGGCATCTTAAAAAGAGATTGTAAAAACTTACATGGTGGCAGGAAGGACTTCTCGCCGAGTTAAAACAAAAATGATCTCCGCTCAGGTCATGACCCGAGTGGTTGCTATAGTAGCTTCTTCTTTTTCTCCTCTTTGGCAGGTTTGTACACCAGCTACGTGCATACTGCCACCTGCTGTATCAGACTGAGTACATTGGCAAAAGGGCGTGGATTGGAGTAGCTTGTGTGAAAGCAAGCCATTATGGGGAAGGAGGGGGAGGAATCACACCACAGCATGTTTTGAAGCAACTAGGCCGAGTGTGAAGCGCCCTAATGTGGGCTTGTTCTGTGTTGCTGTTCTTTTTGAGTCTTGGCTGCAGCTGTGAGACTGCAACTCTCAGTTCATTTTCAGTGGCCAGTTTTGATGTGTATTTTGTCTTGATTGAAGGACCAGCAGAAAAACCTTTCTCACACTGGTAAGATGTTGCAAAAGGAAGGAGTGTGGACAGGGCTTTCCTGCCCAGCAGTGGGTACTCCTTTTCCACAGTGTCTTGGACTTGAACTGTAACGGCATCATTGAATCAGAGGTGGCATCAACGAACTGCTCCTCATCCCCAGTGCTAAAGTCATCAGCTGATGTGGGAGGAGGCACACGGCCAACGAGAACCACTGACTGAACAACTCAGACAGAAACCACAACTGCTTGCATCTGATATGATCATTAACATTTAATTCAAATCCACCTACTCTCAATCTTGCTGATTTTTTTTCACTCTAACAGCCCAGCTATCTGCTCTTGTCAGTGAATAGCTGTTTTGTGCATTTAGTCACTTTGGAGCAGTGGCTCTTTACTGGTGGGACCTGAATGTGGGTCGCACAGCTGTTTCCAGTGGGTCATGGATCTGCCTGGAGAAGGGGGGGTCTTTGACAGTGGATCCCAACCTTTTTCCACTCAGCCTCCCTACTCATATCTAAGAAGAGCTGAGGACCCTGGGACCCAAACGATAAAAAAAAAGATATATTGCTGTCAAAAATACACAACAGTTTAATTTATTTTTATCGATTGAAGCCAAACAAAATTCCCTAAACCTTACCAAAATACTTTTGTATCAACTAATCATAAGTATTTATCATAATTTTAGACAGTATTAGTGACCATAACGGTAACTGGTCATAACAGTGACCAGTTAGGCCCTCAGATCAGAACTAAATCCAGGATCTGGCCCCTGCTGTGACTGAGTTTGACACCCCTGGTCTATGCTGAGAAGCACGGACATGGGCGTATCCAAATGCTTTGCAAGGTTAGAACATTCATGGACCGGCCCCATTGACATCTTAAATTCAGCAGAGCTTATATGTATTATAAATGTGAAAACGGTCTAAATGACTGCCACCGTCTCTCTGGTGTTAATGCATTCTCTTTAAAAGAAAATGTGCAAACATGAAAAGAGGGATCAGATTTTATTTGTCACATGTGCGGCCCAGTTCTGCTCAGCCGTCTGTGTCTGTGTTCAGCTGAGACATTGACGATATATGCTACCAACATCTGGGTATTCCCCAAAGATGAAGCTAAAACACAATCTATAAAAGCACACAGCCCACACTCATTATCAAACACAGGAGTAAACAGATACAGATGGTGATGACGATCCTGTGAATAAAGCTGAAACTGTAATAGCAACTGAGAACAGATTAAAAAGCCCCCTTGAAGGAGTTCAGTCCCACCCTGGAGACCCTGTACAAACAAATGTCTTGGAGGCGTGTGAGTGTTTGATTTGTACTCTTCATCTTCTCCTCCTTCCAAACCTCTTCGCTGTCCTCAAGGAGAAATGAGTGGAGGAGTGAGCAGAGAGTCAGGATGGAGAGAGGAGAGATTTACAGCAGCGTGCAGGTCACTTGTTCCATCTGACCGTGAGTAAAGAAATCACGCACAGACCAAAAACGCTGAAAGCAAGAGTTTAGATCTAAAAATGTCCTAAAACTCGAGTGATTAATACTTGGAAGTCAGAGATGCTACTCAAGTTCTGCTACAACATTTAAGGGATGCACAATTTCAGGAGCAGGACCACGCCTCTAAATCCGTACCTGACTATATCCTCCGCCTTTCAACTTCTGCTTTCTTCCCTCCTATCTGTGGGTGAAAAGGTGCTTTGTGCTCAGGAACTAATGCAGATCCTCCAAATTGATATGAGCAAGATGTCAAACATCACAGATTCCAGTATCATAAACACATTGTAATAATCTTTTCTGTTCTGATGAATAAAGTGCAGCAGTGCATCCTGATAAATGCCCTACTTATTGCCTGCTATGTAGCACTTCTTCTACACATCTTGGCCCAGTTTCACTTTCAGGGCTTAAATAAAACCAGGACTAAACTAATTTGGTTTAACTTAATCCACACTAATCAAATTGCTTTCTGAGATGTTATTTAACTTCAGATTAACTAGTTCCAGACTACAGAGTCTCTGACTAAGGTAATCAAGGACCAGTCAGATCATGTGTTGGAAGCCAAATCAGATTAACAATGTGCACATGATGCAAAGGTGAGGGTGCTCTGAAAACCTGGGGTGGAATATTTCTAATATAAATTTTAGCTGTGTGTGTGTGTGTGTGTGTGGAACAGGAGTTTGACCCATGCTCTATCATGGAGAAAGGAAAAAGAAAGTGTTTAAAACATTTCAATGAAAGTGAAAAGATGCTTTTAAAGGAAATTATTTCAAAGTACCCTGCAATTGAGGACAAACATCATGATTCAACTGCAGAATTAAAAAAACGAAATGCTTGGACTGCAATTGTGAGTGAATATAACTCAAATGAAAAGGTTACCAACAGGACCCTCCAACAAGTTCCGGGTAAGATGGTAGCCTGATTTTACTAATCATTCACTATGAAATGTATGTTTTCTCATATGAGGCACTCACACATGTTCCTATATTGCCTTGTAAAGGTCCTGTGGAAAAACATTAAAATACAGTTGAAGAAAACAACTGCAATTGCTCGAAGGGAGCGTTTCAAGACAGGTGGGGGACCCCCAGTTAGACCAGAGACAGATGGCCTGGGAGAATTGTTGACTGGGATGATTGAAAGCCAACAACCCTTGGAAGGTATCCTAGATGATGATCATCTGGACAGTTCAGGTGGGGAAACACTTTAAAATTTATTTGCTATAATGTACATATTAATTTCCTGAGCAGGTAAGCTAAATAGTACTATCTTTTGCACTCTGATAAAAAGAATACTCTCATGGCCTCTACTATTGCAATCGTATGTCTAATATTTAAATTCTTGTCTAGAAAAAGATGACCTAAGTTTGAATCAGGTGTTGGAGAAGCCAAAACAGAGTCAAGAAAATCAGCCCTCTGCACCTGTGGCAGCAGCAGCAGCCAGTACCTCCATCCCAGGCAGCACAACAAGAGTGAAAAGGCTGACCGTTCATGAAAAACTTGCAACAGAATGTAGAAAACACAAAATGTAATGCATTAGGCAAAATTAAAAACAGATCACTTGTGGATCACTCAACACATTCTTCTGTTTCTTTTCTTTTTATGAAAAGTGCTGCAAAGCAAAGCTGTTTTTGGAAGTGTGTCCAGTTTTGTCATTGGCTACCTCTGCCATGGGAACATGTGGGTCATTGTAATATACAGTTGGTGGGTCTACGCAGCCATGCTGTCTGAGGTAATTATGAAGCACTGCTGTTGCCACGATGACAGTACAGCATCTTCTTGGTTCAAAGCGCAACGTATTCCTGAGACATTGGAAACGATTCTTCCAGATGCCAAACATCCGCTCTACCAGCCCTCTGGTGTGGATATGGGCTTTGTTGTAGCGTTGCTGCTCAGGTCTGACTGGATGCAGATAAGGAGTAAACAAAAAGTGTGTCTGTGCATAACTACTGTCACCAAGTGGGAGTCCACTGTGTTCTCCTGCTTCAAACTGAGCACACAAAGAGGAGTTTGGGAAAATCCTCGAGTCGTGGGTTGAACCAATCCAACGTGCAACAATGTTGGAGAACTGCATAGTGGGAGTGCAGACACCTTGTACATTTATTGAAAACCAGTTTTTACAATTCCTGTACAAGTCAGCATCTTCTGTTGAAGGACACATAATGGGAACATGACATCCATCAATACTGCCAATTACTCCAGGGAAGTTCCCGTATTCATAGAACTGGATTGTAGGTGGTCTGATCAATAGCATCTGGGAACTTGATGTGATCCTTCCTCAGTTCAGATATTGCTTTGCAGAATTTGTGCACTATTTTGCAGACAGTTGATTCACTCACACCGCACAAATCCTCTGTTTCACGGTGGAAAGTTCCACATGCCAAAAACCTCAAGGTGATAAGTACTTTTAAGGAAGGAGGTATAGGACTTCCCCTTACTGAGTCACATGAAAGCTTTGTCTGAAGCAAACAAATGATTTCAGCTGCATTGTCTTTGTATATACGAAAACAGTCACAGAAATCTCTATCATCAAATTCATTAAGCGGGTTACTTCTCTCTCTGAGAAATCTTCTTTCTGGTCTTGGTGGTGGTCTTTCAGCATCACTGATGTATTCAAGGTAATCCATTTTCACCATGCATAGTGAAGCAGTCAACCTTTACTCTGAAGTTAAACCTACCTCTAGCCGGGTTTAATTTAAGTCTTCATTTAGGCCTGGATTAGCTCTAGTCTACCTTCAAGACAGGAGATTATTTAACTCAAGCCTAGGACAAGTCCGAGACTATTTTAATCCATCTCTAAGAAAGCTATTTCAATAACTCCTGGATTAAAATGTGATTTAGTCTAGGACTAGGGCTTAATACCTGTACGGGAAACTGGGCCCTTCTGTTTAGATTCAGACTTCTACAGACTTTAGTTTCACTGAGCAGCTGATGGTGGAGTGGTGTATATGAACTTTTCCCATGCAGATTTACTCGGCTGGCCTGAAAATTCAAGCTACGACTTTACAAGCCCCTTTTAAAAGAATCAGAGATGCAAAAATCTCTTTGAAAATGATGAACCCATGAAAGACTTTCTCATCCTTTGTAAAACTGGATGATGGGAGGAAAATATTTCACTGTCACCGTCAAACTTTTTTTTAACTTTTATTTAAACCATTTTGGCGCAATCTTCTTCCCTTTTTCCTTAGATAAGAATAAGATCGGGACTGACATAATTTATGAATCAAACTACAGTGAGGAAATTATACGCTTACACTCAACGGCCACTTTATTAGGTTCATCTGTTCAACTGCTTGTTAACACAAAGACCTTATCAGCCAATCACATGGCAGCAGCTCAATGCATTTAGGCATGAAGCGGCCACGACTTGCTGAAGTTCAAACTGAGCATCAGAATGAGAAATAAAGGGGGTTTAAGTGACTTTGAATCCGGCATGGTTGTTGGTGCCAGATGGGCCAGTCTGAGTATCTGAGCACCAGCCTACATTACAGAACTTTTAAAACCTTACAGTCCCAGAAGGACTCCTCAGTCCTCTGATCAGGGTCTGCTGGTTGTTCCACTCTCCAGTGTGAAAACAAAAGGAGGCTGTGCATTTAAGGTCATTGCTCCAACCCTTTGGAACTCTCTTCCATTGAGTTTAAGATCAGTAGACACTGTTGATTCCTTTAAAAAGCAACTTAAGACCTACTTGTTTGGTCAGGCCTTTACTTAATCTGTTTTTGTGTACTGTGTATTCTCTTTTTGTACCTTTGTATTCATTGCCTGTTTCTTTTATCTCTTTGTAAAGCACTTTGTGACCTTGCTGTTCTTGAAAGGTGCTATATAAATAAACTTCTTATTATTATGATTTCAGAAACTGCTGTTTCTTAAATACCTTATTGATGTCAGCGGTCAGATGAGAATGAGCAGACTGGATTCGAGACAATAGAAAGGCAAAAGTAACTCAAATGACCACTCATTATAACCAAGGTATGTAGAAGACCATCTCTGAATGCATAACACGTCGAGCCTTGAAATAGATGAACTACACCAGCAGAAGACCACACTGATGCTCCTCCTGCCAGCTCAGAACAGGAAACTGAAGCTAGAACTCACACAGGTTTACCAAAATTGGACAATAGAAGATTGGAAAAACAATGCCTTGGCTGATAAATGATGACTGATTCCAGCTGAGCCATTCGGACGGTAGGGTCAGAATTAAACAACAACAAAGCATGGATCCATCCTGCCTTGTATCAACGGTTCAGGCTGGTGGTGGTGTAACGGTGTGAGGTATATCTTCTTGGCACTGTGGGCCCCTTAGTACCAATTGATCATTGCTGAAAAGCTACAGCCTACCTGAATATTGCTGCTGACCATGTCCATCCGTTTATGCCCACAGCATACTCATCTTCTGGTGGCTACTTCCAACAGGATAATGCACCATGTCACAAAGCTCACACTGGCTTCCTGAACATTACAGGGTACTCCATCACTGTACTCCAGCAGCTTCCACAGTCACCAGATCTCAATCCAACAGAACAGTGTTTCCCAAACTTTATTTCTGGTGATTCCTTTTTTACAAGGTACAAGCCATCATAATCCAACAAATTCTTTTCTGTACATTACTGCCTATCAGTTCTGCCTTCTGTGCTGTCCTCAGCTGGTTGGTTTGACTGATGGCTGGTTCTAGCTTGGATAACGTTGACTCCAGACTCAATCTGGTTTTGACCTGGCGCTTTCTGTTCTACAAGACTGAAGAGGGAGGTATTTCACATCTGACACATAGACTTTGTTTGCTCACTGGGAATGAGTGCAATAGTGCACCTTTGGGATGTGGTGAAATGGGAGAATGGCGTCATGGATATGCAGATGACAAATCTGCAACTGTGTGATGCTATCCTGTCAATATAGACCAAAATCTCTGAGGAATGTTTCTGACACCTTGTTGAAACTGTGTCATGAAAGATAAAGGCAGTTCTGAAGGCAAGAGACTCCAACCCAGTACTAGCAAGGTGTACCTAATAAAGTGGTCAGTGAGTGTATATTTGAATTAGGCAGAATTTTGACATACATCTATAAGAATAAAAGTGACAAAAATTAAATAACAAGAATGAAGATGATGAAAACTCTCATCAATTTAAAAAAACTGATAAAATGCACTTGAATAAAAACTTGAGTTATAAATTATGAAAGGATTTGAATTTGATTTAATTTGTTGCAATCTGATGAAAAAGGTGAATTTAATCTTTTTGTTTGTTTTTATTCATCAGTTATCATTAACACATTTTAATTTATAACTTAAAGAAAGGTGTTTCAATGCTCTAAGGAAAAAAGGGGTTTATGATGAAAATTAAAGTGAGGAAAATGTCTGAGATTTGCAAGACAAAGCATCAAAAATTCATGTGAATTCAAATTAGGAGTGATAAAAATGTTTGTGAAGGGAACATTTTTCTTACTTTGGGATTTATCATTTGCAAAAGGCTATTTTTATTATCTCCACCTAAAAAGAGCGTGCTTTCATTTCTACTCAGCTCAACCTCCTATTTCTGACCTGCAAATAGAGGAAGAGGAAGTCCAGAGTGTTTTTTCCCTCTTAGACCAACACTGTCATACACGAGAAGAAGGGACAAATTTACAAAAGGTAAAAAAAATTTAACCACAAATGGTAAACACTTAAATATCCTCTGGAAGTAGGATGTTTTGCAGTTCAAATGAAACTATCCACACCTCCATAGCCTTTTTGGAAGCTTCTCTAGCAAACCTGGAACTTAATGATTTTCTGTGGTCGTTGAAGTTCAGATTCACACCAGTTATACTGAACATTTAAAATGCATTATAATACATACCTGATTAACGATTTTGGAGTAATCAGATGCTGAAATTGTAGCCAATTTATGCTGCAAAAAAAGAAGCAAAGTCCAGAATTCACATTTTTAATACTAGCATAGTATTTCATGAAATTAACAAAGGGATGACCATAAACTTAAAAAACAAGGGCATCCTCTATGGATACAGAGTTAGCGTTTTATACCACATAGACACACTTTTCCCATGATCCACTGGTGTTCACACAGTTGGAACATGTATGTTTCTCAGCCTGTGTTAAAGCATAACATCTGTCAGCTTACCAGCTGAGAATCCCGAGTGTATTCACCAAGTGTCTCTGAGGATGTCTGAACTTTAGCTGAACCTTTCACTGCATACACATTGAGCATTTTCCCCATAAAAACATAAAAGGTGGTTAGGAGTTTCGGAGTGGCTATAAAACCGACTCAATCTAACTGTGAAACCCCAGTGCTCAGCTAAAGACTAGTTTCTAAAGGGTTATTTCTTGAATGCCTGTCACTTATTTCACTGAGTCAGATTCTTTTGACTTGCTTTGCAGCTCAGGGACCAACAGACACTTTTCTTAAGTTTTAACTGCAGTGGAATCAGAGTTGCTGCTTGTAAACAAGCAAAGCAGGCCACTACTTTGGGGCCTACACAAGTGGGGAGTCCTCGAAGGCTGCCAAACTTTAAACCACAGTAGCTCAAAATGTGCAAAGTTTGCAATGACAGTAGGAAACCTCCCTAAAAGGACCCCATCTGACAACGCAATAGCTGTGACACTAGTTGGAGGGGCCCCAAGCTATATATGTGATCATCTGTGAGTAGACTCAACCAAATCCTTTCTCTGCATAACTCCTCGCCTTCAAATATATCCAATGGATGAGTTCTAAATAGATTACACCCCCATACAGTACCACCTCCTTTTAACTTTTTGTATCTGGGGAAGGTCCTCACAAGTCCTCTCAGGTTTCATACCTCTCTTTTACAGCTACACTTTATCTTTGTTTAAGAAATTTGTCCTGTACAAAAATGATTTGAACACACGAACAAATACATGATTTACTTGCAATCAATTTGCATTTAAATCATGCCCTGAGGAGAGGCTTCCATCCAGCCCCTCAGCCATAAGGCCAGATGGGTGGATCTCAGTCAGAGTAATCATCAGGCTAGGCCACCTCTCTTACTAAAGCCCTTCTACCCCGATCTCCTAGTTTGGCTGGGACACCAGCTCTTGGAAGAGTCCTGGTTGTGCCAAACTTCAAGAGGCCACTATGGCTTTGGGAACCCTCAGTGCAGAGGATTTTTTTGTAGCCTTCTCCAGATCTGTGCCTTGCAACAATCCTGTCTCTGAGCTCTGCAGGCAGTTCCTTTGACCTCATGCCTTGATTTTTGCTCTGATACCCATTGTCAGCAATGAGGCCTTCAATAGAGAGGTATGTGCCTTTCCAAATCATGCCAAATCATTTAAATTTACCACAGGTGGACTCCAATCAAGGTTAGGAAACATCTCATCAGAGATATTAATTGGCCTAAATTCTCCACCTGACCATGAGTATCGCCAATCTCCCTCTGCCTCCTAAACGTTCGTACGCATGGGTCAAAGTTTGCTTACAGGTGCACATATTTCTCTATCACATAGGGGAGACCAGGGGCAATTGTAACACACCCAATTCCTCCAATTAGAAACGTGCTAGAGTGACGAAACTAACTCTGCACATGCTCAGAAAGATTCTCTCTCTGTCTGCTGTTAAAGAGTGGGAATACTTCCACACCACAGAGGCTCTTGTAAAAAACGAGTTTTGAGGTACTAAAGTTACCTTTTGGTTTGGCAAATGTTTTTCTTCTGCTGTCTAGAGTTAAGATGATAGCAAAGTCAAACTTCGTTTAATTTTATCCCTGGCCTTTTGGTTAAAAAAAAATCCACATGAACAAACTATGCTAACATTAGTATGAGAGACTTTATTATGGCTGCTAGATTGGGGGAAATTGTTTCAAAACTCTTTTACAATTGACTCCAGTCACAGTGTTGCAATTGCCATAGCCTTCTACAAGCCATACTACCTCATGTAAGCAAATGCTGACTTAATTTGAATTAATTTAAATACCAGAATGTTTGTTCTGTTTTTAAATTTGTAATAAAATCATTCTTTGGTTGTGTCGTGATGTCAATGTGTCTATTTTGCACAGTTTTGTTAGTTTTATTAGAGGCTACAGAGAGTTCCTGACTGATTAATCTGAAATTTGTATAGATCCAAATAATAAAAATGTACTGAGTAGAAAACTATTCTTACCGTGACTTAGTGCAATGAGCTGTGGTGTGTCCATAAATAGATAAATCTTTTGCTTCAAATTCATATTGCAGCCTACTTGAAATGGGTAATATAAAAAAACATATTGAAAAAACCCTGATAAAATCACATGATACCGTAGCAGAAATGGGAATACTTTAGAGTTAACCATAATCTGAAATATAGAGTGTGAATATAATTTTTCTCGTCAATGTTGCCCCCATTCAGGAGGCAATTGTAAGACCCTGACTACTTGATTGAACTGAACAAAACAGTCATGCCTTTATGGGTTAAGATACAGCAATCTTTAATCAACTAGTGCAAAAATCATTTATCCCTTCAGCTACAAGGCTGCTAAATGCTGAGAGGTAAACTGAAATTGATCTGTGGCCCATTAAAATTTTGGATTCTCAGGTATGTCTTACTTCTTAATGCATCTTTGACATTGTATTTATTGTATTTATTGCTGATCCTGCTGATCTGTTGGCACTGACATGTGAATGTAGTAGTCTATATGCCACTATGAATGTTTGGCATTTGTTTGTTTTTGTTCCTCTAAGGCCCCATCCCTGTCTAAATACTATTTTTGAAAACAGGTCCCAGAGTGAACAAATCTGTAAATGCTTACAGTTTCGTCTCCGTGTGGACAGTCAACCACATCTTTCTTGAAACGATTACGTCACACATAGCGTAACTCACCTTTACAGCATGCGCTGTTGAACCAAAACAACAATGGCGGAATACAGGGGTGTGTTCGTGCTGCAGAAGTTACTGAGCTTATTATGGCTTTTACAGCAAAATCTGATGCTTCTTTACCACCACTGAGAACAGCACAAACCAGATGTTCTTAAATCTACCGTGGAGAACAACCAAAGGGCAACTAGGAGAAAGTTTGTGGCAGTTTTCTGTAATCGTCTTCTTCTCTCTTTTGGTGCATTTTCGTGGCAGCGTTACAGCGCCACGTACAGGCTTGGCATATGCACTACAGCGTTTTCAGTGGTCCCGTACTTACGCAGATATTTCCTGAAGCGATCCTGTATTTACGGAAAACTTTTTCAAAATGAAACAACAATATATTGTTTTCGTCTCCATATGGACAAGGCCTAATTGTTTAGATTGTTTTTAATAAGGCAGGGTAAACTGTAAACTGAATTGCCCTTCAGGGATTAATAAAGTCGTCAGAACTGAACGGAACTGAAACTCGATGTTTCTTATATTTAAAAATGGCATGTGTATTCCAAGTAATCTGTGAGTTATTAAGGAAAATGTTAAAAATGTTACAGTTGCACCCCATCTCCCCTACTTGTTGTGAAAAGCAGCGCACGCCAACTCCAGGTGTGATTGTTTATAAATGAGGCCCAAATATAAACACTACGTATGCACAAAACGGGGCCTGAAGTTGGCGTACACTAACCCTGCAAAGTATGTGATCTATAAAAAACAGACCTAATGTTAAAATATGTTCACCTGTAGGCAAACTTGGACCTGTATGTACCAACAGTTAGGAAGCAGAGGGAAATTTGCGTCCCGTACGATGAGATGATGAACTGAAGCTAGCTCTGTCAGGGCTCCTCAAGTTGTCCCTGATGTTGCTGTGATAGTCGTTCATTATGAATCTTTAATAAAATCAAGCAAATTTACGGAATATCTTAAAAAAAAAAGTTGAATGAAGCCCCATGTTCACTGCACCCAGTATTGTGTTGACTCCCTCCGCACATGTACAGTGCTTAACAAATTTATTAGACCACTACCCAAAGTAAGGTTTATGCCACAGCTGTATCATGAAGTGCTTTAATGCAGACTCTTATTTTCAGTGAGCTCTCTGCGTTTTACCATTTTGAACAGGAATGAGGAATTTCAAACTGAATTCACCTTTTTAGACCCAACTTTGCGCCGGCTCACTGGCCTCTCTGAGAAGTCAGAAATTAATCAAGCATAACATTCAACCCATAAAACTCATTTTTCTGTTCAGGAATGCAAGTAAATAACTATAATTTGACGTATTAATCAAGAAATGATAATGTGCTTTACTATTTTTTCAGTTTTTTGTAAATCAGTAAATTTGAAAATTCATGGATTATAATTATTATTATATTTTAGCATTAAAAATATAATTTCAGTCAAAGAGCTTCTCTCTGTGTATTAACCATTGCAGAAACATAAAAAAATGATTTTGATAATTACTAACGCTGTTAATTTAGGGCAGCTGTGGCATAAACCTTACTTTGGGTGGTGGTCTAATAAATTTGTTAAAGGGATACTTCAACATTTTGGCAAATTCGTCCATTGCCATAATTCCTATAGTCTAACTAATAGGTTTGTTATCTTTAGTTGTCGGTGCAAGCTATTTTTAGATCGGCTTCTGCCGAGTTCAGACCAACTCAATGTAAGCAGATGGTATTCCGGCTTTCCCTCATCAAACTCATCAAATACACAATCCAACAACTCCAAAACGCTCTCGTGGACAAGTTGTGACCAGCACATTCACCATGCTATGAAATAATAACATATAATTATGTAACATTACGACGCATGAAGCAAATACTCGGAACTATTTCTTGAGTAAACCACTGGGCGGAGTGACACAGTGCAGCAGTCATGTCTGGAATATAGTTCCGGCTTTGCGTTTAGCTTTAAAACGTCACCATCCCGTAATGTTCTATGATTGTTTCATAGCATGGTGAATGTGCAGGTCACAACTTGTCCACGAGAGCGTTCTGGAGTTGTTGGATTGTGTATTTGATGAGTTTGATGGGGGAAAGCCGGAATACCGTCTGCTTACATGGAGTTGGCACAGCAGGTCCGAACTCGGCAGCGGCCGATCTAGAAATAGCTTGCACCAACAACTGACAGTAACGAACCTATTACTAAGACTATAGGAATTATGGCAATGGGCGAATTTGCCAAAATGTTGAAGCATCCCTTTAAGCACTGGATGCATCCCCCCCTCATCTTACAGAGACAGCCTGTCCCATGATGCACTTCTGTTGACATTCTGTGTATATGTACGTCTCAGCCTGCATCTTTAAGTTGAGCATCTGTCAGATTTCCAGCTGTGCTTTCACTGACTGTCTCTGAACTTCAGCTGAACGCCATTTGCATAGATATACACAATTATACAAGGCAGTCCTACTACGCTGTTGACTAATCGGATAAGCACTTATCACAGTTTACAAACAAGCACATAAATGGACAAGCGTTTACTCTCCACCTAGCAGCTATGTTTGAACGTTGGATGCCAATTTATGAGTAACACCCCCAGCTGCTGTGCTCGAGAGCTTGGGAAAATGTGCATAAAAACTGTTTCAACATGTACCATAGATCAAAAAGCTCAGTATTCTTGCAGTGATTACACTTGTTGACCATGTTATTCTGTTGTTTCGCCCCCAAACAGGATCAAGTGATTTTCTCTTCCAGTGTGATATTTCCTGCTTAGTTGTGATGAATATTTTAAAACATGCGTGTTAAAAAGTTTGTAGAGAGGCTTTCCAGTCCAGTCAGAGAAGATAAACATATTTAGAATGATGGGAATGCATATGCATGTTAAGTTTTTTAATGAGTAACTGTGTGCTCACCTGGACTCCTCATAGAGACAGATTTTTATTCGACAGGTTGTCTCTGCGGTGGCATGACCCTCCACCCACACGTTTCTCAGAGGGGCCTTGCCTCAGGCTCTAACTGGGCTGCCAGCCCCACTCTTCACACACTTTACTGTACAAACGAGCCAACACTCTCACATAGTCACTCAGTAATTACTGTCAAAGCAGACTGCAGAGAAAACTAGCTGCAGCCAAGTGCTGGTGCAGTCCTTCCAGCTGGCTCAGTGTCCACTTTATTTGGACTTTTTTATTTTTTTCAGACCGGCCACAGTCTGACTGAACAGACAGAGTCTCTACAGGGTAATTGCAGGGTGACCTGCGATGACGTTTATTTGTATCAATTCATATTCTATTATTAACAGCTGTTGTTTGGTGACAGCCGTATTATTATCACATCTGAAACCTCGGCAGTAATCAGACCTCTGTTTCTTTCCTCTGATGGACCGGTCTCTGTGACGGATCAAAGTTGACTCAGACTGCCGCTAACAGCTAAAAGGCAAAATCCCAGAACTCGGAAAATAAATTCAACACAGTGCCATGAATGGAAATGCCTGAACTTTTCAAGCACTGAGATTACACAACGCACGTCTGTGTCAGTACTATTATGACATTTCATCACCCATGGTAACTGACCCTTTGTCAAGCCACGCCCTCTTTGGTCACTGTTATCAAGGCCACCCATAAGGGGGAGCATAAAGGGGAGAGCTTTCTGGGGTCCAGCTAAACTGGGGAGTCTATTGAGGTCAGCAATATCATGGTCCACTGTAAAGTTAAGCTGTGTTAACCATATTTTATTTCTAACCTGAATAATAACCACTCTAATCAAGGCAACAAAAAAGAATTTTATTTATGTATGTAGTACAAATATAGCCTATTTCGAAATATAAACCCCCTTTCCTTGCAAAACATGGGCATGTAAATGTTTCATTAACATTTAGACTCATTTATCTCCTTTACTTGCAATAAAAAAAAGTTGCTTTTACCAAAACAATGAAGTGATTTCTTTAAGATCTCTGGAAAATAGGTAGGTAGGGGGTGTAACAAATGTCAGTTTTGTCCTGTGTCTTTTTCCTATCATAAGTTTGGTCCTCCAAGAGCTTAAGTGCAACATTTATATTTACTAAACGTGCATTAATGATATTTTTTGGGGGGAAATTTGGGTTGTGATTTTGTAATCAGGGCTGCACACAGCAAAAAGGTCCCTGGTTTGCTTCCTGGTCAGGGCCTTTCTGTGGAGTTTGCATGTTCTCCCTGTGCACAGGTGGGTTCTCTCTGGGTACTCCAGCTTCCTGCCACCGCCAAAAACATGCTTTTTAGGTTGATTGGTGACTCTAAATTGTCTGTAGGTGTATGTGAGCGTGCCTGGTTGTCTGTCTCTGTATGTCAGCCCTGCGATTGACTGGCAACCAGTCCAGTGTGTACACTGCCTCTAGCCCAATAACAGCTGGGATAGGCTGCAGCCCCCCACAACTCCGAACGGGATAAGTGGTATCAAAGGATGGATGGATTTTGTCCTCAAAGATAATGGTGGGCCCTGAGGCTGGTCCACTTGAGAACCACAGCTTTAAATGATCCTAGGCTACTGTAGCCAATAGATTTACCTCACAATGAACAAAAAAAACAACATTTAACTGACTGTTTTTTTCAATAAAGGCAGTGACATCAGCTAACAACAGACTGTACTGAGATGGACTACTCTGTGATGTTATATTGTAGAGTTAGAGGGGCGGAGTCATTCCCTACTGTGGGCTCATGACATCACGAGCCCACACATTGGCCCCGCCCAAATGAAACCAAGCAAGGAAAGAGGTAAAAAACTTTCTAACAGTCCAAATCCAGAATTCAGTCACATGTAGATCTCAGTGTTTTCACATGTTTACAGCAACCATATTCCAACATATCTAGTGTGTTAAGACAAAAAAAATTGTATTTCACTTCACAGGGTCTTTAAAATAGTTAGATTGCCACTAAAGTGGATTAAAAGTGGCAAAAACAGCAAAAATGGGATAAAAGTGCTGAAAAGAAGCAAAAAATGGGCATAGTGTTGCAAAAGAGTGGCAAAAAATTGGAGAAATGTGGCAAAAATGGGTTAAGAGGTGGCAAAAAAAGTCCAAGATGGCAAAAACAGCAAAAATATGTACAAAAATGGGCAAAAAGGTTGCAAAAAAGGGTAAGTTTGACACACAAAATGAGGAAACTGTTAGCCAGTATGCTAGCACCAATGGTACTGATCAAACACACATACATTGATGTCATCAATAAATCCCTGGGTAGGGCCCAGGTTTGCTACTGTGGGCGGCCATGACTGTTATGAAGCTAGACAAGCTATCTTGGATCCTGGCTCCTTCCCATATGAAACAGTTGTAAATGACCTGCAGTTACAGAAAGTTACAGAAAAAGTGATCAAACAGAATTCAGATGTTTTTGCTGATTCATTAAAAGCAAAAAAGTGAAATATCCCATTGGCGTAAGTATTCAGACCTTTTGCAAAAACACTTGAAATTTAGCTCAGGTTCTTCCAATTTCTCTGGGTCTTTACTGAGATGTTTCTACACCTAGATTGGAGTCCACCTGTGCTAAATTAAATTGTTTGGACATGATAAGGAAAGGCACCCACCAAAGAGCACAGTGACCTCCGAGGGGAAGGCACATCAGAAGAGAGAAAGACACCAGGAGGAAATGAGAGGAAGAATGACAGCGGCACAAGAGGCAAGCAGAGGATCAACGCCTGAGCAAAGATTGGCAGGAGAACGGGCAAGCGAACATCATCCTTTCCTGTTGTTGTGAAAAAAAAGCAGAGGACTGAAGGAGGTCAAGTAGAGAAGATGAGGAGAAGTTGATTTGGATCTGATTGAAACACCTGTATTCAATAGTTAACAAGTGTGGCCAAATACTTTTGTCTGTGTAGAGTCTCTTATCATATCATACATAGAATTCTTTGTGCTCACAATCTCCATTTTTAGATGCAGGAACATCAAGTGATGCTACACCTGTCAGCGCTGACTCAAAAATGACAATGATGTGTCAGAAAAATCCAGATTTCTGCCCACCGTGAAGCATTGTGTGTCTCAGTCCAAGGAGGGATTCATCTTTTGTTTTCACAAGCAACCTGGTGTGGGACGGACACCTCTATGCGTTCACGACAGGCTGTGAGTCAGGTACTGAAGGATTTCATTTCTTTAGCCTGACTCATGTTCAATTGTTCCAGACTGTGTTGAAGGGTTTTAGCGTTTCATTGAGCTGTGTTTACAGTGACAAATCTGTCCTTCACTCTCTCTGACAGCCTCTATTTATAACTGCTGTGCACCTGTTCTGTTGTGTTTCTATGACAACCAAAGACGTAACTTAAGACTCACATTTTGAAAACCGCGTCTCAAAAAAAGTCTTGCAGAACCTTTGGCCTGACCATATGGCACCAAATGTTAGATAACTGGGCTTCATTCATCAAGTACGCTGAGGAAGAAATGTGTTCTTAAAACCCACATGAGAAGATAATATAATTTTTGGCGTACATTTTTTAATCAGCTGATTACAACTATGTAAACACACAGAGAGGAAAACCTCAAAGAGAACATTAATTTGAGCTTAAACTAAAAAAATCCCAAAGATTCATATATATACAGTCAAGCCTGAAATTATTCATACCCCTGTCAAATTTGGACTTAAATTACTTTTATTCAACCAGCAAGTTTTTTCTTGATTGGAAATGACATAGGCGTCTACCAAAAGTTAATAAGACAATGTACAAGCGGCATTATTGTGGAAAAAAAATATTTCTCAGCTTTTATTTACATTTGAACAAAAAGTGGCATGTCCAAAATTATTTATACCCTTCTCAATAATCAATAGAAAAGCCTTTATTGGCTAATACAGCAAACAAATGCTTCCTATAATTGCTGACCAGCTTTTTGCATGTCTCCAGTGCCCATTCATCTTTTGCAATGAGCTCCAACTCCTACAGGTTGGAGGGTCTCCTTGCCATCACCCTGATCTTTAGCCCCCTCCACAGATTTTCAATTGAATTCAAGTCAAGACTCTGGCTGGGACACTGCAAAACGTCAATGTTTTTGTCTGTTAACCATTTCTTCACCACTTTTGCTGTGTGTTTTGGGTCGTTGTCGTGCTGAAATGTCCACTGGTACCCAAGGCCAAGTTTCTCTGCAGACTGCCCGATGTTGTCTTTGAGAATCTTGATGTATTCCTCTTTTTTCACGGTGCCGTTTACTGTGATTAGGCTCCCTGGTCCGTTGGCTGAAAAACACTCCCAAAGCATTAGATTCCCACCCCCATGTTTGACAGTAGGGATGGTGTTCTTAGGGTTGAAGCCTTCTCCTTTTTTATGCCAAATGAAGGATACATCATTGTGACCAAACAATTCAATTTTTGTTTCATCTGACCATAAAACAGAAGACAAGAAATCTTCTTCTTTGTCCAGATGAATATTTGCAAAGGTCAAGCGGGCTTTTGTGTGCCTTATCTGGAGAAGTGGCGTCCTCCTTGGTCTGAGTCCATGGAACCCAGCAGTGTGCAATGTCCGTAGGACTGTCTGCCTTGAGACGTTGCTACCAGTAGAGTCCAGATTCACCAGGTTGGCCTTGGTGGTGATCCTTGGATTCTTTTCACCTCTCTCACTATCCTCCTGGCCAGCACAGGTGTCACTTTTGGCTTCCGACCAAGTCCTCTGAGATTTTCCACGGTACATCTTGTATTTTTTAATAATACTTTGCACTGTAGCCACTGGAACTTGAAAACATTTAGATATGGCCTTACAGCCCTTTCCTGACTTGTGAGCAGCCACAATGCGCAGTCGCAGGTCCTCAGTGAGCTCCTTTGTCTTAGCCATGACTGTTCACAAACCAACTGCAGAGAGCTGCTGTTTTTACTTGTTGAGTTGATTAAAACAGCTGTTCCTTACGAATCAGCGTAATTAGGATGCTTGAGAAAAGCTTGGACTATTTGGAATGGTATAGAACTTTGGATTTTCCCATAGACTGTGACAGTTTGCAAAGGGTATGAATAATTTTGGACATGCCACTTTTTGTTAAAATGTAAAAAAAAGTTGAGAAATATTTTCTACAATGATGCCTCTTGTACATTGTCTTATCTTTTGGGAGAAGCCTGTGTTATTTCCGGTCCAAAAAAAAAAAAAAAAAACTTGCTGGTTGAATAAAAGTAACTTTAAGTCAAAATTTGCCAGGGGTATGAATAATTTTGGGCTTGACTGTATATATGGATCAAATGTGTGGGTCCAAGCAAGAAAAGTGTCAAACAAAAACTTGTCAGTGAACAATCATTGTGACTCTAACGCCTTCACTGTTGATGATGCTGTCAGAGAGCCGGTGTTATGGATTAACATGTGACTGTATTAACTGGTGACTTTCAAGTGTCTGTGGCTGTCATACTGTTAAATACTGGAAATTTTCTGTTATGACAAATATCAGAGGTATGGCAATTAAATAATGGGACTGTGCTTATGAGGATAAAACCACGCCTTGCAAAAACATGTGCACTTTAGTCAGTAGCTAGCAGTGAACTAAAGACACCACTTATTGGGAACTAACCTGCAATTTCCATATATAATGTTTACACTGCGCTCTGCTGAGCCACAGTTTTGCTCCGAACGAAGTGAAGTGACCTTGCTGACTTGAAGTGTGTCTAAAATGGTGCACCACAGTGTGCTGCTCTGATTAGCGGGCAGAGATAACAGGAAATCTGTGAGTTCACACAGGAAAAGAATGCTAAGAGCAGCTTCTATCCCTCCAGCCATTTTATGTACCACTTATCCAGTTTGGGGTGATGGGGGGGGGGGTGCTGGAGCCCATCCCAGCTGTCATTGGGTGAGAGGCGGGGTACAGCCCGGACTGGTCACCAGTGAATTGCAGGGCTGACATATAGAAAAAGCCAGAGTACCCAGACCCAGCCAGCATGTCCATGTGGGCCCCATATGGGTTATATGCGGGCTACCATATGGGTCCCATGTGGGTTTGTCCATGGGTTCCATGTTGGCCCCACCTGTGATCTCTAGAGATCCAAGATAGATCCTACTTGCAGTAAACATGTGCAATTGATATAATGATGATTAGATAAGATCAAGAGTCCGTACATTTTGTTGTATTTCAATAGTACTGGATACTCTACGCTTTTGACTTCCTGTTTGGAACTTTCCGATGCATCGGGATTGACGCAGGTTGGCAGCTGAAAATAGACCAGCAGCGTATCTCCAGCGAAGTGCAGTGGACGGGTGCTTCAGGGACATGCTGGTGCTGGATTGGAGTGCAGGCAGTGGAACTGCTCTGATTGACTAGAGAGGGAGCAATTTGTTCTGCAGTTTGACTCGCCGGTGGATCGCGGCACAGCCGCTGTAGTTGTGCATGAACGCCCAACCTTTAATACACAACACTCAGTGTGACTATGAACCACCTGGTTTTATCCTCATAAGCGCAGAGTCATTATTTAATAGCCATACCTTGTATGCTTAATTTAATGAAGAACTAATGATAGGGGCTCTTTTTTTAATCTGTTGAGATACAGTTGTCGCAAGTCACCAGTTAATATGGTCACTTGTTCATCCATAACTTAGGCATAGGAACAGTTCCTTAAGTAGGCTGCATAACCTTAGTTTAGCACACTTAAAATACACATCAGGTCAGGCTTTCTCGTACCTAGGGACTGTAGAATCCACTGAATCTTTCATGCTTTAATTAAAGGAAAACAGGACGGCCTGAGTGTCTCAAGCACTAACAAGTTAACATTACTGACACTAAGAGCTGTTGCTAATAATAACATTACTGCTAACAAGCCACACACCTCCTGCTGCATTTGTGCAACAGGGAAGGTGGAGAGGCACAGAGGAAAATATCTGCAGCAAGTTTGATTAGCTCAAACTGTGTACTGTTGAAACTTTACTTTTAAAATCCAATTTTGTATAAATTCAGAATCATAGAAACTAGTATTTGAGATTTTTAAATGAATCTATTTTTTCTAGGACCTCAAAAATCTAGCAGCTTATTGCTGATTTTGCACCCTATATTGAACTTGGATGTCATGCATGTGTCTTTTAGTATGTAGATCTGCCCTTGAGCTGAACATTAGGTTGCATCTGCTCTGGTCTAAACAACCTTGAGTTGACAGCTACACTGAGCTGCAGGGAAGCAGACTGCACCAATCTAAGTAATAACAAGACAGACAGGGAGGATGTCAGGGGGAGTGAGAGGGAAAGATGGCTACAAACAGCTCTCACTGATGAGGCCCGTGGGCCGCCGGCTACTTGTTGCACGAATGTCAAACAGGGCAGCAGAAGCCTGACTCACAGAGATGAAATAATGTCAGCCGTTGGAGAGTCACCAGACTCCTAGGACCCGTAAGCCATCCGTAACCCAAAGCAGTGTAGACACAGCTGAATACTACCCACACTGCAGAGTCACAGGCTTCATTTTCTCCTCCGGGATGTGTTTACTTAGCTGAAAATGAAGCGTGACTTCTTTTTCCTTTCTTTTTCGTGCTGCTCCCGCTTCTGATCAGTGAAGTGCAGTTGGCTGCAAAGAAGAAGTCTCAACGTCTTCACACCACAAACCACAGGAGGGACCATCTGCCACATGTCATGTTGACAGAAAGAGATGCATTACAGATATGTCAATGTATTTCTTTGGCCAGCTGTGTGGGAAAGTTGCAAAAGTGAACTTTCTGCAGAGCAGCCAGCAGCAGCAAATCCCATACGCCTGTGTTTACTGCATGTCCTGGCTATCAGTGTTCCACCGCTGGCAGCACAGCTGGATCCAGTCAGCCATCCAGCAGCAGACTCGATGTGGCTGTGGGCGGTGTGAGTGTTGTCACTCTTCACTGAGTCCAGACCTGGAGGTTTATTCTGCAACTTTCCTCAGTTATAGCAACGGTGAGACTTTGTGCAGTCGATGGTAAGAGTGCCTCATCAATCAGTCTCACCTTGTATTGATTCCACTTTTATTCTGTAGCTCACAAAAAGAGTAAGCAGACAGAGAGGCCACAAGGTGCAAGTCAAGTTGTTGACATCACCATCAAGATGAGAGTGAAATGTCTAGGTCCTGCTGCTGGCCCCGACAGGGTCAGATCAATGGCTGGCTAAATTTGTACCTGTCCCCTGACAACAGGAGACAAAAACAGAGAATTAAAATCTCTGGGACGTGGCCTCTTGGATAGAAAAGGAAAATGAATCTTTCATTTTGTATTATCAATGGTCACACATGCTTAAAAATGATCTAAAATCATGCAGCGGCTGGTAAAATCAGAGACATTTCTGCCTCTCATCTGCCTTGACTATACATTGACTTTACCCTAAATGTATGTCCGCTAAGCCTGCAAATCCTCTAAAAAGAGATGAAAGCCTGCGTGTGATTATTTCACAGACAGTATATTAATTGTGATGGGTTCATGCTCTGTGCTCAACACATACATGTCATGTAAAATGTGCGTGCCTGGCCCAAATCTCCTAAAGGAGAGCTTTCATTTTTCATTTGCTTTCCAGCCCTGAGCTTAGCGTTTGACAAAGTGCCACCTCAGCACAGAGCATGATTAATTCTAATAAGACTTGAAGACATTTTTTTCCTGCTCTGTGATTAAGTGACTTCAAAGGAGGACAGGTTTCCATTAGCAGGGCAAAGTGTGGGCTTTTGAAAGGAATATCAAGACAACTGTAAAGGTTTCACCTTATAATACGGTCTTTTCTACTTTTTCAGCCTAGAAACCTGAGACAAATGTAATGCAAACTCTGGTTTTTATGATGGAAATATGATGAAATCTGCTTGATACTTTGGTGCTGGTAAAAATAGAGCAGTAGCTGCAGCAGGTTACATCTTGTTAAGGTGATAGAGGATTGCACAGGACTCCATAACCCAGTTTGTCAGAGTATTTTGATCTTTGTCTGCAGAGCTGACAGTACTGAGAAGCACAACCCTCACTAATTTAACATTAAATTCAGAGTGATATTCTGCCTGGACAGGATAAAACCTAACCTGACACACCAGATGGATTTGTTTCACACATCCATCTGGAAAACCTTCAATATACAGCATCTGGGAAAGGGGAAAGCCTTTGAAGAAAAACTCGGAGGGTGATTGGATGAACGTTCTGTCACATCTTTACGGGTCAATCAGAGCAACAAAACATGCGACGTAGCCGCTACTGGGGTGCGCGCACACAGCTACCAAGGAACAAACTCCATAGAGAACTGCATAACGCCAACCATGGTGACTGTAGACATGTAAGTACACGACTTTTGTAATTTTTGAAAAGAAAACAACTCAATTCTGTTCTTTGTTCTTCTTTTAACGAAGAAATGTCGTCAAGGTCTGATAAAACAGGCGCTCCAGCAGCATCCACACTAAGCTCTTCTGCCATAATTGCACCGGCCTCTTGTTGCTGTTTGCTTTTGTCACGAATCCAGCGCACCATAAAGTACTGCCCCTATGCTCATTGGTCCTGTTCCTTTCTAACAGGGCCAAACGGTTCAGACGGGAGCTTTGCAAGATGGATTCGCCAGTGAGAAACACGTGAATGGGTGTATCCATCGGCTCTGCAAGGTTAGATACAACGTTTATGGACAAACAATTTGTTACAAACATAGACTGTAGAAAGAATTGGACAAAGCCTGTGTGACGTCAGCTGTGTGCTTACAATAGGCGTACTCGAAAAGCTTTTGAAGTCAATCTGTGGCGGGCTCCATATTGAAATCGCTGTCTCAATTGAACTCTCAGTTCTCTCACTGAGAGTCCGTAATGCCCGCTTCCTCCTTAAATTTGTCCTGTTAATCTGAACACGGTCTGATCCAAGCTGCTGATGTTGGCACAGGGATATAAAGACCTACAGTCCATGTGTCTCTTTTTTCAACCCAGTGGGAGCAACTGTGTTTGTGTAAGCATGGAGAAAGTTCTGTAGAAGGTCTAGTAAGTGCAACTACATCTGCTGTTGCCATGGAAACAAAAGTAACCAGGCACACCAGTGATGTCAAACAAAGGAGAAACAGACACACAGTGTGACCAGTGTTGCCAGATTGGGCGGTTTTCCGCCCAGTTGGGCGGTTTTCTGGCCACTTGTGAGGGTAAAAATGGGCTTGGGCCAGTTGATGTAATTTGGGCTGGTTTTCCTTAAGTTAGGCTGGTTTTTACCTGCATTTTAACAGACTGGTTTAAATTCTTAATTGTTTTGTTTAGTTAAGTAAAATGACAGTTATGACAGAAAGGGAGTTCTCCTTGATGTCAGTGAACGTATCAAACTTACGAAAAAGCACTAGATATTGATTATTGGGTGGGTTTTTTTGTGCATTCTGGTGGTTTTTGGACAAGTTTTGGGCTGGAAGCTATCAGCTGTATCCGGCAACACTGAGCGTGACATTTTAGGACAAATTCCCAGTTTTCCTCATCTACACGGAAACACAGTAAATGGATTTTGCAAAAATGTCCACCCTGGAAAGAGTTTTAACCCTTTAAAACCTGCAGACTTGCCAGCATTCCCATTTTCGTATCTATTTTTAACCACAAGTAGAATTGCCACCAAATGAGATAGAGCAATAATTCTTTGTGCATATAAAACCAGAGGAGAAACACTAACACATCACACATTCAATATGTCCCAGAGTACTGTTTCCTTCTAGAAATATCCTTCTTTCTTTTGCAGAAATGTAGTATATAGCGCACACATGAAAAAATAAAATCCAGGCTGTAATGTAAAATGTATGCTCAAAAGTATCTGGAGTATCCAGAGATTTGATTGCACTACTTGCACTATTTTTGCCAGTTTGTACAGATGAGTGTATTTCAGAAATGAAGTTAAGAACATACTCAAAATTTTTTTTTTTTTTTTTTTTTTTTTTGTGGTTTGAAATGATCTTGTGCAACTTTTTTACAATCCCAATTTTGAGGGCTACAGCTATGACATCTCGGTACTTAGGAAAATATGTAAAAACAAAAACACTTTTCATTTTTCTTTTGTTTTTTGCACTTCTGAGCAATTTTATTTGTTACTATGGACTTATCACATACATATTATTATATTAAAATTTGGGTTTTAAGGGTTGTATTGATTTAAAGCCAATTCAGGTACTCAAAAAATGGCACTACAGCATTTAAAAATGATTTGAAAAAAAGATGTGCTCTGGGGGATTATTCTATGGTAGGTCATAAAGGGTTAAAAAAAGGTGCATTTTCAGTGACCTTCAACATCGTTTGTTTGTGTACAGAGGGTCAAAACGCACAGAAAAACCTCTGTTCCTGAAAATACCCACCTTCGTGTGGACAGGGCCTGAGCCAGCCTTTACCTTGCAGAGCAGTGTCTTGATTGGAGATGAGCAGCAGGTGTGAAGGCTTGACTGGCAGCAGGTGAGACATGCTCAGCTCCTGATGAACACTTAAACAGAAAAGAAAGGGGGAAGAGAGGCCTGGATCCTCACGATGGGAGCTGACCATTAATGAACACAAAATACCAACAAACAGTGGAACATTATCAATCGGCATGTAGGGAGATTTTTTTTTTTTAATTGTAATTTAAATTTATTTCAAGGACGTTTATTGTGGACATTTCATTTTAACAAATAAATAGTAATTACATGTGGACCTTGTCATAAGAATTCTCCACTAGATTGATAAATGAGGGCTAGTGTGTGGACATGAGGTATGAGCACTGTAAGTAACAGTTTTCCTCTATCAGTCTACAACAGTCAATCTCTACTTGTATAGTACCAATCAAAGAGGGCAGGTCTTGGTCATACCTCTTTGATATGTGATTGTAAAGAAGCAGTGGACTACAGTGGTGATTCCGGCTGTTACTCTTTATGAACGCTCTACCTTTCAGATCTTCATGGAGTAAAACCTCTGAAGAGCAGGATGTTTTTTATGTTTCCTATATATCTTGGATAAATAATAGAAAAGCTGTGTTGTGATGGAGTGACCAGGTCTTTTCGAAGACACAGCTGGAAACAAACATCAAGCAGAAACTAAAGTGCATTCAGTGGTGAGTAAAAATCTAAATTCCCCGATGGGTTGTAGTTTCTGACCTTTATCTGCACGTCATAAACCTGCACGAAACCCTGCTGACCACGCTGTCAGGCAATTTCACATGACCGTTTGTTCTTTACTTTGTGTCAGTCTGAAATTTCTCAGTCACTACTAATAAAATACCATTACATTTAGTGCAAATATACATGACTGCCAGAGATGTTTAATCTGATAGTTACCTTGTGTTCCTTTTGATGGTTTGTGTAAGGTAAATATTTCAAGAAAAACTGGATTTATTGTCATAAAATTTGAAGATAATCAGAATTTCCCTCAAGCTCTGATAGCGTGACCCAAAACTTCGCATTCAGTCATTGTAAGGTCCGAACATGTTCATAGTTTCTTTGGTCTAAGTGCAGTGTGTGAAAGAGATGAGACAAGGACGGAAGACTGGAACCATCCCATCTGAGCAGTTTGGGCCCGGTTAGAAAGTGACAGGACCAATCAGTGACGAGGGGCAGTACTTTCTGGCGAGGCAGAGTCGTGACAAAAGCAAGCAGCAACAAAAGGCCGGTGCAATTATGGCGGAAGACATTAGCGTGGATGCTGCTAAAGCGCCCGGTTTATCAGAACTTGACGACATTTCTTTGTAAAAAGAAGAACAAAGAACAGCAGTGAGTTGTTTTCTTTTCAAAAACAACAAAAGTCGTGTACTGACATGTCTACAGTTGCCATGGTTGGCGTTATGTAGTTCTCTATGGAGTTTATTCCTTGGTAGGGGCGCACCTAGACAATATATATGGGTAGACGCCTCACTGACTGTGTTTGCCTGCTGTCGCTATACCCCAACTGTCCGCCATATTACCAGAGGAAAGATTGTTCCATAAACTATGTAAGTAAATGAGGGATGGAGGGTTTTTTGATTTAAAACACACAAGTTTATATTTAAGTGGTCTCTATGAGTCCTTTGTATATAACATGGAATACCTCTGGCAAGATGGCGGCAGCATTGACGTACAACCCAATGGCCAGTGAGGCGTCTACGTATATTATGTCTATGGGGGTGCAGCTCAGAACGTTCATCCAATCACCCTCTGAGTTTTTTTCAAAGGCTCTGCCCTTTCCCAAACACTATCTATGACCGGGTTTCCATCCGTCTTGCGTGTCATGTTAATGCAGTGTGTGAAAGACATGAGACATGGACGGAAGACTGGAACCACATTTACACAACTATTTCAGCATTGTACCCTTCACTTTACACAACATTTTTTGGTACCTGAAAATGCAGTTTTGGTTCCAGAGTGGAGATTTTTTAAAATGACGCTGTCTTCGTTTCTTTGTAAACTGGTAACATGTTTGAAAAAAGGAAATGTATTTAATAAAGAGCCAAAATGGCTCAGAAGTGCTGTTTCATGTATTTGTAGATCTTAAAAGTGAAAGAAGTCATAACTGGGAAAAACCTAAGAGATAAAATGTTTACTGCTCATAAGACTTAAAACAGATTTAAGAAGGCATGAAATATCCAGTAGCCTATGAAACAAATTAAGTGCTGTTTTCATTTCTATTTCTAATCTGAATAGCTTTCTTGTCTAAAATATCAGCAGTAATTCTTGTATTTTGGAGCGCTTGATGTCGTCCTGTCCCTGTCTTAAAGCCTCCAGCTGTTTGTCTGTGCACATTTATGGAGGCACAGCAGCACAGTGATGTCTAGAGCTGATTATGATCCAGTGTAAAGTTTTGTGATTATGGCCGACTCTTTGATACACAATCCAGGTTTACACAGTTAATAGGCAATTACTCTTCTTCCTGTTAAACTCTTAACGCAGTCACAACAGTCTTAAATTATGTCCTATTAAGAAGTAAAACATTTAATTTATTTCCTCATGCGTTTCAGCCCCCCCCCCCCAATAATGAAGATCACAGCGGGTACTCAGAGTGTGAGGCAATCACTGCAGTGTCAGGTGTGCATGTTGCTGATTGGTCCTGATTAGGGCCAGGTGTGGCAAACAGATACTCTAGGGTTGCAGCACTAGTTATCTCACCTTCAGAGATAAAGAGCCTGGCCTAGACTTCACAAAGCCAGGTATTTTTTGAAACCAGAAGTTTTTGCTCATCCCTGAAAAATGATCGCTTCCACACACACAGCGTTTTAAAAACATATTTGTCAACGAGAAGACTCAAAAACACACTGCTATAAAGAGCACACCATGCCTACACTAGTCTGTCCTTTACTGTGTGGGTGAAGTAGTTTATTCACAGACAGAAATAAAGCTCTTGACATAGGAACATTATCTCACAGTTTTTCTGTAATGATAATTTAATTTTCACTCACACTTTCATTAATTATTATGACTCTTTATCTCAGAATTATGACTTTGTACATTATTTCGACTCTTAATATCATCATGATGAATTTTTGATTCGTTGTTTCAACTCTTTATGTCAAATTATGACTTTTTAAATCGTTATTTTGTCTCTTTATATCATGATGACTTTTTGATTCATTATTTTGACTCTATTTCATAATTATGACTTGTATTCCTCATAATTTCAACTTTCTATGTTGTAATTTTGACTTTTCAACCCAAAATTATGACTTAGGATTTTTGATTTTTTTTTTTTTTTTTTTTTTTTTTTAGAATTGCCTAACCTTCTCATTTTTTCTTTTTTTACATGATGGAAATGGGCTTCCATAGCTTTCTGATTTTGGCTTTTGCCATGTTGTTTTGTGTTTTTGCCTATTTCAATAACTGTTAGCTGTTAAGTGCTAATCTTTGTTGGAGGACTTTAAGATACCTGGTCTGCAACTGCATCCCAGAGCCCGTCTTCTGACACTGATTAACTAAAGTTTTTTTCTGCTTAAATCTCCCTAAGCAATTTCCAAGTGAGCCTGACTATTTTATTTTTAAAAGTAAACTGATAAGAATGTGTTCATCAAATATAACAATGAAGAAACTGGCTGAAAGCTTGCACTGCCAAACGTTATTTTAAAAGCAGTATTGCTCATATGGTCTGTTAGAGGTTTGGTGCAATGTTAAATTAATTTAGATGCCATTTCTAATCTAACACCACCAGATTTACGCTGCACAGCACGTCCACACTGAGTTACATGAGCTGAGAGCTGACATGGGATTCGAGTGTGCCCTCCTCTCACTTTGAGACTGATAAATGCCAACGATACTGACCTTTGGTTATCAGGAGCAGCAGAGGGGTCATCCCACCCTACCTAATTTTCTAGTTTTTTTTTCCCGTTTGTCACTCAAATAACATCACCTGTCTTGTGAAGTTTTAATTTTCACTGATATTGCATAAACATAGCTGTTTGTGTGTGTTTGCAGGACAGGACTTATCGTTGAAGAGGTAGTGCATCAGAGTACAGGATGTTATTGGCAGCAAAAAGCAGCAGACAATATCAAAATGACCGTTAAAACCTCAATTTTTACCATCAAATGTCACAACTTAATAGTGCAATAATGTGTAAGTGGAAAGCTCTCTGATAATATATAGATTTCTAATACTTTTTTTTTTTTAAATAAGTGAAATGATATGCAAATATACTTGGGTGGCACCTCCAAGTATGATTGCATGTGGGAAACGCTGCTTGCTTCTTATATCTTTGTTGGCTTGCTGGCCCTCCTCAAAGACCCTGAAAATGTTCCAGTATTTAAATAGCTTCACTCTAGGATTGCAAACATTTGCTAATGATGTTAAATACATATTCAGTAAGCAGTGTCATAAACAGCAGCAGCTGCATTTTCAGCTCATCCTCTGAAAATCCCTTTCATGTGTTTATCTGAATATTCATCAGTGAACCTCTCCACTTGAAGTTGTTTTGGAAAAGCCCTTCTTATTGAGGACAGTCAGACATGTTTAGTGAACAAGTGCATGAAAGTAAAGTCGTCTACACCTTTGAATCTCAGTGTTGCGGATAGGAAACACTGCACGCAGCTCTGAAAAGTATGATGGGATGCAGCTCTGGACATGAGGCCGTGTTTATTGAAAGCTGCATCACATAAAGCTTATAATTTATCTCTCACTGCAGTGTGTTGTAGTCAAAACGTTGTGATACGTAGAGCCAAGCAGACCTGACAAGTCTATTTCTATCCTACTATTGTCTCTTTTATTCCTGCTTTTTGTACTAAGGAAGGTGCAGACCAGTCAGCCAACCACAGAGGCTGTCAAACTGTCAGCGCTTATAAAAGCTATTCACAGCAATCAAATGTCAAGCTACCAGTCGGAAAGCAGAGAGGGAGAGGAAAACAACAAAGAGAAGAAAAGGTAATTACAGGGCTGAGCAATAAAGTACAAAAAGTTTAATGTACTGTGTCGAGAACAAGCCTTTTTCAGCCTGTTGTTGTTTTTTTTTATGTAGATTGGAATGACGCAAAGCTCGGATATCTTTGAACGTACTGAGAAATTTGTTTTACAAGAAGTACAGGTTTAAAATTAAAACACTTTACACACAAATGGGAGAATTAAATTATTTTAAAAACCTGCTTATTGACAAGCAATTTTAGATTAAGTACAATCTAAGTCAATTTGTAAATGTTAGGTAAAGAACTAATTCCAACATGAGCGGGATGGTGGAGAAATGAGGGCGCTGGAAGACCAACAAAAATGGACATGAGGAGAATTTAACAACAGGGGTAGTAAGTGATCACTGCTGACTATGTCTCTGGTAAAGGGGGTTCCTAGTTTTCACAGTAAAGGCTTAAACTTGTCCACAAAATTTTGATAGTGTATTTCCTGGTTGTGCATTTTCCTGGCTAATGTCAGCACCCCCTAAAAATGACAAGGGTAATGCTCAACAGATTTGCTGTGTGGACTCTTCTCATTCAGTCTTTCTGACTCATTCCATTCTGTCTGCCTGAAGCCTGTTTTATGCTGGAAGCATCCATGGAGTCGCGAGTGTCTGTACACCAAACGTTACGTTAAATCTTCAGACATGCCCCTTCGCAGCAGTCCCGTGTGGCTATTTTTCACCGGGCCATGCACGTCTTTGAAACTTTAACAGACATGGAGGCACCAGACATCTAGGAGGCTGAAGTTTGAACAACTTTTAGTTTTGCTGGACAGGATGTATAAACATTTTTATGCTTCTTCCTTGAAGGATCACAGAGAATGCCAGATGATTAAACATTCCTCGCTTGAAATACCGAACACTGTAGGAAAGAAGAATAGTGTACATCCTCATCTATCTCTCACATTGATCACACAAGTATACTGTACTCCCGCTTATCCCACCTCTCTTGATTGAGTGTCCCTACGGACTATCTCCTCTCTCTATTTTGCTTTGGCAACTAGAGTAAACACTGCAGCTCCTCTTTGTGGTTCTCTTTATTGTTAAGGACCCTGTAAAGTGAAAATAGATCCGTATTTAGGTTTGTTGTGTGACACGTAACTGTGTTATGAACCCCTAGTTCAGATTTCATGCCCACTCATGAGAGATACGATCCTCTCAGATAAAAAACAAACAAAAAAACAATCTGAATGGAGGAAACCTCTCATGCCTCGAGTCTGCCTCTTGACCTTTCGTTGACCTTAAAAGAAGAGACAGTCTGTTTTCTGACTCAAATCTCATTTGGGAAAAGGCAGAGGATCTGATTGGATTGGATGATTTCTCTGTCAGTCACATCTCTATGGGCCAATCAGAGCAACAAAACATGTGGAATAACGTCAAACATGGCGACTGTAGTACAAGACTTTTGTCGTTTTTGAAAAGAAAACAACTCACTGCTGTTTTTTGTTCTTCTTTAAATGAAGAAATGTCAAGTTCTGAAAACACTTATGCTTTAGCAGCATTTGTGTCTTCATACTAGCATGTCTGTACGAACTGAACACTCCTAAAGCTCTAAGTCTAAAATCGCCCCTGATCAACATGTGGCTCATGCTGGATCCAGATCAAAATATCAAAACCTGATAACACGCATCAAAATACGGGAAATATCTACGTCCCATCCATACTTTCTGTGCCTTTGACACCAACATCTGAATTCTTCATTTGGTTATTCCATGATCCCATAGCAATAAAACCTGAAGAAAAACTTCAGACATAAACAATTTTCTCCCAGAATATATGAAAGTAAGTATCTTTTTGAATTTGTATGTGTGGGAGAGCAAAAATACTCGTATTTCACTTCTTTTTCTTCATTGCGAGCATCAGAACAGAGCATATTTATTCCATGCTGACTTGAAAATATGAGAGCAGGTGCTGTGTTCTCATGTTTTTGGATCATGCTCTGTGGATATCGGGTTTTTCACTCCTCTGAGGATCCCATTGTTCAAGCATAACCTCCTCTTCAGAACAAATCAATGATGTATGTATGATTTGAAAGTATTATGTAAGAAAGCATCTTTAAAGGTAGAAGCAGCTTTCAGATATCAGTAAATATAAACACAAAAATATAAAATTATACCTGAAAAGTCCTTTAAACGTCCCCTAATTACTTAGTGCTTTAATGACATGGTAATTCAAGTGCATTATGAGATAATATCCATGGAGCCAAATACAAACAAACTACTAGAAAAAAAGGGGGTTTAAACGGCCCCAAATATTCCTGATAGTTCCACCAGTTCTAAATATCAGAATCTGCTTTATTGGCCAAGAATTCTTATATAGCAAGGAATGTGACTGTGGTTAGCTTTGCTCTCAGTGTACAGGAATTAAACATTAACTATAATATAATAAATGAATGAATGAATGAATGAAAAAACTGAAAAACATACAACAAATGAAGACTTAAATAATTAAAAACTCTTGTGGGGATTTTTTCTGGTCTGTAGAAGTCTGTGGCGAATTACTGCCCTCTAAAGTCTGAAATTGTAACTGCTATTAAGGGGTGTCCCATTTCTAAGTCACGATATGGCCCTTACACGAGGTTTTGAGGGGTGAGTTAAGACTGAGGGTTGAGCTTGAGGGTAAGATTGAAGGTTAAGGGGAGAATTGGGATTCAACCTTATATTTTACTCTTTCTATCAACACTGCAGTGTATTTAAATATGACGTACTTCTCATTAATCCTTGCTTGCATTAATGCCAATGCTGGCAAACTTAACCTCCTCCACCCCAGCCTCCTCCTTTCCTCCTTTGGAGCATAAAGCTTGTTTCACCCTCATGTTCAGATTCATGCTACTATGGATTAATTGCTTTTGAACAAATTTGATTGTATTCAGTATTCATTGCCATAAATGTGTCTATCCATATCCAGCAGTCCCTTGAACGTTAAAGCATGCCGCTTGACTAATCCAGGGAGCATCTTTTGAGCAGAGCTTTCTCTGCCAAGTAAAACTGTATATCTACTTTGCAATAAAATGCTTAAATGTAAAACGAGAATGTTCCTGACTGTTCGTTGTTGCTCCCAGCACTTGTTATTCGAGCCTGACGTTTGACCACGAGCTTAGTCTTTGTCAAGGAGACTAAAATGAGACTACATAGTGCTGAACTGTCTGTTGGTCATTCATATTCCATCATATTTCTCTGTTTTCCAATAAGGTATGTTTGTATTTTCATCAGAATACTTTAAATCGATTTGATTTAAATCAAGTGTTTTGCATTCATATAAATTTTACAATTTGGCTGATTAAATTAGTTCAGTGAGACTTTTATTAATTGAACTGGACTAAAACGTCTGAGTTTTCCCTCAACTAAAACTAGACTTAAACTATAAAGAGTTTAAAACAACTGTAATTTGACTAAATCTATTAGGAATTTTAATCAAAAGGCTAAAACTTAGGCTTAAATTTTACAAAATTAACACTGCTGAGTAGATCTCTACACATCGTACCAATGGCAAAACTCTGGGGCCAAGATGTAGCTAACAGCCTATATATCCCCGGCCTTATCCTTTATGCTTATTATAAATCTGCTAAGTGAGTAGTATGTTGGTTAAATATGCATGTGCTATAAATAATACATGATTAAACACACCTAGATAACCTGTTTCCCTCTAGAGCCGCTCACACTGCAGCATCAGCATCATTGGCTGAGACTAAATAAGAGCGTCTTGCTGAGATCTCCTTGTCTGACTTCATTCAGCTGCCTCCTCTGTGGAGCCTTCAGCGGGAAGTGAGTCATTCTCCATGCTCTTGTGTCGGTGTTGAAGAGATGAGCCGCATGACCCCAGTGCATGATTAATTACTGATCATTATCCCATCTCCGCTCTTCTCAGAGGATGTTGAGCTTTTGTCCTCACATTTCTAGCTAGCTGCACCACCAGCCGACTCCGAAGCACGAACTTGTCGCAGCGGTTTGGCAAAGGATGTCCAATATGCTGATTGGATGTTTTTTTTTTTTGTCTTTCTGTAAACATTTCTTTATCTTCCTTAAGAGGAAGAGAGGCAAGTGGAAAGGAAGGAAATGTTCTAGTGACAGTGAGGGTATCATTAAACCTTCTACAGTAGAGTCAGCAGCCGTGTTATTGTGGCCTATTTAGAAAGAAGCTCATTCATAAATAAAGCTCATAATTCATGTCCATTATTTAACAAAACATGCATTATATCCATTTTCCTGGGCTGGTAGCATGTCTATGAATAGCTCAGATATTTCTAAGGAGTATTGCTTTAATTGGAGATGGAGGTTTGATATTTTCAGCACCAGATATCTGATGAGTCAGTGAAACTCTCAAATTCATGTGTAATCAGATAAATAAAGAGCACAGCCGGGATCGTCTTTGTGTCATCTGTAATACTGAACCATGTCATTTCAGGTCAGTTGAAGGTGGTATTGTTTGATTTTTCAGCCGTTTTGATTGGAATAAAAGCGTAATATCAGACAATCTCTTCAGAGAGTGTGAGAGGAAGTTGAAAGCATAATCAGGACAAAGATGGTTCACGGGTCAGGCTACACTTTGTTAACAGCACACCATTAACACATGTTAATTTAAAACTATTAAAAGCATAATTGAAAAGCACATCCTGATAATGAGACAAACCCTGCAGGAGCCTGTGATAAAATATTAGAGAGGTTCCGAATCAAAGATTTAGATTATGTGCACCAACTTTAGGAGCTTTCAGATAGGATGCAGTGTCATGGGGTCAGCTACAGAGCAGAGGAGTAACACAAACATGCGCTAATCATGCCTGTCTTTGGGAAAGGATGCTGGGTCACTAGAATGGTAGTCTGACAGTAGCTGGTGGTAGTAACAGAAATAGTAAAATTTATTTATTTATTTACAACACTTTAGGATGCACAATGTGTCTGTCCGCTTGGAGAAAAGCTCTGATATTTCCTCTGTTGTACGGTGTCCATTTAAGGACATCCTCAGGTCTCAAATATCAGATAAAAAAGCATTAGGTCTAAGGAAAATGTCTGTGTCAGACTTCAGACAAAAAAAGTGTCAGGATAAAAGGGGTCAGATGAGAAGGTGTCAGAAAAAAGGCATCAGACTCACACAAAAATGTCTCAGGTGTCGGACTCAGAAAAAAAGGTCTCAGGATAAAAGGTTTCAGACTGAGATGAAAAAGTGCCAGGAAAAAAGACACCAGACTCAGAGGAAAAGTTCTGAGGAAGAAAGGAGTCAGACTCAGATGAAAAGGTCTCAAGAAAACAGGCGTTAGACTCAGTCGAAAAGGACTCAGGATTAAAGGTGTCAGACTTAGACATAAAAGACTCAGGAAAAAGGTGTCAGTGCCAAGTGATAAAGGTCTTAGTTGTCAGGCTCATTTGAAAGCTACTGAGGATAAAAGGCTTCAGGCATGTTTTTCCTGAGACCTTTCCACAGGAGTCTGACACCTGAGACCTTTTTGTCTGAGTCTAACACCTTTTTTCCTCAGAACTTTCCTGAGTCTGATTCCCCTCATATTATCTTTGTTGTGATCCTCTTTTTCCCCTGGTCTGGTTTTCCTTCCCAGTGGACTAGTGCTTCACCCTATTTGCTTGTTTTATAACTTCTGCTCAGACCTCACAGCTGGCATGCGTGACCTTGTGCTGCGGTCAGCTTGGCACAGCTCGGATACGCTTTTGTGTCTTCCACATGAATAGGATCGATAGCGACATGTAGCACACCACATCCTATCAGAGAGCCCCTTACACAAAATCTAAAGAAGATGAAAAATGTTTGAACTGTTACACATGATGAATGAATATGTTTAAATAGTCAGTTCAGTTAGTTTTAGAATATTTTATTCAGCTTTGGAGCAGCAAAATTAAATGAAACAAAAGGTCTGTTTGAGAAGCAGAGGGTAGAGGGAAACTGGAATTAATTTACCATTAGTGGATTTATGAGTCATAATTAAGACGGCAACATAAACACATCTGATAAAAGTGACATACATAGGCTCACACATGAACTCTAGAAGTTTCAACAAAAAAAAGGTGTTTCTAAGGTTTGTTTCCAGAAAATAGACCTGTAGTTGGCCTACTTCCAAATAAACTCTTACCCAGAATAACTGCACTTTAACGTGAACTTATTTCTCTAATTATTAGAGTGAATTTTGATTTACTTCACTTCAGCCTGAAATGATTTAATTCTAGCCAATTTAAGATAAAAGAGTTGTTAAGTTTCTCAGTAAGTAGGTGACAGTCGAAGCTGTAAGCCCAGTACACAGATATAGACGGAGCCTACTGCTGCACTCTGCATTACTTTGTCCTTATTTTTTTTTTTACGTTTTCTGGAGCAGCAGAATTGATGGGAGGTGTGGGACAGTTAAGTCAAAGTTCAAGTCAGACCAGCAAAAAAACAAACAAACAAACACACACACACAAAAAAAAAAAAAAAACCAAAACAAAGAAGAGTACACCATATGACTTGGTAAGTAACTATGAACAGTTACAGTATATGTTATGTCACCTGACCTCATTCCTAGGGGGGTCCATGGAGGTCAGGCAAATCATGATCCATTATAAAGTTAATCTATTGTAACCATATTTTACACCTGAATAAAAACACTTGAGAAGAAAGGAATTGGGAAGGAAAAATAACGAGTAATTGCAGAATAATGGCAGAAATTGGCAAACATGGGTGGTAAAAATGATAAAAAGTGGCAAAAATGGGTTAAAATGGGCAAAAAAGGGTTAGAAGTGGCAAAAATGTTTGGTAAAAATGAACTTAAAGGGGCAAAAAGGGGTTAAAAGTGGCACAAATTGCCATAAGTAAGTGGTTAAAAGTGTCACAAAAGCTAAAAATTGATGATAAAAATGGGGAAAATTATTACAAAGTGGCAAAAATGGTCAGTTAAGATATTTAAAAACAGTTACAAAGTGGCAAAAATGTGTTCAAGTTGGAAAAAATGGGTTAAAGGTGGCAAAAATAGGTTAAAATGTGCAAAAAAGGGTGGTAAAATGGTGAACAGCAGTTACAAAGAGGCACAAATTTGTTCAAGTTGCAAAAAGGGGTTAAAAGTGGCAGAATTGCACAAAAGTTGCAAAAATTTACAAAATTTGGCAAAAATGAGTGGTAAAAAATGGTGAAAAGCAGTTAAAAATGGTCAAAAATATTTTCATGTTGCAAAAAGGGGTTAGAGGTGGCCAAAAGGAGTGGTCAAAATGAATTAAAAGGGGCAAAAATGGGTGAAAAGTAACAAACATTGCCAGAAGTAAGTGGTTAAAAGTGTCACAAAAGGTAAAAACTGATGTTAAAAATGGGGAAAATTATTAGAATGTGGCAAAAATGGGCAGCTGAGATATTTAAAAGTGTTAACAAAGTGGCAAAAATGTCTTCAAGTTAAAACAATGGGTTAAAAGTAGCAAAAATGGGATAAAAGTGGCAACAAAAGGTTAAATTGTGCAAAAAAGGGTGGTAATAATGGTGAACAGCAAATACAAAGTGGCAAAAATGTGTTCAAGTTGCAAAAAGGGGTTAGAGGTGGCCAAAAATGTTTGGTAACAATGAATTAAAAGGGGCAAAAATGGGTGAAAAGTAACAAACATTGCCATAAGTAAGTGGTTAAAAGTGTCACAAAAGGTAAAAATTGATGATAAAAATGGGTAAAATTATTACAAAGTGGCCAAAAAATAGGCAGCTGAGGTATTTAAAAGTGGTAACAAAGTGGCAAAAATGTCTTCAAGTTGAAAAAAATTGGTTGAAAGTGGCAAAAAATTGGATAAAAGTGGCAAAAATAAGTGAAAATGTGCAAGAAAGGGTGGTGAAAATGGTGATGAGCAGTTACAAAGTGGCAAAAATGTGTTCAAGTTGCAAAAAGGGGTTAAAAGTGGCAAAAATTGTACAAAAGTAGCAAAAATTGGCATCAGGGGGAAAATGAGTGGTAAAAATGGTGAAAAGCAGTTAAAAATTGGCCTGATGAACTGTCAGCCAGGACACTAGCACCAGTGCTACTCATCCAACATGCATGCACTGATATCATCAATAGATCACAACTGGAGAGGGGCCCATTCTGGGTTTGTCAGGGGCCCAGCCAATTCTGGCCTGCCTACAGCAGAGCAGTTGGATGGGGGTCAGACTCCAGCTTAATATTAGACTGCAGTGAAAGAGAAGTGAAGGTCTGTGCCAGACTGCCTCCTCTAGTGGATGGAGCTTCTAATATTCAATGATGCAGGTGTGGACGTCCTGCTGCTGTAGACCAGCCTAACGACAACTTAATATTATTACTACTGTAAACATTAAAGAGGATTTAAAGACAACCTCAGAGCACAGGCAAACATTTTTAGTCACAGTTTTAGTCAACAAAACAAACACTGATTCCTAGATGGCATTGCTGCAGTGAACACGTTGCAAGCTTTATCCTTGAGTGACTCACCCACTACTTCCCCAAAAACTTTGCCGTGTTCTTTCCTTTCACAGATGCTTCATACTTTGGAGTGTTCTCAGTCCAAAAAGAGATTCTTAGTGTTAGAATAAATGAGTCCTGAGGGCTGACTCTTCTCTTCACACCTGCTCTGACAGTCGCACACCTTGTGATTACCTTTCATCTGATGTGCTGCAGCCATCACACTCTCCTATTACATCTGGTAATGGAGCCGCCTCCTTTCCTGTCTGACCTTCTACAAAGTTAGCTGAGAGGATACACTGGGAATAGAAAGGCTGGATGGAAAAAGCCGTGTTGTTTAAAATCATCTATACTTGTTGACTGAGCTGAAAGGAACGATGGAAGAGAAGTTTCTACCCAGCCAGCGTCATGAGTTGTTTAAGTTGTGCACAGCAACAGTTTAGCTGCCACCAAATCACAGAGGCTGGAGGTGTTGGCACTCTGACAAAACGGCAAAACTTTGCATTCCAACACTTTCCCAGTCTTTTCTTGCCCCCGTCCCAATGTTTTTGGAACTTATTACTGCTATAACATTCAAAATGTGTGTATATTTACAAAAAGTTTGTCAGTTTAAACAAGAATTATCTTGTCTTTGTGCTGTATTCAATTGAATATAGGTTGAAAAAAATTGTGATCACCAAATTTACATTTTGTACCAAGTCCTAACTTTTTTAGCATTGTGGTTTGTGGATACAGTCATCTCTAGGTTAAACAAACATGGTGTTGAAATAATGAAGAAAGAGCAGGAAAATTGTTTTGCAACATATAAATCATTTTATGGAGTAATTCAGACCAAGAAAAGATCTGTCCTTGTAAAGCTGTTTTCATTAAGAACCTGAACATCAGGGAGGAAAACTACATTAAAGCATGCTCCAGTAGTTTCCATCGTAACAGCTTGCTCTTATAAGCAAAAGAAAAGGCCACAACAGGTCACAAGGATTATTGAATCTAACTGAGAAGTCCTGTGGTGACTGAAATCATGACACTGGCTGCTGTTACTAAATTCAGTCAGTGAAACATTGGGATATTTTTTATGACAGGAGCTAAACAGGGACGTCCATCCAGGGCACAGATGGTCGATAACTCAACATCTCAGCAGGAAGGCAGACAACACATAACTAACTCTGAGGAGGTCTGGATACTTATATATGTCACTGTTTCAGTGAGTCATTATGTCTGGGAGCAAGCACAGTGCCTGCAGACTGAGAAAGTGTTAGGTCTACATTCATTCAGCCTGTTTACAAAAATGCCCATTTACATCTGACCTCATGCAAACACTAAGAAATGTAAAAAACCTGCAATACAGTATCATATCAAAGTTCATTTTTACTTCAGAAAGTTCCATATGTTCAAGATTCATCAAGTGCAATGTGAAAAATTTCAAGTACACACAACTGCAATCATAGGGAAGACTGCTGACTTGACAGATGTCCAGAGGACAATCCACGAAGGGTAAGCCACAAAGAGTCACTGCTGAAAGAGCAGGCTGTTCTCAGAGGCTGTATCAAAGCATATTCATGGAAAGAGGAGAAAAGTGCGGTAAAAAAAGAAAGACAAGCAACTGGGTTGAGCTGAGCCTTCAGAAGATTGTCAAAGAAAGCTGATTCAAGAACTTAAGGGAGCTACACAAGGAGTAGACCGAGGCTGGAGTCAGTGGATCAGGAGCCACAACACAGACGGGTCCAGGAGAGGGGCTAAAAGTGTTGTATTCTTTATGTCGGGCCACTCCTGACAACATCAGCTTATCATCTGGACTAAGGAGTACAAGAACTTGACTGTTGCTCAGTGGTCCTGGTTTTTAATGAACACACAAAGACATTTTGGTTTAAATCCAACCAGATTTTTGGTAAATCAAGATCCCAGAGTCTGGAGGACGATCTGAGAGGCACAGAATCCATGGTCCTTGAAGTCCTGCATTTTCAGTCTCTACAGTCAGTGATGGTTTGGGGTACCATTTGGGGTCATATGCTGCTGGTTCACTGCTTTATCAAGTCCAGAGTCAACACTGTCAGCCGTCCACCAAGAACTGTCATAAAACTTCACACTTCCATCTGCTGAGAAGTTTTAAGGAGATACTGACTTTCTTTTTCCAGCAGGGCTTGGCACCTGAACACTGTGAAGCCAAAACTACTATAAACTAGTTTGCTGGCCATGATATTACTGTGCTTGATTGACCTGAACCCCGTAAGGATCTATGAGGAAATGTCAAGAGGAAGATGAAAAACACCAGACTCACCAACATAGACGAGCTGAAGGCTGCTATCAGAGCAACCTGGGCTTCATAACACATAGAAGCACTCATTTGTGCAAAAGGAGCTCCAACCAATTACTGAGTGCTTTAATTTGAGTAATTTTCCCGAACGTCAACATTTCTGTGTCCCTCTTTTTGGACTGATGTTTTTTGATGTTTTGAGATTGTTGATTTTTTAAAAGGTGCACCTATATTTGTATTGTAAGACAAAGAATTGTAATACCACTGTTGACCTATACTGAATGATTCAGGCCAAATATAAATCAGTAGAGCTGTCAAATGATAGACTCATGTGACCATATTTTGGTCATTTAAGTTTAATTTTCTGCATTCATTTTGGCTATGAGCATTCAAGTAGAGATAAACATTTCATTTGGAATCTTGATTTCTCATGAATTGCTTTTACAATACTTTTCTACATTGGTTAAAAAACACCACATTTGACCCTCCTATGACCAAAATTTGGCAGATTAACTTCCATTGAAATCATATCTTTTAACTAGTTTAAAATGAAGGTTAATAAAGGGGACCGACTGTTCTATTCTCCATAATGCTTTACTGCTGCACAGTTGTAAACTTGGGTGCACGCACATACCTGTGTGATGCACATGCACTAACTTTTTTTAAATCATGATTAACTGCATGCATAATTGTCCTTTTAAGCACACTTTGGTTAAACTACTGCAGCATCTCCCTGCAGCCATAGTGATGTAAAATCAGTCCACTACTGCTCCTTTATGTCTCTTTTCACTTTTAAAACTCACAGACAGCTCAGTGAACAAGTCAAAAGTCATCTGCACCTTGTGTTAGCAAACATTTACCTTTTTACTGTCCCCTTTTTTCCCTTTTCGGTCTATAATGATCCTTTACAGGGGTAAAGTTTATGTCATAATCTTCCATCTACCTAAAGTTATTTCTTTTCTTTCAAAATAAAGCAAGGTTTATCCAAACAGGAGGTAAATTACCCTTAATTTGGAAGAGAACAAAAATCCAAATGAAGTTCAGTGAATCGTTGCAGGCATTGGGGGAAATTAAATCTAAATGTAGAAAAAGTTATATACAAGACAAAAATAATGATCTACTCTGCAAATTATCTTTATACCACCGGCTAGACACCCTCAGTAATTTAATCTTAAATACTGTGCTGTGCCTAAAATATCAACTTTGCTTCCCGTTGCTACATTGAATCAATTACTATCTGGTATAAGGCAGACATTATTTTTGATTACTCTGCATGACTCTGCAATTTGTAATTAGTTGTATAATTCAGGAACTTCTTGTGTAATGCACAAAGGGTAACTCAAATTCATTATATCATGCATCATGTAATATCTTTTATTGCCTAGTTTATGTAACTCTCAGACAGAGTACACTGCCACATGTAAAACTTGCTTTTGTTGGTCACTGACACTGCATACAAGCTCATGTCATCCTGCAATAAATGGAAGAGAATCATTGAAACGCACTCGTTTGTCGGTCATCTTTCTCTGCCCTCTGAGTCAGAGACATTGGCGGGGTCAACACTCGCATGCAGAATCTCACATGGGCCGGGCCTATACTTGATAGTTCTCTAGCTAGTTTTCAGTTATAGCACTATCTTCATACAACCACCACATGGTGATTCTCCAGTTAAATTCTGCATCCCATTAAGCCTTTAAGCACATTTGGCTGATTTTATTATACAGACATCCTAACATGATGTCAACCCATGAATTGCATCATTTGCTGCCACTGCTCTACAGAAGCCTGCTGAGGGGTGATCGAGGCTCCTCTTTGAATTATGTCAGTGACCTTTATGGTGATGCTGTAGCAGCACCCATGCAAATTATGACACACTAAAGCATCTTCAAAGCGTTCCCTTCAGAGCCGGCTCCTGCAGAGATGGCCTAGGAGGGTAATGTAGGGTAAGACCTCTTCATCCATCAGGGACAGACACCCCACTGAGGCTGCTCCAAATACCCAGAGGCTGGGAAACCGCAGTCAGACATATACATGGACATTTTATAAGCGTTTTCCCATGTAGTTATTGCAGCAGAATGTATATTTTACAACCTTCATACACAATATATCCTTTTTATTGATATTTTCTTGCTGAGAGTCTTGGCTTCCAGAAAGTTTACTATCTTTATCCTGAAAATATGTGAAAACATTTCTGGATCACTGCCAGAGGACTGTGTAGTTAAAATGAGGCCCTGAACAGCTGCTATCTATTAGAGATGGAACATTTTTACTCAGGATTTATCGGAAAGGCTGCAATCATATTCAAGGAGGCGGTGTATTATGTCTCACAGACCATGGATAAATTCTGAGTACATTTTCTATGTATATCTAAACTAACAGATTTATACACTGGGAACATTTTTGTTTGCTTTTTGCAGAAACTAAGCTGAGAAGATTAATACTGCTCTCATAACTAAATCTACAGCTGCTGTCAGCAGCCAGTTAGCTTAGCATAAAGACTTAAAAGAATTTGCTCTGTGTGTCTAACTGCACCCCAACAATGAATGGAAACAGTTTTGATCCAGTTTGATTGGGTCCCCAACACACAAGCAAAACCAACTGACTTGTTTAAGTTTTGTGCAGGTTTAATAATAAAGATATGACATTAACAAAACAGCCAGATACTGTCGGCCCTGTCAAAGGACGTCATTTTGGGCCTCACCGTTACCCATTACTACTACAACCACACCTTAATTATGCATTATTTTCTCACATAGCTCAAGCTTTGTGTTGCACAGAAATTTTAAGGCTGCTAAGACTTGCTAATATCTGCAGTCCTATCTATTTACATTGCATGTTAACATGCATGAAGAGTCAAAGAAGTACATACTGTGAATCACCTACAATAGAATTAAGTGAGCACTTTCAACTCCCTCTCCACTATATTCGACATACATCACAGGTCTTTTTTTCAGCATCGGACATGGCCAACTGTACCAATCCACATAGATTAGACTGAGCCAAACAAAGGAAAAATGTGCAAAGCATCTGGTCAACCTCAAAGTACATCACAATACACAGATTCCCACAAGTAAAACATTACTTTTCTTGCATGTCTTTCTCAACACTCCGCCACATCCTCAGGCCTCTGTTACCACAGAATTCTCCCCCATTGCTGGCTTCCCCATAATCAAACACTGGCATATTTTACAAAGAGATCCAGCCCTGAAACAGATCTGCAAACAACCCCACCCCCCTTATTCCTTAAGGAGAGCCTGCTCCCCCAGAGACAGACTGGTCCATACAACACCACCCCCTCAGAAAACCACCTGGCTGCCTGCTCCTCCTTCTGGCTTCTACAGGTGCGATCACTGCTAAAACTCCTCAGATAGCAAGCACTCCTGTCACTTCCAGACTGGTAAAAAATTCCCAATAAACTCTTTCATAAACTGCAGTCCCTGCAAATAACTTAAAACAAGTGTTCCAAATTATTATGTAAAACTAAGTTTTTTGCATTAGGAGGTAATTTTTCTCAAATTAAAGCTATTTCAATCAAAATCGTCTTTACAGATGAAGTTCCAGAGTAACATAATTCCTTCTTTGATATCCCCTAAACAACTCTCTCATCCACTGAACTTGTAAGTTCATGTATAGTTTCTGCCTGTATTTCCTTTGAGGATGCCAGAATTGTTGTCCAGAGCTGCTGTGTTGAGGTAAACTGCCGCCCACCTTCATAGAGGTCCCTTGTAAGGTTGCTCCACAGGTTCTCAATAGGGCTGAGGTCAGGGGGTGATGGTGGCCACACCATGTTTTTTTTCTCCCTTTATGCCTATAGTAGCCAAGGCCTCAGTGGGATAGTTTTTGGTGCATTGACTTGCATGAATATGGTTTTACTCCAGAAGGCATGGTTCTTCTTTTTATACCATGGCAGGAAATAGGCAGATAGGAACTCCAGAAATTTTACTGAGGTCATTTTGACACCTTCAGGCACCTTAAAGGGACCTTCCAACTCACTTCCCATAAGCCCAGCCCAAAACATGACTTTAACACCACCTTGCTGACATTGCAGCCTTGTTGGGACATGGCATCCACTAACCATACAGAACTCCATCCATCTGGACATCCAGTGTAGCATGGAATTCCATGAAAAAAACTGTTTGAAAATGAGTCTTCATATATTTCTAAGCTCAGTGCAACCATTTCTCCTCGTGAGGATTAGTAGAGTGTGGCTGAACTGCAGCTTTAAGCACATCAGCAAACCTCTGGAGGATCCTGCATCCAGGGGTTCTTGGGACTCCAGAGGACCAGCAACTTCAAATACTTAGCTACTCATCAGTATGATGCTTTAAGTTAGATGATCTCTCTTAATTTCTCCAGAACTATTCAGTGTTTTCATACCTTTTGCTAAATGCTACACTATTTCATTCTTTCCATCTGCAGGGAGCTTTTCCCCTAACCTTGCAAAGCAGATGGATACGCCCATTTCCGTGTTTCTCACTGACGAATCCATCTTGCAAAGCCCCCGTCTGAACCGTTCGGGCCCGGTTAGAAAGTGACAGGACCAATCAGCAACGAAGGGCAGTACTTTCGGGCACGGCGGAGTCGTGATGTAAGCAAGCAGCAACAAGAGGCTGGTGCAATCATGGCGGAAAACATTAGCGTGGATGCTGCTAAAGTGCCAGTTTTATCAGGACTTGATGACATTTCTACATTAAAAGAAGAACAAAGAACAGCAGTGAGTTTGTCATGATCCAGGTTTTGATTTATTATGTTTCTGAGTTTTCCTTTGGTTATCCTTGTGAATTCTGTGATTTCTAGTTTGATCTTGTGTTAGGTTTGGAGTTTATTAGGAGTTTTCTTTAGCCCTCGTGTTTCTTGTGTAGTATTTTCCATGTGTCTAGTTTTTTATTGTATTAAGTTATTCCCTGTGTTCCATGTTTAGGTTTTCCCCTGTGTTTCATGTGTAGTACTCCATGTATTTCATGTCTAGTTTAATTCCCTGTTTCATGTTAAGTTTCCCTGTGCTTCTTGTTTTGTTTCATGTTTTAGTTTTACTTCCTGTGTTTGAGTTTCCCTCCTTGGTTCTTTGTATCCTCCTGTGTTTTCAGTGTTTCTGTAGTTTAGCTTCTTGTGTCCAGTTTTCAGTCCTTGTGTGCTTCTTGTGTTAGGTTCCATGTTTCCTGTTTTATTTTGTAGTTGCCTTCCCTTGTGTGTGATTCCAGTTTTGCTTCCTGCCTGAGTTTCCCTCCACTTTGATTATCCTTCACCAGTTTCACCTGTGTCTGATTGTCCACACCTGTCTGCCATTGTTAATCACTCCCTGTGTATATAAGCTCTGTGTCTCCCTGTGTCTGGGTCGGGTTATTGTTGCATATGTCTTCCCCGTGCTTGTTACTCCTCGTGCTTCCTCGTGCTTCCTCGTGCTCCCAGTGGATTTTGTTTTGTTTTGTTTGATTTTGATTCCGGTGTTTAAGTTGTAAGTAGTTCTTTTGTTTGTTTATTAAATCAGTTTTGTATCATCTGCATTTGGGTCCTCCCTTTAGAGTTTTTTCCCGTAATCCTGACAGAGTTGTTTTCTTTTAAAAAAATGATTGTCTACATGTCTGCAGTTACCATGGTTCACATTCTATATAGATTTACTCCTCTGTAGCGGCTACGTCACATATTTTGTTGCTCTGATTGGTCCATAAAGATGTGACAGACAAAATGTTCATCCAATCACCCTCCGAAGATTTTTTCAAAGCCTCTGCCCAAATGCAGTGTATGAGAGGTTTTCCAGATGGATGTGTGAAACACATCCATCTAGTGTGTCAGGTTACTTTTCCCCATATTGCACAAAACCTGTGACTTTCTTAACGACATGGACCAACCTTCTTAAGTAGATTCCCTTTGATTAGGCAAACTAATGACCAAACGTGTCTGAGATTGACGTAAACTGAAAGGAGAAGCAGCACAATCTAAAAGAGTGTAAAAACAAAAAAGGGAGGAAGAAACCAGTATTTCAAGCAACATTTTAGAAGAGAAAACATTTCTAATTTACCCCCATGGGGCACCTTTGGGTTGCCAGCCAAAGGCTGGCTCAGACTACAACAATTAAGCCAGATTTAAGCCCAACTGCAATGTCGCAGCTCATCGTCAAAACTTGGGCCCGATTTAATGCATCAGGAGCGACTAACGGTCTTGTGGTGTGACACACGTGTCCAAGACGCCCCTACACCACGATTCAACAAGACTTGCATGTCAGAATTTTTTGTATGTTGTCGTCTAGTTTGACACCCTGATATTAACGACATGGATCCTGACCTCTAACAACAGAACATCTGCTCATTATCTTTGCATCATCATTTACAAGATTGACCACTTTTATCCCCTTTCATTCCCTAAAACTAATGTGTACATTTTATTTTATTTACGTTATCTCACGCATACCTTAAGTTCTATCTGAAGGAGAGCCAGTATGACTGATGATGACAAAGGTTTCCTTCATTTTTTAAGATGTGCAAACTTCTACCCCATTAGCGTTTGAGTCTATGAGTGTTTCAGTGTGATGTCAGAGGAAGACGATGATGCTGTGAGGAAGCAGGGAGGGACAGTCTCAGTGCTCTGGTCTCTGGTAATCGCTCTGCAGCATTTGAATAACGTTCTGATGCAGGCATAAGAGCTAAATCTGAGCATGATACCAACTACAGTTGTGCCTTTTAATAGTCAGCAGATTTTTCTGACCAAACCTGCAGAGAGAAATGAAGCAGAGGAACTTTAAGAAGCTTCTGAGACTAACACATCCTGAATCTGTCAGAGGAAAAGATGAAAAATCAACCAAAAACACGTGCTAATGCTGCGAGGCTCTTCCAAAGTGAAAAGGTCCTCAGACAGCTGTGAAATGTTCCAGTTTGAAAGGAGACACTACACGAGTGATTGTGAGAATATGCATGTCAGCACTTATGATCCCCAGAGAGCAACGACTTTCAGCACAAACATGTTGGCAACCTGAGGAAGAGATGCTGAAGACGGAGACGTGGCTCATCTCCAGGCTGATCCACCTTTCCAGAAGTTGCCGACATCTTTGGTTTGATCTGGGCCGTCTTCCAGAGTTTATCTGTGATATTTGATAATTAAAGAGAAAATGATCAAACGCTGTCTTTTCAGCATCCTCCTTTTGATACATCCATAATTGTTATCCATAATCCAATCCATAGTTTTTTCTTGTTTTACTTTTTTATGAGCAAAAGACCACTACAATCACACGGAGCACTTCTGTTGCAGAGTGATTGACACTCTTTGGCCCACCTCCTCGTGAACCTATGAACTAGCACTCAGTCATGGAGACGGTGGTGACGTCAGCATGCGGTGAGCGGTCGGTATCACTCTTGTAGTGTGGCCAAGCTGTTGGCCAAGACAGGACAAGATTTGGTCGCATAGTCTGGCATGGTACCATTGTGAACTACCAAAAAAATTGTGTAGTCTGAGCCGGCCTTTAAACGACAGGAAAAGCACAGCTAGTCTAATTGTCAAACACCACAAAATCAGCCTGAAGTTTACCTAGCCAGGGGCACTATATGGAGGAATAAAGTTAGGAAGATGCTTTCCTCTATTTGCCAGCCTGACATGCTATGATAGACTGTTGCTGGAGGTAAATGTGCACTCTAAAGCTGTAGCTGATTGTTGAAAACCTCAGGTAGCAGCATCCTCTTATAAACACAAAGTGCTAACGGTAACTTTGACCCTGGATCTCTGTTTCTCTCTCTTCTCTTTGTGCCTCCTCAATGATGCAAAGAAAACATAAAATGATCAGAAAACTGGATAAATAAACACTCGTCTCTCACCCACAGCTCGGTTCTCGAGGAGTCCTTGAATCCTGTTGAGAGTTTGGAGTTACTCAGCCTTTCAAAAATGATTATGCAACAATGCTTTGTGAGATACTCCAACAATAAAAACCCTGAACATCAGCAGGCAACAGGATGTCTTGCTGAGAAATGTGGCAGGAGTACAGCTGCTGCCGATTTCTCAGGGCTCGCTCGATCATGTCCGATGGCGTGGAAGCTTTCAGAGGACGGCCAGTGAGCAGAGTGGGGCCATTACTCTCTCTCCTCTGCCTCTATCTGATGGTTGCTGTACTCAGACCGTGACCACACAAAAGCGAATCCATCTGCGTGTGAGCTGGCCTCTCGGTGGGGAGTCTTTGACATCTACAGCCAGCTGTGCCGCGGGCGGAGAGGGTCTTCTTCTGTGGTGTTTATCGACTCAGAGCCGTCCTCTAATTAAAAGGGCCGGGCTGGAGTCTTTCACTTTGACTCCCTCGTCATGAATAACTCATCGATAGCTTTATGAATAACTAATCAATGACTCTGAGTCAAAGATCACACACGCACCCTGGGTGAACTTGGAGGAAAGCGCTGTCGACTCTGCCTCATTAAAGTCTGAAGCGTAAATATCACCTTACCATCTGCCGACACCACAGGCAGGAAAATATCTGCACTTATTAGCATCAATTAAGCAAGAGGAACTAGTGCTTTTCTAGAAAATAGACCCTGCTTCTATGGATGAATCTAAAACCAACGTTAGTCTTAAGATGAGATGAATGAGCGCGCAGTGACCTTGTGTTAAAAAAGTCTTTATAAACGCACTTTATAAAATAATAAAGTGTGAACTGCTGATTAAATGCAGAGAAAAGCCATCAGAGTGATGCCTTGTGTAGGAAAGTGGGCTGATTCACGTGGGTAAATTGGTACTTCACCCTCCTCCTACCCTCCTCTACACACAGCTTACTACACAAACACACTGTTTGAATAGATAAGTATTAGAATTATAGTAAGGCAGAGCCCTTCCCTGGTGTCTATGTGTCTCATGAATGCAGAGCAGCAGACCTGACCAAAAACAAGTGTGATCTTAAACCTTCATACTCTTTGTGCTTAAACAAAGGTTGCAAAGGTTTCACTCCTTAATAAGCTGGACTTAACATTTACTAATCCTTCACTCATCAACACAGAAGGCTTTGATAAAGTCATACTCAGCTCACGGGTTTCAAAAGATGTGTTATATATCATCCTCTATTCTTTTAAAAACAGTCTGTAAATGTCTGGCGAGTAGACCACATGCAGGAGGTTTGGAGAGGAATGTTGTCCCATTCTTGTCTGATGTAGGATTCTAGCTGCTCAATAGTCCAGGGTCTTCTTTACTGGATTTTTTTCTGTTGGTGAAAGGTCTGGACTGCAGGCAGGCCAGGTAAGGACCTGGACTCTTCTACTGTGAAGCCATGCTGTTATGATGGATGCGGTATGTGGTTTAGCATTTTCCTCCTGAAATATGTAAGACCCTCCCTGAAAGAGACTTCTAGATGGGAGCATATGCTACTCTAAAACCTCAATCTACTTTTCAGCATTGATAGTGCCTTTCCAGATGTGTAAGCTGCCCATGCCATCAGCACTAACCCACAATTTCCACATAGGACGACAGCGACGCACACGAAGCACCGTGGGTTTAGTGCGACCGCCGACTGGAAGCGTGTCTACTGCGCTGCGCTGCGGCGCACAGCCCTTATCGGCAGGAACAGATCACGGGAGAGCTGTGAGTTCATTCAGGAATAGTATGTCAACAGCGGACTGTTTTACCTTTTGGGCTTAATTTATCCTCCTTTCCAGTCTAAGTCCATGATATCATTGCTCCCGCCATTGGGTGAGTACATTAGGAAGTTAAAAGGTTAATGTTTGCTTAAAGAATCTGTGGTTTTATGTAAAATTCTTCGGCTAAATATCCCCAAAAGTTAAGTTTTCCTTGTCAATTTTGCTGTTGTAGCTCTGTGACCCACTGACCTCTCGGATGATACGTTATGTTGATATCGAGATGATTTGCGACAGGAGTCCCTGCATTGTGTTGTATTTTGAAAGAACTGGATATTCTACGCTTGTGACTTCCACTTCTGGAGCTTTATGATTGACGGGTATTGACGCGGTTTGGCAGCGGCTGGCGCTGAAAATAGACCTGCAGCGTATCTCGTACAAAGCGAAGCGAAGTGTCGGTACAGGCACGCGCCACTGCCGGTCTGGAGCGCCGCCTAGGGAAATGCTCTGATAGACTAGAAAGGGAGTAATGTGCTTCTCAGTATGATTCATGTTCGCGTTCGCTGTATACAGAAATTGGCAGTAATTCAACCCCGTAGCACAGCGTAAGTGGATTCCAATTTTTCTCCAAATGTTGACTCGTCTGACCACAGAACAGTTTTCCATTTTGCCTCAGTCCATTTTAAATGAGCTTTGGCCCTGAGATCTGTATTGTGTTCACATATGGCTTCTTCTCTGCATGATTCAGCTTTAGCTTGCATTTTTAACAAAGAACACACAAAAAAGAAATGGGTTTTGATACTGAGATAATCATAAGGGTGGAGAAATGGAGGGATGAAGTTTTGAGGGACTGAGCAGATGCAATGATGATGTTGGGCTGTCATGAGCTGGTTTCGATCTGAGGAAAGCTGAGGATTTGAGACTTGAGCTGGTGGTGTGAGATGCGATGGGTGCAGTGGTTTCCAGTACAGAATCATGCCTGTTTTTTTATGCAGTGCTGCCTGAGGGCCGGATACTGATCTTCAGCCTTGTCCCTTGTGGACAGAGATTTCTCTAAACTCTCATCAAAGTCTTTTCAGTGTTATACTGAGGATTATTTTCTAAAATTGTTCCAAATTTTTTTGACAAAGTTTTTTTTTTGCAGATTGATGAACCTCTGCCCATCTTTACTTCAAAGAGACTCTGGCTCTCTAAAATGTTCATTTTATACCCAATTATATTATTAGTTACAAAATGCTCCTTCAGCATTTTTATTAGTCCCACTGACTTATCCATTCTTTCGTTGCCCTGTCCCTTCTTTTTCAGATGTGTTACTGCCATTAAGAAATTGTGTTCTATTATGAAATGTTTATGACCTAGTGCAGGCTTATTCAATTAGTGGCCCAGGGGCCACATGCGGCCCAGAATCAACCCCCAAGTGGCCCAGCCTGTGGTCATGCCAAAGATGCAGAGGGCAACCTGTTTCACAAGTTTTCTTAAATTCCCACGGTATTCCAGACCATGAATGCAACACTCTGTAGGTAGCCATGCTGACAGAAATAGCCCCATGATGCTGAGTATAAAACATGTCCTCCTCAACTGTAGCTACAACTGTGCTAATTTAGTTTTTATGCACTTTAAGATATGTCTGGGTAAGATGTGACCAACATTACTATTTACAGAATTTCATTTTATTTTTATTTATTTTATTCTATTCAAGTGAAAAAACATTTCTACTACCTCAGGTTATGTTCAAATGCAGCTCTGTTGTTGTGTTTTTTTACTTTTTGATGTGATTTTGTTGTCATGTTGCCAAAATTTAAAAGGGAGACTATGAATAAAAAGTGCATATTTTTCATCAAATTGATCTGTATTGGTTCTAAATTTGGCATTATCAGCTGCTTACTGGGCATGTCTGGCCTGGCTATTTCTTGATTTTAAAATTTGGCCTAGTTAAATTTATAATTGAATAGCCCTGACCGAGTGGGACCCCATGTAACGTGGCTATCGTCCTCCCAACACGCAGCAAGTTTGGCCTGAGCCTCCTTTCCTTTTTTAAGAGATTAGATGATGGAAATTTCATAGCAGTCCATGCAAAACCATGCCCAGATGTCATTTCAAACCAAATATCATACTGCCACATGAAGAGTCTTACAGTCGTCATAACCAGTAGATTTCATCCCCTGATGTTAATGAATATTTGTTCTAAATTTCACATCAATCTATCAAATATTTGTTGAGATAATGAAATCTGAATCAAAGAGAAGGAACTCCAGGCAGAGGCAGTGTGACACACTGAGCCACATCACTAACATAATCATGTTAAGTTTTTATTTGATTCACAGACTTTTATGAGTCGTGAGAAAATCCCCTCAAAACAAGTTTAAAATAATAATGAGATGTTGAATGGAGGCCAAAGTCAGAACTTGATTTTAGGTGCTGGTGTGTATTTTAACCAAATAACGTGCCATAATGTTTGAGTTCAAGCAGGAAGACTGTTCCATTTCCAATGTTCTGCTGATAGGAACCTCTTAAAAATGTTAGTGCACTAATATAGGGGTGTAAAACTCGAGTGCAGTTATACCCGGCCCAGCAGATCATATGATATTTTTATTAGAACTGGCCCACCAGTATGAGGTCTGCAGATTTCCTCCAGTATAAAAATGTAAACTTAACCTTGATGATTTATAAGTCAAGTCATAAGAATTAGAAAAAAAAACAGTAAAAATAATTTGATAAAAAGTCAGGAATGTAGAACGTGTTTTCTCTACGTTTTGCAAGTTATGACTAAAAGTTATGGTTTTGACTGTTTATTTCATACTTTAACCTTTACATCTCATATATTTACCTTTAAGATTTTACATTTTAAACCCTATTTTGACCTTTTAAAGTCATGATTTTGACTTTACCTCATGTTTGACCTTTTTCAACTCCTAACTTTGACTTTTTCTCTTTTGTACCTTTAAAACTCATGATTTTCTATTTTATTTCATATTTTGACTTTTAAAACTAATGAATTTGAAATTTAATCTCATATTTTGACATTTTAAACGTGTGATATCGATGTTTATCTCATATTTTGATTAATATTATGATTTCGAATTTTTCTCAGGTTTGCTGACCATTTCAACCCCTAACTTTGACTTTTATCTCATTTTTTTATCCTTTAAACTGAGGATTTTGAATTTTATTTCATATTTTTACTTTTAGAACTCATAAATTTGAAATTGTATCTCATATTTTGACCTTTAAAACTCATGATTTTAACTTTTATCTCATATGTTCACCATTAAAAATCATGGTTCCAGTATTCTAATTTATATTTTGCCTTTTAAAATCATTATTTGACTTTAAATGTCATGTTTTTACCTTTAAAACTTATAAGTTTGACATTTTATCTCATGTTGACCTTTTAATGTAAAAATCATTTAGGTTGACACTCAGTGGTTAAATATTGACCCTGTTAGTCCCGCAGGTTAGATCCAAATTCAGAATCTGGCCCCTGCTGTGATTGAATTTGACACCCTGCACTGATCTGAAGGCCACGGTGGCTTCAACAAAGAAAATAAAAAATCAGAAACTGTACCTTTAATAAAGTTTAATCAAAAATTATCATGGGCAAAGCAATACATATGCAAATTAATAATACAAATTTGTAAAAGTATTTCTGCGAAAACCTAAACAAAATGGAATTACCAAATTTGTTTTTTGATTTGGAAGAGAGGAGAGGAAAAATAACATCTACACTGTTAGTTTTGATGCTGGAGGGAAAAGTCTCAAAACACAAAATTCCTGCCGTCTTTCAAAAAACAGTTTAAAAAAAAACAGAAGTGTCCTCAAAAACGTTTCATTCCCTCTCAGCAACGGCAGCAGAAGAAACTGTCATCGAATTTGAATCAAAAATGTGTCAGCTGCAACTGAGGAGGAAATGAGGAAAAACTGCCAGGTAGCTGGATCATGAAGCTCATTTGCAGAAAAATGAACAAAGACTCTTCTTCACAGCTTCCAAAAACGAATTCTCATGAAACAGCGAAATTCTTGGTTAAGTTTTCTGGCCTGGTTGTCCCAGAAGTAACCGGAACATGTGTGATCCTCAGGGGCAGGACACCAAAGACTGTCTCTGTTCAGTCTCTAAAACTCTTTATCTGACTGGGTGAACTTTCAGTCCATATCCAAGCATCTGGTACATTTCTGTGTTTAATAGGCTATCAATTACATATCAGTGATTCTTTACATGCAGTCTCTATGATTCATTACCACCTTACTGAACTCAAGCACCTCTGCTTTTTTACAGCAGGATGAAAACTCTGACATCTCGCACATGCTGTCAGACACTATATTGCCAAAAGTATTCGCTCACCTGCCTCGACTCACATATGAACTTAAGTGACATCCCATTCTTAATCCATAGGGTTTAATATGATGTGGTCCACCCTTTGCAGCTGTAACAGCTTCAACTACAGTTGAAACCAGAAGTTTACATACACTATATAAAAAGGCACATAAACTTTTTTTTCTCACCATCTAACATTAAATCAGATTAAATTTTTCCTGTTTTTGGTCAATTAGGATTACCAAAATTATTTCTATTTGCTAAATGCCAGAATAATGAGAAAAGGATTTTTTTAAGACAATTTTTATTACTTTCTTCAAAGTCAGAAGTTTACATACACAAAGATTACTATGCCTTTAAACAATTTGGGAAAGCCCAGATGATGATGTCATGTCTTTGGAAGCCTCTGATAGGTTGACAACATTTGAGTTAATTCGAGGCACACCTGTGGATGTATTTTAAGGCACACCTGAAACACACTGCTTCTTTGTGTAACATCATGGGAAAATCAAAAGAAATCAGCCAAGATATCAGGAAGAGAATTGTGGACTTGCACAAGTCTGGTTCATCCTTGGGTGCAATTTCCAGATGCCTGAAGGTGCCACGTTCATCTGTTCAAACAATTATACACAAGTATAAACACCATGGGAATGTCCAGCCATCATACCGCTCAGGAAGGAGACGGGTTCTGTGTCCCAGAGATGAACGTGCTTTGGTCCGAAAAGTGCATATTAACCCAAGAACAAAAGCAAAAGACCTTGTGAAGATGCTGGCTGAAGCTGGTAAGAGTGTGTCATTATCAACAGTCAAACGAGTCCTGTACCGACATGGGCTGAAAGGCCACTCTCCCAGGAAGAAGCCATTACTCACAAAGAAACATAAAAAAGCCAGATTACAGTTTGCAAATGCAAACAGGGACAAAGACCTTGATTTTTGGAGACATGTTCTGTGGTCTGACGAAACTAAAATTGAACTTTTTGGCCATAATGACCATCGTTACATTTGGAGAAAAAAGGGGGAAGCTTGCAAGCCTGAGAACACCATCCCAACTGTGAAACATGGGGGTGGCAGCATCATGTTGTGGGGTTGTTTTGCTGCAGGAGGGACTGGTGCACTTCACAAGATAGATGGCATCATGAGGAAAGAACATTATGTGGAAATACTGAAGCAACATCTCAAGACATCAGCCAGGAAGTTAAAGCTTGGGCACAAATGAGTTTTCCAAATGGACAATGACCCTAAGCATACTGCCAAACTGGTTACAAAGTGGCCTAAGGATAACAAAGTCAGTGTTTTGGAGTGGCCACCACAAAGCCCTGATCTCAATCCCATTGAAAATTTATGGGCAGAGCTGAAAAGGCATTTGTGAGCAAGGCGACCTACAAACTTGGCCCAGTTACACCAGTTCTGCCAGGAGGAATGGGCCAAAATTCCTGCAAACTATTGTGAGAAGCTTGTGGAAGCATATCCAAAATGTTTGACCCAAGTCATACAGTTTAAAGGCAATGCTACCAAATACTAATGAAATGTATGTAAACTTCTGACTCTCAAGAAAATAATAAAAAATTGTGAAAAAAAATTTTCTCTCTCATTATTCTGGCATTTAGCAAATAGAAATAATTTTGGTAATCCTAATTGACCAAAAACAGGAAAAGTGTAATCTGATTTAATGTTAGACGGTGAGAAAAAAAAAAGTTTATGTGCCTTTTTATAAAGTGTATGTAAACTTCTGGTTTCAGCTGTATTTTGGGAGGGCTTTCCTCAAGGTTTAGAAGTGTGTTTATGGGAATTTTTGACCATTCTTCCAGAAGCACATTTGTGAGGTCACACACTGATGTTGGGCGAGAAGGCCTGGTTTCAGTCTCCGCTCTAATTCATCCCAAAGGTGTTCTATTGGGTTGAGGTCAGGACTCTGTGCAGGCCAGTCAAGTTCATCCACACCAAACTCTCTCATCCATGTCTTTATGGTCCTTGCTTTGTGCACTGGTGCACAGTCATGTTTGGAACAGGAAGAGGCCATCCCCAAACTGTTCCCACAAAGTTGGGAGCATGGAATTGTCCAAAATCTCTTGGTATGCTGAAGCATTCAGAGTTCCTTTCATTGAAACTAAGGGGCCAAGCCCAGCTCCTGAAAAACAAGCCCACACCATAATCCCCCTTCCACCAAACTTTACACTAAGCACAATGCAGTCGGACAAGTACCGTTCTCCTGGCAACTGCCAAACACAGACTCGTCCATCAGATTGTCAGATGGAGAAGCACGATTCATCACTCCAGAGAATGCGTCTCCACTGCTCTAGAGTCTACTGGCGGTGTGCTTTACACCACTGCATTCGATGCTTTGCATTGCACTTGGTGATGTTTGGCTTGGATGCAGCTGCTCGGCCATGGAAACCCATACCACGAAGCTCTCTACGCACTGTTCTTGGGCTAATCTGAAGGCCACATGAAGTTTGGAGGTCTGTAGTGATTGACTCTGCAGAAAGTTGGCGACCTCTGTGCACTATGCGCCTCAGCATCCGCTGACCCCGCTCTGTCATTTTACGTGGACTACCACTTTGTGGCTGAGTTGCTGTTGTTCCCAATTGCTTCCACTTTGTTATAATACCACTGACAGTTGACTGTAGAATATTTAAGATGGAGGAAATTTGAGGAAAAATGTTATACTTTTAGAGCTACTGTAACAGGAATACTTACAGTGCCATGAAAAAGTATTTGCCCCCTTTCTGTTCCTGTTTTTTACATATTTATCACACTTAAATGTTTCGGATCATCAAAGCAATTTAATATCTCACAAAGACAACCCAAGTAAATACAATGTGCAGTTTCTAAATGATGACTTTATTTATCAAGACAAAAAAATTCCAAACCTATCTGGCACTATGTAAAAAGTCATTGCCCCTTGACCCTTGTAACTGGCTTTGCCACCCTTGGCAGCAATAACTGAAATTGAGCATTTGGAGGAATGAAAATTTTGTCCCCCTCTTCTTCATAGAATTGTTTTAACTCAGCCATATCGGAGGGTTTTCCAGCATGAACTGCCTGTTTAAGGTCATACCACAGCATCTCAATAGGATTTAAGTCCGCACTTTGACTTGGCCACTCCAAAACCTTAATTTTGTTTTTCTTGAGCCTTTCAGAGGTGGACTTGCTGGTATGTTTCGGTTCGTTTTCCTGCTGCATAACCCGAGAGTGCTTTAGCTTGAGGGCATGAACTGATGGCCGGATGTTGGCCTTCAGGATTTTCTGGTAGACAGCAGAATTCATGGTTCCATCAATCACAGCAAGTGGTCCAGGTCCTGAAGCAGCAAAACAGTCCCAGACCATCACACTGCCACCGCCATGTCTGACTGTTGACATGATGCTCTCTTTATCAAATGCTGTGTTATTTTTACTCCAGATGTAACGGGCCTCACATCCTCTGAAAGGTTCAACTTTTGTCTCGTCAGTCCACAGAATATTTTTCCAAAAGTCTTGGGGATCATCAAGATCTTTCTTGGCAAATGTGAGACGAGCCTTTGTGCTCTTTTTTGTCAGCAGTGGTTTTGGCCTTGGAACTCTCCCATGATGCCATTTTTGCCCGGTGTCTTCCTTATGGTTGAATGGTTGAGTCATGAACTCTGACCTCAACTGAGACCAGTGAGGCATGCAGGTCTTTGGATGCCGCTCTGAGTTCTTTTGTGACCTCCTGGATGAGTTGTCGTTGAACTCTTAAAGTCATTTTGGTTGGCCGACCATTCCTGGGAAGGTTCACCACTGTTCCCAGTTTTCTCCATTTGTGGATAATGGCTCTGACTGTGGTTCGCTGGAGTCCCAAAGCCTTGGAAATGGCTTTGTAACCGTTTCCAAACTGCTAGATTTCAATCACTTTGTTTCTCATTTGTTGAGTTTCTTTGGCTCGTGGCATGATGTGTTTCTTTTTGAGATCCTGTAGCCTACTTCACTTTGTCTGACAGCTTCTATTTATGTGATTTCTTTATTCAAATCTGGTGGTAATCAGGCCTGGGTGTGGCCAGTGGAATTTAACTCAGCTTTCAAAGAACTGTGGTTAATCACAGTTAACTCATGATTTAATAAGGGGGGCAATTACTTTTTCACATAGAGCCAGATAGATTTATATTATTTTCCCCTTAATAAATAAAATCATCATTTAAAAACAGCATTTTCTATTCACTTGGGTTGTCATTGTGCGATATTAAAATTGGTTTGATGATCCAAAACATTTAGGTGTGATAGATGTGCAAAAAAATCAGGAATCAGAAAGGAGGCAAATACTTATTCACGGCACTGTAATTCTTAGAGCCACAACATTTACTACTCTGAAAACAAAGACAGGACAAAAACAACAGGTTGAAGTAACTGAGGTCAGTTTTGTTGGTTAAAAAAAGAGAAATATCTCCTTCAGTGTGATTTAATAAACACGCTTTACAGTAAGTTATTCTTTATATGGTATTAAACACATTTATACAGTTAACAGTTTTGTTTACATACATGGATGAGTCATATCCATAACAAATACATGACCTGATGATGATATTGCATTTAAGAACAACATTCAGAAAGGTGTTTTCCTTTCTCTCAGAGGAGATGTATGACCTGTGAGCTGCAGAGACACAAGGATTGGCTCATATGGCAACATCTGACCTTTAACTGTCACCTGAGGAGCTCTAATGAAGAGCAACAATCCAGTTAGATGTGCTCTCTGCTTCATCGTCTCACCATGATGCTATAAAAGTGAGCGGTCCGTGTCCCCGGCTGCCCCGGTAATAGGACGGTGAAGCTACAGCGCCACCATGTGGTCACGGCCGGATAACAAATATGTCCTGGTATTCTCAGACTGCGTGGGAGGAAAAAGGTCTGAGTGAGACCCACAAACAGATCCAAGAACACATGCTGGGAGCATGTGGTAAATAATGAGCCTTTTTATAGAGAGAGAAGGGAGAAAAACACATCAACACAACTTCACAGCAGATTTAGAGCGTTTGGATTTTAAAGCTGTGCTCTCCTTAAAAGAAAAGTGACGAAGTGAAGTGCTGAGGCGACAGACGGCAGCTTTCAGTCACTGAATGACACTCATATTGTGACATGAAAAGGTAATTCATTAACATTCAAAGCAAGACAATGGATGGTAACACAATAAATATAACAGTGGAAACACTGACAGCACAATGAAGACGTTTACAGTAACATTTGTGATTTCTGGGTGCAGAAATTGAGCTTTAAAAGTCAGCTGTTTGCTTCCACATTTACAAACATGCACACAGCACAATCCCTATTACAGCAGCTGAGCAATGATACAACAGGTGGGAATATTTATACAGCTGTTTAATTGTAGGAGAAGGATAACTGTTTTTAAATTACTGCAATGGTGAAGATAATTACAGTGGTGGTTCCTGTTTTAGAGTTTAAATGGTGACTCCATTTCAACACTGTGCTGAAATGGGTTTTCTAATCTGCTTTTGTGAAAACAAATTAACTTCAGCACTTCAACAGGCTGTATTTCTCCAACAACTTTCAGATCAAGTTCAAAATTACACTATATAAACATATTTTTGTTTATCGCAGACTTATATTATCAGTATCCATGGTTTTATTGAGCTCTTTGGCAATGCATAAGAAATGTTTTACAGTTTTTCACAACTGCTAAGACACTTTTTTTCAAACTCTTCCTCGCTTTTCTCTAAACATTGAACATAAATCACAGTTTCCAAGCTGACAAGTCTTCACTGTGCCCCGAATCAAACTCTGTTCTCACATCCTAAACAGAAGTCAAAGGTCAAGCACTAGAACAGTCATTAAACAGGTCAGGTATGAGGTTTGCTGCATAAACCTTGGCCCTGTACTGCTCTGGCCTCCTGATGGCCATCCTCCAGGCCTGCACCAGGCCCATGCCCCATCCCTCCACAATGCATGTAGTTGCTCCTGGTGTCTGGACCAGCCAACCAGGTCCTGTGTACACAGTGTACGGTGAACTGGAGGCCCAGGAAAGTGCTCCAGGTGCCTGTAAAAGCACAGGTGCTCCTCCTGTATGAGACAGCTGACCCTTCTAATCCCTGCCTTTGTGAGCATGTCAGCACTAGACACATGATCTTGCCAACAATGCCCAAAAATGCACAGAAGAGAGGGAGCCAAGTGGGCGCCTCTGCTGATTAGTCAATGTCCAGGCCTCACGAGAGTATAGTAAGACAGGGAGGACCAAGGAACAAAAGCTTCTGACTTTCCTCCCCATGCTCAGACACCGGGAACGCCACACTGTCTTGCTCTGCAGTTGATTTCAGCCTCACAGTCAGTGGATCGATGGATTACGCTACAAAGGTAGGTGAACTGTTTAACAATTTCCACGCCCTAACATTCACAGACACAGATTCGATGGCACCATCCAAGGCATCCCCAAACCCTCTCTGTCCTCCACGTGGTCTACCACCTTAAACACACTCCTCTTCAGACTCTCAGTTTGCCTCTGTCTAGTTCTAACATCAACTTTAACTCCCTTTTACTGGTTGGTGCGTTCAAACTGAAAAAAGTTGGTTCTGAACCTGAAAAGTTGGTTCTCAGCTGGAACCAAAAGTAGTTGGTTCTTTCTTGGGAGGCGTGACATCATCAGTGGGAGTATCACATTCTAGGTTGTGAAAACGAGCAGAAAGTTGAGAAAAGGTGGTCTGCTGGGGAAACAAAGTGTTTGTTTGTAATCTGTGCATCGACAGAATTCCAAGGGAAGCTGGAGAGTAGTACAAGGAGGGGCAAGTTATATGCTGAACTTGTGGAAGAGATAGGGAAGGCTGGGTTCACCTAAACACCAGACCAGATAATTAATAAACTCAAGAAATTGAAGAAGGAATAGCAGGGCAGCAAGACAGACTTGGGTAAAAGTGGAGCTGGACGTGGTGGTACATGTTCATCATGTCCTCCCACTCTGGTTCGGCTTAGACTGGTGCGAACGCTGGCTGGATTCGCCAGAAAGAACCAAGGTTCTGAGATGCCAGAATGGAACCAGGGCCAGAACCAGAACCGCGTCCATCTGAAAGCACTATAAATGGGCTTAAACCAAGCGGCAACCTTCGGTCCTGATAAATGAGGCCAATGCGGGAGTGATAAAAAAATTGCAATACAGCGAGTGTACACTTGAGGCTGGCTGCAAGAACACCGCAAGTCCCGTCTGGACACCTGTTAAAAAGTCTGTTTTTACACTAGAAATAAACTGGTTTACAGCCTGGTTCAAAAAACCAAACGTGTCTCATCAGCTAATGTCTTCATGTGCTCTCACTGTAGGGGGGGGATGTTTTTTGTACCACAATCGTTTGGATTATATTTAGGATAAACCTCACTTCGTGCTGATTGGCGCATCTCATTTGATTGACAGATAGCTTGACAAGCAGAGGGTACATTTCTGTCAACCAGAATGCTAGCTAGCTAGCTGACAGGAGGTCACACTTAGTTGGAGGGCCGTTAGGTTGATCCAAAGTTCAGATGAGCCAGCGATTTCAACATGGAAGCCTTCGTGGATTGGCTTAAAGAGCTGTTTGAGTCCACCTACTGTAAGCAGATGCTGACACACAGGCTTTGTTCAATTCTTTCTACAGTCTATGGACTAAAATGGTTCCACATCATTAGACCAGTGTTTTCAGTTTTGACTGGCTGTGTTTTTACAGTGACAGCTGTGCTAACTTCCACCATCATTGATTACCATTATGCATCACAATGCAAAATGCAAGATTGTGTTTAGTTTTGCATATTATATCTAACTACACTGTTTTAGTTCAGAGAAGTTTTAGCAATGGTAAAAACTTTAAGTTTGACCTGTGGTAGACTTGACTCTTCTTCTACAGCATCTACCTTTAAAACATAAACATATACTTTAAAAACGTACTCAACATTAATATAATATCAAAAGAAATATTTAAAATTGCACTCCTTGGGAGCAGTAACTAATTACATGATGAACATCACATTACTGCGGTTTCAATCTGTAACAACAAAAACGCATCCTCTCTTACCCTTCAAAGCAGTGAAATGATCAATCAAACAAGATAAAATGATAAATCACCAAATAAATGACCGTGAGGAGCAGATAGAGATGCAACAATACAGCTAGCCAATGGTTAAACGGCCTGGGTGTCAGGGTTTTAGTTGCATTTTTAGGTGCTTTAAGTGAATAAGGAGTTAAGGATAGTTGGGCTGAAAAACAACTTCATTTTACTTAAAAGCAAAAAACTTTATGATGAACACTCCTATGCTCTTGTTATCAGTGGGGCACATACGATGGAAGGCATTAGAAAGGAACTGTTGCTTTTGAAGATGTGTCACCTGCTCGGCTAGCCTGCTTCCAGACACTGATATTACAGAGTGATGGCACTGTTCGAAAGATCTTAGCAGGCAATACATGTATAAAAAAAATGTTTCAGACAGTTTTTTTTTGTTGACAGTTTCCTCTTCTTCATCAAAATACTTATCAAAGAAAAACAAAATGTCCCCACACCACAGAATTCAGATGGTGGTGCTTCCTTGTGTTGCTGCTTCTCCTTGCTGCTCACCATCTTAAAGTAGCATAATATCTTCTAGGTAATTCTTTATTAGAATACTGAAAATCCTAAAATAAAGTTTTTATTTGGCCTAAAACATCATTTGCCTGAGCAGTGTCACTAAAATGCATTCCTGAATGACCTTGCTGCCTTATATTTGCAGAAATAACAGTGTAACCACACAAATGTCTTCAAGTGATATCCATTTAAAGTGATGCAAGTCTCTTTGATTCTCACATATGTTGTCCAAAAAGAAAATGAAAAAAAAAAGCTGATAGCCGACGTAGCTGTAGGTTAAATCCGAGAGCGTAACTGTTCTGATGATTCGGGAGTCATTCAAAGCCTAAATTCAAGTCATGTGCTTAGTCCACTCCATGTCAGTGCCCTAATAGTCCTCATAAAGGTGCAGAAGAGTAGTTGGTAGTTTAAAAAGCAGAAACTTCAGATGGAAAGAAGTTTATGGAAAGTGCTTTCTCCTCTTAAAACACAGACAACAGGCCTCATTCACCAACCATTCTCAAGAAGAAATTTGTTCTTAAATGGCTCTACGCTAACCTTGCAAAGCAGATAGATACACCCGTATCCGTGTTTCTCACTGGAAAATCCACCTTGCAAATCTCCCGTCTGAACCATTTGGGACCTATTAGAAAGTGACAGGACCAATCAGTGACGAGGGGCAGTACTTTCGGTGACATAAGCAAGCAGCAACAAGAGGCCGGCATGGCGGAAGACATAAGTTTGGATGCTGCTAAAGCGCGAGTTTTATCAGAAATTCACGACATTTCTTTGTTAAAAGAAGAATCACCCTCCGAGTTTTTTTCACACGCTCTGCCCTTTTCCCAAACGCTGTCTATGAGTGGTTTGCCAGATGGATGTGTGAAACAAACCCATCTGGCTATCAGGTTAGCTCTACACAGATCTTAGGAAGACTCTGACATTCATAAAAGTTTTCTTATCTGTGGTTTCTTCAAAGCTAAGAACAAAATCCAAGAACTCTTCAGAGCCCAACGCATCAAAACGATCATCCCCATAATTTTCTATGGCAGCCAGAAGCCTGAGGAGGCGTTGCACCGTGACACTTTAGGACACTGCTTTAATCGTGATGCCGCTGGCAGTGGGGCCACTGCTGTTTCGACAAAACTGTTTTGTTGATCTCAGATGCCACAGTGGCAGCTCTGTTTAAGAGCAGAACGAAAGAAATTTAGCGCCCCTTTTGCGCAAGGTGTAAAATAAACAGGCCTCAGCTGCTGGTGAAATACTATTGCTCCTATTGTTTTTTCTCTAACGCAGTGAACAAGAAGGCGATCCCCTGAGTGGGCTTTCAGGTCTGGTATTAAACACCTGGCCATACAGCGGCTGGTGGGGAGTCTGACTGTTGCACTGCTGTTTGTGTAATAAGGCGTGTCAAATGATGCATTGGTCTGGCGCTGCTGTGTTTTGGGCTTTACAGATTATAATAGTTTGGGATTTTGCATTATTTTTTTTCTTATTTCCCATTCACTTCTTCTTATGAATTGTTTTGTTTTTTTAGCTTATTGCTAGTTTATTAGTTTAGTTTTATTTTTGAAAGGATGCAAAGATGTTGTTTCTAATGACAGCGCTATTTGAATGAGATCATCAAATCCATATGTATCCATTTGTAGCGTGTATCCGCCACTAGTGTTAAATATTATACAAAAAGTAAGCCTTTTTCAAGAAGCACTCCATCCCTTTTTTAACTTTTCAAGTGTTTTTTTTTTTACACTGGAGTCTGGCTCATGATTGTTTTTCTATTTTAATTTGGGCATTCCTGACTGATCTCGGTTAGATCCTGTGTACCTTCTGTGTTTGCAGCCCTGCAGTCTCAAGCCCTTATATGGGCATAAAAAGAGCATTTCTGAACAAGCTTCGATCTTACGAGCTCTTCATCAATCTGGGAACACATGGTGAACAATTCAATGTTTAAGAACAGCGTCATAAATCTGCCAAGGACTATTTTTTTAGGATCTTGAGAACGAATTTAAGAAAAGTCTTTAGAAGATATAGGTGAATGAGGCCCATTAAGTCTCATTTGCGCAGCACGGATGAGATGCTTGGAGACATTCCACTTCTCAATGTATTGTAACTGTACATGTGTCGCAGGGTTGTGCTGAAAAGAGCATGCTCAGAATGACCCCTGCCTAGATCAATAAACTCAAGTAAAATAGGTGTCTTTGCAAAAAAATATCCACCTGCACTTGTGACATGTTGGAGAAGTCTTTACTGGAACATGCCATGGACACTTCTTTTTCTCACTGTTGGCACAGTGTTGGTGTTTAGTCCAGGGGAACCTCTGACACACTGGGCAAGATGGAGGCTGTGGCCCGCTTCGATTCCTTCATCTTGTCCAAACCGAAGAGGAGATCGAGCTGAGTGACTGGTCGTAGTCGGTCTTCATCCACAGGTCTGAGGGAAAAAGAGACAAGAGGTCTGAAGCAAACTGGAAGCTGATGATTAAATACCCCTCATTGCATGGTACTTTTATAGAGTAGCTAATAAACACCCACTGATCACTTTACTGGGTATGCCTGTTCATCTGCTCAGCAGCAACCAATGTATTAAGGCATGTAGATATGGTCAAAATGATGTGCTGAAGTTCAAACTGAGCATCAGAATGGAGAAGAAGGCAATGTAGGTGACTTTGAACATGGTATAACTGGTGCACACTTTTCACAAACTGTCGATTACAGTTATATACTGGGATTTTCATGCACAGCCATCTCTAGGATTTACAGAGAAGCTTGAAGCAGATGAGATACGACAGCAGAAAGTCACACAGCTGTCAGCTACCAGCAGGAAACTGAAGGTACAATTCACACAGGCTCCCCAAAACTGGACAACAGAAGACTCCTACACAGTATCAGACCATCTGTTGTTTACAAAAAGCCACTGATTGTTTAGGACACTCTGCATGAGTTGAAACTGATTTCGAACCCAGGTGAAAACAAAACTCACGATGCTTTCAAATTAAAAAAAACAAACACTGAACCTGCCCTCTAACAATACATGTCAGGGTGATGTGAGCAAGCCTGTTATTGGGTACTTGATTTGTGATTCTCCGTGTTTTAAGCTTCATGCTGAGCAACTTGTAAAGAAATTAGAGTTGCAGTTGGGATTTTATTTCAGAATTAAGTTTTGTTTTTCTATTGCTGCAAATAAAATACTTTTTGCTGCCTCCTTTTTGCCTTGAATTATGGTGATGTTTAATAAATGCATGCATCTTCTCAATGTCTTAAATCTTTGGTTACTGTCTGCCATGGGGCTCCGAGGTTCATTACTCTCTAAAGACTAACCCATTATTTTATTTTATATAATCAAGTTGGTTGGCCTTTATTTATTCCTCAACAATAAAGTCTTTGGCATATCCCTATTTATACGGCTTTGGCTAGACGTGATCTGCTTCCATCTTTCTTATGTGATTTTTACTCAAGTGTTATTCAAGTGTGGGCGCCTGCTCTAGCTACTGAGCCAAACTGACCACCTTTTAGGTCTTTTTAATAGTAGATTGATGGTGTTGAAGAAAGATTAATCAGGTTGTAGATGTTTTGACTGATTATTTCTACTCTGTGACACAGGATTTGGTAGGGCTGTGTTTGTAAATGCTCTGTTTTTTTTATGTTTGTATTTTTGTTAAATGTGCTGACTTCGGACACTCTTGAAAATGACATTCTTGATCTCAACAAGGCCTTCAGGTAAATAAATTTAATAAATGGCCTCCATAGTCACCAGATTTCAATTCAGTAGAGCTGCTCTGCGATGTGATGGATGGATTTGGATCATGGATGTGAAGCTGACAAATCTGCCTAAATCTGTGACGCTATCATGTCAATATAAACCAAAATATCAGAGGAATGTTTCCAGCAGCCTGTTTTGATCAGTATAATGAAGAATTAAGGGCAGATCTGAAGGCAGAAAAGGGGTCAAACCCAGAAGCATGGTGTATGTTTCCTGTGGTATCAACAACATCTTAATACCTGGAAAATCTCACTGTTATAACTCTACCAATATCCATTAAACACTCCAAAGAAAACGTAATACTTTTAAATCTTAAAATTATCATTTTTTTTCCGCTCAGGGTCTACATTTTTCCAAACTAAGCAGCTATCACATTAGATGTGACATTTTATGCCCCCTTTTAAGTGTTAATACATTTCAAACAGGCTCAGAACACATAGGAGTTGGATTTGGCACACGCCTACTGTCATGTCCCCTGGGTGATCTCTGATTTAAATACATGTATACATGTTTAAATATGTATGACTTATCACATGCTGCATTTTAAGTAGCAGCGTGCATTTTACATTTGTAATCTCATTAACTTTCATAGCTGGTATCTTGTGGAGCCTCAATGTTACTTTCATTTTTCCTTAAATCCTGACATGTTCTTTACATGAATTATTTTGGATTTTGTGCATATTCCATTTTGCTCTAAGGCACTGATCATCAGCTGGCGGCCCGGGGGCCAAATCTCCTCTCTGGCCCCCAAAAGATCATTAAATTCAGAAAAGCAGGAAAAGAAAATGTTGTGGTTTTAAGAGTATCTCTTGGCTTCAAATATCTGCAGCTGTTAAATCCAACCCAAAAGCAATTAATATTCAGATAGTTTTAGAACGACTTCACATTTGATCTGTTTTTACAGAAATTCTCTTGTCAGCCATAATTAGTAAATATTACACAAATGTGTTAAAACGGGCAAAAATAGTCAGATAAAGTGGTGAAAAGGGATTAGAGAGTGACAAAAATGGGCGATAAGCTTCCAAATGGGTTGTGGAGCAGCACAAAGGGACAAACACATGCAGGAAAAGTGCTGAGAAGAGGATAAATGTGGCAAACCATTATTTTAAAGCGAGAGAAGGGGCAAAAAGTATATCAAAAATGGGTTAAAAGTGGCAAAAATTGTGAAAAAAAAAATAATAAAAAGTGGAAAAAATACATGAAAAGTGGCAAAAATTGATAACAGAGTGGCACAAAAGGGATAAGACAGGCAAGAAAAAGTGGTTTAAAGGTGTTAAAGAATGGCAAAGAAAAAAAAAAGTTTAAAGATGGAAAAAAAGGACAAAAAGTATCAAAAATGGGTTAAAAGTGGCAAAATGGTGCAAAAATAGCCACTGGCGAAGTATTGAAAAAAAGTAGTAAAAAGTGGCAAAAATGTTGCAGAAATGGCAGAATGAAGCAGTGAAAAATTTGAAACATGAGTTCATATTGGTGCTAAATCACAATTGTTAAGGGCCCATTCTCTGGGATTTTCAGAAGCCCAGCCAATTCTGTGGGCATGCCCTTCTCCTTGTGGTCTACGGCATTATAGATAGGGATAGATCTCACTGGTAATGCCTCAAAATGTCTTGCGTTTTCAAAGAAAATACAAATACCAATAAAATAATATGTTAATCAGAACAAATATTGATTTAATTTTTTTCTTTATTTGGAAGTCCGGCCCCCAGAGACTCTGCCAAGACTAAATCTGACCCTCGTGCAAATGTACTGGATTACCCCTGCTCTAAGGTTTAGTCAGATGAAAGGTGATTTTTTAATTGACAGCAATAGAAGATCAGTTTATTAACTACTGTTGTGTGCTGTCGTGAACTATTAAACTTAACTATTTAATAGGTTTGATCTATGAAATAATACTGTGTTATTAACCACCAGAATTATGGTATTCCTAATATTTCATTTTCTAAATGTGCTTCCGAACACTCTTTTTATGGATGTTCCTTTTAAAAATAAGAGTTATCCTCAAAAATTAGACATTGGGGCTTTATTGTGACAAAGTTGTGGACAAGAGTGCGTTTACTGGTAGACAATTAACTGAACTTCAGCAAGTAAAGACGTTTGTTCCTGCTGCACTGGGTTCAAATGACACTGAGACAACCACTCCAGCAATTAACCTGCACCCTGACATTACAGTTCACTGTGGTATCAGATCATGGTAGAGGGATAAGTCTGGGATTAAATTAGGTCTGTAGTCGACAAAAGACCAAAGCAAAACAACCCCCACTGAAATAACTGATTCAGAGATGATCAGTGTGCACCTGCCATTAATCAAACAATTTCCGTGAACATGGCACAATAACTCTTTAGAATCACAGCTGACAAAATAACCTCAGATATAGTTGTTTTTGTTGGAATCTGGGACAAAGTATTAACATTAATGCGTTATTAGAGTTTCATTGCCTGGGAAGAAAAACGAACTTCTGTGAAAGAAGGTTCAGGAGAATAATTTAATCTCATGTGAGTCCTGAAGCACTGAATTGAGATGAGGTCAGGTGGCAGTAAAGAGATAAGAGATCCTCCACTGACAGCATGTTGTGATCTTGTTTTAATTTTGTGTGGGTTTTATTGGTTGTTTTAATCACTTTTTTTTTTTCTAACAATTCTGTTTTATTTAATTTTTGTTGTCATTATGTTTTGATATGTTATACAAATAAACTTGCCTTGCCTGGCCTTTTTATAAGAATAACTTTTATCATAGCCAGCCCACGTTGTGTAATTTATGAGCATTTATCTAACAGGATGCAGAGTTTCTTAACTGAGGTGAAGTGGAAAAAAGTCTACAGGTTGGGGCTTCAGGGCCAGAAGACATCGACTCCTCTCTCTTCGGTTCTATCTGTCCGTAACGCTAATGAGAACAGTCTACTACGATGATAAAGCGACTTATTACAACACATTTGCCAACCGCTGAATTAAACAGGCTGTGAGAGTTAACACTTTGACAGAGGGCAGCAGTGACACTCAGCAGTGTCACTTCCTTACAAACATCCAGTATCTATGTTCTGAGGTTAAGATATGTTGTTTCTAAGTTATTACCTCCGCCAAGGAGGTTATGTGATTGGGTGGGTTTGTTTGTTCGTTCGTTTGTTTGTTTGTTAGCAACATAACTCAAAAAGTCATGGACAGATATTCATGAAATTTTCAGGAAACGTCAGAAATGGCATAAGGAAGAACTGATTCGATTTTGGGAGTGATCTGGATCACTGTCTGGAATTTTTTTAAAGAATTCTGTACTATTGGGAGATAGGGCTGCGCTGTTACCACACTACACCAGGAGATGGCGGACATGAGTAACTTATCCACAGTTTTAGAGTTTATGGAGTTTGAAAGATGCACAACGAGTCGGAGCGTAACAGAGAGAAAGACAGTGAATTGTAGCAAGAATACTCACAATGCTGGGAGGAATAGAGGAATATTTACCCTCTGCCATGACTTTCACCTGTAGCGAAGCCAATGCTTTGCCTCACCGTGTCTCCACCCCACGGGAAGGGAGTAATCGGCAAATTAGATTCTGGGAGTGATCCGGATCACCATCTGGATCCAGGAATGTTTTTAAAGGATTCTTCACTATTGGGAGATAGGGCTAAAGGCGGAGGTCTGCGCTCTCTGAGTGCTTTTCTAGTTTACTGTGTAACCACTGTGAAACAATTAGACTAGTCACTTTGTGTGCCTCTCTCTATCCACTGACCATTGTACTATGCTCTTGTGTCTCCTACTGCTGCTGGTTGGATGAATTGTCATCAACCAAGAGAGCAACTGACTGGAAGGTCTCCCTAGATTAAATTTATATTGTTTTCTGACAAAAATCCCTCCGTTATGTTACTTTTAATAACCAGGGTGTACAAATTTACCCCACACTAAACAAAAAACAGCATTTGGATGGTGGTACATATTCAATGAAGCTATAGTTAGACAGTTAAACAACAGAGTGAAGGATGAGGGGCTCACTGCTTTTGTATTGTTGTAGCTTTATGTGGGGAAAATATATTTGGAGCTCTCATGTTCAGCCCTACATTTGGCCCTGCCCCCAAAAAACCCTGGTCCTGAACTTGGTGACAAACTCTCTGATACATCCAAAATTCAGTGAAACATAGGTCTCAGTCTTTTCACATGCTTACAGCAACTTCATTCCAACATTTCTAGTGTGTTAAGTTCTGATTTTGCTTTACAGGGACTTTAAATCATACCCCTTTATGGCTGTATACCTGCGTGGGCTTTTACAATGTTATTTGCCATATCGAATAAAAGAACTCAGCTATGAGTGTATCGCTTAAAGAGCTACATAAAAAGTAAAAAATACTTCTTCTTTTGAAATAATGTCTTGCTTCAAGAAGGCTTTCAATTGTTGCTTAGTAACAGCTGAGGTGTGGGTTATACAGATCAGATGTTTAGCCTTTCATGAAATATAAGAAGTCTTTAAAATCAACATGATCCATCGCTGACACAAAGCAATTTAATGACGTGCTGTAGTCAAAGAAGATGATCTACATTCTTTGTTTCTATAATCTTGTGAAAACAAAAAAAAAAGTTAACCTGTGGTTGGATGTCGTCAAATTTAAAGATAAGCACAGGTATCTTCCTGATAAATCAAAAATGACAGCTATCTATCTTTTAAAAAACCCACACTGGTCTGACCGTACACTTTTTGGTGTGGGTACAGCAGCTAAACAAAGACAAGCTCAGCAGACGCACAAACACTATGAAATCATGTGGGTGTTTGGTTGTGAGTCATACTTCTCCTCCTCCTCCTCCTCACAGTCCTTCAGCTGCTGAGCGATCTGCCTCATCTGCTCCTTGCGGACGTAGTCACGGACTCGGTACATGGCGGCGTCGCGGCACAGCTCCCGGAGGTCGCTGCCAGAGTAACCGTCTGTCCTCTCGGCAATCTCCTTCAGATTAATGGCATTGCTCAGCTGGGCAGAAAAGCGGGACAGAGATATGAGACAGTTACACAGAATTCATGTGTTAGCTGTCACAATCAAGTGCCATCGGTTCACGGGTGATCAGACTGACTTTAATGTGGTTTGACAGGGAAAGTACAGGTGTGAAATGGTCTCTGAGAATGACAAAAGACAGAAGAAAGAAAATCTGTTCACAGATGACTTGAAAAGAGATCACATCTTACATTTTCTCCTGCGAGAATCAGCCTCAGGATCTCCTGTCTTTGTCTCGTGTTCTGCAGAGAGAGGAGGACAGCAGTTCTTATTCATCTATATGCCCTTTCAGTAGCCTGAAGACATTGTTCACTATGTGGTCATTTAATAAAAGCAAAAGTGTGTGATTTCAGTAAGTGAGAGATGAGAGGCCACTCAGAGTTTTATTCTGAATATCAAATTCATACCTTAAGTTATGATACTGTGTTTGGTCATCACTGTGTACTTGAGCAATGCTCCATTGCTTAATGTTAAGACGAGAGAACTCCATAAATCAAACCATTTTAATCAACAGCTGAAAATAACTAATGATAAAAAATAAAGTTACAGCAGGCCCTAGAGTTAATTATCTGACAGCAGAGGCTTACTCTATTTTTCATCTGAGTTTAAGATAAAACAATCATTTTTTATCCCTTAAGAGAAAGTCAAGGATTGCAGCAACAGAAAGACAGAATAAGCAAGCAGGCAAAAATATGTAAAAATAAATGAGAAGGGCATGGGGGCATAGGATATACTTTATTTCTCTCAAGGGGAGCATTTAATTCCCATACTCTTATTAGGTAGCTAGGTAGGCTGAAAGACATGCAAAAACAGAATCCTGTGGGCACTAATGCAGGCATTTAACATCTGTTTTACACACTGAACTTTACATGATATGAAAAAAGAGACGACACAAATGATCGAAAAGCTTTCAGTGTGGCTCTTTGCTCTTGCTTTAATAAAGAAATGTGGTCGAGGTCTAGAAAAATATGCAGCTTTTCTACAGCTACGTCCAAGCGAATTGCTGCAGTGATAGCAGCCATTGTATAAACTGGCTAACAAAACAACTTAATCTCACATATAATGATTGCAAACTCATGCAGAAGCAGGAGAGGAAAAACATAATTTTCATCATGAAAAGCTTCAGAAAAAAATGCCACTATACTATAGCTACATCTGAGCTAATAGCTACACTGGTGGCAGTCATTGCTATCAGCTCCAAGTACAACTAAACCTACCACCTTTATCTCCTCAAAACACGCTGATTCATCTGAAATGTTTTTAGGTCTGGCACAACACTGTTGTAGATTGGAGCTTTGCAAGCTTGATTTGCCTGATGACAGACATGGAGTGTGGCCAATCCATCCGCTTTGCAAGGTTAGAAGCAGCAGAAAAAAGGAACGTCTAATCTGAACTGTTACTTCTTGTCACTTTGAACCGTTATACAGTACCTGGGATACTATTAAATCACTAAAATAAGAAAACTCTGAGCCAGAAAGTTGCTTTAAAAATGCTAACATAGTGGTATAACTACAGTAGAGGAGAATCCTTCTCCTTACACACATTCTCATCAGTTTGGGTTAATAATGCAGAGCGTCTATCAGTACCAGTCTGCTATTTGCTCCAGTTCTTTGAGTGTGATGCCACATGACAGCTATGAATAGATGGAAACTGTGCGTGCTGCTGTCTGTGTGTCTTACTGGCAGGCCAACATGAAAAGTGGCGGGCATCCTGCGCAGAATGGCTGGATCTACATCCTGAGGTCTGTTTGTTGCTCCCATAACCATCACCTACAAACACAAGACTCATTGTGAGAACAATAATGGTGCTATATAGAAATGTATAAAACACAAAATAAGTCCAAGTTCCTGTATGAAATAATACTTTTTAAATATAGTACTACTTTTAAAAACATCTCCAATGAAAGCATAAAGAGACCCTCTAGCCCAGCGCCTACCAACAAGACTTCATCTGATATAAATAAGAGTTTAAGACATAGCTTTGATTGTATCACCTGGGTGGTTGTGGAAGTATCCAGGCCGTCCCATAGGCTCATGAACTGGGCCTTCATCATGGCTGTGGCCTCATGATCCAGACTAGAGCGGTTCCTCAAAAAGGACTCTACAAACACCAGAGACAAGGAGGAAAACATTCTTATCTCCATGACAGACACGGACCAGCAGGCTGAATTCAGTTTGTGCAGTTTTACAGGGATGGAACAGGATTAGACTGATTTGCTAGACTAAAGGCCTGGTTTTGCCTTTTAATAAAGAGAGGATTTTTACCCTGATGTGCATTTCAATACCAGAGATGTTCAAAAAGGGAAAAAAGGTTAAGAGGAGTGGTAGCACATAGCTCGAAATCAAACGATTGTTTCAAAAATGGCTACTGTTTCTGGAGTCAGTGAAATCTGAACACATAAAACATATTTTCAGACTCTGCTGCATGACCGTGCTGGAGGATATTATAACAACTGGTGTGAATTTTAAATAACGGCACACAAAATGGCTTATGAACTGTAGAACGAAAGGCATTCCTCATTATCTGAGCAACGTAATCTTACCTGAAAGCCTAATATAGCTATTAACCATTAAAATGGATTCTGGTTTAGACACTAAGATGTCAAGTAAAAAAGTAATAATACATACAGAAATTAATTCCGCCTTTATTTTCAGATGTAAAATGGTCAGCAATGATGGGATTTGATTTTTCCCTGTAAAAGAATTTAGGATTAATATTCAGTCATAAGTTTTAGGCATTTGGGTGCTAAGGATTCATCGCTCAGTAGCCAAGGTCAAACTTGAAAGCATCTCTTTTGTCCGGGTTTTTTCCATCCCTGATGATACATCCGGTAACAGCTTGCAGTTTTTAGGCCCTTGCGACGTCCACAGCTCGACCAGGGGCTCATGCAACCCTGCTACTCGCCCAGACAGCACCCTAGGCCATGTTAACTCCACCCTAAAGGTGTGGACTTTGTTTGTTTTCCCAACTGATTATTTTCTCATCCCCCTGGTAAAATGCAAGGACAACCAGAGCCCAACTGGGGTTGTGTCAATCCTCCTTCCCACCCTATGGTGCCCTCAGGTGGCGATAACACACCTAATTTCAGCCTCAATTTAGGCCTAAACATGCCTAAAAGTTCTACATGGTACTGTAGTTCTCTGACATTTTCGATAAATTCCTCTTGGTATGAGTCTTTCTAAATTAGCTCACCAATCTCATCGATGAAGATGATGCAGGGCTGGATTTTTACGGCCAATGAGAAGACAGCAGCAGTCAGCTTCTGGGATTCTCCGTACCACATGTCTGTCAGCGTGGACGCCTGAAGGTTGATGAACTTGCAGCCTGAGGCTTTGGCTGTAGCCTTGGCAATCATGGTCTTCCCACATCCGGGGGGACCAAATAATAAAACACCTGCATGGAAAAAATATGGGAAAGAAAAGATAAATTACTATGTGACTGAACCTCCTGCAACGTTTTTATTCAATTATTCAATTATTTTTGAATGTGCAATACTTAAAGCCTCAAAAATATCCCTTGTTTTGGCAGAATAATAACATTTATAGACAATTTTCTTCTTAAAAGCTTGTTGTAGGATAGTGTAGCTCATATGAAATGATACGGAGGACAGAATTGTTGTCTCATCACAGTTTTCTCTAACATATGCAAAAAACTGAAAATTTGGCTAAACTACCTGCATATTAAGAAAGTTTAATGATATGAATAAACATTTGAGACTAACAATGGAACTGGATTCCCAAAGCAGATAACTTTGGGTGCTTAGTCATACTGAGGCTTTGTGTAAAGCTTTGTGCCAAACAATAAAAACACTCCACAGAAAGTTAAATATTCCTCAAAGTGATGATATGCTGTCAGGCTGCCAAGTGAACAAATCCACCGAGTCTGATCTGGTTTTGGCAAAAACTGCAGCTCTGCATGGAGGCATAATTCAACAGATGGCTTTATAAAGAAAAAAAAACCTAAAAGAATGGCTAAATGTGAAACTAAGGAGGTTTATAAATATAACTGGACCATAACAATGGCTGGATCTTTAATTTTCTACACTTGCAAGCTCTTGGTTTACAGATAACTGTAAATAAATTCTGACTATTAGGTTTAAATGAAAACTAATTCTCTTACGTTGAAGGTCGTCACATCAATCGTGTGCTTACTGTTTAATCACTTTTACAACCAATCCTGTAATGTAAGGACAAAGTACGGGGAAAAGTCTTGCTTAACACAACTAGCCAAATAAATCTCATAATCTCCATCTGATCTTCCCATATGTTTTAGTAGAGAACAGATTGAAGGAAGACGCTTTGATTTAAAAAGTGAGGCAGTGTCTGCAGATGGTAGCAGTAGAGTATCTATGACAAACTGTCCATGCAAAATTTTTAGCGTAATCATATAAACTTTCCCTGTCAGACTTTAATCATGTTACAATACAAAAATAACATAAAATACTAAAGAATGAAATGAGCTTTAAAATAATACACTATTTCACTCTTTGATTCACAGCAATTAATGTAAGAACTTGTACAGTTTCTACAAAGACAACCTAAGATTATTTTATTTCAGACACCCTTACAGGGTCTTTATTCAAGCTGTATGTTTCAAAGATACTTCAGAGAGCACAAACTTCATCTGTAAGGAAGTATACGGGTTGTTTGCAGTCACATGATCATGATTACATGAATGTCAGATGGGGGTCAGGAAGTGAAGACCACCTGTAACGAATCATGCTGTAGTATCGATCAGATAAAATCTACATGCATTGGATATGATCCCTGCACTTCACAAAAATGTACTTCTTTCCCAACGGGTTAACTGTTTTATTTAGCGTGGAGGAAATCAGACCACCTCCAACCTTTCTAGCCAGATGAAGATGGACAGGAGTCTTGAAGAGTCTTTGACTGAGCCATGAAGCTAGCTCAACCTCTTAAACAGCTTTTCTTCCCTATTTTGTCATAATCACACTTTAAACTGACACAGTGATATGCTGATACCCAAATTTGGGGTAATTGACCAGGTAATGATGTGTCATTTATGAATTAGCTGGTTCTACTCAGTGTCTCTTTTATGTGAACCACAGGAGGTGGCTCCTGTTTGAGAATGAGTTTCCTTCCTTCCACTGCCGTCATTATTTAATGCACATTTAAAAAGTCAAACTGCAGGGCTGGTTTCGCTAAGTTTGTAGAGCAGGTGCCCATATGCAGAGGTCCCAGTCCTTGATGCACTTGTTGCAGGACATATTTCCAGTCCTGGCGCTGTCTGGTGCATGTTTTCCCCCACTCCCTTTTCTCATATTTTCTGTCGCTCTTCAGCTGTCCAATCTAATGAAGGTAAACACCCCTAAATTAATCTTTAAAAAGCCAAACTGGTATCAAATGAAGAGGTATTTAGGAGCCAAAAGTCTGACTCTTAATACTGAGTGGAGCCACACTGATTTCCCATCACAGTGATTAAGGCTGAAAGGACATTGGCTGTTGAAACAAAAGTAAGACCAGGATTTACTGTGCCAAACTGTGACTAACTATTCTGAACCAAAGGAGTCTGCCTGGTGGAAAACAGACCATATGTGAGCATTGTCAGACACTGCTTGTCCAGACTTCAGATGAGGGTTTTAAGTCCATGTCTGCTGCTATTTCTCTGTGAGCTTTTTAAACTTTTTGTCTGAATGTTTTGCATTTCAAGGGATTTGTGATGAAAACAACCTTTAATGCCATAACATCATCTTATAAAGTACATGTACAATTTGATCAACATGTTCTGTTAGGATGACATGCTGAGGTACCTTTAGGTGGCTGAAAGAGTCTTGATCCGGTTAAAAGGTGTCTCTTTTGAAAAGGAAGGATGACTGTGTCCTGCAGCTCATTTATAACTTCATCCAGACCTGCTATATCTCTCCAGGACACCTACGGGAGAGTAGACTACTGTGAAATATTCTGTCTAGGAGAGCGAAAGGATCAGAAGAGGGAGTGAGATTGAAAACATCAATAACATCAGCGGAGGATTACAAATGTTACCTTCATCGTCTGTGGGTCAACTAGGTGGCATGCAATGTTCATCTCATACTCTGTTAGTTTGACACCCTCCACGCCGATCCTCTTCATCAGCTGTTCTGCCTGCATGGATAAGACACATGTTTTGATTAAAGGCATAACAAAACTAGCTTATATTTAAAATATTTCAGGTTGTTATCCTACTCTGTTGAAATAAAAGCAGTGAAGCTGGACATGAATTTCTGATTTAATATATATTGAAGTCATGCTTACGTACCCTTTTTTTGGCTTGATTTTTCTGTTTGGAGGTAGGATCCATGGCATCGACAACCCATTTGATGCTGTAGTAAGTTGCTGCACCAAATATGGTTAGCCTGATCAACATGCCCAGCACTTCATTCCTGGACAGCGGCCGCATCAGGGCCTCTCGGGGAAGATCTTTAAACAACATCTCTGCTGGCTGATGTCAGTCCATTGGCTGGATAAAAAAGGGAGGACACACAGTGAGAAATATGAGAACATCAGGTACATTAAAAACAAGTCAGATGAGGTGGGAAAAGCTTGGAAGTTTGCATCTATGATGAAATTTAACAACATTATTTATATTGGGGATGCACAAAATTATTGATGTGATATTAGCTTAAAAAGAGAATTATTGGGGGTGCAGATTGCCTTGTGGTTAAGGCGTACCCCATGTATGTGGGCAGCCTGGGTTCAAGTTTGGCCTGTGGCACCTGCCCTGCATGTCTGTCCCCTGCTCTCTCATCCTGGTTTCAGCCTTTATGAACTGAAGCACAAAATGCCCCAAAACTATAAACAAACAGTGGAAAAGGGGGCATAAGTGTTTAGGCTGGACCAACAGACCTGCATCAGCTGATTTTTTTTTTTAATTCATTTGTTTTACCTCACACTTTAAAATGTGTTTTAAGGATGGAAATCTGTTTATTTGCTCATCCTAAAACTAGTGCTGTCAGTTGATTAAACAACTTAATCTACTCAACTGTAGAATTTGTAGTTCATTTATTGCAATTAATCGCATTTGTCAATAGTTTGAGAAAGACTGAATTACTGGAAGATTTAAAGACAATAGTAACAAAATAATCAAAACGGACATGCTTCTGAATGGTATCAAAATTTTCTACCAGCTTTTGAAACAGAAGAAGTTGAGACAAAGGGCAGACTGTCCATTTACTAATTAATCTAAGACGGTATTACTCTATATAAAACAGACTTTATCCATACATTTATAAAAAATTGAGAGCACAGAGAATTTCTACATGTTAAAATCTAAGTTCGAAAGCTTCCTCAGCTGTTTGTGTGATGGCATCAGAGTGCGATTAATCAGCCTACATTACTCAATCATATTTTTCACCCCTGTGAATTATTAAGCAGGATTAATAAAAAAATCTGACAGCTCCACCTCAAACTTAAACTGTGAGTTTCAAGGACTGAAGTGCTAGTTCTTTACTACATTTAAATATCAGTATCTATATCAGTACGGACTAAAATTATTTTGTATCAGCTACTGGATTTCGACAAGAATCCAATATTGAACATACCTGATTGATATAAGATGGATTTTTAAGTATTAACATTTTACATACAGAAACCACTACTGAAGCTAGAAGATGCACAGTATTATTGCCATGATGTAGGTATCAGCAGTTATTATCTCATCAGATATGAGCATATAAAATCAGCCTCTACGCTGTAAATAATGGTCATAGGAACAAATAAGCTAGTGGAGTTCTGCTTCAGCTGAAGTCTTTTTCTTTATTCATAATCATTCCTTACACTTTAAAGCGTGTTCAAGGACTACATTTGTTAATTTATTCACCCCTAAACTTCACGTATTGTGTGTTTTAAGGATTGAAGTTTTAGCTCTGAACTGCATTCAAATATAGCCTAGGCTTATATTTTGAATGCACCTATATTATAGAGGTATTGATATTAACATCGGCTACAATTACTTTGTAAATACAGGTCTATTAGATATCGGCAAAACTCCAATATTGTGCATCCTTAAATGATATCATATGACAATTTTTAAGGTGTAAATGTTTAACACACTGAAACTAAAATACACAGCACATGAAGCAGACGGTTGTCTAGTTTGAACAATTCAGAAAGTTTGTGGCTATTAACATGACATATAGGTTTTCAATAAGGTGAAATAACGACAATGCACAGAATTAGACAACATATCATGAGTTATGGCCATTTTTCGTTATCTAACCTCAGCATTTGTACAACAGAGCATTACGAATTAGATTTCTAAGCCCGGGTTTGTCGTTAAACGACAATTCTCCCACTAAAAGCCATCATCTTGTTCATAACACTTTCTACAAACGATATGTGAACAGGTTTAACATGAGCCAACACCTCTGAGTGAATAGTTATATTCATGATGTAATATAAAGGAAGAAATCCTATTAATTCGCCTGTTAGCACCTCAAAGCTAATGCTAACGCTGAAGCTACCTAGCAGTTAGCTGTGACTTTACCTGTAGAGGTGACGCACTGAAGCTAACGGCTACGTTTTCCCCTCAGACGCTGTATTCCGGTACTCATAAATGTAACATCCTTCTTCAGAAAGAGAGACTAAACAGTGCTACTTGTCAGGGTAACAGATGTGCCACAACAACATTAGCAAAGACGGTTGCATCATGTTTAGTAACCCGGGAAGGGACAAACTGTTTAGTTCCGTGGAGTGTTTGGTTCCACTTTCACTTCATTTAACCACTAGATGGCAGTGTTCACATAGAAAATACAGCTAGCAGCACCATGGACAGCAGAAATATTACAGCAGCTGGACTGAAAGAGAAGTCAACAGATGTAGTACAAACAATTAACTGATGTGATGGGTTTTAATTTCACTTTGATGCAGTGGTAGAATGTTTAAAAGATTAAAGAGCTGTTTGGTCTTGACAGTTTAAGTCAGATATATTTCATTAGCAGAGATGCTTCTATTGAGTAAATCTCCTGAATTGCAAAAGTCCAACATTAAGTTTGAAGTTTTATATTTTTGAAACTAGACTGAACGTTTGTGCACATTATTCAAAATAAGAAAATATGATCAGACCTTATTAGAATAAGCACATTCAAAGCGATATACCTTTGTTGGGCCTATTAGCACTGATATGTTAATCTTGATGAGATTAAAGGGCTATTCCAGTATTTTTTAAAGTTGGGTTTTTTAAGGCAGTGGTTGTCATTGTGGTGGTGGTATCCTCTTGGGAGTCATGGGACTCTGAAAGGGGGTGGCCAGATGCTTAAAAAAAAAGAATCTCAGAAAATATTTTCAAATTTTATATTTTGCCCCGTTTTAATCAAAATATATGCCTAAAATTAGTTAAATGTTAAATTGTCATAAGGTGAGATTTATGCTGAAATCAAATTAATGTTTAAGAAGTCCTTAAAATGTAAGTCTGCATATGACTATTGTTGAATTTGCATGGCTGTGTTCAACTATGCACCCTGTTCTCACACATCTTTATTTTGGGGCTCATGGGCTGAAAAGTTTGAGATACTTAGCATTAGTAGTGGCATTAGCCTACAGAGATTACCGTTAGCTTTGCCCCTTCAAACAGGATGTGCTTGGGGAATCTAAGCTATACAGAGCTACAGATTTATAGTTAGTTAGATTTATATAAAAAGTTTAAGATAAAAATGGGCAAAAAAAAACCCCAAACAATGCTGGCTTGGTTGTACATTTCATTCGTTTCATTGTTTCATTTCTGAAACGCTTAGTTTTCACCCAGAAAGCCTCTGTGTCTGGCACTATTTGGCAATACAAGCTTTGGGTTTTCAGCTACGTGTTCTTCTGCAGGAGGCTCAGAGAAAACAATAATAATAATAATAAAAACCTAAATCTTGTTATTCCAGCTGAGTTCTTAACTCCAGCAGGTGACATAACTGTGCCACCTGTAGCTTGTCTAATTATCAGCTATTAAAAGAACAAAGTGACTTACTTGGATTACAAATTTCCACTCAGCTCTTCTGGTTGGGGTCGGTTTCTCCAATTTATCTTCAGAAAGTTGAAGAAGGTCCATAAAACTCCAGAGTTTATTAAGACAGGGGAGGGATGGTGTTAAGTCCCACTTGTGACAACAGTGTTCGTGGACATGGGCTCACAGCTGACACACCTACACCAGCAGGTAACTCAGGATTTCTCCTGCTAATCAGTCTCCACTGAAGCTTCTCTCTTCTCTCTTTATTTCCACTGAGTCTCCATCTGCAGAAGTTGCTCTGTGTACTTCAGCTCCTTAAAGTATCCCTGGTATCCACAATAAAAGGCACATCATTGTCACCTGACTCCCTCATTGTACTTTTGTTTTAGCTTAGCTTTTTGGCTCATTTTACCCCCTAAAACTTATTAAATTATGTAGAGCAACTGTACCCATCTGCTACACTGTATAGCCCAGCTTCTCAAAGCAAATCCTGTTTAAATGTGAACTGTGTAAAATTTAGCTTTGTAGCATTTAGCTTAAAAATGAAAGTAGGCCTATCTAAACTAGTGTTTAATCAGCTGAATCTATAAAAAATGTTTTACAATTATTTGGACCCTTCTGTGGTACTAAAAACATGCAAGATGCAAAAATTCAAGAAGATGGAGGAATAACTATCATAAATAATAATAATAATAATAATAATAATAATAATGTTTATTTGTATAGCACTTATCATAACCAATGTTACAAAGCGCCTCACAAAAGCATCGATGTCCAACAATGAAAACAAACAACCAGACAAAATATGGAGTTAAAAGTTAAATACAAGAGGCAATAGTAACAAATCAAAACTGACTATGTAGAAGAATAAAAGGGAAATGAAAAAACTGCTGAAATATTAAAAAACAATCATCTTAGACAAGGGATGGTTGATGAAACACAATTCACAACAAGCCTTTCCAATAGATATCTGATTTTAAAAGAGATTTAAAAGAAGACGGCTTGTTTTGCAATATTTATTCATATTTAGATTAGAAACATCCCACCCACACACATTCATGGAGTGGACAAAACAAGACAAGCTAGCTGCATGCACAATCACAAACGTTATCATAATGCCTAAACATCCCACTAAAAAGTTCCCTTGTAAATTCCTGAAAATTCCACATATTTGAATGCAAATCTCCACTAAAAAGTCATACCAAAGTCCTCATAATTTATAAACACATTCTCCAAAATGTCATGAACATTAAAAAAAAAAACAAAAAAAAAACAAACTAACAAAAAAAATCCCAACCATATTCCAAAAACTGTACAAATACATTTCTCTAATTTCAATGAAATAGACCAAACTTTTCCAGAAAAATCTTCAAAAAATATCCTGAATAAATAAATAAATAAATAAATAAATAAATAAATAAATAAATAACATTCCCTTGTTCCCACGAAAATTAAAAAAAAAAAAAAAGAAAAAAAAATCAAAGCAAATTCCACCAAAAATTCTAATCAAACTCTCAAAACTATAAAAACATTTCCACTACATTTCTGTGAAAAATTCCCTAAAATATTCAAAAAGCTTGCCTCCAACATTTTGAGCATAAATTAAACTTTGATGGACATTCTGGACAAAAATCTAGAACAGGGGTGTCAAACTCCATCACAGCAGGGGCGGGATTCTGGATTCAGGACTAATCTGAGGGCCTAACAGGGTCACCTTTTTAACCAGAAACTCATCATTAATAAAATATGAAAAAAACCTTAGCACTGATGATAAACATGATTTACAAAGTTAAAAAGATAAGTTAAAAGGCTCACAATCTGAGAAAAGTAAATTTATTAGTTCAAAAAGGTCAAAACATGAAAGTGAAATTGAAAAATAATGTTTTTTAAAGGCAAATATATTAGAAAGAAAGTCAAAATCATCAGTTTAAAAGGTCAAAATATGGAATAAAATTTGTAATCATGAAATTAAAAGTCAAAATATGACTCAAAATTTATTGTGAGTCTAAAAGGTCAAACTATGAGTTTATGAAGTCAAAGTTTGGAGTTGAAAATATGAGATAAAAAACACAAAATAATTGGTCAAAATATGACTTAAAAATTAGAATTATGAATCTTAAAGCTCAAAATATTATATAAAAAGTCAAAATTATGAGCTGAAATGCTCAAAGTATGAAATAAAAAGTCAAAATCCTAAGTTTGAGTTCTGACTGTGAGATGCTAAATTTAAAATGTGAAATTAAAACACAAATTAATTTCTTTTCCCGCATTCCTGTCATCTAAATATTTTTACTCCTTAATTTTTCAGATTTCGTGACTTAACAAGGAAATCTTAAATCATCAGGGATTAGTTGACGTTTTTATACTTGAGGAAATCTGCAGACCTCAGACTGATGGGCCAGTTCTAACAGAAATTTGAGATCATCTCGCGGGCCGGGTTTAACTGTTCCACGGGTCAGATCTGGCCCCCAGGCCTTGAGTTTGACACCTGTGGTCTAGAACCTTCAAATATGTTGTAGGAAAGTGAAAATTTTGTGTCCTGTAGTGTGCATTCAGGGTCTTAGGAGGTAAATTGATAGGTACTTTTAAAACTTGCAAACATTCTGCATATTGCACAGCAGAAGAAGCTTAAATCAGCCTTAAGTGACCAAATATAACATAACGTAAATGACTGTGGAATAAATTACACCTAAAGCTTTATTTATTTTTTCACTTTGTAAAATCATGTAATTTCAATTATGTTATCGAGACTGTCACAGAATTGGTCGCCCTTCAGCAGTGAGCATAACATTTTCTATATGTAAATATAAATATCTGTAATTATAGACAGTAAACGCCCACACGTGTCCTGAGGTTAGTAACGTGTTAGTGCTCCCCCCGTAGATATTTCTAATCTGAAGCGTTAATCTGTGTTTGGTTTACTCTCATTTTCAGTTTTGTGTGATGATAGATGATTCCATCCTCTCAGCAGCAGCCTCAAAGATAAGGCTGGAACGAATGGGCTTCTCCTGCAAGCAATTTATCACACACGGGCCAAAGGGATTGCTAATTGTCACAGAATCTGCTGCTCGTTTCACAGCTGGTCTCTGCTTTAGTTTTACACCTGAAATAGGGAGTGACACCCCACGAGAGGAAATGTAAATACAAATCCACTAAAACTCCATAATTTAATGTCTTTGCCTTAGATGTTTAATAAATACAGGCTTTTTAATGACATTTCCCCAAGACTCAGAGTTGTTTCACAACCTGAATGCCACATCTTAAGCAAAAACGCAATATTCACAACACACAGAAGATGAGCAATCTGGCCCGGTTTAGCACACTTCTCTGTGAGCATAATTAACTGGATTTGGAACAATGTGCTACAAAGGGAGGATTGGCTTTTTTTCCTCCTTTTTTCGCTGTACACTTGTGTCGTTTTAAACCTCCAAATGCTTTCCTCCCTTTGTTGTCCAATTAGTTTTCCAAATTGGATGCTAAATTGCATCCTGCACTGTTCCAGTCCTAAACGTCCAGCAAAGAGAAGTCCCCCCTTGTTGAGGAAAAATGGCACATCAGCTGCTATTGCACACACCTTTGGCTGTGAAAAGGCTTCATAAAAAGCTTTAATCCCCCTGTACTGCAGCAGCGAGTCCCTGGAGATAGCAGCCTGACAGGGCCATTCTGATGGGTCTGGGCATGAAAGCGCAGGCTCGTGTATCTGCAAAGTGCAGCCGAGGCTCCCACAACGCCTCACACCTCGCCTAAACACCCGCTCTCAAGCTGGTAGGACAAAGAAAAAAAACCCACATTTAGCTCTCGTGGCTGTCACGGCTGAAATCAAACTCCACTCACACTTTTTACACGCCAAAGCTGGTCTCTTTGGAGGAAACAGGCAGCCAGATGATTGTTTGGCAGCAAAGATATATCAATCCCTGCTGATGGCTCATGCTTGAGCTATTATGTCTTATTGTTTTACTCTTTTACACAAGGGTTACAACTGAACAGTAAATGTTTATCTACCTTTTAACTGCGGGAGTTTAACTGCTTAACACTTGAGTAAATGTTGGCCACAAGCAGCAGTTAATTACCCCTTCAATCTCACAGGAAGAGATTTTTTATCTTCAGCAGGATAAGGAATCATTTGGGAGTGGATTATTTATTTGCCTGTTAGCCAGAGGAAGCCAAAGGATTTATTTTTGAAAACACTAAGTGCTGGAAGTGGACAGCAGAGCGTATGCCTTTTTGAGCATAAGTGGACTGTGCTTTTTGGTGCGTGCGATGGTAGTTATGTTTTTGCTTTATAAAGGAGACTGCGAATGATGACTGTGAATGGAGAGAGAAAATAGAAAAACTTTTCCTCTCATTCTGCATTTTCAAGTCTTAAATTGTGGTTTTATCATTAACTTGTTCAAAAACTAAAGCTTTGAATGCCAGCATAGCAAAAACGACCGAACACTTGGTGGCCAGTTTGAGATTAATTTTCCTTTTTATTTTCTAGAGGTGTCCTTAAAACCTTCTAATAGGCCGATTACCTTACTGTCTGAAGAGGAAATAAATTTCAGAATGAGGAAGAACATCCATTATAAAGCTTCAGTTTGTAGATTTTAGAGTAGACAACTACTCTTCTGTTATATATATATATTTTCAGCTCTTTCCAAGCCCAGCCACAAATTCTCTACACGACTGAGGTCTGGGCTTTGACTCAGCCACTTCAGAACGTTCACCTTTAAACCTTTTTGTGTAGTTTTCACTGAAAGCTTTGGCTCATTGTCTTGCTAGAAAATAAATCTTCTCTCAAGCTGTAGTTCTCTTGCAGACTGAATAAGATTGTCCTCCAGGATTTTCCTATATTTTGCCACATTCATTTTACCCTCTACCTTTACAAGCCTTCCAGGCCCTGCCGCTGAGGAGCATCCCCACAGCATGATGCTGCCGCCACTGTGCTTCACAGTGGTGATGGTGGTGTGTTTGGTGTCCGCCAAACATAGCGCCTTGATGGCCAAAATGACCACTTTGGTCTCATCAGACCAAAGAACTTTCTTCCACCTGACCATGGAGTCTCCCACATGCCTTCTGGTGAACTCTAGTCCAGATTTAATCAGAGTTTTCCTCAACAGTGTCTTTCTCTTTGCCTCTCACTCATAAAGCTTTGGCTGGCGAAGAACTCGGCTAACAGCTGTTGTATGCAGAGTTTCTCCTATCTCAGCTGCTGAAGCTTGTAACTCCTTCAGAGTAGTCACAGGTGTCTTGGTGACCTCTCTCACTAGTCTCATTCTTGTCCTCATTTTGTGAGGACGGCTTGATCTTAGCAGATTTACATGTGCCAATTTCCTTCCATTTCTTGATTGACTGAAATGTAATGAAGCTTGCGAGAAGTTCAGTCGATAATCTCGAGCGCAATGATTCACAACTAACATGCATCTTAATCAAATCACATGACTCACATCCTCCTAAATTAGCGGTCTTTTTAAGCTGCAAACTTTCCGGTCTGTTCCTCAGCCCTGGATCAGCACTGTGCCCTCCCTTTCAGCCCACCTCTGCCCCTGCGTCCACCTGTTGGCTCTGACTGGGGGTTTAAGCTTTTATCTCATCACCCCTTAAATTCTGTATGTAACAATTTATGAAGAGTGATTAAGTCGGAGCCTGACGCCAAACAAAATGCTTAAACAAACTACAACGTGAGATTATTGGCTTAACTCTATTTATTTAAAAAGATAAATCCATCTTAGATTTTTATCACATTTAGTCCCCACATCATTACGCAGCACTTTAACAGTGTTGATAGTTCAGTAGAAGTGTTTTTAGATGACGAGTGTTGGTTGGAGAATTGTCTGTCCTGGTTGTGCAGCAGCTGTTCAGGAAGTGTTCAATGCCTGTGATTGAAACATAGGAACAAAGCTGATTTAACTGAACTCTGGGGGATGTTCAGTGTCTCAGAATATTTTTTGTTTCCATCCCCTGACTTATTCTTTTAAAAACCTTTTCTTTGAGTTGCTTGGTGTGTTCTTTTGTCTTTATGGTGTAATGGTAGCCAGGAATACTGATTAACCAGTGACTGGACCTTCCAGACACAGGTGTCTTTATATGACAGTCAATTATTTCACCTTACATGTTTTTGTTTAATTGCAATTACTTTGTACAAGACTGTTGTCACTTTGACATTAAAGATGTTTTTTTTGTCAAAAAAGCCACGTCATTTTGACTGTGATTGATTTATCAAACCAATAAAAGGGTAAAACATTAAAGGAGGTGAATACTTTTCATAGGTATTGTAAATCTGCTGAGAGTAATATTGTTCCATCTATAAATCTAGCTACGACTGCCTTAAATTTAACCCGTATTAGCTTGTATAGCATATGGCTTACGTACACAGCTAACAAAGGAGAAATTGCTTATAAGGCTGAAGTTCCTGTTTCAAAATTCTCAGCATTATTTCATGTAATAGAATATTCTTCTTTGAACCAATATTTGTTAGATTTTTATTTCCCATCCCCACATTTATCTGCTCCCAACATCCAAAAACCAGCTGTTTGCAACAACAATCCCTGTCACAAATACAACTGTCCTTGGTGATATTCTGTCTTGCTGCATCAGAGATCTTTGTTCTGAACCGGGCTTTAGAGCAAAGGTGGCAGACAAGTTCTGATGAACTTCTAAAAGCAATATTCTTCAATCAGTTTCAAGTTACAGTATGTACCTTAAAGTTGATTCAGTTGTTTCTGTTTGTCCTTTAGGCCAAAGAAATTATTGGAAAGCATGTTGATTCTCCTTTAGTACTCATATGATGAAACTCCATTATTACAGGCAGTATCAAACATGGACGTAGTCTCAGTGATGGCGCATTGACTGGGGTAGCCATATTGGAGATGCTGTCTCAAACCAACTTTTGGTCGACCTAGTACCAGGCAATAATCTAGAGATAAGGTGGGTCCCAAAGACTCCTTGCAAACAGCTACAACATGCCCACCCTTCAGTAAACTTAGCCCTGATTATGCATAACTTGTATCGTTCACAAATCAAAGTACTGTAGATTAGTGGTACAAGTATCCCCCCTTCAGGAGCTACACAGACCAAATTCATTTTTCAAACCACAGTAAGAACATTAAATTCTTCAGGCATTGTGGAATGGCATTGTTTGGCACTACCTGTGCTTTCAGCCAGCCGAAACAAAACCTTACAAATGGATGAATTGGCCAGGTTTCATTTCTTTCTTCAGGCAGATCTGTCAGGCAAAGCTCCATTCTGAAACGACTGTGCCAAGTCTGAGAATGAATGAGCCAATCAGTGTCCTTCTAGGAGAACAAGGCAGCAGCAGGTGTGGTTTAGTTTTACTGCAAACCTGCAAACAGCGATGATTGGTTAAGTGATTAGCTCAGATGTAGCTATGGCAGCAGTTTAATCAGTGCTGGACAGTTCTTCATTTAAAAAAAAGGGGGGCAAAGAACCACACTGAAAGATTTTCTTGGTGAAAAGGATTTTTTGTTCTTCTCCCGATCAGCTCTAGGATGAGTTTGTAGTAATTAAAAACGTGGTTTAGTTTTACTGTACTAGGTTTAGTCTGTGAACAACAGCTGCTGCCAGTAAAGTGATAAAATTGGATGTAGCTACAGCAGCAGTTTTACCAGAACTGGACAACATTTCTTTATTTAAAAGAAGAGCAAGAATTATTACTAGAAGCTTTTCTTGGCAGAGAAGTTTCTCCCCCTCTTTCACTGCGTCTCCTGACAGTGAAGTTCCATCGGCCAATCACAGCACCCCTTGGGGAGGGCCGTATGTGCCTGTCTGACTGCGAACAAACTTATTTGGCTCCTAATACTTTAACTCCATAAAAAGCTTAGTCCCTTTCCAAGAAACCCAAGATCATAATAAACAGGAGAAGATGGGTCATAAGTGAAGAAGTGGCAACGCTGGAAAGCTGGATTAAAACCAAAAACATTAAGAAGTAGACGTGGCTAAATGCAGCAAAATTATGTTTTTACCAGCTCACAGTTCAGTGTAAACGAGCCAGGTAGCGATGACACAGGTAAGCTAATAGAAGTCATGCTTCATTAATCCCTGAAGGGAAATTCACAGTTTACACTCTTGTTGAACATGCTGCACACACACTGAAGCCCCTCTGTGAGCTGTTCAGTGCCTTGCTCAAGAGCACTTCAACAGTGCTTGCCATGTGTCCAGCCACGAGGCCAAAGTCCAGATATGGTCTGACCAGGACTTGCACCATCAACCCTTCAATCCCAGCTGAAGTCCTTACAGACTGAGCTATTGACACCCCAGTAGTGACAATGCCAAATAAGCAATACAAAACACAACATACTGTATAACACGCAGACCCTGTGCCAGTTTATGAATGAATTCACTGAATTGCTTGGTTCTATAAAGCTTAATAGGGAAAGTTCTATGCAAATAGTAGCTCTTTTAGAGATAGAACTGAATATGAAATACTGCCATGCAGTCCCACTTCCAGTTTGTTGTATAGAGTGAGAGTGATGAAGCACAGCCATAATCCTAATTATCATAAGAAAGTTTTTAAACTTGATTTTTGTGTTAGTCACAGTGCCAGGACCAAGTAGTATGCAGAGTGCATGACACCAGTGAGCTGTCCCGGGTTAGGGTGCATTTCCTCTCAAGTTGCTTAGTGACCTTAATGCTTTCTTTTTGTTTTTTTTGTTTTTTTTAACCTGGGATCCTAGGTTAGGCAGACTGTATAGAACCAACTACCGTGGTTTAGGCAAGAGAATAAATGCCTGGACTAAAATTTAAGACTAAAATGTGAGGAGTTTTTGTGGACCAAACCTAGACTAAAGTGTTTTGAGTTTTTGTCGACTAAAACTACAGTCAAGGATGAAAGTATTGGCAGCCCTGGAATTTTTTCCCAAAAATAAACAATTTTTCCCAGAAATTGTTGCAATTGAAATCATTCACTTCCTATAACCATCAACAAGCTTCTTACACCTCTCAAGTGGAATTTTGGACCACTCTTCTTTTGCAAACTGCTCCAGGTCTCTCAGATTTGAAGGGTGCTTCTTGCAACAGCAGTTTTGAGGTCTCTTCATAGGTGTTCAATGGGATTTAGAGCCGGACTCATTGCTGGCCACTTCAGAACTCTCCAGCTTTGTCTCCAATCATTTCTTGGTGTTTTTTGAGGTTTGTTTCAGGTCATTGTCCTGCTGGAACACCCATGACCTCTGACACAGACCCAGCTTTCTGACACTAGACCCTGCATTGCAGCCCAAAATCTTTTGATAGTCTCCAGATTTCATGATTTCTTGCACACAGTCAAAGCACCCAGTGCCAGAGGCAGCAAAACAACCCCTAAACATCCTTGAACCTCCACCATGTCTGACTGTAGGTACTGTGTTCTTTTCTTTGTAGGCCTCATTCTATTTTCTGTAAACAGTAGAATGACGCGCTTTACCAAAAAGCTCTACCTTAGTCTCATCTGTCCACAAAATGTTCTCCCAGAAGTACTGAGGCTTACTCGGTTAATTTTTGCAAACTCCAGTCTGGGTTTTTATGTCTGTTAGTCAGCAGTGGGGTTCTCCTCGGTCTCCTGCCATAGCGCTTCATCTCATTCAGATTACGACGTATGGTCCCAGCTGACACTTTTGCACCCTGAGTCTGCAGGACAGCCTGAATTTGTGTGGAAGTTGACTGAGGATGTTTATCCACCATTCCAACTATTCTGTGTTGCATTCTTTTGTCAATTTTTCTCTTCTGTCCACATCCAGGGAGATTAGCTACAGCTCCATGGGTTATAAACTTCTTGATTATATTACACACAGTGGACAAAGGAACTTCAAGATCTCTGGAGATGGTCTTGTAACCTTGAGATTGTTCATATTTTTCCACAATTTTGCTTCTTAAGTCCTCAGACAATTCTGGGCTCTTCCTTCTCTTCTCCATGCTTGGTGTGACACACACAGGCACACAACACAAAGGCTGAGTCAACTTTTAGACATTCAAATTGGCTTCAGGTTTGATTTCTAGATTGCCAGCACCTGTTACTGCCACAGGTGAGTTTAAATGAGCATCACGTGCTTGAAATAAAATGATTTCCCCACAGTTTTAAAAGGGTGCCAATCATTTTGTCTGGCCCATTTTTGAGTTTTGTGTAAAATTATGTCAATTTTGGCTTTTTCTTCTGTTTTTTTTTGTGTTGTTTCAATGCACATAAATGAACTAAACACGTGTATACCAAAAACATTTGTAATTGCAACAACTTCTGGGAGAAATGTTATATTTTCTGGAAAAATTCCAGATGTGCTTATTCTTTTGTCCATGACCATAAACTGAAACTAGACTAAAACTATAAAAGGTAGAAATGACTAAAATGTGACCAAAACAAAGAGGCATTTAATCTAAAGACAAAGACTGAGGCTAAAATTAAATTTAAAAAAGCATTCTTAAATCACTCAGAGTTGTTAGCTACAAAAAAATGATGAACTCCATGATATCACTAATGTCAGAAACAAAATGTATTGCTTCGCTGGTTCTCTTCTAGTGTGCTGATCGCTTCCTTTTTCCACATTTATTTTGGAACCAGTTACTCCTGAACACGAATTAAATGATCCACGTTGATTCTACGACAAAAGAAAACTTATTTTCATCATTTGATAAAGTTGAAAAGATTTTGCAAAGGGTGCTAAAGCCCCCCAGGCATCCTGCACACGCTGTTCCTTCTGCCTTGCTAACTTATAATTGATCATAATCCACTGTCATGAGCAGATGATTACAGCTGTAGTTAGAGATTGACATTTTCCTCCAGATTCTTCTAACTTCACCACCATAGTTACAGAGCCACTGAACAACAGAAGAGGTAAAAAAAAACTTCTTAAAAAGGAGAAATAATTTGTTTTCTTCCTTCTCCTCCATCACCGAGACACCTGAGAAGACTCTGCATTCCCAATGGCACATCAATCCATGCATACAGATGAGGCCGGTGTCAGGCTTCTTGTCCTGAGGAGGAAATCGGTTTGTTTGGTGAATCAGTGAGGCAGAAATCTGAGGTAAATAAAAAGTTCTGAAATATTTCCCTCCATTGCACCAGCTCCTGAAGTTTGTATTTTTAGTTTACATCTGTGAAGCCAAGAATCCAATTATCCACTGAAACCAAGAATTACATTATATTCTTAAACATTGCAACACTTATGTAGAAAAACATGGAAAATTTCCCAACAGTGGTGCATAATAACACAATGACATTAGCAGTTCTGTGAAATTCAAACACACTGTCATATTAGGAGTATCTCATGAAGGAATCTCTCACTGACGTGGCGTAAAAGTTGGAAAATGGTAGGCATCATCCAAGAATAAAGGTGTAAAATTCTGCAGCCTACAGACACTGATAGCAGCCATGATGCTTGTCACATCGGATGCATTTTAAACACCTCTTCCTCCGCTACGTGTCGCATGAAAATCTGTTATCACCCAGCATCAGTGACGGGCTGCAGCCCTCCTCATCTGCTTTTAAAATGACAAGTTTGCCAAGCGTGTTTGTGCTGCAGCTCATATCCACAGGCTCAGAGTTTCTGTGCAAATCTCCGGTCTGAATATCATAATCACTGAGAGATGAAAAGGGTAATGCTTGCACACAACAGGTTTTGTGACATTTAATTGCTTCTGTTTACATTTTATGTCCAGCTGACTGATCAGATGAATTGAAAGCTAATTTTCTTGCTTTTCCCCCCCTACAGTTATTAGTCTGCCTCGTAGATGTACGAAAAGAGGTCACTTGTTCTAAGTGGGGGTTCTTTTTATGCATTAATATGACACATTACCCTGTAGAGTGTGAGATTATACCGTCATCATTAAATTTAACAGCAGCAGGGACTTGACAGTTTAAAAGATTTAAAATACCTCTGAAATAAAACATAACATTTATGAACTCTGCTTCCGTGTCGGATAAGTCTTTAAACTCCGTCTCAGCTCTGTGCTTCACTTCTGACCATTATGATTCATGCCATTGACTTCTGAGGCCTGCAGAAGAAGCTTTACGTAAGATCATGAGTTCTGCTGTAAAGCCCACACTAAACTTGAGCTTGCATCCAACACAGTTACCTTTGTGACTAACCATCTAATGGCCTGTGGCTTGTACCACAAGTTGGGAAAAATGTTGATGTGATGAGATTTACTATCAATAGTGTGTTTGTTGTGTTGTTTCAAAGCTGACTGAATGCTTTGTACAGTCTCATTCTTTTTTGGGTTGCTCCACTCTGATGCCTTATATCTGAGGTTCCTGATAAGAAAATAAACCTGGTGCTTGTCCAAAGCAAAGCAGAATGGGATAGTGCTGTGGCCGACTCAGGATATTTAAGGGGCAGGAGTGAGAGGGCCCATTTTCAGGCATTTTATCCAGATTTGTCCCCGGAAAGACACCCTAGAAGGCACAGACCATTTTTCCACTGCACTGGGGAAGCCCAAAGAGGAGGCTATCAAGTTGTTCCCACCCTACACACTAAAGCTGGCAACCTAGAGGGCAATTTGTCACCGGACAGCCTCCCTCGAGGTCCTTTGTTACTAAAGAGGCCCTCTAGTGGGCAATTTGTCACTAGATGGGCACGGTAGAGGGCCCTTTGCCACTGGAGAGGCATTATAAAGGAGAGGGACCTGGAAGTCGGACAAAAATGGGACAGGACATTGGCTGGCTGGCTGGACCGCCGTTGTCGCCGCCATGTTGCCAGAGGCAAGTCTGCTACGCCTACTGCAGTCAATCAGATTAATATGTATATATAGATATATAAATACAAAATACAAAGTATCTTTACATAAATGAAACTGTATTATATATAAAATTATCTTATTTTAAATCATGGATTACATCTTATCCTTTCACTGAGAAAATAATAGGAAGCAGATTCTGCTTTTATGTTTCACTGTCAGTTATTATTTTAACATGGATCATTTATTATGAATGATTCATTAAAATCCATGCAATCTTGTCGTTTGAGCTTTTTATTCTAAAAACTTGCACAATCCTTGACTACTGTACTGAATGACATAGCAGACTTGCCTCTGGCAACATGGCGGCAACGTCGACGTCCAGCCAGCCAGCCAATCTCCCATCGCATGTCTGTGCTCAGTGATAAGGGAATTTGCATCATAAATTGATTCATTAAAATTAATGTAACGTTATCTTGTTAACCCAAAAACTCACCTTTTTTTCTTCTACTTGTATTTCCTTATGTGGCTGACTTGCCTCTATTAATATGGCAGCGAAACACAGAGAAAACAACAAAGAAGACGTTCAGTTCAAGTGACTTCCATTATGAAGGGCATTTTTTCACTGAACTGCCTCCATAGGGGGCACTTTGTCACTGGACTGCCTTCCAAAAGGGCACGTTGTTACTAGAGAGGAACTTAAGAGGGCATTTTATCACTTTACAACCTCCCCAGAGGGCCCTTTATCACTGGAGAGGCACCCTAGAGGGCAGTTTGTCTTTGAAGAGGCACCCTAGAATGCACAATGTTGCTGGACAGGCACCCTAGAGGGCAGTTTGTCTTTGGAGGGGAACCCTAGCAGGCTTTTTGTAACAGGACTGTTACCTTGAAGGGCACTCTCTCACTCAGAGGGCAACCTAAAGGGTCAGTTGTCACTGGAGGGGCACCCTGGAGAGCAATTTCTCATGTATTGTCCTCTGACAGGATAGCTTTTTGATCCTGGAAATAAACATCACGTGGCGTTTTGTCACCAGACAGACAACCCTCAAGTGCACTTTGCAACTGGACGGGCACCCTAGAGGGCAATTTGTCCCTGAATGGGCACCATAGAGTAAACTGTAATGAGACAGGCACCCTGGAGGGCACCATGTCTTTGGAGGGAAACCCTACAGGGCAATATATCACCAGACTGACACTCTAGAGCAGAGGTTTCCAAACTTTTCAGCCCTCGACCCCCAAAGTAACGGTGATGATGACCGGGGACCCCCAATGTCCCGAAGTTTGGTTGATTAATTTGATTAACGGGTGAAAGCATTTTAATGCTGTTTGTTACAGTGCTGGGATTAGTTTAGGGTAAAAGAATTTCACTAAATTGTTTGAGATGTAATTAAGAGGATTGATATCTCTCTTTAATCTGTATCCCAAATATGATGCAAGAGTAAGAGGATTTTTCTTCATGCTAAGCTAACAGACTATGAATGTTTCTTGCACACATGAGAGGGATGTAAATATTTAAAACTTCTTTCTGGAAAAAAAAAGGATTTACTGTCTGTTCTAAAGTTAGTGTTTATAGGATCAGGTCTCAGACTCTTAAGGGGGTAGACTTGAGTAGACTATAACCTGTAGTTGTTTTCGTAGTAAAATCACTAATGGTCACCTCTTCATTTGTTCCAGTAAGCTTTAGTGTTCCAACTACCTACAGTATCTCTGGCTAAAGTTCTACCTGTCACATGGAGCAACTTAGGCCATGCCTCCACACATCCACCAAGATTATGCCCAAGCCCAACCACAGATAAATGGGTCCTCCTTAAGGTGGCCTTAACAACTTTTCAGGCGATTGTAAAGTCGCAGACAAATTCCAACGTCAGAGTAAAATCATGAGAGTTTTGCTAAAGTTGCAGTGCACTGCTGTGATTTCAGTCATTAGGTGTAAGGTAGTCATAAGACTCAATCTGAGCAGTTTTAAGGTAGTCTTTCTTTAGTCTTGGCGTTACGATAATATAAAAGGTGTTTGATTTTCGGAAGTTTTTAGTCTGGTCGTATGCAAATTGTGTTTTTCAGTGACGCGACCATCATCCACAACCAATTGGAGCCAGTGTTGTGCATCAAATCACTTCATTTTTCAAAACATGAACGTTAATGTATTTCAGTCTGAAGCAGCTGAATATCTGCTCAGAACTCAAGAGATGGAAAAAACTTTTCTGGTCAGAGCTGCAGTCAGATCTCTGCACTTTTGTCAGAGTCATTCCAGGCTGATATAACAGGTACGGTAAACCTTTACTGGGTCTTTCAAAGTGAAAGCCCCATCATTTTGTTTATGTGGTGAAACAACCTGAGTTTTCATATGGTAATTTTATTCTTTGGTAGTTGCAGAGCTGCTTTTTTTTTTTTTGCAGGAATCATATTCTAGTCGTTAGTGTTGTACTCAAGACCACACTATCAGAGACCAAGACTTGCCCGAGACCAAAGTGCACCGAGACCAAGACAAGACCAAGACTTTTGGGGATTAAGACTGAGTCAAGACCAAGACCAAGACAAGCTTAGACTGAGACAAGACCAACACCATAAAAATAAATTTCAGTGACAAGGTTGAACAGTTAGAGAGAATTCTCTCATTAATTTTAGTTTTCTTTGAAATAAATCTGACAGATAAAAACAAGGTGTCTGCAACTCTTTCAAAGCAAAACATGAAAAAATCTCATGTCTTAACAAATTTGTTCAACTAACTTCTTGTAAAAATAAATCCTTGTATGTATTTAAAAGCCACTGACAAGTCTTGAATTATTCTGAATATCTGAAAATATGTTTATCTAGATTTGTGAGGTGAATGAGGCCTAAAGAACATGTTCAGAGGTTTTAGAAATAAGATGACTAAAAATAAGATGGACTGATGTCCAAGTTTTTTGCAGGTTTAGATATTTGTTGTTTTAGCAAGTGCCTCCCCTTATAGTCACATTAATGAAGTCAAAGAATAGCAGATCAGTGCTGGTCTCAACTGGTCTTGATGGAAAATTCCAAGTCCGGCCAGTCCGGGACTGAGACAAGACCGAGTAAAAAAGATCTGACAAGACTAAGACATTAAAAATGTGGTCTTGAGAGCGGTCTCAAGACCAAGACTATTCTTGAGTACTACAACACGACTAGTCGTGTACTTGGTGACCCCCCGTCTGTGAAATCTTAATCTGAGACTAAAAATTTGGCTCTTGCTGACAAATTGTCTTTAGATGTTAGAGGGCCTGAGATGTCAGTCTTTTTAAATTCTTTAGAGAGTTTTAGCAAAGTCTTGCAGTGTAAGGCCAGCCTTAGAAGTAAGTTTGATAATAATGGGTGCATGATGGGTCAGGAACATTAGCACTAGCCCCCTGGCTACCATTTGCCTCCTGGTCCTGGTCTGATTAGCTTTTGCTGCTGACTGAATAAGACTCTGTTTTAGCGCTGGCAGTGCTAAATTTTCAATACAAAGTAACGTTCTTTGCAAGTCCTGGCATGGATACACTGCCCAACAATACTGGACTAACAGTTGGGTTCAGCTGGCATATCTATGACTCTATGAAACAGAATAAAAAACATCCTATACCATTTTAAAGGGTTTACATTTTTAATGGGGAACAAGATGTGTGGTTTTGTTACTCTGATACATAACATTTATGAACTCTGTAAACCTTATGACATTTAATTACCTCCTCCATCACTTTGTTAAGCTTTCCCCTAATGGATGGCCTTTGTTACATGCCCCCCCCACCACCACTTAGCCTACCTGACCTGACTCTATAATCCCCACCTGGCATGAAGCCGTCTGAGCCCTGGAGTTGAAGATTGAAGCCCAAATTCCTTGGTTAGAGGAATAAGAAAAGCTCCAAGCTGCAGCCGGGGTAAAAAAAGATGGCAGCTGGATGTGGGCCCTCTAAAAAGCTCAGGAATGGTAGAGCTCGTCTGACAAGGAGGACGTTTAAGTTCAGAGCGTGTGAGACTTGTCCCGTCGAGTGAAAACAATTGGCCGGTTCCAGCTCCCATTCATCAAAGTGACAGCACTTGGCCACGTGGAAATGAATGAATAAATAAAGGAGAACGCATGCAGTGTGCAGATGAAGGGGAGCCTGCTGGGCAGACGCTGTCAGAGACGACTGTCAGTGTGTATACTATTCAGCACTCGTTGGCACACTGACATTACTGCAAATGATTCTTGCATATGGCTGCCTCCTCTTCAGCGCAGTATACATTTACAGACAAATGAGTTCTGACAGTGAAAGTACAAGATCCTACTTTTAATCCTCCCTTCGCCTTACATTTACTGATACTGTAACTCCTAGTGGGACGCTGTCATGGTCGGCCTGTTGTCTGTGCACTGTAAAAACAGGACGGCTTGACCTCTGACAACTCAAGCATATAAACATCCTTTAAACTGCAGAATGAAGAGTATCAGTATGCAGCCCACGTGGATACAGAAACTTCACTTTTCTTCTGCTCTGACCTGTCACATATTGATTATTGATCTTTGTTTCCCAAAGTCATCCACGCAGGCCTACAAGTCGTCTGCCATGTGAAATTCAGCAGAAATAAGGCTGTCTTTGATAAGGAGGCGCTGTGTGCAGCTGAGGCTGTACTGTCGACACATTGGGGTCATCACTCTGGATCTCTTTTATCTTAGCAGTGAAGAAACTTGAGGAAATCACTGAGAGTGCTCTCTGCAATCCATCAATGCTGTTTGTGCTATTTTTAGACTGCAGTTAACACAAGTTCATGCAAGGAGGTCTTTCATAAAACTTTTCATAAGGTCAATACATTTTAGTTTAAGCAGATGGTAAAATATGACAAAACTGGCTCAGTTTAATCAGATGGACTACATACAGTATGCAATAAGCTGTGGTGGAAAATTCAAACTCACATTATCTGAAGGCCAGAGGCTTTCTATCTCAGAGTTAGACAAGAAAAACTGACATTGCTTTTTTGCCTGCATGCTGTAAATTTAAATGTAGCCCCAGAAGGCTGTTACATTTGCTCAGCATTAAGAGTGGTTATGGGATAAAACAGACAGCTTTTATCTCTTTCCAAATGTTAAAAAATACATAACAGAACCACTACACCCAACTCCTCTGAGATAAGCCTGAGCAAGGCCACCTCTGGCCAAACTTAGAGCCTAAGCGGATACACTATATTGCCAAAAGTATTCGCTCACCAGCCTTGACTCGCATATGAACTTAAGGTACATCCCATTCTTAATCCATAGGGTTTAATATGATGTTGGTCCACCTGTTGCAGCTATAACAGCTACAACTCTTCTGGGAAGGCTTTCCACAAGGTTTAGGAGTATGTTTATGGGAACTTCTGACCTTTTCTTCCAGAAGCGCATTTGTGAGGTCGCACGCTGATTTTTGAATGAGAAGGCCTGGCTCTCAGTCTCCGCTCTAATTCATCTCAAAGGCGTCCTATCGGGTTGAGGTCAGAACTCTGTGCAAGCCAGTCAAGTTCATCCACACCAGACTCTCTCATCCATGTCTTTTTGGACCTTGCTTTGTGCACTGGTGCACAGTCATGTTGGAACAGGGAGGGGCCATCCCCAAACTGTTCCCACAAAGTTGGGAGCATGGAATTGTCCAAAATCTCTTGGTATGCTGAAGCATTCAGAGTTCCTTTGACTGGAACTAAGTGGTCAAGCCCAGCTCCTGAAAAACAAGCCCACACCATAATTGCCCCTCCACCAAACTTTACACTTGGCACAATGCAGTCAGACAAGTACTGTTCTCCTGGCAACTGCCAAACCAAGACTCGTCCATCAGATTGCCAGATGGAGAAGCATGATTCATCGCTCCAGAGAGCACGTCCCCACTGCTCTGGAGTTCAATGGCGGCGTGTTTTACACCTCTGCATCTGACGCTTTGCATTGCACTTGGTGATGTATGGATTGGATACAGTTGCTCGGCCTTGGAAACCCATTCCATGAAGCTCTCTCATACTGTTGCTGAGTTACTCTGAAGGCCACATGAAGTTTGGAGGTCTGTAGTGACTGACTTTGCAGAAAGTTGGCGACCTCTGCACACTATGTGCCTCAGCATTCGCTGATCACACTCCGTCATTTTATGTGGCCTACCACTTCATGGCTGAGTTGCTGTGGTTCCCAAACACTTCCACTTTGTTATAATACCACTGACAAATGAATGTGGAATATTTAGGAGTGAGGAATTTTCACCACTGGACTTGTTTCAAAGGTAGCATCCTACTACAGTGCCATGCTGGAATTCACTGAGCTCTTTCACAAATGTTTGTGGAAACAGTCTGCATGCCTAGGTGCTTGATTTTATACACCTGTGGTCATGGAAGTGATTGGAAAACCTGATTTCAGTTATTTTGATGGGTGAGTGATTACTTTTGGCAATACATTGTATTTGCTAAGCTGACATTCCAGATGGGAATCCTACACAAAGTATTTGGGAAGGTCAGGATCTTACCAAAATTCCCTGAAAGTGATTGGACCAATGTTCTGTCACATTCATCACAGGTCAATCAGAGCGACAAGACAAAATGAGGTAGGCATGCTCCAGTCGTAACCAGGGCTCGGCATGCAGGCTGCTGCTACGCTAGTTTATGAACGGGGGATCTCATTGGTGGATAAAATAAGTGCAGAGGCAAGTTGGAAGAGGTGCAATAACATCTTCTTGGCCAAGTGAAACGTTCAGTGTGGCGTTTTGCTCTTGTTTTGACAAGGAAATATGGTCCAATTCTGATAAAACCGCTGCTCTACTATAGCTACATCCAAGCTAAATGCAACCACAGCTGTTGCTGTCGGCTTCCAGTGCAACAAAACCCCGCCTATAGCTAACACCTCATTTGACATCCTCAGATGACACGGATTGATCAGACCTGCTCTCAGACTGGGCACAAATGTTTCAGACTGGATCAATGCAAGATGGATCAGCCTGATGACAGAAATGGAATCTGTAGCCTATAAAACACTATTGAAGCTTAGCGAAAGTTCAAGCAGTGAGACATATTTTCTTTTTGTATCACATTTGGTGGAATTTCTAAACAAATTCCACCAGGCATTCAAACTAATTTCCCAAATTCCCTCCCTAGTAATTTCAATCAAATTTCCCCTATAATCTTTACTGAATCTCATGGAAATACATGAAAATTCCTTAGCAAATTCTGCAAAATGTATAAATACACCCCCCTAAATTCTACAAAAAGGATGGAAATGGCTTCAAACATCCAAACAATTTCCGTAAAACTTTTTGAAAATTTCAAAGGATATGCCCACACCAAATGACTAACCCAATTCCTAAAACCCACAAAAAAATTTCCTAAATGTCCTGGAAAAAAAACCCCTAACAATTTCAAAACAAATTCCACCAGACATTCAGACAAATTCCCCAAATTCTTTCCCAAAAGACCCCTAAAAATTTCAAGCAAATTTCCCCAATAATTTTTTCTGAGCTCCATGAAAATACATTATAAAATTCCTTAACAAATTCTGCAAAATTTACAAATACATCCACTTCAATTCTATAAAAAGGAAGGAGATGGCTTCAAATATCTAAGCAATTTTGATGAAAATTCTTGAAAATTTTAAAGGATATTTCAACAACAAATGCTCAATCCAATTCCTAAAACCCACAAATAAACTTCCCAAATGTAAATGAAAATATCCGAACAATTTCCAAACAAATTCCACCAGACATTCAGGCAAATTTCCCAAATTACCATGAACAAAAAAAACCCTAAAAATTTCAAGCAAATTTCTTTAATCAACAAATTTCTTTAATCAACCTCATGAAAATACGGGAAAATTCCTTAACAAATTCTGCAAAATTTACAAATACTTTCCCCTAAATTCTATTAAAAGGATGGAAAAGACTTCAAACATCCAAACAATTTCCTTGAAAATCGTTGAATATTTTAAAGGATATACCTGTCCAGATTTCCAATCCAATTCCCAAAAATGTACAAATAAATTTCCCAAATGTCCACGAAAATGCCTGAAAATTTTCACATCAATTTTCCCCAAACCTTCAATGAAACTCTCCAAAATATACCAACATATCCCCCAAATGCCAATGAAAATTCCTGAAAATGTAATTGTAAATTCTCTTAACATTTCAAGCTAACTACTTAAACTTATGAACAATTATCTCATATATTTTCATAGCAGTTTATTAGTCTATGTTGTAGGAAAGCCAAGTACATGCAGGGTCTTACATAAGAGGTGAAGGGGTTTCACAAAAACTACGGCATGTGCCATTTAGGAATGACAGTTATTTCATTCAGAGAACCTCCAGTCCCTCCAGCACATATTCAAAAACATTTCATTGTAGAAATAATGGGTAGCTCTCGTTGAGCAGTGTTGAAGCAAAGCTAAGCTAACAAGCCCCTAGCTGTAGCTTTAGCTTAAGTATACAAATAAGAAGGAATTTTATATGCTTTCATCAAAATGTTGTCAAGAAAAGCTGTCAAACTATTCCTCTTTGAAATAAATGCTGTAAGCTTGCATGAAAACTCTATTTTGCAACAGGGGCCTGAAAAGATTTAATGTGTATCATTTGTCATTCAAAAGTACTTTAAATGCATCACTTAGCCCTTACTTTTTCTGCTATACCTTAGACAAATCAATCATTGCATGAAAGAAACAGAATTTAACAGCGCAAGCAACTTTTCTCCCTTCACAGGGACCAAAAGCTCTTATTTTCCTTATGAGCCGGGCTCACTCAGCTCTCTCAGGCGTGGCGTATCATTCTGAGAGTGACACCTTCATCATAAATTACACACAGGCAGCGTGACGGCACCCAAACTTCAGCCTGAGGTAAGCAGTGGGTGGTGCGGGGAGTCTTATGCTGCTCGGCTGCACAGGGAACCATATTGATTACCACTCATGTTTCTTTTGAATCAATCTCCATCACCCATTGGCCATTTTCTCCTTTATATTTCATTTGGGAAGACGGATGGCGGAGATGGCGGGCTGCGAGTACGGAGCCTATCTGTGGCACGGCAGAGATTCCATCAGGAGATTTAGCATTGTCTCCGTGTCACAGCGATTGGCTAATGTAAGGAGGCACATCACTGTCAGTGCCTGCAGCCTCCATCACACCCCATCCCCCTCTTCACTGCAGCTCCTGGGGATCCAGAGACAACATTTACTTTGGCTGATTAAAACCCTGCCAAATAACACCTTAGATTCAGGCTAGACACGTCACTGACCGATGATATATTTAGGCCTGTCTGAGTGTACAACCATACACAGTGACACCGGACAAATTTGCAGTAGAAGGATGATTTCTGGTTTGATCTTTGTGTCTCTGTGAAGCAAAAATGAAGACTCTGATATTGAAACTTCAGTGTGCATTTTATATTTGATACATCAAATCAGTCCTGAGGCATGTCGGCAATAATAAAAACATTTTCTGTGTCAATCAGTGTCAAAAACAGAATGAATATCCTTCCATATTTCTTTATTTAGGCTTGGACAGGAAATTAACTCAGAAACCATATTATATCGCCCTCATGTTCAACATTTCTCACCGTGACAGCAGCCGTACTCGGCATATTTATCCCCAAACACAGACCAGCTCCTGATTGTTCCCCGATAAGCCGGCGTTGTTGGACGGAGACTCTATGGAGCAGATCTCGCCCGCCTGGTGTCAGACAGATTTATTTTTCCTCCCAGCACCGCAGCACGGTCAGCGCTCAGCTCAGCCCAGCACCCCCTGTCAGTGCTCTCAGCAATCTATCAGGTCCATCAGTGTTTCATGTAGCCTCGGGGACACTGGCAGACAGCCCGAATGAGCTCGCTCTTCCTCCACCTCCTCTTCCTTCCATTTTCTTCTTCCCTGTTCAACATGTCCGAGCTGTGAAGGCCTGCGAATGTTGGCCAGCTGTTTGGATTTCTCTCCTCAGGAGCCCAGCAGGAAGATTTTTAACAGAAATGACTGATCAGATTTCCTAAGGGATCAAATAAAGTAAACTAAATAAACCACTGCACCATTTTTATTTTATTTTAAAAGTTATGTAGTAAGGAAGCAATGGGACCGCCTGTTAGTTAAACATGAACCTTACAACTGCAGTGTTCACTACTGAATAACACGACTACAGAAGATGATGTTCACTGTCAGCCTCTTCCCTCTGAATTTGCAGAAATGTGATCTTCATATTCTGAAAAGGGCACATGGGTTAGAGCTGCCTCAGAGCGAGAATGTTTCTAGTCCATAGACATTCTTGTTGGGTTAATTGGAGAGTCTAAATTGCCCGTAGATGTGGATATGAGAGTATCAGGTTGTTTGTATGCCACTCCTGTGTAGATCCTGCCTCTTGCCCAATGACAGCTGACAGGTTTAGATAATGACAACATTCTACAACAGTGGTTCTCAACTGGTGGGTGGGGACCCAAAAGTGGGTCCTGAAGCTCTTTGAAGTGGGTCGCAAATGTGTGCCTGGGGGGGGGGGGGGGGGGGGAATAAAGTCCATCTACAGAAGCCCTAAGTGGACATACATTTATCTCACTTTTCATGGGAAAACAACATTACATTTTAGTCTAGTTTTGGTCATCTTGACAAGAACTAAACTTAGTTTGTGTCAGTTTTAGTCATCACAGATCTATTTTTGTTAGTCTCAGTCTAGTTTTTGTCATGGAAAAAAAGGCTGTCGACGAATAGTTTTCATCAAAGTTTTAGTTGACAAAATTAACACTGACTCAAATGTGTTTTGCAACTCTTTAAAGATTATCTGGAACGCGGTAGCAGCAGCAGACGTCTATGGTGGGGCCTTCAGCAGCAGACCTCTACAGTGGGGTGTTCAGCAGCAGACCTCTACAGTGGGGTGTTCAGCAGCAGACCTCTACAGTGGGGCCTTCAGCAGCAGACCTCTACGGTGGGGCCTTCAGCAGCAGACCTCTACACTGGGGCGTTCAGCAGCAGACCTCTACGGTGGGGCATTCAGCAGCAGACCTCTACACTGGGGCGTTCAGCAGCAGACCTCTACGGTGGGGCGTTCAGCAGCAGACCTCTACGGTGGGGCGTTCAGCAGCAGACCTCTACAGTGGGGCCTTCAGCAGCAGACCTCTACGGTGGGGCGTTCAGCAGCAGACCTCTACGGTGGGGCATTCAGCAGCAGACCTCTACACTGGGGCGTTCAGCAGCAGACCTCTACGGTGGGGCGTTCAGCAGCAGACCTTTATGGTGAGGCGTTCAGCAGCAGACCTCTACTGTGGGGTGTTCAGCAGCAGACCCCTATGGTGGGGCGTTCATCGGCAGACCTCTTCGGTGGGGCTTTCAGCAGCAGACCTCTACACTGGGGCAATGACGGTTGCTGCTCTCAAACATAACGAATGAACGAGAGGAGCACAGGAACACATATAAAAACTTTTTTAAAGCCCTCTTTTGTTTTTTTGTTTTTTTTTGGTTTTTGGTTTTAACCAAAGAATTTAATCTGTAAGAGAATGTTAAGGACTCAAAACAGAGTAACTTTTTTTCCCCCATGAGGATTATAAGACATTATACCATCATCTTTATGCAAAGCTAGATGATAATACACACAAAAATATATTCTGTTTTACCACTAAAGACACAAATTTTTTTTAATCTATTAGTATTTAATATTTTTGTGAAAATATGTTATGTTATAATACAGAAACCAGAAACAATTCAACTGGATAACAAAAAATAAACAAGGAAACACAAATAACTGGGGGGGGGGGGGGATGAATAAATATCAAATCTACCAATCGTTTACAATAAATGTTTTAATTGTGAGACGGCGATGACCTCATTTCCCATGGCCAGAGTAGTGTTCAAAATCATTTCTGTGTTTTGCAGTTTAGTCCACTATATAGTCCACTACATGCTGCTCACTATATAGTGGATAGGAAGTAGGGAATGAGTGTGTGGTTTCACACACCGCCATGGCTATTTTACACAACAGCACAGTTTTAAAAGATTGAAAATCTACCAAGTCTTGCCATTTCTGCTCGGGTAACAAACATCATCCCCCACCGTTAAGGTCTGCTGCTGAACGCCCCACAGTAGAGGTCTGCTGCTGAACGCCCCTCCGTAGAGGTCTGCTGCTGAAAGCCCCACCATAGGGGTCTGCTGCTGAACGCCCCACCGTAGAGGTCTGCTGCTGAACGCCCCAGTGTAGAGGTCTGCGGCTAAACACCCCAGCATAGAGGTCTGCTGCTGAACGCCCCAGTGTAGAGGTCTGCTGCTGATTGCCCCCCCCCCCCAGTTATTTGTGTTTCCTTGTTTATTTTTTGTTATCCAGTTGAATTGTTTCTGGTTTCTGTATTATAACATAACATATTTTCACAAAAATATTAAATACTAATAGATTAAAAAAAATTTGTGTCTTTAGTGGTAAAACAGAATATATTTTTGTGTGTATTATCATCTAGCTTTGCATAAAGATGATGGTATAATGTCTTATAATCCTCATGGGGGAAAAAAAGTTACTCTGTTTTGAGTCCTTAACATTCTCTTACAGATTAAATTCTTTGGTTAAAACCAAAAACCAAAAAAAAACAAAAAAACAAAAGAGGGCTTTAAAAAAGTTTTTATATGTGTTCCTGTGCTCCTCTCGTTCATTCGTTATGTTTGAGAGCAGCAACCGTCATTGCCCCAGTGTAGAGGTCTGCTGCTGAAAGCCCCAGTATAGAGGTCTGCTGCTGAATGCCCCACAGTAGAGGTCTGCTGTTGAACGCCCCAGTGTAGAGGTCTGCTGCTGAAAGCCCCACCGAAGAGGTCTGCCGATGAACGCCCCACCATAGGGGTCTGCTGCTGAACACCCCACAGTAGAGGTCTGCTGCTGAACGCCTCACCATAAAGGTCTGCTGCTGAACGCCCCACCGTAGAGGTCTGCTGCTGAACGCCCCACCGTAGAGGTCTGCTGCTGAACGCCCCACCGTAGAGGTCTGCTGCTGAACGCCCCACCGTAGAGGTCTGCTGCTGAACGCCCCAGTGTAGAGGTCTGCTGCTGAAGGCCCCACCGTAGAGGTCTGCTGCTGAAGGCCCCACTGTAGAGGTCTGCTGCTGAACGCCCCAGTGTAGAGGTCTGCTGCTGAACGCCCCAGTGTAGAGGTCTGCTGCTGATTGCCAGAGTGCAGAGGTCTGCTGTTGAACACCTCACCATAGAGGTCTGCTGCTGAATGCCCCACAGTAGAGGTCTGCTGCTGAAAGCCCCACCGAAGAGGTCTGCCGCTGAACGCCCCACCATAGGGGTCTGCTGCTGAACACCCCACAGTAGAGGTCTGCTGCTGAAAGCCCAGTGCAGAGGTCTGCTGTTGAACACCTCACCATAGAGGTCTGCTGCTGAACGCCCCACGTTAGAGGTCTGCTGCTGAACGCCCCACAATAGAGGTCTGCTTGATGTCTGCAGCCAGATCATCTTGAAAAAGGTTGCCAACCCTTGCCTGAGCATGTCTGTGAGACAAAAGCAATCGATCACAGATAATCTTAGCTCAGCCTACTGAATAGAGCAAAGATAAACATTACTAAATCTCACTTTAACATTAAAGAATGAGGAAAATAATTTATTGTTGACACTCATTTAGCACTTTAACTATTTCTTGTTACATCAGACTGTTTTTCAAAGTATTTTAAATGTTTTAAAGATTTTGACTGCGTTTAATGAACCTTTCTTGTGCATATACCATGTTTTTACTCATAACCTAATCTTTTAATAATCTTGCACATCATAAACTTGTTTTCAGCCTTACTTATTTATGCATGACTTTTCAACCTGTCACACTGTGAGCACTGTGCTGCCCAAAAATCTGAACAATATGCTGGAAGTCATTAAAAAGCTTCTCTGAGCTGGGCAGACACTGAAACTGAAGTAGAAAATGTTGCTTTTAAAATGTTGCAGTGAAAGAGAAGTGAAAAGATACCTTGGGAATGTGCAAAACGAGTGGTTTAGTTTCCATTTTGTGCATTTCCTTATAAAACAGGCTAGTTTTTGTCATTAGGATGTTGGTCAGAAATGCTGACAGCTGTTCTGTTAAAGGGATATTTCAGGATTTTTGAAATTGGGTGGTATGAGGTGCTTGACTATAGTAGTAACATTAGCCCCCTGGTGATTTCCGTGTAATTTGATCGTGTTGTTATTACGAGCTGGGAGAGAGCCGGCGCATAGCGGCTGTAGATGGGAGCAGACACAGCGCTTCATTTCTCCTCAAAACCACCTCTGTGTCAGGTACTAATTTACAATGCAGCTTTCGCTATTTTGTATCCTTCTTCCTCCACATGCTGTGTTCTGTTTACATCTGCCGGTCAGCTGTGTGGGTCTGCTGTGTAGTGCGGTCAATTATTGGTTACTACAACGCGTTGTGAGCTTTTTTATTCAGTTTTTTGCAGATTCAGAAGATGCCGCGTACTTGCATTTATCCAGGCTTTTTAAAAAAGCACACCTCCTGGACACCATACATATTTCACCGTATTCCGCTACGTGACATCGGTCTTCGCCAACTTTGGCTTTAATATGGATACAACCACCACCTCTTGCTCTCAAATGTACGTCGCTTTGGAGAAAAGCGTCTGCTAAATGACATTGTAACATTGTAACATTGTAACCCCACTTTCTGTACTGAAAAGTTTATTGCAGTGCCTATTTTACCAAGCAGGACTATTTAAAAGGACTACCAAAACACAAGCATAGTTTGAAGAGCCCCGCTGTACCTACACTTCAGGTAAGCACTGTTTACCGATATATAAACATTTAAAACACACAACCAAACACTTGCACATTTACAGGCAATTCTATTGCAAAGCCTAAGCCACGAAGCACAACTTCCTGATGCCCTACAGTCAACTCCAAAGATGTGGTATTTCACAGAAATGGGTGGGCTTGTATGACATATAATTTCAGTGCATTTTTGTGCCGGCTGTAGCTTGTACCAGCCATTAGAGGAAAAACAGCGACAGTCATAAGCTTACCTGGATGACAAATTTCCATTCGGCCCTTCTGGTTGGGGTCTGTTTTTCCGATTTATCTTCAGAAAGTTGGAGAAGGTCCGCAAAACATCGGCGTTTAGTAAGATAGGGAATTCTGGATAGAGTGTGATGCAGACTGCAGGCGTCTGTGTGCCGCTGTCCTCTGATTCAATAATGTCCCTCAGAAGTGTCACAACTAAGTCCCACTCACACAACAGTAGCTCTCCGAGTGGGTTGACATGGGTTAGCATTTTTCACACCTACACCACCAGGTAACTTGGGATCTCTCCTGCTCCAAACTTTCAAATGAAGGTTCTCTGGTCTCTCTTTCAGTCCGCTGTATAAGTTTGGTCTGTATCCATCTGTATAAGTTCTTCTTCAGTGTACTCCCGTTTATGCAAATATCCTCTCGTATCCACAGTAAACGGAACATCATCATCGCTCATGCTATCCTTGTTTTAGCTTGATGTTGTGTTACTACTTCTGTAGAACACAGCTGACCGGCGAATGTAAACAGAACACAGCGTGTGGAGGCGGAAGGATACAAAATGGCAAAAGCTGCATCGTAAATTAGTACCTGACACAGAGGTGGTTTTGGGGAGAAATGAAGCGCTGTGTTTTTTTTCGACACAGTGCACAGGCGAGCCAACATATTTTCTTAGCCCATTTTTTCGTGAAACTTGTTAATTTACGCGGACAAAATGTTCCCATCTACAGCCGCTATGCGCCGGCTCTCTCCAAGCTCGTAATAACAACACGATCAAATTACACGGAAATCACCGGAGGCTAATGTTACTACTATAGTCAAGCACCTCATACCACCCAACTTCAAAAATCCTGAAATATCCCTTTAAGTTCAGGATGACGTTTTCAAGGTCTAAACTGAATGTGAAGTGTAAGTCCAGGTTTACAAAGATGGCATAATTTTATTTGATCCCTGTGAGAATGGTAACCAGTAGCAGCTGTGCTTCATGTTATAGGGCTGTAAAAGTCCATGCAGAGAGCTGTGACACACTATAACTGCAGCCTCTTGCCTGCCAAAGCTGTTAAAACCACATTTTACAACATCTAAACACGACATGACATAATGCAGCATAACATGCTTTGTATTATTTAGGCCGTTGCCAGGCACAGTGATATGAGTTCAGACATTTACAGCGTCTGGCCTGGAAACATAGAAATGTTTCATGCTTGTACTGTTGGTATTACACTGTTCCCCTGTGGAGAAGTAAAAGTACAGTGCTCTCTCTGCTCCAATTAAAGTGTGCTGTAACACTTCAAGTGCAGCATGGTAAGACACGGTTGCATTTCCTCTGCCGCTGTAACATTTTGAGCCAAATCTTCATGCTGAACCAAACATGCATGTCAGGATGGATGTCTTTTTTTGTTATAGGACAGAAGGAGTGAGCCTTTGAGCAATGATTTATCTCTCAGAGCTTGTGATCTTTGGCCAGCTGCTGAGCTCTAAAGAACACATTTACACACAGTGTGATTATGCTCTCTAAAGGTCAGCACAGCGAAAAAGGGCCTGTAATCATGTATCTGGTTTAGAATCAGAGAGAAGTGGATCAGGACTGTTTTATGAGGTCCTGGCACTCTCATTTTTCTGGTTGCTTAGAAACAGGGTTCATGTAGAGTTTTTGAAGGCATTCAGACCTCTCAAACCGTCATGCCAAAAGAAACTCATGCATCTCTTTGTGACCCCCCCTAAGGTCATTAAAGGGAATTTGTGCAGAGGTTGCAGGGCTGAGGTTTAAATTGCTGTGTGTTGAGCTTGTGTGCACTTTAAGTGAAAATAAAGAGGAGAGGGATGCATTTAGTTTATTTCCACAAACCCGAGAGCTCCCCTGAGGGTTCAAAACTTTAGATACATGACTTCACAAGTTTAAAGTACTTTAGTTGATTCTAGCTGAAAAAAAAACAAACAAAAAAAAAAAACAGATTGAACAGGAGGCCAACTGAATAAATTCACACGCAAGATGTCATTTGGCATCAGCACAGAAAACAGAAGAAAGCCCAAGGCTGCTGTGCTACTCTGTTTTCTGAAGAACATCTTTAAAGCAAAACCATCAGGGACTTTATTTCACTAAATATGTTGAGTACTATGTAAAATCAACGTTGATATTTTTAGCTGTTAAACCATGAATGTTCCTTTAAATATGTACTTTACTCTTATCATCTTTAACCTCCAATCATGGCAATTTAGCAAACAGTTCAAGCCAGAGCAGCGAAACACAGCGAAGAAGAACCATTTCACAATTGACAGAAGTTAATACAGTTTTCTGAGGAAATACTGCTGAATATTAAATAGAATACCACGTAAAAGTTCATTTTCAACCATGATTTACATCAGGGGTGTCCAAACTTTTTCCACTGAGGGCCGCATGTGGAGAAATTGAAGGCTGGCCGGGCCACATTGAGAAAGCTCACTTATAATGTGTTGAAGGCAGTGAAGTCAATGTTAAAATGTTTAAAATATTTATAGAAAAATATCCTAAATCACAGCTTTCCATTAACTCATGCCATTGACGTATATAGACGTCAAAGTGTTTTTTCGGCGGCAGGCACAAGGGGGCGCGCTCACGCTCCCTGTGAGTAATTTTGGGGCTTCTGGGATACGTAGTAGGAACATGGAAGACGGTAGATCAAAAACAACTGAGATCAGAGCAGGAAGTGGAGACGCAGGGATGGAGGTAATCTAAGCTAAAAGTTTTAAAATATTAAGTACTGGCACGAAATGCCCCCCAAACAACTGAGGGATCAAGTGGCCAGATTCGCCGACAGTGAGTCCACCATCGGCGCTTTCATTGATCTGCTTTGGCCAGCCAAGAGGCTAAAGACTGCCGCCAGGTCTCCCCCGTGGGTTGGCATCCACTGGCCAGCTGGATGCAAACAGCGATGACACTTCAGAGACGGACTTTTCCGACCCAGACTCTGAGGAATGGCTGCCGAGTGAGCGGAGCGGGTCTTGATCTCCGTCCCAGAGCGATGGAGGCAAGTTAACGTTAGTAACCCACTGATTATTCAGCCAAATTTATCGAATAAAACCATCACTTATGCGTTCACTCATGTCATTTCAGAACCAGACTTGAGAGAGGAGTAAGCCCCGTGCGATTCTGTAACACAGTCTGTTGGCAGAAAAGGTGGTAAGAACAAAAAAAAATCAGTGCCAGGGGACACGCGAGCAGGAGAGGACTTGGGCATATAGGGGGTCCCTGGCGGCAGTCCAGTTGTATTGTGCTGTATTTTGTATTTATTTTACAATAAAATAACATTTGTAATACAATTTTCAGATGTCTTTTATGTCATTGAAGGCAAAATTATAACATTCAAATCACTGTTTTTCTTGACAGACTCTCTTTCACAAAAATGCATTTTTCTCAGCTTTCTAGCAAAAAGTGGTCTTTTTGGTGAAACTAACCTCTATTCAACTTCAGATAAATCAAGAATGGAACAAGGTGCAAACAAACAGGTTTTCCCATGATGAAATAGAGAGTTTGCTCTTTTATTTGAGCTATTCTGCGTTTTTAGAGGCATAGTAAAAAATATTCTGTGGGTCTTGAAAGATGACTCCAAATGGCCAAAAACGCTGGCACAAGGCACTTCCCATTTTATAAAAAGGCTGGCACTCAATGAGCTAATGGCTGTTTTAAAATAAATAGCTTATAACTGTTAAGGATTTTGGAACTGCAAATCAGAATTCAGGGGGCCTTCCTCTCTAGATCCACCCCTTCTAACCACCACTTGGACAACTGTGTTTGCTGCTACAGAGGAGACTGCCAAACGTAATTTCGTTGCGTTTTTACAATGCAATGACAATAAACATCCATCTATCTATCTATCTATCTATCTATCTATCAAAAGACGCACCTTTGTCTCCTTTGTTGTCTTTATTCACCAGGGCGCTATGAATCTAGTTTTTATTTTGGTAGTTAATTTTTCACTCTTCACATTTCTAAATACAGTAATGTAAAAAATAAACATGTAAACTATTTCTTCTCGGCAGATGTTTGCAAATTACACATATAATGTAGTTAGGAAGGATTATATACGTTTAGAATATGCTACCTTCTTTTTTTAAGCGAATTGTCAAATTTGTTTTATTAAGATTTATGGCTTTTTACACCGTGTCACATATTTTTACTCACCCATGACAGGGGCGGGGCTGCCTTCGGTGGGAGCAGTGCTGGGTCGCTTTTGACTGGAGGATGGCTGGCACGTCCGGAGCAAGTTTGGCTCTTGAGATGTGAAGGACATCACAGAGATGGCTGTTATCTATGTTCTCTGTCTGCTTTTGTTCAAAGTCATCAAGGTAAATGTTTGCTCACATGTGTATGTTGAGCCGAACAGACACATTATTCCTTTTTGTGTGGCGCATCATCAGAGGAAACTTTTCCTTTTCCAAGCTTCGGTAGAAGTCGGGCAGGGAGAGAAGCTGCTGTTTATTCTTCAGTGAATCTTCACACTGCATCTCGATCAGTTGTAATTGCAGACTCTCCTCACCTTCTTCTGCATTCACGGAGAAGGGAGTAGAGAACAGCTGGATGATACAGTGCATTTTCACAGCCTCACCTCCACTCTCTCTCACCTTTGTGCACAGCAAAGAGGTCGCCCTTTTTCGCTCTCCTGTCATTCCTGGGCCCAATCCGTTTGAACTCCACACATCCTTTCCCATGGAAGTCCAATCTTGTCAACAGCAGCTAACACGGCTTCAGAAATGTCCTTTTAAACTCATCAGATCAAGCATCTCCTCCGTAATGACAAAGTTGTTGTCAACTTCTCGTAAAAAGTTGAACGAGCTGCATGGTGTCCGTAGCAGCGGTGCTCTCGTCACATGCGATGGAGTAAAAATCAAAAGCACAGGCTTTGTTTGAAACTTGTTATTTTAAGTTAGCTGACAAGTCTTCGATTCTCCTTGCAACTGTGTTCCTGGACATACTAACACTGTTGAAGTCCTGCATTTTCTCTGGACATATTATTTCTCCAGTAACTTAAGTGAGGCGCTGTTTTATGACGTCTCCCTCAGAGAAAGGCTTTCCACGACAGGCAGTCAGATGAGCTATCTCGTAGCTGGCGGTTGCGGCATTTTCTTGAGTTTTGTTGGAAAAAATGCTTTTGCTGAGCTAGCAAGCTGGCGGTCATCTGCTTAACTTCCTGCTCTCACTCGGCACCGGTATGTGAGGTGTAAGACCGATGCTTGGTTTCATAGACTCGTCGAACGCTATAATCTTTCATCACTGCAATGGTTTCATTACAGATTAAACAGACAGTGAAGAAATATTCGTTTTCCCACTGCGCCTGAAACTTTCTGCACTCACTTTCTATCTTGCATTTCTTTGCTTCTGTTAAAGAGGCAGCAGTGAAAACGAAGCGTTTCAGACAGAGGTTAAAGTAAGGGTTTTTCAGGACGCCAGTGTGTGAAACGAGGAGTTTTTTGAGCTGTAAACCACTACGTGGTAAAGCTACTACGTGGGTATCATACAGATGGTGTAAAGCCTTAAAAAAAAGGCATAATCCCCCCTCTTTAAACCCCGTTTATGTTAACTATGGAGGCCACTAAACTCATGGGAACCTTCAGTGCAGAAGAAACTTTTTTGTAGCCCTCCACAGATCCGTGCCTTGCAGCAATCCTGTCTCTGAGCTCTGCAGGCAGCTCCTTTGACCTCATGGCTTGGTTTTTGCTCTGTCACTGTCAGCTGTGAGGCCTTCTACAGAGAGGTGTGGGCCTTTCCAAATCATATCCAATCAATTTAATTTACCACGGGTGGACTCAAATCAAGGTGTAGAAACATCAGCAAAGATCCGGAGAAATGGGAGGAACCTGAGATAATTTCAAGTTTTGTTGCAAAGGGTCCAAATTCTTACATAAATGTGAGATTTCAGTTTGTGCTTTTTATAATTTTATCCTGCCATACAGGATACGCATAAAAAAGCAAATGCAATTTTGTCCCATGCAATGAACAATTCCTTTATGTGAAATAACGAGTTACTTTTAAAGGAATTTTAACCAAAATGATACTCAGCATAAGAGCTCTATCCTCCTGCCATGATGATCAAATTAAATTAGTTTTCTTAAAATGTAAATGAGCTTCTTGTTTTTCTTTCTAAAATATTAACTTTGTATCAAACGCTCTCTCTCTTCAGTCGTTAAAAAAACACTAATGAACCACTGCATCATTACACTCGTAGCATCATCAAGGCTTCAAAACTCCATAAGTGTAAACTAAATGATTTTCCTAAGGCTTATTTTTGATCAAACTCAACCCTCCCTGTGGCTGAAATCAAACAAAAGCTATTCATCTCTCGTAAAGAGCTTCAGAGACATGAGCTGCATGCAGCCTTGATATTTGAGGCAGAAATATCTGTTTAATAAATGTTTTAACCTCAAAGTATTAGATCTAAATCGAAAAACAAGAGGTAGAAGATACTTGAAATGATTAATAAAGAATGACATTCCTTAGATAACTCCAGAAACTTCAAATCAAAAGAGAAATATTTCTTTAAACTTCTGTTTTTTTGTCATTTTGGGTTCAAGGTTGAGAGATTTGAGCAGAAACCAGATTGAATAACACCATAGAAAACATCCTCAGAATCAGGAGAAGTCAGTAGATGATCCTGTAGTAGCGGTGCTGAGAGCTGAGATAGGACTGAAGATTTAAGTGCCAAAAAGCTCTCCAGCATGCACTCAGGCAGTTATCCTAAAAGCAGCAGGAGTATAGTTACCATCTCTGAGTGTTTACTGCATCCATCAAGGGCGTCTTTTTAGAGCTGAGACAGAAACGAAGTGCACTCAACATCCTGAGAGATACTGTCACTCACCACGTATGGTTTACTGGACAGACATGAGTACATTTATCACAAGAGGGAAAGCTGCTGTTTCACAACTTTATGACCGCATTATCAAGTTTTCTTAAGGTCAAAATAAAGAGACTTATAAGAGGTACACTTGAGGACAAAATTATTAGCCCCCCTATGAAAATGTCATTTTATCCTCAAATATTTCCCAAGTGCTGTTAAACAGAGTGGAGTTTTACTTTGCACACAGAAAGGAAGATTCCACAAAATCCAAAAACTACCAGTGTTTAAATTATTAGCCCCCCTGGTGGTCGTAGTCAGTAGTGTCTCCTTTATTCTGGATAACAGCCTGCAGTCGTTTGTTGTAGAATTCAACAAGTCTTTGACACATCTTCTGATGCCCATTCTTCTCGGGCAAAACCCTCAAGCTCCTCTAGATTTGACGGTCTTCTGGCATGGACCTTGGTCTTCAGTTCACCCCACAGATTTTCAGTGGGATTTAAGTCAGGGCTTTGTGCAGGCCAGTCAGTAACGCTCGCTTTTGTCTTCTGAAGGTAGTTCTTCACCAGGAGTGATGTATGTTTTGGGTCGTTGTCGTTTTGAAAGAAAAAGGGACGACCCAGATCCAATCTTGTTGCCGACTTTTAAAAAAAATGTAAAAAATGTGAATCTTTCAGTATCTCATGATTCAGATTTTCAAGTTAAACCAATTCCTTATTCACAAAACATTATTTCTGTATTGTTGAAGTTGGGTTGTTCTTGGAAATACTAGTAGCATTAACTTCCAGAGATTTCAGTGTGCATTGCCCCTTTAAGAAGATCACTCTGGGGCACCAGCAAGAATGCTAGGCTACATAGCACTACAGAGGGGTACAGTTGCTCCACGTTAGTTCACAAGTTTGAGGTAAAAAATGGGTCAAAAACAAGGGTGAAAGCCTCTGTGTTTGGCACTACTTTGGACGGCCTTTGACTATGTGCTATTGAACCTCACTGGATCTGGTGCATGTTGGCTTATGCAGATGATGTGGTTCTATTGGCTTCTTCAGTTTGGGATCTTCAGCAGGCACTGGGGTGATTTGCAGCTGATCAGGATGAGGGTCAGCTCCTCCAAGGCCGTGGTTCTCAGAAATCAGAGAGCTGCTCCCTCCAGGTGGAAAGTCTGTGCCTCAGTGTTAATTTCTTTGACTAAAGCTATGGCTAAAAATGTTTGTTGACTACCTTTTTACCATTAGTGAGACAACACTAAGACTAGCTGCAAACATACAGTGCTTAACAAATTTATTAGACCACCTGTCACATTTGTCTCTGAGACCATCCAGCATCATGAAGTGCTTTAATGCGGACTCTTTCATTTTCAGTGAGCTCTCCACATTTTACCATTTTGAACAGGAATGAGGAATTTCAAACTGAATTCACCCAAATTTGAGCCGGCTCACTGGGCTTCTCTGAGAAATCAGAAATGAATCAAGCATAAAATTCATCCACTAAAACAAATTTTTCTGTTCAGGAATGTAAGTAAATAACTATAATTTGACGTATTAATCAACTATTTTTTCAGTTTTTTGTAAATAAGTAAATTTGAAAATTCATGGATAACAATAATAATTATATTTTAGCATTAAAAATATAATTTGGGTTAAAGAGCTTCTACATATTGGTGTATTAACCATTGCAGAAACATAAAAAATGATTTTGGTAATTACCAATGCTGCAGCTGTGGCATAAACCTTACTTTGGTTAGGGTTAGGGTGGTCTAATAAATTTGTTAAGCACTGTATGTTAGGTGATAAATCCTGACAAACATGGTTAAGTTTCTTGTCAAGATGACTAAAATGTTAGTGCTGGACTACCGGACATCTAAAATCTATGATATTTCTCTACTTTGCATTAAATGTATATTATATGGACAAAAGTATTTGGACACACCTGTTAAATGTTTAATACTGGTGTTGTATTCAGACCCGGTGTCTTAGGTGTATAAATCAAGCACCTAGCCATGCAGTCTCAATTGCAAACATTTGTGGTACAAAATGCACGGATCTGAAGAGCTCAGTGACTGTGATGGATGCCACCTTTGCAATAAGACGGTTCATGAAATTTCATCCCTGCTGGATATTCCACTGTCAACTGTAGGTGATGTTATTAGAAAGTGGAAGCGTTTAGGAACAACAGAAGCAAGGAAGTAGAAGACCATGTAAAAGTGACTGCTAAGGTCCATGGTGTGAAAAGTTGCCAAAGCTCTGCTGATTCCACAGCTAAAGTTAAGAGCTCTGCTATGGTATGGAGCTGTTTTTCAGGCCCCTGATCTCCAGTGAAGGCCAGTTCTTAATGCTTCAGCATACCAAGGCATTTTAGACAATGCTATGCCTCCACCTATTTGGCAGTTTGGGGACCGCCCCATCTGTATTATTAAAGGTTGCTGATACGACTACAATCCAGCACTCTAACGTTGTTTGTCAGGATGCTTAAGACCCAGCTCCATCTCTTTGTCTGTTACTGGGTTTATCTCATGTTGTATTTTCAGTATTGTGACGTCCACACAGTGGCAACAGAAGCCCCCTTCAGTAACCAAATGAGTGCTAACTCTCAGACTTTGTCCACTCTTCATTCTGGTCCAGAATTAAAGACCCCCCCCCCCCCCCCCCGCCTTGGCCCAAGTTATTTTAGAGCATCTGATTTTTGGGGTTACACTGTCCAGAAATCATCAATAGGCCATCTTTAATGGATGACCTCTGCAATGCTGCCAGGAGTTTACAACTTCTCCCTTTACTTCTGCTGATCCATCTGTGAAATTTCAGAACAGAGGTCAAGCTGGAGAGGTCAAATCCTCGCTGCAGCACTGAGAACATGAATAGCCCCCAGGCACTGGGTTCAGTCCAGAAGAAAACTGCTCAGCCCAAGTTTTTCTAATTTACAACCCTGCCTCAGTGAGGATGTCAACCTTAAAGTCTGCTGGAGGAAGTTTTTTTTTTTGGATGATGCTTCCCAGTAAGGAGTTTTATTGACTCCATCATAGCATGTGAACCATGCATTTTAGTCTGAATACAGATCTATATGGTGTACAGCTACATTTACATTTAGACTAAAAATAGCACGTTTAATACACTATGAAGATAAAGCAAAAAAAGACGAGATTGCAAATTCTGAAGATTGATGAACACTAAACAGAAACATTCGCCACAAACACTTTACAAAAGTGCAGATATTTCATACTGTCTCTTTTGGCACTCTGAATTCATGCTATTATGTTGTGTAACTGAAGCACTTCTTTATTGTTAGACTGGAAATAAAGGGAACAAAACATGTTCAGATGAAGTGTTGCACTGCAATTTTTTAGGTGTTAACTTTTTAAAGCAAGTTTTCCAATAAGCACTGTCTTTTGAGTCAGCTTTGTTCCTATATTTCAATCACAGACACAAAACGCTTCCTGAACAGCTGCTGCTCAGCCCGGACAGACAATTCTCCAATCAACACTTGTCAGCTAAAAACAATTCCTCTGAACAATCAACACTGTTAAAGTGCTGCGTAACAATGTGGGGACTAAATGGGATAAAACATCCAAGACTGATGTTTAAGACGGATTCATCTTTTTAAAGAAATAGAGTTCAGGCAATCAAGACATGGAAGGACTATGGCACATGTGTTTATCTGCCTAGATCAGGCCGTTACAAACTTCAGCAGCTGAGATGGGCTGCAAACAACTGTTGGCTGGGTTCTTCACCAGTCAAAGCTGTTTGGAAGAGTGGCAAAGAGAAAGCCACTGATGAAGATAACTGATTAAATCTGGACTAGAGTACACCAAAAGGCAAGTGGAAGAAAGTTCTTTGGTCTGATGAGACTATTTTTGTCACATCCCCTGGTTCAGTTAGTTAAGTTACTTTTTTCCTCATGTTTCTAGTCTTGTATTTCCTGTTTTATTTTGTATACTTACCTTGTGTCTCTTTTCCAGATCACTCCTTCCTACCCATCCCTACCTGTTTCTCCGCGTCCGTATCACCCTCATGTGTCTCACCTGTGTTGATTGTCTGAGTGGCTGCACCTGGTGATCCCTGGCTGATTGTCCCTCTCCTCGTGTATTTAGTTCATTCCCTCTCTTCCCTCTGTGCGAGATCGTCTTGTTACCTCCTTTGTGCGTTACTTTCTAGCCTTATTTCCTGATAGATCCTAGTGTGTTTGACCCAGTTTCTTGTCCTCAGTTTCCGAGTTTTTGCCTGCTGATTTTGTACCTCTGCCTGATTATTATTGACCTCCTGTGTACCGAACCTATTTTTGATTAAACGGATTAAAACTTTTTCCTGTCATCCTGAGTCTGCTTGTGGGTCCTTTTATCTGGCACATCATTACAGTTTTGGTGGACGCCAAATACTCCACATCACCACAGACACATCCCCACCGTGAAGCACGGTGGTGACAGCATCATGCTGTGAGGTTGCTTCTCATCACACAGCCCTGGAAACCTTGTAATGGTAGAGGGTAAAATGAATGCAGCAAAATATCAGAAAATCCTGGAGGACAATCTTATTCAGTCTGAGAGGGAATGACAGCTTTGGAGAAGATTTATTTTCCAGCAAGACTGACCTGAAGCATACAGTGAAAGCTACACAGAAATGGTTTGAAGACAACAAGGAGCATGTTCTGGAGAAGCCAAATCAAAGCTTAGGCCTCAATCCAATAGAGAATTTGTGGCTGGACTTGAAAAGGGCTGTTAATGCCCGCTCCTTGTGCAACCTGAGCTTCAGCAGTTTTGCAAAGAAGAATGGAATAAAATGGCAGTGTCCAGATGTGCAAGCCTGATTGATACCTATCCACACAGACTCAGAGCTGTGACTGCAGCCAAAGGTGACTCTACTAAATTATTTATATTTATGCAGTCACATATTTTACATTACATATTTTTGTTTGACATTACTAGTGGAAATCTGTCTACTTTTATTGTCCATGATTGATTTATAAAATCATTATAAAGGAAAGAAATATCCACAGAGTGAATACTTTTAAAGATACTGTATAAATGAATGTGAACTAGTTAATTTTACGCAGAGTGAGCTGAACACTGAGCCAGTTCATTTTAGCTGTGATTTTCTTTTATTTTCTGGTTGACTTTTTCCCCTTTCATGTATGTCAGTCCTTTGTTAGAGGTAGAAAACAAACAGCACCGAGCTATCTATAATAACTTCCTCGACCTGTAACCATGGTAACCATAGGTAACACAAGGCATAGGTCACCTGTTCCATTTGTTCACTTCCTCACACCTTTCTCCTGTCAGCTCACATGTGCCATACATCATGTTGTCTTATAATTATATGCTGGGTAGGATAAAGGTTACTGTCTTCTGCAGCTGCTCTCATTTTTGTTTCAGATCAGTAGAATCTTATTAAACCATGATATACACGCATTATGATCTTCATAATTTAAAGACCCTCTAAAGTGAAATCCAAAATTTGTGTTTTAACACACTAAATATGTTTGAATATGGTTGCTGTAAACCTGTGAAAACACTGAGATCTACATGTGACTAAATTCTGGATTTAGACCATTAGAAAGTTTTTCACCTCTTTCCTGGCTTGGTTTAATTTGGGCGGGGCTAATATGTGGAGTAGTGATGTCACCAGCTCACAGTAGGGAATGACCCCGCCCCTCAAACACTGCAACATAAAATCACAGAGCAGTTCATCTCAGTCCAGTCTGTTGTTAGCTGATGTCACTGCCTTTATTGAAAGTTAACAGTCAGTTAAATGCTGTTTCTCTGTTCATTGTGAGGTAAATATGCCAAATCTATCAGCCACTGTGGTCTATGGATCAATTAAAGCAGGGGTTCTCAACTGGTCTGGCCTCAGGACCCATTCCAGCCTGTCTTACAACAGCATGCCACCCAAGTTTCCAAAAATTTTCAACAACGAATGTTTAGTTCATTGAATATTTTGCAATTTGGAGCATGATTGGACCAAAACACCTGATATAAAAAAAGAAAAGGGACAAAACTGACGTATTTTATACCCTCTTATCCCATCATTATGTGTCAATGTTTGCCAGTTTTCAGGAGAACTTGTGAAATTACTTTATTATCATGGGAAAAGTAGCCATTTATTGCAAGAAGAGGAGATAAATTAGTTAAAATATAGATCAAACATTTAAATTTACCCAATTTTGCAGTAAAAAAGGGGAAAATAAAAGGTATCGATGCATGTCCCAAAAGGACTTCAGGACTTTTGCCACCATTTTTTCCAGACACCTTTTTGCAACCCACTGAAAACTGCTCTGCGACTCACTTTTGGGTCTCGACCCACCAGTTGAGGACCACTGATGTAAAGCATCATATCAGAGATTTGAGCCAGGAAACAGACTTTGTCTCTTCATCTAAGGTCAACGTAAGGTCAAGGGGCAGGCTAATAGGATGAGTGTTTTCCTCAATTCAGATTTAAGCATCTTTTGAATTTGAGAGAATTGTATTCCTCCTGAGTGGGCGTGGCTTCAGATGATTCAACAGACACGCCCACACCATCCTGGAGCAGATTTTACTGCCTCATTCTGTGTAATTTTGAAGCTTAATTTTAAAAACCTAGAGATGTTTTATTTGACTGAAATTTGACCTGGGGGTTCATAACACAGTGACCTGTCATACAACACACCTAAATACTGATCTGTTTCACTTTACAGGGTCTTTAAGGTTTTGGGATTTTTTCATAACTTGATAATTTGACATCACCCTTTTAAAAAAAATGCTTTCTTTGTTTTTGAGTACTGATATGTAACTGAGTTAAAAAAATGCTACCTTAATTGCACAAGCATGTAGCTAATAAACTTTTGTTGCTGTATGTCAAAATGTACTTTTATTGTCACTAGAATCTTATCAGAGTTATAAAATTTGTATTTGTGACAGCTCTGTTATAATTTGATCAAACTAACTTTAACAGCTGACTACAGGTGAGTCATATTCACAGAAAACCTCTTGTTAAAACAGGAGTAGTAACTGAGTGCATGTCACACTGTAACTCTCCTCTGGTGTTAAATTCACTGAAGCTGGCTCTGAGGTGAGTAGGGGATGTTTTTTTTGTGTAGGATTTAGGCTGAGTTGACTCACAGGGAAGTGCATCCTGGATGTTTGTCAGGAGACTTGAGACCATCCTCATCTTCACTCCTTTGCCCATTATTAGGCTCAACAAACATTAATGGGGGGCAGCGTTTCCAATATGTTTGGTGGCTTTACACCTATAGTTTATTTTTAAATGACCTGAATCATGGACTAGTTTGTTTAATCATTGCATAATTACCTTTAGTTTGGTCTGCGATCACATGCAGGACATTTAAAAGCCAACCAAAATGTGTGATATACCCATTTACATGTTCTCTGATTAGCCAGAATTTTTGTGGTGTATGAATACACCCGTACAGACGTACAACTTTGACCTTGAATAAATACATGTGAAATAAATAATTCTGAGTCATAAATAAATATCAGTGATATGAATCAACAGGACAACATTGCCATATTAGATCTTTTGCACTTACTAAACAAATACACTATATGTTAAAAAATTATTTGGCCACCTGACCGTTTCACCAGCAGGGACTTTCTATACAAATACATGCAAATACATGTACTTTAATATGGAGTTGCCCTCCTTTTGCAGCTGTAACAGCCAACACCTTTCATAAAAGGCTTTTCACAAGATTTTGGAGAGTTTCTGTGGGAATTTGTGCCCATTCATTCTGCAGAGCATTTATGAGGTCAGGCACTGATGTTGGATGAAAAGGCCTGGCTTGCAATCTCCTTTCCAGTTCATCCCAAATGTGCTTGATGAGGTTGAGGTCAGACGTCGGTGCTGCCAGCCACCAAACTCATCAAACGTCTTTATAGTCCTTGCTTCGTGCACTGGGGCACAGTCATGTTGGAATAGAAAAGGGCTTTCTCCAAACTGTTGCCACAAAGTTGGAAGCATGGCATTGTCCAAAATGTTTTGGTATGTTGCAGCATGATGATAAAAAACAGCCTCCTACCATTTTCCTCCTCCACCAAACTTCACAGTTGGCACAATTCAGGCAGGCAGGCAACGTTCCCCTGGTATCTGCCAAACCCAGACTCTGACTGCCAAACAGAGAAGTGTGTTGGTGCGTTTGGCTTAGCATTAGACTTGGTGATGTGAGCTTGCATGCAGCTGCTTGGCCATGGAAACTCATTCATGAAACCGTGGCCTCAGTTTTTATGCTTACTTTAATACCAGTGGAAGTTCAGAACTCTTCTGCATATGCCCCCATAACTGACCTAACGTGAAACCCAAGGATTATTACTTTAAAGAATTATTAATGCAACTAATCAGGAAAAGAAATGTCTGTACAGAATCCATTTTGAAGTTGACTGGATGTTTTAGTAAGGACCAAAGTTGGTGACCAAGAGACGGAGATACTTTAGCTGCAAATTAGCTTTAATTCAATGTTTGTTTGTTTGTTTTTTGAACAACCCTAGAGAAAGGTTTGACCAGAGCTGAAGTTTGATTATGGATCCAAGTAATAGGAAGTGAAATGATCCTTTAAATTGACACTGTTGTTTTTTCCAGGCAGATGCTGTTCTTAGCATACAATAAGCATTTCTGGTTAGCATCAGTGACACAATTTATGCTCACAAGCTGAGGTTTTATGCAAATTACAATCCCTATCCAGCACTGAAAAAAATATACAGAATATGAAATCAAATCTCCATTTTAACAGCAGAAAAAGCAAAACAACAGGGCCAGAGCGCCCCTTCTTGTCTTGAGCGTTTAGAGTAAATCGGGGCCACACGAGACGCGCTGGGAAACGCTGTTGTTCCTCGCTGACATGCATACAGCCCCTGTGCATTGTGTTAGCAGGCGTGCTGAGGTCTGGGGAACGACCCGTGTTTGAAGGGAAAAAAATGCTCAGCTCACATCCGAGAATGGTGGCTTGATGCTTGCTCCCTGGGGCGCTGCAGCAGCACCGCTGTCAAACCCGGGGGCCCTCGCTTCTCCTCTCAGAGCCCGCGGATCAAACACTCGGCACAGGACTGTCAAAAGCCATCTCGTCAAGGAGAGAGGAACAGACAGAGAGGCTGTGATACGGTGAGAAAAAGGGACAAAAAAAGCACTTTACTTGGACTTTGAGAGCTAATGTGTTCACTCAGCAGTTTTTGCGTGTCTTTCTTGCATCTCTGTTTATGAGCATGTCCTACTTACTGACCATGCATGCATCGGGGAGACTTATTATGGAAAAACATACTCAACATCCCTACATGCCCACAGTGCTTGTCCTGCTTGTCCTCTTTGAAAAAAAACATGAAAATGTGGGGCGGAAAACAAAGCATATGAACAACGTATAGAAATGCTGGAAAGAACAAACAGAAAACAACACGGCCTCCGGTGCTGTGCAGCATCATGGAAAGATTAATGAGCATACCAGAGGACCCCAAATTAAAATAGCATCGTCTTACATATCGTCATGACAGGGGATAATTTATTACAAGCCCACATGCTATTGTTTTAAGAAGCATTATGATTACTGCACATGCATGGAAAAAGCCTCTCAATGAAATCCAACTCTTCTCTTAAGGCGGTCTTTATTGGTGGGACGCCAGCAGGTCAAGAGAGCAGAACTTGGCATCATCACGACTGCTGGCTCAAGCACTCCCTCCTTAAACTAGAACGTTGAAAATAGGACTCATGATCCCATTTTTAAGAAGCAGAGCAGCACCAAGAGAGAGAAAGCACACTCAAGAATGCAACAAGGACGGTAGCAGCTGTTTAAGTCACGGGGACTTCCACAACCGCACGGTTTCTTTAGAGTGGGCTGAATAAATTATGGAGCGCCTTACTCAGGAGATAGAGCTCTCTAAGAGAGTGGATAGAGTGTGCTCGTTTCACCTCGTCATCAATCAGGCATGGAAAGCAATCTAAAGGCTGTCGATACAAGAGGAGGAGAGTAACATTGAGAGGTCTTTGGTGAACAGGAACGGAGCCAAAAAGTAGGCCGACATCAAGGCACAGTAAGACTCCTTCTGCTTGACGTCATCCTAAATCTCGCTCCACCACTTGGCAGTATTTCTTTAAAAAAATACAACCACAATAAAGTCCAAGAGGAAAAAGTTGAGCTGCCAGCAGAAAGGATTGAACAGTCCCATTCTGAAGGAGCTCAGGTTCTCCCTGTTTGCCAAATTATATTAATGTTTGGGCAACTTTCTTATTAGGACTAAGGAACAGAACACAAGCTGTCAACATAAAAGAAAAATGAGAACAAAAGGGTGTTTCAGTTTCAAATAACCCAAGAAAACTTTTAGGTGAATTAATTAGCATTTTAAGTAGTCCAAGTTGGAAAGACTGTCAAAAATGTACATGTGGGGAGAGAGAAAGGGACGAGATGCACCAAACAGGGAGGAACAGGATCCAAACCTGAAACCAGTCATCGTCCATTTCTTCAACAAAAAATAGGATGAAAAATGTTTGTCAGTTACCTTTTTTTTTTCCAATAAGTAAATGAGGATAAAAGTATTTGGTCATACCTATTATAATTGAATTCAGGTGTTTCATTGGTGACTTTAACATGCATATTGATGATACTTTTAGCAGCTTTGCTGCTGATTTTATGAGTATTACAGAGTCTTTCAGCTTTGTCCAATATGTGTCTGGTCCCACACACAGTAAGGGTCATACCTTGGACCTTGTTTTTACCCTTGGCTTAACTGCTGATAACGTTTGCTTGGAAGACCTGCATGTTTCTGATCATAGTTGTGTTTTATTCAGTCTATCTCATATTCCAGATTCATTACCCACTAAAAGCCTCGGTCAATTTCGAGCTTTAAATCCCCTCTCAGCAGAAAAGTTGTCTGCAGCTTTTCATTTTAACTGTAGTGAGGTTTTGTCCTCTCACTCAGATGTCGACAATCTCGTAAAATAATTTTGATACTCACTGCTCCTCAATTTTGGACAAAGTGGCCCCTTTGAAAACCAGTCTCATCTGCTCTGTAACTTCTGTAACTACCCCCTGGTTAAATGAAAATATTCGCTGTTTTAGGTGCAAATGTCGGAGGGTGGAACAGCTATGGAAGTCCACTAAGCTAAATGTTGACCGTCTGCACTACAAAGAGCTTCTATTTGAATAAAATAACATGGTTAAACATGCTAGGACATCATACTTTGCAAACCTGATAGCAAATAGTAAGCAAAACAATAAAGGTTTTGTTCAACACCGTCAATAATATTGTGAGTCCTGCTCCCCCGATGTTCCTGTCTTTCCAAGAAAGACTGCGATGACTTTCTGTCCTTCTTTGTGGATAAGACAGAAAATGTAAGAGCCAGCACATCTCCCTCTTCTGCTCCATCTTTACCTTCGTGCCAACCTTGTCATGAAGGACATGGTTGTTGACCATCAACTCTAGATAGTTTCAGCCCAATCACACCTCATGATTTAACCCTGTAAGACCCAAATATAGAAAAAAATGAGCAACACATTTTTTGACCTCTCAGATATTGTTTTAGGAGGCCTCTGATGTAAGAATTGAAGACTTTTCAAAATTTTTACATTTTAGCAAGTTTTTATGGAAACGTTGTAATACTGCAACGTTGGGCCAAAGTGGGAGCAGAATTTCTGTGTTCGTACTCCCTTTGTCTGAACAGATACGCAGAACATTTAAGCATTCATTTGCAGGGTTGATTGGTTACTTAGCCCCATAACAGTATATATCATGAATAATAACCACACAACAATCATAGTTTTATGAATATGGATTTATTAAAAAAATATTGGAAAAAATGTATTTACAAAACCTTCTTCTTCGATCACTTTCAAAGTGGTCTGTGTTTACAAGTTTACAAGTCTGTTTACTTGAAGTGATAGTCTCTAAGACAGTTCTTTTTCCATTTCACCTGCATCTTCCCTCTCTGAGTCACTTGTATCAGTGTCATCTGAGTCCATTTCGAAATCGCTTTCTCCATTTTGGACTGCAGCAATCACATCCTGCAGACTGAACAGATGACTTTTCTGAGTTGATGGCATTCTGCAACGGAAAAGGTAAAAAAATAAAATTAAATATGTGAATAATACATATAGGTCTTGTGTTGTAGTAGATAAACTGAAACAATAGACAGGGTGGTAGACCATGTGTTGTGGGTAGAGATCTAAGTATCATCCATCCAAGTATTATCATTTCAATGCAAATGTAAATTTCACAAATTCCACTACATTCAAACAATACTGTCTGACTATGGAGCTGTTACTGTTGCAAAAGTATTTTCAAATGCGTACAAAGATCTGCTCACAAATCCACAAATGCGTGTACAGATCTGCAAATCCATGTAAAGATCTGCAAATGTGTGCAAAGTTTTGCATATTTGTACAAAGATCCACAAATGCGTGCACTAATCTGCAAATATGTAGACCAATAGTAACTGTGGACTTAGTTCATTTTGGTTCAGAATCTGCCTCTCAATTGGCTGTCATACAAACGTGACTTTTGCAACACTTATACCGTGCATGATTTGTACTCAGATCCGTAAGCGTGTACTTAGATCTGTAAGTGTAAAGGCTGGGTCTGTTGCCCTCAGCGCAGGCTCACAGGCCTGCCTTTCTCATCACACAGTAGGCAGCAGTTAACACTTAGTAACGGCTCTATATAACATCAATGTGAAAGGAGAAATGTTATTGTATTATACTGCTATGGTTATCATTCATATTTTCATTGAAAGACTGAATAAAATAATGACTTCCTTATCTCCAAATCGTATCACAGGGGTGGTTGAATTACCATCTCTACAAAACAGGGGTCCATTATGACGTTGTATGAGCCAGGTGATGTTAGCAGTAAGATTGATAAAGTGGTCTGTAACATTTATATCTATATAAATAACAGGGGAAGAGAAAGATTGTCGGTTTTGCACAGAGCTAAATGGCACCGACCACTGTTGACATTTAAATCATATTACTCTGCTAACAGTGGATGTGTTGATCAAGCGGCTGAGTGGACTTTCAGTCACTTAGGCTGGGGTTCGATTCTTGCAAAGCTAGCAAATATCTAGCTGGATATCTTTCTCCATTTCCTCTGAAAGCTTGGGCTAAAGCATCCATTCTGCAGCTCACACTCGGCCCCCAAACCTGGACCTGGACCCACATCGTACCGCAGTAATATAAAGACTAACCCTGAGAACTATGCAGTGTCATAACGTCATGATGCAAGGCACGGTTTGAGCTACAGTACAGTCTGGATACGCTAACATCATTGCTTTAGTGGAGGATTACTGTTGTTTCTGATTTAAAGGCTGTTACTCATCCTATGAGCGAGCGAGAAAAGGCCCTCCTCCGTTTCCTGTTTGCAATTTAAGCCCCGCCTCATCCGACCCCCCACATGTCAGTTTGTCCATGTCTATGTGTTCCCGTAAATTGTCCTTGGGTTTCTTGAAAGGCGCTATATAAATTCAAGATATTATTATTACTTGATTAGATGGCTAGACTGTGTTAGATTGTTAGCGTACGTGTCGTAATGTGTGTTTTTGTATTCGTCCTGGCACATCTATGTGTGCGTGTGCAGGTGCGTACTAATGCATGTGTGAGTGTGCTCGTCCATGTTTGTATGAGAGCGTGGCTGATTGTGAGAGAGATTAAAACCCGCCATGAGCCAGAGAATGGGCTCTCCCAGGTTGTTTTGTATTTACAATATCCATGCATGTGTGTGTCAGACTAGTAGCATTGCTGTTAGCATCCTGGCTAACACTTTCCTCATTTTAGAGCTTAAAAGCTATCGAGATTTTATTAGTTCTGATATTGAAATCATGCCATGTTTTAGCATCTTTTCATCCCTTTCTCACCTGGTTCTGCCACTTATTCCCATTTTTGCAATTTTTTCCCACTTTTAACCCATTTTCAACCCGTTTGCCACTATTATTGCCACTGATAATCCATTTGCAACTTTTAACCCTTTTCACCACATTCAACCCATTTTGCAACTCTCTGCCACATTAAATGTTTTTTATCACTTAAATAAATTTGACCTATTTTCACCTCTTTGTTTTACCACTTTAACATGTCTCTGCTTTTTTAAAATCAACTTTCAATCCATTTAAGCCACTTTATCGCAATTTAAACCCATTTAACTACTTTTTTACCCTTTTAAACCAAATTTTGCCCTTTCTTACCACTTTTAACCCAAATCTGCCACTTTTTATGTAACAATTAGCCCGTTTATGCACATGTTCATCCTTTCAACACCTTTTTTCTACTTTTATCCTATTTCTACTACTTTTGCCACTTTTAACCTGACCTTGCAAGCTTTTTTCTGCCAATACTCGCCCATATTTTATCTGTTTTGACACTTTTTAGCCAAGTTAAACAGTTAGCACCACTTTTTGGCCTTTTGACCCAGTTTGCTGCTTTATTGCCACTTTGAATGTATTCTGACCAAGTTTTTTTGCAACATTAAACCTTTTTGCCACTTTTTATCCAGTTTCTGCACTTTTGCCACTAAGCCCATTGTTCTCCTTTTTTAGTGACTCCAGATGCCTTTTTGCCACTTTCAACCAATCTTCACCACTTTCTGCCATGTTCAGCCCATTTTAACCACTTTTTATAGCCTCTGATAACCAGTTTCAGCCACTCTGTTGCTTTTGGCCATTTTCAACCAATTTTTGCCCCCTTTTACCACGTTTTTGCTATGTTTTATCAACTTCACTCCCCTTTTTGGCACATTTAACACATTTCACCTTTAACACAAAAAGACCATTTGTGCCACTTTCTTGCCAGTTTTTCCGTTATTCTTCCACTATTTATTTCATTTTTATGCCACTTTTAACCACCTTTGCTTTTTTTTTTTCCATTTTCAACCCATTTTGCAGCTTTTCTGTCACTATTTTCAGCGAATTTGAATCCATTTCTGTCACTTTAAATCCATGTTCACCACTTTCTGCCACTTTTTTCCTACCACTATTGGCCCATTTTCTCCCCTTTTCCTCTTTAACACCTTATTGCTACTTTCTATTACTACCAAATTTTGCATTTTTGAACCATTTTTGGCCCCATAATTCCCATAATTAGCCCATTTGTGCCACTTTTTTGCTCCTTCAACCTCTTTTAAGTCACCTTTAACCAATTTTAGCCACTTTTTCTTCCACTTTTGGCATTTTTTGCCTCTTACAACACCTTTTTCTTCTTTTTACAAACTTTAAACCCATTTTCACCTCTTTTTTGGTCACTTTCAACCTATTTGTGCTACATTTTAAGCAACCTTTAATGCACTAACGCCACTTTTTGACCCTTTAAACGTATTTCACTACTTTTTTGCCACTTCAAACCAACTTTTCCTCTTTTTTCCCACTTTAACTCATTACCACCACTTATCACTCACTCACTTTTGCATCATTTTGCAAATATTTGATTATTTTTCCACTAAAGATATCATGTCTTCCATTTTGTGTTTGGCATCCTGACGTCTGGCATTACTTCCCAAATGGTTGAGCTCAATGTGCCCGCCCATGTTGTTTTCATTATATATATATATATATATATATATATATATATATATATATATATATAAGTAATTCCATATCAAGTAAAGCGGTTTACTTTTTGAAAATGGCTTAATTGTATTACAGTATAAATAAATACTAATTTTGATGCGTTAAGTGATTATTATTTAGGTTAAAATAAAATAAGGTTATCCCAGCTCGACTTTACAATGAATCATGATTTTCTGACCTCCATGGACCCCCGTTTAGCTTGGCCCCAGAAGCTCTCCCCTTTATTCCCCCTGATTTGCTGGCCTTGCCTGATGGTGCACTCAGGTGGGTTTACCTGCCACACCTACGACTTACTTCAGCCTCAGTTTTTGACACAAACATGCCCAAAAGTTCTGCACAGTACTACATTTTAAAATGGACCATTCTTAATAAGGCATGTCTGACATCTTTATCCAAACATTTCTGAAAACAGCACACGCTTCATAATATTTTCATGCAAATCTAAACCGAGATTTATGTTTATGAGTCTTTATTGAGCAACTTAACATACCGCACAGACATCTGTGTGCACATACTGCATCAGTAACTTTCATATAATATGTAAATAATTTTATTCTCAAAATGATGTTTAAAGAATCATGCTTTTAAAGCTGATTTTTTTTTTCTTATTTTTTATTTTTTTTTTATCATATATAGTCACCTGTTAAGCTGCTGTCATGTTTTTAGTGTTTGGGAGGAAGCCGGAGCACCCGGAGAGAACCCACACATGCACGATAGATGATGGTAACTCCACAGAGAAAGGCTCCTGTCCAACAGGGAGTCGAACCAGAAACCTTCCTCCTATGAGGCGTTCACCACCGTCCCACCATGCAGCCCTTCTTTTGTTCTAGTTTCATGACAGACAGGTAACAGGTGACAGGAAGGAGAGAGGAGTCAGGAGTCAGAGGTTGAGGCTCCTGAACGTCTTCTAAAGCAGCTCAGAAACCATCCCCTCTTCTTCTCCTTTTTCTTCCTCTCCTCCTCCAGCTGGAGCTCCAGTCGGTCCATCCTCTGCTGTAGACTTTCTGACGTCCTGGCTCTCTCGTCCTCACTCTCCTTCAGAGTCTGCGTGAGGACGGTCACAGACTCCAGAAGAGAGGCTTTTTCTCTCAACCAGTCCAGCTTCTCTGTCTCCATCTGCTGCAGAGAGTCTTTCAGGCTGGCATTTTCTCTGAGGAGTCCTGATCTTTCCTCCCCCCACTCGGATTTCTGGTTGACCAGATCCTTCGTTGCTTTTGCCAGTTCCTCCCCCAGCTTCGTTGTTTTCTGGCTTTGTTCACCAAGGAGCCTTGAGGTTTCTTCCTCCCACTGGCGTTCCACTCTTGCCTGGTCCTCTCTGGCCTTACACAGAGCAGCCTTCATCCTTGCAGAGTCCTCCTCATGTTCTGCCAGGAGACGGGATCGCTCCTCGTCATACTGGCTTCTAAGGTTTTCTAATCTGTCTCGGACCTGGTCTATCTCTGCTTTGGCTTTGGCCCTTTCGTCCATCTGAGAGATAAGGAACTCAAATTGCTGTTTCTCCCATGAGCTCTTGCCGTTTTTGAGCTCATTTTGGGCGTCTGCGAGTTCCCTCTCTAGCCTGCAGACAGCTTCCTGGTGGTTTGTGATGAGGCGAGATCGTTCCTCCTTCCACACCAGACGTTGCTTTTTCTGGTCTGCTTTCGCCTGCTCCATGGAGGCCTTAATCCTGGAGGTCTCCTCCTCCCACTGGCGGCTTTTCGTCGCCAGGTCTTCTTCGGCCTGGCTGAGGGCCGCCTTAAGGGTGGTGTTTTCTCTGGAGACCTCGTCCTTCCTCAGGTGTTCCTGATTTGGAGCAGCTGTGTCGATCTCTGCCAGGAGGTTCATTTTTTCCTTCCGTGCCAGGTCTTCTTTGGCCTGGCTGAGTCCCACCTTCAGTTTGGAGTTTTCTGCACAGTTCTCCATCCGACGGGACCTCTCTTCCTCTAATTCCCTCCTCATCTTCTCCAGCTCTTCATGGGCCTGCTTGAGCTCACTCTTTAGAGCACAGTTCTCGTTGCCCAACCTCTCATTTTCTGCACACTGTCTCCTCAGGTCCTCGTTCTCGACGTTTGCCTGGTGGTTTGCAGCAGTCAGTGCTTCTATTTTTCCCACCAGCCTCGTCTTATTTCGCTCCCACCTCTCCCTTTGGCTCTGCAGGGCCATGTTAGCCCGGGAAAGCGAACCCTTCAGCCCGAGGTTCTCATTTCTGATCTTGGCAAGGCAGTCCTCCGTCCCCTCCTTCACCCCTTCTGCCCCTGATGTGGGCTGTTTTGTCAGCACCTCAGCATGGAGCAGACGCAGGTCCGAGGAGACTTTGGCTGCCTGCCCCTCTGGCTGCTGCTCCCGTTCCTTCGTCCCCATTTTCACCACGTCTGCCCATGCTTTGGCCGTTTCTTCCGGGACCTCAGCATGGAGCAGAAGCGTGTCTGAGGAGACTTTGGACTGACCCTCTGGCTTCTGCCCACGTTCAGAGAGTTGAACCGGGGCCTGGTCGGTCTCCTGAAACTTGTCTGCAACCACAGACTGAATATTTTCAGGAGGCACAGACTCCCTGAGCTGCAGCGTCTCTCTAGGTCTTAGTGAAAACGTGAATCCTGCAAAGTCTTCACAATCAATTTCATCTTCCAGACCTGAAGGAAACCCAAAGCTGCATTGGATCTGATTCCAGGGGTTTTCTTCCTTCTCCCAATAGTTGAGTGCCTTCTTTTTCTTTTTCGTTTTCTTTTTTGCTGGCTCTGGGTTCTTGACACTCAAAACAAATGACTCATTTTTGTCATTTGACCATGACTCCTCATGGGTTTCTGCAGATGTCTGAGACACCATGGTTTCAGGTGTCTTTTCTGCTGAGACAGTTTGCTCATGCTCCTCTTTCCCCATTTTCACCACGTCTGCCCATGCTTTGGCCGTTTTTTTCTGGACCTCAGCATGGAGCAGACGCAGGTCTGAGGAGTCAGGGAGTTGAACCGGGGCCTGGTTGGTCTCCTGATACTTGTCGTCTGCAGCCGCAGACCGAATATCTTTAGGAGTCTCTCCAGAGGGTTTTTTCTCTCCCGGCTCTTCTCTACTGACCTGCTGAGCAGGGACAGACTCCCCGAGCTGCAGCATTACTGAACGTGTTCGTGAAAACCTGAATCCTGGATCCTGGGGGTCTTCACAGTCGAGTTCAGTTTCCAGACCAGAAGGAAACCCATAGCTGGACTGGATCTGTTTCATGGGGTCATCTTCCTCCTCCTCCTCATATTTGAGTGTCTTCTTCTTCTTCTTCTTCTTCTTTTTTGCTGGCTCTGGCTTCTTGACACTCAAAACAAATGACTCATTTTCGTCATTTGACCATGATTCCTCATGGGTTTCTTCAGATGTCTGCGACACCATGGTTTCAGGTGTCATTTCTGCTGAAAATCTACCGAAACGCTCACTCTTTGGCACGCTTCTTTGCATTTTTGTACGATTGTTTGATCCAAAAATCGTTGAAATGGTTAAATATCTCGCTGTGATCGCTCGATACAAACAAGTGCTGTCAGACTCGTGTTACTAACAGGACTAAAGAGGTCTGCTGTTTGGCAGCCTATTTAAGGGTTTCTGGGAATGTTCTGTGATGTCATAAGTGATCAGTCCCATTGGATCAAAGGGCACAGAATGTTCCCAACATTCCAAAAAAAAAAAAAAGAGTGTGCCCAACATTCCGCCAGACAGGAAGTATCCATATAAATTTTCAAAATAAAATGCAGTAAATAGCAGAAATGTTCCAGAAGGTTGTTTTGCAACCCTGAATGTCCCCTGGAGGTCAGGAAGTGACGGACAGCCTTAGGAAGTTAGTACTTTAAAGCTCTAAGTGGAGCTGAATTCTACAATTACCATCAGAAAATGTCTACAAGGTTAAAATAGTTTTGGTTTTTTCATTAGTTTTTGTTTCTATTCTGTTCTTACCATTATAGTTTTAATTAGTTTTTCCTGCTGGATTGCTGGTTTAGTTTCCGTTTTATTTTGCAGAAATGCTTCATTTTAGTTTAGTTTTTATTAGTTTTAGTGTTAGTTTTAGTTTTTTGGCAATATCAGAAACCTGTCAGGGGCGACACCCTAGACAGGGTCCTAGACTTAAGACAAAAATGACCATTGTGTGGAGTCTCCAATCAAATCAGGGGATTTAACTCTCTCCAGGCTTGGGCATACATGTCAGTCAGTCTGCCGCTGTCAAAGACTTAAACTAAGGAGATCTGTCTTTAATCTTATTTCATTTAGTTAAGTTCTTAGCACAGAATTTAGTTTTAGTTGGTTGTTGTTTATTTTAAAAGCTAGTTAGTTTCAGTTAACTAAAATTATTTTTACATTTTAGTTTTAGTTAGTTTTAGTTAACTATAATAATCTTGGTCTAAATACACTGAATACGACCCCTGCAATTTACAAAAGTGTGATTTATTTTCAAAGCACAACAGATTTACCTGGCGTTAAGGAAATCAATATCACAATTTACTCAGGCCTTCAGACCTCCTGGTTAGGGGTGTAACTATCCAGTTATCCAATCAGATCAATTGAAAGTCAAAACATTGATTTAAACTGTCACCTTTATGCTTTTATTTTGAAATTCCACCTGTAGCATATCTGTAGATGGTTTCTGATCTGAGGGCACGAGGAAATAAAAATGTTTGGTACTTAAATTGTTTGCTGTTATGAAATCAGCATGTTTTCCTACAAATATCCTACAATGAAAATATGAATAATAACAATAGCGGTATAATACCATAACATTTCTCCTTTCACACTGACGTTATATAGAGCCGTTACGAAGTGTTAACTGCTGCCTCCTGAGTGATGAGAAAGCCTTTACGCTTACAGATCTAAGTACAAGCTTATGGATCTGAGTACAAATCGTGCGCGGTGCAAGTGTTGCAAACATCACGTTTGTATGACAGCCAATTGAGAGGCAGATTCTGAACCAAAACGAACTAAGTCCACATTTACAAATTGGTCTACATATTTGCAGAGTAGTGCACGCATTTGTGGATCTTTGTACAAATTTGCAAAACTTTGCACACACGTGCAAATCTTTACATGGATTTGCAGATGTGTACACGCATTTGTGGATTTGTGTGCAGATCTTTGTACGCATTTGCAAATACTTTTGCAACAATAATAGCTCCATATATGACTGGCCTATTATGATCTCTACTTATCATACTAAAAAGAGCACATGCACCCCCGCAGAGCACTTACAGGTTCACACTCAATGATGTAGGTAACCATTCACACCTGTCCCTGAACAATGCAACAGGCACCCCCCCAAAAATCCAGAACATTCAGGGCCTGGTTTTCTATGTCCTAATGCCACAAACTGCTACTTGGGAAACTTTCATGAAAAATCTCAAGATCATTTAGAAGTTCAAAACAAAACAAAAACATGAACTCCTTTGGTTTTCTTAACACTGCTACTCAATGTTGGTGCAGGGGTCAGCGCTGTTGCCTCACTACAAGAAGGTTCCCGGCCTTTCTGTGTGGAGCTTGCATGTTCTCCCCGTGCATGCATGGGTTCTCTCTGGGTACTCTTGCTTCCTCCCATCACCGAAGACATGCTTGTTAGATGGGGACTCCAAATTTCCCATAGGTGTGAGTGTGAGTGTGCCTGGATGTCCGGCTTTACATGTCAGCTGTGATAGACTGACGACTAGTCCAGGGTGTACCCCGCCTCTTGCCCAGCTTGGATTGGCTCCAGCCCCCACAACCCCCAGTGGGATAAGCGGTGCAGAAGATGGGTGGATTTAATAACATTACCACAAAAGGTGGTGTCTCATCTTGAAATGGGACACTCATGAGTGATCTTTTTGCTCACTTTACTCTGCATGACTCCTCACAGCTGCCATCTGCAATCAAAGCCCATATTTAAAGAGCAGAAAAAGAAAACAACGCTGACATTATCCAAATGTAAGAGTCCTGGACAAGCAGCCCACTCCACTTCCTTTTCAAACTTTTTGTGCTCTAAACTGTTAAGTGACTTTGTGCATTCACCCTGCACACAAGCCATTTCTAAATGTCACTGCTGCCACATTGAGTACAGTGGGTGTTTTTTTCTGTAAACGGTTTTCCAGTCGTCCTATAGATCTGCAATAATGTTTTCGATCAGCAGAGAAACCTGTTCAGTGTGCATCGGCTCCGGTGATCCTTGACTTTTGACAAATGTTCCCTCTTTGGGATTCAGACAGAGCTGATGCAGTGATGCTTTGCTGCCATGCTGAGTATGAGGGAGTATGCATGGATGAATCAGAGGCATTGTGAGGCACTTTGCACTGCTCCCAGGTAAAAGTTCTTTATATATAAAGTGCTGTTTGGAGATGTACTACAGGGAAAGTTTGCTTAAATCCACTCCTTTTTTTGTACAGTACACAGGTCATCACCTAAGTTGGTCTGCTGTTAAAAGTTATAAATGCAGTTTTCAACCCTGTCGTCAAATTTATTCAGATAGTGGCTTTGGGAAGTAGTTTCTCTGAACTTTCTCTGTTTATATTCAGGTTTTACACGCACAAATCACCATGTCTTGTCATGCTGTTCTCACCCCTAAAGTTAGCCATGCCTTAAAAAGTGTTTCACACATAAGAAAAAGACAAACACACTGGAAATATGATTCAATACACACTCTGCTGTTGCAGTAATTGTTTTTTTTATCCACGGGCTTTTCGCCCTCCATTTTTGTCTGACGACCGTGAGGCTGAAAAGCAATTGATCTTTGAGGTTGAGCAAGTGCATTTTCCAAAGCAGATACAGAAGAGAATCAATTTAAAGCAAGAGCAACCGGCACCGCAATTGTTTGTGGGTATCAAAGGCTAGCCTTTTCTGTCTCATGCAACAAACAAACCATAAATCACTGCTGATTGGACAGTGTGGAAGACGCTGGGTTCACTATGGATGGTACAAGGAAACCGAGACTCCCATTAGAGAGGTAAATCTAAAAGTAAATATCATTTTGGAAAGTAAATGTCAAGAGGGAAGCTGGTTTCTCATATTCAGACATTAAGTGATTACTCTGAGAGATTTGAGAGCTCTTTATGCTAAACACAAAATACATTAAATGACAAGCGTGCAGCTTTTAATATTAAAGTCAGCTACTTTTAAACCAGTCTCTAGCTTAGAGTAGATATACTTTACACTCCTGCAGACTGATATTTACTGGGGATGTAATGGTGTTTGTATGTTTGGTGCATGACGATACATCTGAATTCCTCTAATGTTTGTGGTCTGAATGGAGAAAAACAGCAATCACAGATGACACTTTTGCCCACCAATAATGCTTGTAAATGTTTGCTAACCGCTTTTAAACCACCAACGAAGAAGAGGAGGAAACAGGCATAGCAAAACACACAAAGAGGAAGAAAAGTCAGCCACTGATGTAGCTCACAGGAGCCGTCTTCCTCTTATCTGTGCTGTTTTTAAAAAGCCTCTGGATGTACAAGCAGAGAGGGTCAAGGACATTCAATGATGCTAACACATTTTAAAAGACATATTCTGATAATAAGTAGCGAACAGTGGCTCCAACTGTTCATTTTAGGTGCTTGCCTAACTCCAATTCCTTCATACACCAGCTGCTGACTATCAGATTATAGATCATGAGCTTTAGTCTTGTGTTTGATTCGTACAACTAAACCATAGTTTCTTAAAGATTCAGCCAAAAATGGCACAATGTATGCCCAGCCTTACACCAGCACACAGGATGGTGCCATTTTGAGACAGTCCACTTCAGACTTTTAAAACAGGGCTTCTTGTTTTTGGGGCTAAATTCTTGTTAAATTCAATAACAGTCGTGATTTCACATAACCCATTATCGCCACTTGCCAAAGCTATAAGTATTGGGTTTTACCTAATGTCTGCTCTAAGACCATCCATCCATCTTCTTCCCCTTATCCGAGGTCGGGTGTGGGGGCAGCAGCCTAAGCAGGGAAGCCTAGACTTCCCTCTCCCCGGCCACTTCGTCCAGCTCTTCCCGGGGGAGCCCAAGACGTTCCCGGGCCATCCGAGAGATATATTCTCTCCAGCGTGTCCTGGGTCTTCCCTGGGGCCTCCTCCCAGTGGGACCTGCCCAGAACACCTCACCAGGGAGGCGTCCAGGAGGCATCCGGACCAGATGCCCAAGCCACCTCATCTGGCTCCTCCAAACGTGGAGGAGCAGCGGCTCTACTCCGAGTCTCTCCCTGATGGCCGAGCTTCTCACCCTATCTCTAAGGGAGGGCCCAGACTCCCTGCCGAGGAAACTTATTTCAGCCGCCTGTGTCCGTGATCTCGTTCTTTCAGTCACAACCCACAGCTCGTGACCATAGGTGAGGGTAGGAACGTAAATCGGCCGGTAAACCGAGAGCTTCGCCTTTCGACTCAACTCTTTTCTTACCACAACAGACCAATGCAGAGACCGCATCATCACTGCTGATGCCGCACCGACCCACCTGTCAATCTCCTCGTAAGTTCTGCTAGATGCAGAACCAGATTTTGGTGTCTAAAGTCTTCTGGTTTCCGTTGAAGTATGATTACAACCGTTCAGCAAGCATTGGTTGAAAGCAGGAAAACAGTCCATGTGGGTTAAACATTGGTTGTAATGCAGTAATGACACCCGTTGGGAGCCATCTAATGTCAGATTACTGTTAATTAATGCTTTCAACTGCATCTAGGAATGCAGCTGGTTGGCCTTCATTCCCAGAGGCCACTTGGATGTCAGATGAACGCTGATTAAGGGATGAAGAGATGTGGTTGTCAGTGTTCATATTAGGCAGATACAGGTCATGAAAATCAGTTAATGAAGGTGAAGAAACTGTTTTGAGTGCTAACATGGCACATACATCACACTACAGAATGGGAAGGTGGAAATATTTTTCATCCAGAAATTATCATGAAAGCTTTAAAGAGGCAGTTTTGTTCTGCTTCTAATTGGATCCAGGAGTGTTCTGTATGGTGGCCTTGAAAGTCAATGGCAACACATTTCATCTGCTGCAAATACATTTCACCTGACTGAAATTTTTTTCATAAGGGGGCCCCGGCCAAGAGGTCAGCAGCACATAAATAATCGACAACACATAAATACGCATAAATAATTCGTATTCAAGAGACAGAGCTCAAATGAAGTTGAATGCTCTTTCCCAAACGCTGTCTATGGGAGGTTTACTACATGGATGCCAGGTTATGGAAGCATAGCATTGTCCAAGATATGTTGGTATAATGAAGCATTAACATTGGCCTTCACTGGAGATAAGGGGCCTAGCCCAAACTCTGAAAAACAACCTCTTACCATTATCCCTCCTCCACCAAACTTTACAGTTGGCACAGTGCAGTCAGGCAGGTAACATTCTCCCAGCATCCGCTCAGCCCAGACTTTCCCATCTCAGTGCCAAACGGGGAAGAGTGATTGGTCACTTCACAGAGCTAGTTCCACTGCTCCGGTGTGCGTTTGCTTTGCACCACTCCATCTGAAACTTGGCACTGGACCTGGTGATGTGAGGCTTGCTGCAGCTGCTCCGCCATGGAAACCCATTCCATGAAGCTCCTGCCGCACAGTTTTTGTGCTTAAATTAATGCCAGAAGACCCAGCTCTGTGATTTTACATGATCTTTTGCTTCATGGCCGAGTTGCTGCTGTTCCTAAACTCTCTGCAAATGGAGACTGCAAGGTTAGGGGATTGATTTTATACATGTCTGATTGAAACACCTGAATTCAATAATAAACAGGTGGGGACAGATACTTTTGTCCATATAGTGTATATGTTGAAGAGGACAGTTATGGTCCTCCGTAGCATTTAATCCTTTCAAAACAGTGCTGAGAATTGGATTTCCTTGCTTAAAATGAGCTGATCTACTGTTTTCTTGAATGTCATTGATGAACAAATCTGTGATTTCCAGAGAGAAATGATCAGCTTTGTCATTCATTTCTTCATCAGCCAGCAGACCGCCCACTGTGGAGCTGTGTGATCATCCTGGTACAAAGTGTCCTTGGATTATTCTTCTCCGGAGAGCTCAGGTAATAAATCGGTGAGTTTCAGACCTCGCCTTTGCCTCGATGGCGATACACTCCCTACTGACGATAATCATCTGCAGCAGAGCCCAGCAACAGAGATTAATTGGTGATTGTCTATCAGAGAGGTAGAAAGTGATGTGTTTTTACCCCACCGTTCCAGATTACAGCGATCCACCGGCTGATTGCAAAGGTTATCAGAGACGAAGATAAAAGCTCTCCTTTCTTCTGGAAACAATCTCAGACAGACCGCCTCTACATTTGTGATACTTCTGTTTTAATTTCTCTCCATCGAGGAGAGAGGTGGGGTTTGTTTTTGACTTTGCACTAAATGTCCTTCTCTGCAGAGGTGAGGCTGCATGTTGTCACCTGTTTGTTGTGCAAATGTCTCCTTTAAGAACGACATCAAGGGCATCAGCTGCTGCCTCCGTCCGAGCACACACAGCTGATTATTGAGACAGATAAAAGGAGGCTCATTTGTATTCAGAGGTGAGTAAAGAGGGAGAAGTTAGTACATCACGCCCGGGTTGACCGACACTTGGAAATGAAAGTAACCCACAGGTCAAATCAATATGGTGTCTGCGATAATACTGTAAGTGGCAAACCAAGGCCGTTTATATCTGTAATAACATTACCGGCTCAATAATGCAACACAAACACACAAACACCGACTCTTATCTACCCTTTACTCTGTTTAAAACGATGCCAAAGTGAACCTGTGAGCATGAATATTCTAATAACTACTCTACATTCACTGCTGAGATGTGTCACATCTGTTGAGAATTGTTCTCTAAGCTTTCATTTCCATTTCCTCCTCAGCCAATCTCTGATTGGCATTTAAACAAAGCTTCAAGAACCCCGGAGAGGACTGACATTTGAGTCGCTATTTTTTTTTCCTCCCTCCTCTGCAATTTGGATTGACACGACGTCCCTGCTGTCAGTGTACTCAACACCTCTACAGCTTACCTGCCAAATTACAGGAAGAGAAAAGTAGGCACAGTATAGAAGATGTCTGCTCTATTGATTTTATTAATAAGTCAGGCCAATGCTCGCTCATTGATACGTGTTGGGCCTACCAGTTCAGCTGGGAGTCTGCGCTGGTAGAATATTTAGAGTTGTTTCTATGTTTTATTAAGCATGTTTGTGACTTACTCATGTGTTTGTGTTTGCTGCAGAAAAACTTCAGAAAGACTAGCTGTGCTGCACACCTGTACGAATAACACTACAAGGACGATCTCCCATGTTAGTTGTAGTTTTGTTTACTGCTGTGCTTTTGGAGAGCACGGACCAGGCTGCAGGTTTGAAGTAAAAATGTATTCAGGGCCACCACTAGATAACAAAACAAGAAAAATCCATCCATGTCATTATGAAATATCACCTGCAGACACAAACCAGAGAAAGTTCTCAAACACAGGGAACACTGGCTTTCCTCACAGCCTTCTTAGACAATAACACACCAGCCTGCTGATCTCACACACCTCTTCTACCTGTTTTCTTTGTGCCAATCAGAGAGGAGCTCTGTAATAAGTGCTACTTAGGCTCCGGGTGTAATCAGTCTCACCTTCTTACGCTCGCCACACACCACACCACTGTCGAATCTCGAATGGTTTTGAAAACGTGGGAGACCACAGACAAATGGCTGGTTTCAAACTTTCTGTCTTATAATCCTCTGAAAGCACAAACAAAAATGAACTTAGAGGAGGAGGATGGAAATCCTCACTGTAGCTGTCAGGGCATAACCGGACACCTCAGATGGATCTGGTAAACTTCCCACAGACTGTGTTTGGGAAAGCTCAGAGTTTTGAAATAAAACTTGGAGGGTGATTGGATGAACGTTCTGTCTGTCACAACTTTACGGGCCAATCAGATCAACAGAACACATGACGTCGTAGACATGTCAGTACATGACTTTTGTGGTTTTTGCACAGAAAATGCTCTTTGTTCTTCTTTTAACAAAGAAATGTCGTCAGGTTCTGATAAAACTGATGCTATAGCAGCATCCATGCTAATCTCTTCATAATTGCACCGGCCTCCTCACTGCTTACTCCTCAAACCACGCTGATTGGTCCTGGCACTCTCACTTACAGGGCCCAGTCTGTTCAGATGAGAGCTTTGCAAGATTCCTCCAATTACCTTCCCAGAATTTTTGGAAAGTCCTGCCCTTCCCAAACACTTCCTATGGGAGCTTTCCCAGATGAATGTGAAATATGTCCATGCATTAGATATACAAACAGTCTATCAGGCGTGTCAGGTTAATGCTCTGTCTGCAGGATACCTTTTTCAGGGAAGTAGGCGGAGCTACTCCTCTGCCCCGTCCAGCATGACCACAGGCATCCCAGATAGTTGCAGCCAGCCATATACTAGGTTTTAACCTAGTCTTGTTTCATCCAGTTTACAAGGCTGAAAAATGTAGAAAACTGTGATGTATGATGTCAGTTCGATGAATTTGCTTTTTTAAAAGTTAACACCATATATTTATATTGTTAATTAATCGAAATGGGCGCGTTACTTCAACAGCACTAATTCAACCCTGCTCCATCTCCACTGCTCTAACAATAATGAGCTGCTCCTGTAGTACTAGAGTCTGTGATGCACTCATTTTGATCTCATCTGATCAGATTTCTGTCATTTAAACAACTTTAAATTGTAGTTTAAAACCTTAATTACCAAAGCCCACACAGTAAATTTACCTGAATAAATTTTACTCATATTGAATAAAATTTTACTCTGAAAATCTAACATTTGGTCCTGGTCTATTTGGAGTAAAACCCCCCAATGCTCGCAGAGTAATGTTTTTAAACATTGTTTTATTTAGCTCTAAATGATGATTATGTAATCCATGATGAACATATAAAAACAACTCTACAGCAATGGTACTCAATACAGAGTAAAACAGAACATAGTCACTCATTAAAGAGCTGTTTTTACGTAACACAATCTTACATTTAGTCCATTCAGAGCTGGTCGTCATTCCTTATAGAAATGTTTTCTACTCATTAAAGAACAGTTTCTTCTCCTGAGTAATGCTTATGTAGAGCTGTATCTTACTCTAAATAGATTAATGTTAATCTTTATATAAAGCTGCATTTTACTCTAAATAGATCACTCTGCTGCCTAATACAAGAGGATTTTTTTAGCCTATATAATATAAGTCATAGTGTTCTAATATTACAGAAACAGTTATGATGAACATATTACAAGGACACAGGAGCAGAGCATGAGAGAAGGTAGTAAGGAGACTATTTGTCAACAGCAATAGTGCAGATGATGGTGAGTGCCCTGGCTGGTTGGCAGAGAGACAAAGACACAACTAAAGAGGAAAAAATGGAGAAACTCAGTGAAAAATCACTAGATTTAAAGAATGAAGAGGAGCCACGTTCCCTAATTAGAAGCTCTAGTACACAGGTGTCTGAGGGTTCATCACCAGGTGTGTAGATCTTGATCACCAAGGATTAGCTGCAGCTGGGACGGTCCATGAGGGATGACAGCTGAGTTAAAACTTGAGTGGGTATGGTTAAAGTTTTACTCCAGCAGAATTTCATCTGTGTTTTAACTCCAACTCTGGCGGTGGCTGGTGATAAATACACTCAAGATGGAGTAAGTTTAGCTATTTTTGAGTAAAATATTTTTAACTTTGAAAAAAGTACTCCCCAGATTTTCTTGTGTACTGATAAAAAATGTCAGGTCTAAATTGTGATCAGGCCCATAAATTCAGTAAATGTACAGGATGGCTCAGATAGGGTGAGGCTGGATGTTTTGGGCCTGATCTAAGGCCGCGTCCACACAGAGACGAATTCAGGAGTATACGCAAAAGTTTTTTGTTGTATCGGTGTTCGTAAGTTTATATTACTTCTTTGATATGTTTGAACATGTATCGGAATATATTTTGTTGTTTGTTTGGACTTTTTTTCTCTATTTTCAGTTTCACAGAGCGTCTGGATAACATTATAAGAAAGCTGTAAGATAAGGACAAACAAGTAAACAGCCTGAACTTTACTTCAACGTCTGAGAATCTGTCACGTACTTCAGCTTTACGGACGAAGGGGACAGAATACCTTATAAGCTTTAATCAACACCAGTGCCTCAGACCACCCCCACCCTCACTTACTGCTCTGACTGAGTGCAGCCTTTTGTAGGACTGATACGCAGCCTTAAGTTGATTCAGTTCTTATTGCTGTTAACTCACTGAGTGCCGTTGACGTATATATGTCAAAGGGTTTTCTTCTGTGGCTGGCACAAAGGGGGCGCTCTCACGCTCCCTGTGAGTAATTTTGGGGATTCTGGGATATGTAGTCGGAACACAAAAGAGACGGTAGATCAAAGCCACAGAGATCAGAGGTGGAGACCCTGGGGTCAAAGGGCAGAGCCATCGTTACGGAGGTAATTTAAGCTAAAAGTTCTAAAATAAGCCCCATGCAGTTCTGTAACACCGTCTGTTGGCGGAAAAAGAGGTAAGAACACAAAAATTCTTACTATAGATTATATATTATATATGTGAAACATATTATGTATTATATTACTTCTATAATTTACAGGCAGTGCCAGGGGACACGCAAGCAGGAGAGGACGTGGGCGTTTAGGCCGTCCAGTTCCAGAGTGTGAATGACAGTGACTGTAAGCATTGTTATTTATTTTACAATAAAACATTTTTAATACAAGTTTCAGATGTCTTTTATGTCATTAAATGCAAAATTATAACATTCAAATCACTGTTTTGTTTGACAGACTCTCTTTCACAAAAATGCATTTTTCTCAGCTTTCTAGAAAAAAAGTGGTCTTTTTGGTGAAACTAACCTCTATTCAACTTCAGATAAATCAAGAACAGAACAAGCTGCAAACAAAAGTTTCTTTCAATGATGAAATAGAGAGTTTCTCCTTTCATTTGAGCTATTCGGTGTTTTCAGAGACATAGTGTAAAAGATTCTGTGGGTCTTAAAAGATGACTCAAAATGGCCAAAAACACTGGCACAAGCCACTTTCCATTTTATAAAAGGGCTGGCACTCAATGAGTTAAATAATCTGACCAAAGAGGATGCCTTCTGTTTGTTGGCTCTCCTTGAAAAGTGAAGAAACTACGTCCTATTGCCCCTGCAGACAGGAGGGGCACAACGGTGTTAGTGTGGGCTAATTCTTTTTCTCTGTGGTAGCCAGGCTAACCAGGGAGGGAGAGCTGGGGGATAAGAATGTGCAAACATGCTTGTATTTCTCTTTACTGTTTTTACCTCCCTTTATGATTTTTAATTTTCACTTTCACTGCTCTTCTTTAGAATTCCTTTATTTCATTGCCTTGAACTTTTTTCTGTAGGCTTTTTTTTAAAGTTGGCCTTAAAGGCTACCTTATCTTTTGTCCTATTGGTTTTAATCCATGTGATGTCTGGATTGTTGGTGTTTTGTTTGAGTTCCTCTGCTTTAGTTTGAATGGATGCTTTGTAAATCCTTCTTTTTAAAGGTTCTTTTGATGAAGTTTTTATCTGTTCTGGTTTAACCTCCACCGTCTCCTGGGGTGTCTCCTATGAAGCAGAGTTTTTTGGTGATTAAAATCAGATTAGATTTGATTAAAATCTGAGTCAACCTCAGGGTTCACTCTGGTTTTATTTTAGCAGTATGAAGGGAGTGCACTTATTACCAGGGTAGATCACCGTGGTTATTCATGCTGAACAGCTCTTTGTGCTTTTCATGTGAGTTTACATATCAAAAATATTAATCAGGGTTACTAATGGGGCTTTACTGGTGTCATTTTTCAAACATGACCTGGAGCATTCAAGATATTTTGTGCTTGAAAGGAAAAGTGAAATGTCAGTAAAGTGTTTTTTCTTTTCTTGTATAAAAAGATGTGTATCATCTACCTCCACCTCTTCATGCTACATGGTTAAAAGCAGTGTAACACTGTACTTTAGTAAAAAGCTTCATCATTGTAAATGTGTTTATGATTTCAGTAAATGATCATGACAGGGAAACATTTCCAATGTCTGCTCTTTTCCAGAGGTGAGGCCTCCACAGACACTCCAGGAGAAGTCCGCAGCCTTTTGTCGACCATCTTGTTGGTGAGGGAGCTGGCATTTGTGAGAAAGATGCTTGGTGCTGCAGGTTTGTGTGGAGCCACCCTTAGCCTAGCCTGCAGCCCTGCTTGTTTGCCCTGCTTCTGCCTTCTAGCACAACACCGTCTCTGCCTCCTCCCCACCCAGCTGTGGGTGTCATGCTGCCTCTGCAGTAGTTTCTATCAGTTTTCTATCCATCCATGAAGAAGTGCACTTCCTTGCACTGGACGCTAGTAGCCATCATCTGTGTATTTATGGATATAAGGACTTCAGTCACATGTAGAAATGATGCCTTTCCTTAGTTTTAGTGAAGCTGTTTCATAGTTCAAGCCTCTGGTGTCACTATGATCGCCCTGTCAGTATCTCTGCTGGTCTGTGTTTTGGTGCTGGGTTTGGGCGTAATCAGGCCATTATGAGTAAAACAGCTGCTTATAAGAGGCTGAACCACGACAGTCCCATCCAGAGAAACCAAAATGAAGCAAAAGACACAAAAATCCCCCTTTTGAACAGAAGCAGTGATCATTTTCTGCAGTTTCATCACTACGAGGGACCCCTTTTATTTTGAAAGCTTTTCTTGTTAAATAAAAAAGAATCTGGGATGCATGAATCTTCAAAGTGGGATGAAGGTGCTCTTTGGTGGGAAACCCAGAAGTTCAAAAAGAGAGAAATCCAAGGCACTCCTCTGGCAAAAAACTAAAAAGGTTCATAGACTCAGCTGTGTGGGTTGTTACTCAGCTTGTTTTTTACACGCTTCAGCATTTCACCATGAAAGAGTTTCTACTTTTTGCCAGATGATTGCTTTGGTTTGTTTTCTTTTTGTGCAGCTTTAAAGTGTGGCCAAAAGGCGAATGACGCAAAATATTAAAGAATTTAAAGTTCACTTGTAAAAGAATTAGCCTTGAACGAGGTTAATTGGATTACTCCTGATCAGAGAGAAAGCCAACCTTGTTTGGGTGTATGCTTAGAAAAAGCCTTTCATAAATATATCAGATCCTAAAAGGCAATAAACAAAGTTCTACATAAAAACCTGCATGTTTCAGTCCTCCCACTGTTAGAAAATCGCCGGAGAGCTTCTGGAGGAGGTATGACCTCGGGTTAAATCAGAGCATTACTTTGGGATCTTTCTGCCAGAAAATAGGACTATTTTTTGCAAGAAAAGTACAGGACAGGTCAGGAATCATGATTTCTAATACCTCAAAGCCTCTCTGCATGGATGGAAACCCTGTGGACAGGTGCAGCGCTGAATGTGTTTGCATCATCCTCGCCTGTGTGGGCTGATATCTGACTTCTTCGAGGGTTGTGAAGAGTTTGTGTGAGAAGTTTCATCGTTATTGAAAGATGGCAGAGGTGACCTGGTCAGTTGCATCCACTTCACTGGCCGGCATTTAACTCGTCTCGTCCACCGCACACCTGAGCGTTCGCGCGTCCCATTACCACTTCACTGTATGGGGGGATTGATTCCATTCATCCGTGTTATTAGAGGCCTGGAGGGCGGCCAGAGAGGAGAGAGTACACTACGGCACTGCAAAGCCACGGTGACAATTCAATTAGCTCCCTCCATCTTTGCACCACCTCCACACGACCTGCATCAGTAGTTTTTGCTGACTATCAACCAGAGTAAAGTGATGGCATCCCCGGGACGTGCTGCACACGCAGGCAACGTGCTGATTGGCTGAGAGGACTGCAGGTTAATGGGATGCATGCAGGAGGCTTTATCTTTTCTATTTCCAGCACGGAGATTGGTTTCAGCATATTAAATGTAGAGAATAAGCTGTGGCTGTTTTTTCAGAACACACAAAGGCACGTTGAAATCCCGGCTCTCGTCTCGATTCTCTCTGAGAATAGAGCAACAAAACGGAGCTACAGCTATGGCATCAATGAACAGAATTAGTCCTCCAGTAGCAGCAGTGCTTCACTCATAACCTGCAGCTTTATTCCTCCATTTGTGTGATATTTTATTAGCTCATCGCTCATTCCAGCTGAAGATTGTAAACCAGCTCAGTGTGTGCTGTTTTCAGGCTGGATCATTGACCCTGGATCAGCTATGTATTAGCAGTAACCCACTTTAACTCTCATTTACCTATGGGGAAACTATTCAAAACTTGAACAGGGTTTCTCTTCAGAGGCTGGGGATGTAATGGAGATAATGTCTTCTATTTCTAAGAAACTCCTTTAGCCAATGTTCTAATCGATATTTACCACTTCATGAAAATGAGTGGTATTAAAAGCAAGTAAAAAGTGATAAGCATACTTATTTTGTCTGTTTCAGTTGTTTGTTTCTTCGTATTTAAACTCCAGGCCACTTTGCACCAACTTTTATATTTCTGACAGAACTGCACAGTTGCAAAGTTTTGTTAATGCAGTTTTTGACACTATAGATAAAAAAATTTATGCAACCAGCAAAGTTCACCCTTGCTCCCTCTTATGGAAAAAAATTTCCCAATTACTCCCTATGACCATAAAGTTATCAAAAGACCATATGTGGCACTTTAAAAAAATTATTTTCTCTGGCATTTTGTTTCTTTTTTTGTAATGAAAGTATTGATCTGAGTCATTATAAATTTTAATACCAGTCCTTTCATCATTCAGAAATAATTTTACATTCATCATGGGGCCTGATGTGGCACAACCCGCGGCTGAAGGGGGTTAGAAACAAGCTCGGCACACGTTGACAAATGCGTGCCGCTCAGCAGCCAAAGTTAAGCTCAACAGCATTTCTTTTGATTGTGTCATGCAGTGAAAAACTCAAAAGGAGGACCTAAATGCAGAACTCAAAAAAGGATTCAAAAAAACAAACTAAAGTCCAATATAATGAAAAAACAACTTAGAAGTCCACAAGGGAAAGCCACAAAACAAAACTTTCTTTAAACAATAGTCCATCAAAAAGGCAAAAATGCATGGAAGGCACGAGGAGTAACACAAGGAGTAACCAGGAGGGAGACATATGACGATCTGACAAAGGACAGGGAGAAACACAGAACCTAGATACACAAGGAGTGATTGCACAAGGAGAGACAGGTGTGGTTAACGAGATTCAGGTGAAACTAGTGAGGGTAATCACAGTGGAGGGAAACTGAATGAGGAAGAAAAACTGGAATCACTCACAAGGGAAGGCAACTACAAAATAAAACAAGAAAATTTCACAATACACAAGAACACTGGACCAGGAAGAGATTCTAACATAATGCTGCATTCCATTTACCTCGGAGGTCAGGGGTCGGAGCTGGGAATGACGTCACATTCGTCTGCAAGTATGGATTTCCCAGTTGTTTGCGTTCCATTTGTCATAACGAGTTGAAAAAAAGAAATAAGTGTCTCTATAGTCGCTTATTTTGGTTAGATGTAGAGCAAACTGGCGTCAAAGTTCGGTTAAAAGAAAAGGATGTTATTTATTTTTATGACAATGGAAAAAGAAAATTTCAAAAGCTTTTTATTTTGGACTTACTTGTATTGTTTGATAAATGTTACATCCATATGTGTAAACTGACTGAAAAGTTATAAAAGACACAACAATTTAAACTGGAAATAGAATTAATATAAGTTCACTACATGGAATGAAACACAAAAAGCAATGAAAACTCTGGACATTAGTGAATCCCTAATATGTTTATTTGATTTCTAGGTACCTCATTTAGTGTATTAATTCATATATAAACATTTAAATAATGATTGTAAGTATGCATGTATTTGCTTCACTTATATCAATAAAAAAGTTGGAGAAAGGACGGATGCCGTTCTTGCATTAGCCTGTCATTGTTTTTAGCATTATTAATCAGTTGTTAGCCGATAAAACTCTAAAACAACACATTGCACAGTGCTACATGTATTAAAAGACTGTTGCTGCACATGACATGCAACCGCAGGGTAGTGCTGTGTCTACAATTTCTAAAATGTCCACTGAGAAACAGCAAGAGGTTCTGAAAACAGGTCAAAATCCAAGCTTTTACTACACTTAATACTTAGTGCCACCATGTTGGGACGTCGAGGTCGGGGTGCTCTGTGAAAGACTGGGTTCACGAGTTGTAAATACGACTTGGAGAGACGTTCTATTTGCCACTTCTGGTTGGAAGTCGGAAAAACAAGTTGGAATATGAGTTACGGTGACAAATGGAACGCAGCATAAGAGACACTAGGAGGGGAGCAAGCAAACAAATACAAACACAGGGAGTAAACTAAATGTGAAACACAGGGGAAGAAAAACTAACTCACAAAATACCAAAAAAAAAAACATACTAGGAAACCTTGATACAAAGTAAAACTAGAAACATGGAAATAACAGAATTAACAAAGGAAAAACACCAAACTCTAGAACATAATAAATCAAAACCTGGACCATGACCGAACGGGCCTTTTACCCCTGGTAACACACCTGGAGGCTGCAAGCCGTTTTCTGGCCCTTGGGGCATCCACAGTAAGACCAGGGCCTCGTGGCAAATCCTACTACCCAGTTGGATGGTACCCCAGTCTGTGCTCACTCACTGCATCCTTCCTTCCTCCTCCCTAAAGGTGTGAACTTTGTTATTCTTTTAACAGATTATTTCCCCATGCTCTTGGTAAAATGCAAGGACATCCAGAGCCTTCTGGGGTTGTGTCAATCCTCCTTCCCGCCTGATGGTGCCCTCAGGCAGCTACTCACCACACCTATGACTTACTTCAACCTCAGTTTTTGGCCCAAACGTGCCTAAAAGTTCCACACAGAACTGTATGTTTAAACATTTACAACAAACTGATATTTAAAACATTATTCTGCTATTATTTTCTCTTTCTTAGGTGAATAATAACTTAATTTTTAATTTTCTTGATGGTTAAAGGACATGTCTTTTTATGGAGGCTGCAGAGGGTTGCGAGTTTGATCGCCCAAACTCACCTTTGCGACATGAAACCGCACACTCGGCATTTCCAGTGAGTTAAAACCAGCATTGCTCAGCACAATCCATCCTCCACAGCCTTCTTCTCAATACTACTTTCTCAATAAAAACGGTACCTCAAAAGCCGTATTTAGGTAGTAAAATGACATTTTGTTTCTATTCATATATTTTTCATCATAGGGGAGGAATGCACGGATACAGGCATTTCCCGGGTCATGCTGAAAGCGGTACAAGAATGTGAATTCACTCTATCTTTGCTTCCAGCACTTGAATGCATTCTGGGACTACTTCCAGTGAATGCAGAAGTGTCTTTTTTATGTGAAACGAAGCGCTAATTTTCGGTTAGTTCTACAGGAAACCTCTCGTCATACATTTAACCATTTCATTGCAAAATGGACATACAGTTTTACTTGGCGGCTCTGCTCTGCTCTAAAGATGCTCTCAGGGTTAGTCAAGCAGCATGCTTTGACTTTCCGGAGAGCTAGAAACCCTCAAATGGATAGACACATTAATGGCAACGAGTGCTGAAAGCAATGAAATTAGTTAAAAAGCAATAAATCCATCATAGCATGAGTCTGAATATGAGGGTGGAACAAGAGTTATGCTATAAAGGAAAAGGCTGGGGTGGAGGAGGCTAAGCTTTGCCAGCAGCAGCGGCGTGATGCATCAGCATTAATGCAAGCAAGGATTAGAGAGAAGTATGTCAAAGTATGTTGAGAGAAAATGCTGTGATTGGCTGTGACAGGTATTAATAAGGATCAGCTGGCTGTCAGCTTATCATGGCTGGGCGTATGACGACCATATGAACTAACACTAGACTTCATTAAATATGCCTCATGAGGGGCTGTTTTTATTGAACCGAGTCCTCAGTTCAACACAAGAAGTAAACATATTTTCACATTGTGTGATTGTTTTGGTTGGGAGTTTCCTGTTGGTGGAATTTTACATACTGCTTGTATGAAGGGATAATAAAGTATGCGATTACTCAGGATTAGAAATGTTTTAATTGCACTTGTTATGGACCTTGATTAATCGTTATACATCGTTAATGCTGACAGCCTTGAAGAAATCCTGTGTTTCTTTCCTGCCCTTTAAACACATTGATAGGTCGAAGAAGACTCTATTGAGGATAGCTGTGGCTTTCTCTAATATCAGAGGAGATCAATAGTTGGAAAAGGTTGGCGATCACTGTGTGCTTCTTAGACATTTGCCACACCCAGAGCCGTCTCTAGCTACATTATATTGCCAAAAGTATACGCTCACCTGCCTTGAGTCGAATATGAACTTAAGTGACATCCCATTATTAATCCATAGGGTTTAATATGACGTCGGTCAACCCTTTGCAGCTAGAACAGCTTCAACTCTTCTGGGAAGGCTTTCCACAAGGTTTAGGAGTGTGTTTATGGGCATTTTTAACTATTATTCCAGAAGCACATTTGTGAGGTCACACACTGATGTTGGACGAGAAGGCCTGGCTCTCAGTCTCCGCTCTAATTCATCCCAAAGGTGTTCTATCTGGTTGAGGTCAGGACTCTGTGCAGACTAGTCAAGTTCATCCACACCAGAATCTCTCATCCATGTCTTTATGGACCTTGCTTTGTACGCTGGTGCACAGTCATGTTGGAACAGGAAGAGGCCATCCCCAAACTTTTTTCCACAAAGTTAGGAGCATGGAATTGTCCAAAATCTCTTGGTATGCTGAAGCATTCAGAGTTCCTTTCACTGGAACTAAGGGGACAAGCCCAGCTCCTGAAAAACAAGCCCACACCATAATCGCCCCTCCACCAAACTTTACATTTGGCACAATGTAGTTAGACAAGTACTGTTCTCCTGGTAACCACCAAACCCGGACTCGTCCATCAGATTGCCAGATGGAGAAGTGTAATTCGTCACTCCAGAGAACGCATCTCCACTGCTCTAGAGTCCAGTGGCGGCGTGCTTTACACCACTGCATCTGACACTGCATTGCACTTGGTGATGTATGGCTTGGATGCAGCTGCTCGGCCATGGAAACCCATTCCATGAAGCTCTCTACGCACTGTTCTTGAGCTAATCTGAAGGCCACATGAAGTTTGGAGGTCTGTAGCCATTGATTCTGCAGAAAGTCAGCTACCTCTGTGCACTATACACATCAGCATCCACTGACCCCCGCTCCATCATTTTATGTGGCTTATCACTTTGTGACTGAATTGCTGTCATTCCCAACTGCTTCCACTTTGTTATAAAACCACTGACAGTTGACAGTGGAATATTTAAGATGGAAGAAATTTCACCACTGGACTTGTACAGGTGGCATCCTATCACAGTACCACGCTGGAATTCTCTGAGCTCCTGAGAGTGACCCATTCTTTCACAGATGTTTGTGGAAACAGTCTGCATGCCTAGGTGACTGATTTTATACACCTGTGGCCATGAAAGTGATTGGAACACGGATGGGTGAGTGAATACTTTTGGCAATATAGTGTATATTTGGACAATGCAAATGCATAGTGCCCCACAAGCCACTAGGGGGCCCCAAAGCTGAATGTTTAGCCTCATCTGAAGAGAATTAAAATGACCTGTCTTCATCCCTTATACTCTTAAAAATAAATGTAGAATAAGAATAAAATAAGCTCCAATGATAAGCCGACAGGTAGGATGGGAATGACTGATAGGTACCCATCATTCCTGTTAGTGACAAGATGGATGGCAAACAGCGTTATGGCCAGGGGCAGCAGGTGCATAAGGCACAAAGGTTCACTCATAGAGTCACCTGTTGAAGAAAAAGGCTACAGTAGATTTAACACAGACTATAGAAGAGCAGACACCCTACACCCTGAGGTGTAGTAATTTAACAAATTAATATGGCAGTAAAAAGTAGCTTGGGAGAAGAAGCCGATGTAGAAGCCAGTTCTGTGTAATGAGGCAAAGAGCCAAACCAGTCAACAGTGAGCAGCAGGGACAGTTTAGCTGAGGGGAGCTGGGTCTAGCTGGTGTCTGACATCCACAGAGGACGTGACGCCTATCAGGGATCTATTTTGGATCACAGTCACACGTGTGTGCTCTTTAGTTTTAGCGACATGTTTGTTTTCGTTGTTTTCTGCTCCAGGGAATCATATCAAAGTCAAATTAGTCAACATCATCGGCGAGTGTTGGCCTTTAAAAGAGATCTTTTCACAGGCATATTACTTTAAAAAAAACAGAGAACCAAACTTTGCCCCCTACAGTGCGTCTCTGAGAGGGTTCAAGGCAAGTGACATTAACACCAGTCCCAATAATCCATGACACTGAAATATGACTCTGCTCCTTGATCATGGCTGATTCCTGCTGTGCTTTTCCTCCCACAGCAGTGCAGAGTTCATAGAAAAATCCTTCACTTGACAAGGATGTTTCATACTGTACACGACTTCAAATCATCCTGAACTTGTCTGAATTTACAAACAGAATTTCAGCTTTGATCACAGATGAGTGAACCCACAGATTAGAAACTGATTCACTAGAGTTCAGGCACGACTTTGCACCCACACTGCAAGACTTACTTTATTTTGATTAGTTTTTTTGGTCTGATCCAGTAGTTTTTGTTTGGCTGTTTAACATTTTTACTTTTCAACCGACCCACAAGTGCAACAGAGATGCCACATGAAGCACGATATGAAGGGAGATCTTTCATAACAGGCAAAAGTAATGAGTTAAGATGCAGCCACTGAGAGGAGGGGTTTTCAGTTTGGGGACTTTGTTTGCTAAGTCGATGATACATCAGGACCTTTACAAGAAAAAAGGATGGAAAAATTAAGTGCAGATGGTGCTGTTGTGACCACCAGTTATCAGCCTGAGCTGACCCATTGTTTCTATTGATTCTTTATGTTAGGGATGCATGCAGGCATGAGAAAGCTGAAGTATTGGTAACGTGCATGAGGCAAGGCAGTGTGGTATTTCCAGTATCTGTGCATGCATGAAAGTCAGAGTCTTTCAGTACTTGGTCCTCCCGCTCTTACTATACTCTTGTGAGGCCTGGATGTTGACTGATGGCCAGAGACGCGGGCTGGACTCCTTTGAGACGACTTCTCCTCAGCTCATTTTTGGGTATCGTTGGAAAGACAGTGTGTAAAGGTCTTTACGTGCTGGGTCGGTTATTTTGGATGCGTTTTGTTTCTGATCCATAATCCGGAAAAAAACGTCATTGACTGCATTTTAATTTGCCCTCACTGCAAAAATTCGTAGAATGTGGCACCTTGTTAAGTCTGCAAGCCTGTGTCGCTATCGCTCCTTTTAAATCCCACTGGATCCATCTGAACAGAGAGCTTCATACAGCACCTGCTCATGTGTCAGTGCTGTAACAATTAGGAGAGATGCAGAGCAACTTTTTAATTCAGCCTCTGTTATTACCTGTGAGTAGGCTGCAAACTTATGCACTTATCTGGGAAGTTTCTGTGAGGTTTTAAAGTGAGGTTCAGGGAATCAGGCGGTGGTAAGCAGGGAGAATGATGCAGCGGGGACTGTTTTGAATCATCAATCACCCAATTAAAAGACTTGGACTGATTGGAAATTTTGAAAAAACTCTTATGAAAAATTTATGAAAATTTCAGTGTCAGTGTGCAAACATGATTAGAACAACATGAGATTGATTTTCTTTTTTAATGTGGACAAATAAAACAAACTCAGTGTGCAAAGGCCTTTATGCCTAGGAGAGCAGGGACAGGAAGGGGCAGCTGCTTGATACTGGACTGGCGGCTGTGCTGTTATGGGCACCTGATCAACTCCTCAGCCTGATTTAGCTCACCCCATACTGGGTGCCCAGGACCTGTTGGGCTTGTCCAGATGCCAGGGGCGACCGAGTGCATGGGCACTCGACATCACAAGTATGCAGGACTCCTCCTGAAGAGAAGTCATGTTCCAGGCGCCAAACTGGAAAGACTGCCTCAAGTAGAGCTAAAAAAGTTGAGAACCGATCGATGACACCTCAGAACCACCAGCAATGTTCAGCCCATATGATTGACACTTGTTGCACAGGGATTTCCTCCTCATCTGGCGGCGACGGTCCCAAGGGCTTTGACCTGCTTCCTTCATGTGACATGCAGCTTGTCCAGCAGCTGCAGCATAAGGAGTGCTACCCCTGCTGCACATGTGATGTAGTGTAAGGGCGTGGGGGTGCAAACTTCACTCTCCGAGGCTCTGGAGGCTCTAGAGGCATGGGATGCCTGGAGAGATGCGGCACGGGGCTGGCGCAGGCCTGGATGATGGCTATCAGGAGGTCAGAGCTGACCAGACGAGACCTGCTTGATAAAATAGAGGTCCAAGACCAATCTGGGCAGTTTTTCTCTTTTTTGATTTAAAATTGCAGGAAAACTCCCTCACATTGCACAAAAACATTAGAAGCATTCTTGTTTGTGTGTTGTGAAGATGTTCTATTCTTTTAAACATCATGTTTTTCACAATGATCAAATCTACTTTTGTCGATGATTGGGGGAATTATGAAGTAGTGAAACTTTGCACAAAACATATTTAAAAGTGGATTTAAGTCTTTGATAATTTAAGCAATACATTTCCCTATATTTTAATTGAAAAACATTGAAATATATTGCCCTGCCCCATTGATAATGACAGTTCTGAGGCTCCTTGGAGCATGAGGCCTCAGGCAGTTGCCGATCTTTGTCTAACGGTAAGACCGCCTATGCCTCCAATAATACATGTTGCATACAGGCAACTATGCTCATGATGCAGCTGAACATATGCAAACTCAATGTAAAACAGTAAATATATCTCTGGTCCTAGACTGAGCATCATCAGGATTAGAGCATGGTTGTGTTCAGGGAGGACATGCACACAGCTTTTCTTCACATTCAGTCACAAGACAAGAAGAAGAACTGCTGTTTGCTCCTGATTATCATTAGCACTAAGTGCTTTGTGAATTAGAGACAACTCAGATAGCAGGAGCACACGATGCACAATTTTTGTTGCCATTAGCAGCTGTGATCTTAATTAATTCCCATCTCTACTACTTTTAGTGGTTAAAAAAGGCTTGATGGAGTTTTAACTCAGCAGCTTTTGGTTGCTGTAACGTGGAATCCTCTTTTTCAAAGACTGCTGTATAAATGTGTAAAGTTTGTTCGGTATGAAACCCACGCTGAGAGATCTCTGATCTTTCTCGGCTGCAGGAAGAGTTCAGGGGCTGAGGGAACCTCAAATGTTACCGTGGGTAATTCATCCCCTCTCAAGTCACTGTGCTGTTTTTGGGAAAAAGAGCCATTAAAGCCATCACTGCCGACCATGTGGAAAGAACACAGCGATGTGGGCACAGCAAAAGACTGGACTGACCTTGATGGAGCTCATTAACATAGAGCAGCCCCTTGGGTCGTGCGTTGTGCTGCTGGTTAGTGAGTTCAAATGTAGTCCGCTTGCAGGCTTCTCTCATAACCTTCTATTTACAAGCTTTAAAAAGGAAAGAGGAAGGCATTGCTTTCTTTTTCACTGGTTGCTGCTCTGAAATGGACAGGGTGAGATCAAGTATGGTTGTTTTATTTGAATTCAAGAAGAGAAAAGTGAAAGATTGGATGCTTCTAACAGAAATGGTGATAACCCGCCTTTATAAAATTAGTAAAATTAACTCCCTGCTTATTCTGTGGAGTTTGTTAGGCAGAGTAATCCAGCAGTAATGAGATCAGGCTGTTGATTTTGGTATTCAAAGCAGTTTTTATTGATTTTTTTTATCAGCCTCTTGACAAACGTTGACCTACTATTATTCACACCTCCTGCAGAAAAAGTCACATTTGCATTAATTTAGAGTCGTGTTTTTGTCGACACAACAAATTTTATTCTGGTGGTTACTCTCCATTTCATCAACATTTTGGTGGCTCGGCAGCTGAATTCCCCACATTGCCAGCTAATTAACTGCCACATTTGTCAGTGTCAGGATGACGTATAGACCCGTGGATTCGTCTTACTGTTCATCATAAATAAAAAGCTCTGTGTTGCAGATGGAGACAGAGTTGTGCATGAACAAAACTAGACATTTAGCTTAAAGATGACTGATAAACATTGACAGAGTGTACCAACAGGAACGGCTGGTATTATTGTGATGGCAGTGCTCAGTGTCTCATACAATAAGATAACGTGATGCTATGAAAATAACGAAGACTTTTGGCATTAATGCACTAATAAAAGTTGATTACCGTATTTTCTGGACTATAAGTCGCACTTTTTTTCATAGTTTGGCTGGTCCTGCGACTTATAGTCAGGTGCGACTTATTTATCAAAATATATATAATTTAACATGTTTTTTTATGTTAAGTCATACTGACTGACATGCACAAGGAGTAAACATTACCATCTACAGCCGCGAGAGGGCGCTCTAGGCTTGTGACAACCATGGTGACAACTATATGCTATATGCTCCTGTACCACTGAAAAAAATGAACGAAAACGGTAATCGAGCAGCAGAAAGAAAGTTTAGAGTGAGTGAGAAACTTGTGAGGGACTGGCAAAAAAGCAGAGGTTACTCTTATTGCAATGAAGAAAACAAAGAAAGCTAATCGCGGGCTGTAAGGAAGATGGCCAGAGCTGGAGGAACGAGTACACGGATGGGTGCTTGAACAACGTGCTGCCGGGAGAGGCTTGTCAATGGTGCAGTCGCATCTCCACGCCCTGGTAGTTGCCAAGGAGAGGAATATAAATGACTTTGCAGGTGGGCCTTCTTGGTGTTACCGCTTCATGCAACGCAACCGCCTCTCTATCAGAGCACGGACAACGGTATGTCAGTTTCTAAATAAATGGGACTTATAGTCCAGTGCGACTTGTATATGTTTTTTTCCTCTTCATGACGCATTTTTTGACTGATGTGACTTATACTCCGGAGCGACTTATAGTCCAGAAAATACGGTAATGTCCATTATAAGTGCATTTTTTTTAAATTTTGATTAATATGATACCTTCTTGTCCCTTTCAGTACACTTTTGGTTTAACCTCTGCAGCCACAGTGATGTAAAATAAATGCATCACTGCTCCTTAATGTTAACCTTACAAAGCAGATGGATTTGCCCGTTTCCGTGTTTCTCACTGGCGAATCCATCGTGCAAAGATCCCGTCTGAACCGTACGGGCCCGGTTAGAAAGTGACAGGACCAATCAGCATCGAGGGGCAGTACTTTTGGGGGCGGCAGAGTCATGACGTAAGCAAGCAGCAACAAGAGGCTGGTGCAATTAGCGTGGATGCAGCTAAAGCGCCAGTTTTATCAGAACTTCACTCCAAGTCTTTGTTAAAAGAGAAACAAAGAACAGCGATGAGTTTTTTCTTTTCAAAAACGACAAAAGTCTGCAGTTGCCATGGTTCATGCTATGCAGTTCTCTATGCGGTTTATTCGGTAGCAGCTACGACACCACTTGTTTTGTTGCTCTGATTGGCCTGTAAGCATTTGACAGACAGAACCTTCATCCAATCACACTCCATGTTTTTTTCAACAGCTCTGCCCTTTCCCAAACATAGTCAATGGGAGGTTTTCCAGATGGATGTGTATAAAACAAATCCATCTGGCGCGTCAGGTTACCTTAGGGTGCTTTCACATTAGGCCCAGTTGTTTCGAACCGCGCCGTGGCGCGATTCCTCCCCCTCCCCCTTCCCCCCGATGGCTTGCTTTCACACTAGCAACATCGAACCATGTCCAGGCCTACTCGTGTATTTACTCAGTCTGAAACAGCAGGTGGTGGGATGAATGTAGCTAGTTTACAACCCCGCCAAGGAGGAGAAAGAAAAAGAAGCTACCATGGCAATCACTGGGGTCATGACCTGAGTGAAGATTGTCCATCTTGCAGCCATGGATGATTTAATATCACTTTTTAAGATGCTAGCAACTTTGCTCTTCGTATCTACACATCTACTTGCAGCTCAGAGGATTAAACGGGCTCACGCTATGCAGATACAGCGGTTTTTGAGTTGACAGGAGATTTTAATTGCCTTTGCACCTCCTCTCACTGACTCCAACTTGTGTTCATTCGTTAGGTGAGTCACATCAGACTGTTTATTGACCTGATTCTGATGATTTCTGTCCTTTATTGATGAAAAATCTGAAAAAAACTGCTATGGAAAGAAGTTTAGCTTTTACAATTACATCATAAAGCTGATATGGTGGTCTGTCCCGTGTCTGAGCACAGCTGCATTCACATCTCATCCAAACTGAGCCAGAGTCCACTTGAACTGCGCCTGAGACCACCTCCCCACATGGGCCCAGGCCCGGTGCCTGGGCGTGGTTCGTTTGCATTCACACTACCAAAACAAACCGGGCGTTGGGCTCAAGTGCACACGGATCCGGTACCGGGCCCCTAGTATGAAAGCACCCTTAATGTTTCATTTCAGTGTAAAAACTCACAGACAATTCCTGTTTTTTTTTCAAAATAAAAGCAGTTCTGGATCCAAACAAGATACCAATTACCTCTAATTTAAGATGGTACAAAAATTCAAAATGGAACACAAGTATTCTTAAATGTAAAATGTACTATATGAACAAAAGTATTCGGCCACAGTTTCAATTACTAAATCTTGTTTCAATTGGAAGCATTGCAACAAGTGCATAAAATCAAGTATCTAGCCACGCAGTCTCCATTTGCAAAAGTCTGCGATTCTAAATGGGTTTTTCTGAAGAGCTCAGTGACTTCAAGCATGGTACTGTGATAGATGCCACCTTTGCAATAAGACAGTTTGTGAAAATCACAGAGCAGGGTCCACTGGCATTAATGCAACCCCAAAACTGTGTGGCTGGAGCGTCATGGAACGGGTTCCCATGGTCGTGGACCTGCATGCAAGCATCATATCACCAAGTCCAATGCCAAGTGTGGGATACAGTGGGGTAAAGCACGCTGACTCTAGACTGTGGAGCAGTGGAAACATGTTCTGTGGAGTGATGAATCACACTTCTCTGTTTGGCTCTCAGATGGGAGCGTCTCTGTTTGGCCGATGCTGGGAGAACGTTACTTACCTGAGTTACTTAGTCCCCTCCACTGACTGTGAAGGTAGCGGAGGAGAAAAACTTGACTGGCCTGCACAGAGCCCTGACCTCAACCCCATCGAGCACCTTTGGGAAGAACTGGAACAAGAAATTACAAGTCAGGCCTTCTCATCCAACATCAGTGCCTGACCTCATAAATGCTCTACTGAATGATTGGGCACAAATTCCCACAGAAACTCTCCAAATCTTATGGAAAGCCTTCCAAGAAGAGTGGAGGCTGTTACAGCTTAACAGGGGGGCAACTCTATTCAAAGTACATGTATTTAAATACAATGCCATTACAGTCCCTGTTAGTGTAATGGCCAGGCGACCATGTACATTTATCCCTATAGTATAAGGGGGAGATTACTCATATAACTGTAATTGTAATGTAGATAGAAGAGGGTCAGTGCCACATGGGTTTAAAAAAGTCTGGAAATTGGAACCAGGATGACACTTTAAAATATGAACAGATGCTAAATTATTTGCATAGTGGTATAAATGGAAGTCAGTACTGCATGTCTAAGGCATTTTGATGTGATACAAAAAGTCCTTCATTAAACAGGGATCCTGGTGTCCTGATAAAGTTGGTACGCATAGGGAAATCAATGGATATGAATTCTATAGGCCTGCTAATGGCTTTTTCCAATGTGTGTAAGCATCAGACTTAATATACTACCAAGGTCCATCCTTGAGAAAATGCTGTAGCTGCCTCTGTTTAACAGAACTCAATTTCAGTCAGGAACACTCTTGTCATGCATATAATAATTTTATTGCAAAATGGATATACAGTTTTACTTGGCAGAGATGGTTCTGCTCAGAAGATGCTCCCTGGGTTAGTCAAGCAACATGCTTTACCTTTCTAAGGAGCTCATCCAGATAGATGCATTTATGACAATATGTATTAAATACAATAAAATTGTTCAAAAACAATAAGTCAATAGTAGCATGAATCTGAATACGAAGGTACAACAGCTTTATGCTATAAAGCAGGGGTGTCAAACTCAAGGCCTGGGGGCCAATTCCGGCCCGTGGAACGATTATATCCGACCTGCAAGATCATGTCATATTTGTATAATAACTGGCCCACGAGTACGAGGTCTGCAGTTTTCCTGCAGTATAAGTTGTTAAGCCATAAAAATCTGAAAAAGTTAAGCGTAAGAAACATTTCATGAAAAGTCAAGAATGTGGGGAAAGGAATTAATTTGTGTTTTTATTTCATATTTTAAATTTTGCATCTCAAGATTACGACTCAAACTTATGATTTTGACTTTTCATTTCATACTTTGACCTTTTCAACTCATAATTTGGACTTTATATATCACAATTTTATCTTTTAGATCCCCAATTTAAAATTTTAAGTCATATTTTGACCTTTTCAACTCCTTACTTTGGTTTTTTAATCCCATGTCTTGACATGTAAACTCATGATTTCAATTTTTTTTCTCATATTTTGACATTTTAAATAAATATTTTTTACTTTTTAATATCATATTTTGACCTTTTTAACTGCCAATTTTAAATTTAAGTCATATTTTTAACCTTTTAAGTCATAATTTTGAATTCTAGCTCATATTTTGATATTTTCAACTCCTTATTTTGGCTTTTTAATCCCATATTTTGACCTATCATACTCACAATTTAAAATTTTAAGTCATATTTTGACTCTTAAGCTCATAATTTCAAATTTGATCTCATATTTTGACCTTTAAAACTTGTGATTTCAACTTTCTCCTCATATATTTGCTCTTTAAAAACAGTATTTTTCTATTATTAATATCATGTTCTTATCTTTTGAACAAATAAGTTGGAATTTTATCTCAGATTTGAGCCTTTAAAGTTTCATTTTACTTTTTGAATTTCCAAATGATTTATCATCAGTGCTATTTTTTAAATATTTTATTACTGGGGAAAATGAGGTTGACAGTTATTGTTAAATGTTGACCCTGTTAGGCTCTCAGTTTAGACCTGAATCCAGAATCCGGCCCCTGCTGGGACTGAGTTTGACACCCCTGCTGTAAAGGAAGAGGCTGGGGTGGAGGAGTTGAAGCTTTGTCAGAAGCAGATGCAGCAGCATGGTGCTTTAGCATTGATACAAGCAGGGATAAGAGAGAAGTACGTCATATTTAAATACACTGCTGTGTGGAGAGAAAGAGCTGTGATTGTAGGAGCAGGGAGGTGATAATTAGGATCAACTGGCGTCAGCTGATCATGGCTGAGTGTATGTCCTGCATGAACTAACTCCAGGTTTCATTAGTGGGAACTTCTGGTTGAACTCAAACTTAACTGTTAAAAGTAAGTTAACTTTTTTTGTGCTTGAATGTACTGCAGTGCCCTGTTCACTGGCTTATACTGCAAGTATAATTCAGATTTGTGGGAAAAACTGCTCATTATACCCTTTTAATTCCTATTACTGCTGTGAAAATTCATATTTTACTATACTGCAGTCTAAAAATTTAAAAACCCAGTATCAATTTTATTGGCTAGTTTTCTCCTGATTTGTGCTGCTGTTTTACTCCACCGGGTGAAAACAGTGAACAGGATCTTGTGGGACTGCCTGGCTGTAAACTGAGAGTTTGTGAGTATGTTGGTGTTGATGTTTGCATCAGTGAGGAGTTAGCGATCATAACAGAGACTTATTAATAATTCCACCAGATGCTTCAAACTTTCAGGAGGTCTAGCGGGGGAATAAAAACTCCCCGTGCATTAGACGAGCATGCCGTGAAACTGCAGGTGAAGACAACTTCTATTAATGTTGATGTAACTCATCCTGGCCCGTCTGGTAAAGGTCAGGGAGTACTATGTGGAACTTTTGCTCTATATTTAGTCCTATTTAAAGTCAGCATGGATTCATATGTAAAAAACAGAAGCTCCACCAGCGAGAGAAGCCTCCCTGTGTTCGATAAATGTCCTTGCAGAGAACTTTTTGTACTCTTGTATAAAATGTAAGCCCTATAAACAGATCAAACCTCTTTCTCTATTCCATTTTCCAAATCAATGCCTAAAGGCAAATACAAACTTTATTGGTTTACAGCTGTTATTTTGAACCCTGGAGCGGTTTGTTGCCCTGGTGGGTTTATATGAGCATTAGGGACTGACCCAGACATCTTTGAGGGTTTTGCTTTTTCATAAGTTTTCCAAACCCGCCTGCAGCTTTGGCTGTAGAGAGTAAATGATCCAACAAGCCTCAGAAAGTTGAATCAATATATGGAAGCCATGCAAATAAATCCATAACTTTAACAGTGATAATCAGGTGTGAAACAGCGATGAGAAAATAAAACTGACCTCTCATTCTGTTCATTTGGAGGAGTTAAGTCATTGTTATGTGCTATAGGTAATGCATAAAAATGGCCTGTTCTTATTGCATTACTTAAACCTCACACGTTTGAGTTGTATATGCACGCACACACCCTGACATACCACCTCTGCGCTGCCTATATGCTTCTGTCTTGGAGGCAGAGGAACGCTGGGCCTAATTGTGTCTTGGAGCTACAGTGCAGCTCTTCTCTGGAGATCTCATTATAAGATCCACAAGCTGTTGAGGCACGTAGCCGCTCTCTCTTCACTCTCTCATCCCATCAGCTGCTACATTATAACTGTCTGAAATCTCCATCGCCTCCTTTGCAGTATTGACAGCGGAGAACAATTATTGTTGATTAGGAAATTGCACCATGCACCTAAAGAGAAAGAGCAAGGGGAAAAAACAGACAAACTGCTCTGCGAGGTGTTTGATCTCGCTGTTAGCTGCCAATAGTGAGCGTCTAGTTAGAAGCGCCGACTCGTGCAGCGAGAACAGCGTGGGTTTCAAAGTCTGAGCAAAGTTTTGTCCGTCGACAGCAGAGGCCTGATGAGGGGCTCAAAACAGGACTGTTTTCAGGATGCTCGTTCAGTGCCAAGCTTTCTTTTTTCACTCCTTCACCTTCATGATTTTCTCCTCTACAGGTACATCTGCTCAACATTTGTAATGAATAATTCATCATGTGCAAGAATTATCAAGTGAGTACACGCTAAGGAAACACATCACATCTTTTCCCTGCGTTTTAATCCATCATGAGCTGTTGCTTTGTGTGGCCTCTAAGAATTTTATGTTTCGGACCTTAAAACTAAATATCACTAAAAACTAGTGCAAGTTTGTTTGAGCCTTTTCAGAAATCCCACTGTGACTGTGACCCTACCATTAGTGAAGCATTTGCTTCATACTATACTACATTGATTATATTGTTGTCAGTGTTTTTATGTCATTGTATTTTACTGTATCTTGTTGCTGTTTGCGTGCTGGTTTGATTCTGCCATGCTTCTTTGTATTGACCCCAGGAAAATTGTTGTTACTACGGTAACAACTAACGGGGATCCAGTGTAAATAATTAGATAGATTGTCGTTTATTGTCATTGCATTGTAAAAAACACAACAAAATTACATTTAGCCGACTCCTCTGTAGCAGCAAACGCAGTCGTCCAGGTGCCGATAGAAATCCGCAGCCTCACGCCGTCCATCCTGCTGGCGAGGGAGGGGGCATCTGGGGGGCGAAGATGCTCAGTACAGCAGGTTTGTGTGGGGCCACTCTTAGCCTAACCTGCAGCCCGGCTTGTTTGCCCCGCTTTCACCTTCTCGCACAATGCCGACTCTGCCTCCTTCCCACCGGCTGTAGGTGTCGTGCTGCTCCATGTCATCCTCCTTTCAGTCTCCGAGTGCCCCGTTCTCCGGATAATCTCCGTCTGGAAAGATGTAAACTCTGTGGGTTCAGTCAGTTTTGATGTGAGTGTAGGGCTTTGTTTTGCTTCTGGTGATGTAGTCTCTAGTGGTTTGGAATAAATGGAATTGGAGAAATGTTAATACATTTTAGCTCTTAGTGGACCTTCACGTCGTGATTACCATCAGGAAATTATTACACACATCAGGTATTAAATGTTCAGTGATTTGCCTGGCATGGAGGCGGTTGATATCACATATTACTTAATCTGGAAGAACTCCTACTCTACGTCTAACCAGATGAAGGAAGACAAGAGTCCTGAAGTCCAAAACTTTGAAATTCAATCCCTCTGGACATTGGACCAACCAGCTCCGCTGATGTTTCTAAAAGAAAACTGAAGACACATCTTTTTAATTTCCTTTGAACGTGAGTTAATTTTTTACTATTCTTTCATACTTTGACCTTAGTGTTATCATTTTTTGATCTATAGTTTTTTTATTTTACTGACTTTTTAATTTTTTAGTCTCTCTACTGTATTGATTTTCTTTCCTCGATTTGTTTTATTCCATTCTCAACTGTCTTTTGTTCTTCTTGCTTTTATTGATCTTTGCTGTCTGTCTGTTCCTTGTAAAGCACTTTGGGCTACATGTCTTATGTATGAAAGGTGCTTCACAAATAAAGTTGAGTCGAATCAGTCTGAGTTGAAGAGTCTTACTCAGCTAAGAGGCTAGCTGCACTCTGTTTAACATCTTTTCTCCCTTATTGTGTCATAAACATACTTTTAATGGAAACGATATTCTAATAACCAAATAAATAACCAAATTAACCTTGTGGGGGGAGTGACCATGAAAGGACGTGTGGTTCATGAATGAACCTGTTTTATGTGAACAACAGAAGCTGGAACCTGTTAGAGCCCTTAACCCCATTTTGACATACTTAATACAGATTTAAAATCTAAACTGATACCAAATGAAGGGCATTTTGGAAGCCAAAGTACTGACTCTTATCACTGAGCTGAGCCGAATGGCCCAGATATCTAAACAAATGTGGATTTCACATCACAACAAGTAAGGCTGGATTTACATCAGCTGTGGAAACACAAGAAAGATGAGAGTTTCATTTAAAGCCACGACTAACTGTACTTAACTAACCTGACCACTTGGTGGAAATGGACCATAAACAAGCATTGTCAAGCTTCACATGCCAAGGCTTAGACAGAAGGTTATGAATCCAATCTAAACTGTTTCCCCTGAATGTGTCACTATTATCAGGACTCAGAAGTAGCCGGGAGTTCCTCGCTGGCATTTGCAAACAACCTGGAAGAATGACTGCCTTTACAATGTAGGCATGAACGCCATACGGATAAGGAACTCTTACCGGGATGTAGGTTCACACTAAACTCTGGCTCTGTTTCTGTGTTTCTCACTGGTGAATCCATCTTGCTAAGCTCCCATCTGAGCCGTTTGGGCCTGGTTAGAAAGTGACAGGACCAATCAGCGTCGAGGTGCTTTTTGGCGCGGCAGAGTCGTGACGTAAACAAGCAGCGACAAGAGGCCGGTAAAATTATGGCGGAAGACGTTAGCATGGATGCAGCTAAAGCGTCAGTTTTATCAGATCTTGACATTTCTTCGTTAAAAGAAGAACAAAAAACAGCAATGAGTTTACAGTCTCAGTCTTGGTCTCAGTCTACAGTCGCCATGGTTGGTGTTATGCAGCTCTATATGGAGTTTACTCCTCCAGTAGGGGTGCAGCTCTGTTGCGGCGACGTCACGTGCTTTGTTGCTCTGACTGGCCCGTAAAGATGTGACTGACAGAACATTCATCCAATCACCTTCTGAGTTTTTTCAAACACTCTTCCCTTTCCCAAACGCTGTGTATGAGAGGTTTTCTAGATGGATGTCTGAGACTAAGCCATCTGGCGTGCCGGGTTATGGCTTTGCAGGAACTAAAGAAAAATCTCATCCATTCTCAGAGGTATAAAGCTGTCATCTAACAGCCTACCACAAACCAAAAGGCTTTTTGTTCCACCTATTACACCAGGCAGTTCTCTCTTTAAACACTACAGTACATCCTTTAGAGACAAAGTCAATGCTGGATGTCATTTTTATAATCAATGTTATATTTTATTTGAGTTTTCCTTCATATTCCCATTTGGGGTCTGAGTTTACTGCAGACAATAAAGCAGGCATGCAAAAAATTTTCCTGTTAGACTGGGAGTTAACATCAGTCGTCTCATACAGAGGTAAAAATGAGGAGAAAAACTTCAGAGAGGAATGATGATTTTATCTGGAGAAAGGCTCATAAACATTATGACATTAATCTGTACTGAAATGACCTCCTCACAGTCCCTATAAAGCCTGGCTGTTATGCAGACCGCTGGAGAATATGTGAGTATTTTCTAATAATCCACGGTGATGGATTCAAATAGACGAGGCTAAAAGGTCATTGTGATTTGAGCTTGTACTTTTTGAGAGGGTTTTCCTGCATTTCTCCCCTTTTTAGAGTTAGTTTTTAATATGTTTGTGTTTGTACCTCCACTGATAATTTACTCTGCATATGTATGCAGACAGATTCTATATAAGAGAATGCTCTTATGCCTTTTACCATACACCCTTAATGGTGTTTGTTTCCTTCCAACTTTGCTCATTAAAACTTTGGCACCTCTTTGCTTTTTCACCTTGCTCTCTGTCCAGATCTCTATGCTCTCCAAACATGACAGTAATTGGCGTCAGTCTCCCCTGCAGATAAATAAACCTGCGTTTTCTCTCCTGGCTCCCTCTCTGTTATGAAAACACGAGCAAACACTTTCCGTTCCTGTGGGTACGGGGTATTAGCATCACTTTGGCCCCACAATGGAAATGTTGCCTTTTGCTACACTTCAATCAGACAGTGTTGAAAGCGAAGCCACAAACCTCCCTGCATCCCCTCACCTCCCTCTCCCGCTCCCCCACTTCTCGCTCGGCCCGCGGCTGTCTGAATAATGAAGTCACCTCTTCCTCTTGGCTGCAGCCCAGGCGTAAAAACAGTATCACAATGAGAATGAATGAGGGGCTCCTGCTCGTGAGACGGATGCAGTGTCCTTGTCTGTCCAACCCGCCTCCAGCTCCCTGTCACACACGTCTCACCCCCGTAGCACCCCCCCTTCCTCCACCAGCCCATCACTCACTGTCACCGTGTCATCCAATCTGAGGGAAAATGAAACCTGTGATGCAGACTAACCTTTCCTTTCACCTGCTGCAGCGAGCTCAGGGACTGCTGTCTACACCCACATGCACATGCACGCTATACATGAGACCCACACTAACCCTAATCCCTATCTTTAATCCATAACCCAAACTTCAAATGATAATTCACCCAACTTGCACTCTTTGGGTATCAAACTGTCACTCATGCTTTGCTTCTTTACACAGAACGCAGGCATGGATTTAAAGATTTATTGGGACTGTTGTGTATCCAAGACGATCACAGCCTCCAGGCTCTGTCAACATACAAAGAGCTGAATTTAAATCCACAAAGGCTGACTTTCTGCTATCTACTTAGTATGAGAAATAACTAACAGTATTTTCATATGAATATCTGAAGAACAGTTTTATTTTGGACGTACACATGCACAAAAACATTCATGCCAATGGATTTAGGCTGCTGCTCGTTGTCCCGGTATGAGCGTGTGCAATATCCACAGCTGAGCCAAGAATGAAATTGAAATAACCACATCCAACAAAAATTTCAATTATTTTTGAAGTTTATAAAGGATGGCGTGATGCATAATGCATCCCACGCCATTTCCTCTGCATAGAAAAGATGAATAGGACAAACTCCTCTCATTACATTTATCTCTTGCCAAGAGATCTGAAAATATATATGTTGTGAAGCACTTTGTAACTAGTTTGGGAAAGTGCTGTAAAAGTAATGTTTATCATTGTTATCCTTCACGCTGTCGGCCTAGGATTGCACAGTCAATCATTATTGAACAGCTGACATTTAGAGCAGTTAACCCTTAGCAGTCCTTTTGAAAAACACCTACCCTGAATGTAAAATAAATTGAATGCTGTGTTTGAACCATTTGTACAAGTGCACACAAGCTGTCTTTCGAAAGGTAACGCTACAGTGTCTTCTCAAACGATCAGACTCACTGTAGGCGTTACCGGTATTGAATAATACAAACATAAAACAAAAATTGATTTTCTGTTACCTGCCACCTCCTTGCTGATGTTGCAGCCTTGTTGGGACATGGTGGCCATCCACCAGCCATCCACTACTTCTCCATCTGGACCATCCAGGGTTGCACGGCACTCATCAGTAAACTAGAAAAGCACTCAGAGAGCGCAGACCTCCACTGTTAGCCCTATCTCCTAATAATGAAGAATCCTTTAAAACACATTCCTGGATCCAGACGGTGATACGGATCACTCCCGAAATCTAATTTGCTGATTACTCCCTCACCGGCGAGGTGGAGACACGGTGAGGCAAAGCATTGGCTTTGCTACTTGTGGACTGTCATGGCAGAAGCACCCATGGTCTCACCGGACGACTGAAAGTCATGGCAGAGGGTGAATATTCCTCTATTCCTCCCAGCAATGTGAGTATTCTCACTACAATTCACTGTCTTTCTCTCCAGCACCAACAACATGCTGCTGGGGTTGAAGTTACTCATGTCCGCCATCTTCTGGTGTAAAGTGGTAACAGCGCAGACCTCCGTGATAAGCCCTATCTCCCAATAGTACAGAATCCTTTAAAAAATTCCTGGATCCAGACAGTGATCCGGATCAGTCCCAAAAATTTCTGACATTTCCTGAAAATCTCCTGAAAATCTGTCCATGACTTTTTGATTTATGTTGCTAACAGACTAACAAACAAACAAATGAACAAACAAACCCACCCGACCACATAACCTTCTTGGCGGAGGTAACAAGACTGTTTGAAAATGAGTCTTCATGTATTTCTGCTTGAGAGCATTGGTTAGGGGTGACTGAATAGTAGGTTTATGCACAACTGTAAGCCTCTGGAGGATCCTACACCTTGAGGTTGGTGGGACTCCAGAGGCACCAGCAGCTTCAAATACCTGTTTGCTGCTTTGTAATGGCATTTTAGCAACTGCTCTCTTAATCTGATGAATATGTCTGTCAGAAACCTTCCTCATTATGCCTTTATCTGCATGAAACCCGTCTGTGCTCTGAATCAGCCACAAATTTCTTCACAGTACGATGATCACGCTTAAGTTTTCATGAAATATCTAATGTTTTCATTGCTTGTCCAAGGCATTGCACTATTTGACGCTTCTGAGCAGCAGAGATCCTTTTTTCCCATATTGCTGAAAACTGTGGCCTGCTTAATAATGTGGAATGCCCTTCTTAATTAAGTAGTTTTCCTTTAATTGGGCTCACCAGGCAAACTAATTATCACAGGTGTCTGAGATTGATTTCGGTGATCCAAAGAGCCCTGAGAACAGTCCCATACACTAGTTTAATTGGAAAACAAAAAACTGAATGTTTATGGCACAAAAATCCAATTTGCATAATAATGTGGAACACAGTGTTAATGGCTGGGGCTGGTGACCTCACTAGAGAGGTGGGCACCTCCCCTAAACCCAAGCCCTCATTGGCTACCATAGGCTTTTAGACTCATGGAAGGTTGCAATTGACGGAATGAGCCGTCAATCTAAAGGTCAGAGGTTGGCAGCCATTTTGGTGTATAACAATGCTAACATTTGCATGAAAAAAACGTCATTACAGCAAATATAGAGGTATATTGAGAACAACACAGTAAGTTTGAAGTTAAACACTCTCGTCCCTGGATCTCTGTGGAAGTGCTCCTGCTTTTGGACTAAATATTTGACTGGATTTAGATTGTAGGAACACTTTCTGATGCAGCAGGACTGTTTTTACTGAAGGATCATGATCAGGAGATTACAATAGAGCTTCTAAAGGTGAGTTCTAATTATTTATTTGTTTGTCTGCTGTAGTGGTTTTATCCTGGAATGGTTTACATGATCAGGATCATGAGAGTCATAGCTCTCTGGAAGTCGATGACATGCATTATAAAGTCATTTTGTGCATAATTGAAATGTTTACAATACAATAAAACATATCACGGGAAGAGCAATATAATTAGATGGTGACAGTTTCTGGTTTAGTATCACTGCAATATGCATGAGAAGGTCTCCACAAGACAAACACAACAGTGGAAAACTATCAGAGGTGGGCGTCTGTCTCAGGTAAACAAACAGACTGTGGGTAAACCCCGTTTGTATCCATGGTTCCACCAGCTCCAACAGGGCAGGTCAATAGTGCACTGGTGCAAAGTTATGGTGAGAAGTTTTATCACAGCTGCCATTATGCATGATTCAAGTGAATTCAAGTTACAGATATGTGTACAGAAATCAATAAAACCAAAGCATAATATTATGCAGTATGTCTTTGTCTTGAAGGGACGGACTGTGTATCAGGTTCCCAGAAATTGGGGACGTCTGGTTATCCTGGGTTTAGTTGCACCGTAAGCCAGTATAAACTATGGCTGCCGTCGATGCAGTGATTAGCTCAGATGTAGCTATAGCATAGCAGCAGTTTTATCAGAACTGGACCACCTCTCTTTAGTAAAGAAGAGCCAAGAGCCTCACTGTAAGCTTCTCTTGGCGAGGGAGATGTTTTTGCACTTCTCCTGACTGGCCACAGCATGAGTTTTATGACAATCAGCCTGCACCATTGGAAACTCCTGTTTCCTGTTGGGCTCATGCACTACCAGAGTTTCACATGTCTGTTTCCTGCTTTTGCCTTGTTGCTCTGATTGGCTCGTAATTAATGTGACAGACAAAATGTTCATCCATTCACCTTCTGAGAATTTTCTTTCTTTCCTTCCTTTCCCTACACTTTGTATAGGAGGTTTCCCAGATAAATGTGAAATCTATTCATGCAATGTATATGTGACTGGTCTCGCTGCTCAGCAGGCCAACCTCTGCTGCTCACCTCTTATTCTGAATTGAGGACTCATTAAAAATAACACTTCATGAAATGGGTTCACCAAACAGGAACAATGTCTTAGTTTCACTAATGAGTTTCTCTTTATGAGGGAGAAAAGCTTGTAAAAATGCCTTTTCCGATTTTGTGCTGTGAGCAATCCCAGAGTGCTTTGCGAATAGCTCACGGCGAGACCAAGAAGGCCACTATTAACAGCTTTTTTCCCTCCCAAACATCTGATGGAGTGTTTATGTTGAGCTGAATCCTCGGTTCTAAGCAGGAAGTGTTAGCAGAGATGGGCGGAGCTGAGCACTGGTGGTCTCTACTCATCATGTTGTATGTTTTTGTTTTAGCATATTTTACATACTGGGCCTTTAAAATATTTAATAAATGATTTACATGTGCCAAGTTCTGAAAAACCTTATTGCGTATTTAACAACTGAGACAAGCAGTAAGAATAAAGCAAGAGAACTGGCCACTTGCTTCAGCTAATGTTGTGCTCTGTCTTGTGCTGCATTCAAACAACAACTTACTCTGACTTCTTTTAGACTGTAATGAGACCAGTAGAGTAAAAAACCCTGAGATTCCGCTGTTTGCATTCACAAAAGCTCCTCAACCAGACAACATGCAGACATTTTCAGGAGTGTGCAAGTGTGAAAGGGGCTGTTGTTACTGTAAAGGGCAGCTTTCTGACTAAAATCATTGCTGAATGCAGTAATGATCAACAGAAAAATCTGCCCCACCTTAAAGGTCTTGAAAGCAGCTGTTTTTAAAAAGTGATACAAAGGAGCTTTGGCATACAGAAATACCTGCAGGGGTCAGTCCAGGGGAGCCTGTATCTCTGGCATTATAATTTCCCGGTTAAGACTCTTCCCTGACATTGTGGCTGTGAGACATTGCCCTGGCGGTGTGTTTGTAAACCTTGTCGGAGACCTGAATAAGATATTACCATGTGGGGGCTGGAGCCGTCTTGCTTTAGAGGACACACTGATGATTCATTGCTTATGTGAAATGATTAGAGGCAAAGAAGCATGACATGGTGGCAAGTGCAGGCAATCTCTCAGAGTAAACCAGCTGGAAACCAAATTAAAAAAGTGCCTTTGGAACATGCAGGTTGGGTAGCATGAATAACCACAATAAAAGGGACTTTTTTCATTTCCTATTGCATCCTAAAACCCCCTGTATGTCTGGGCTTTAGCACAGTGGAGAAATAGATTGGACACACAAGGAAGCCTCTTGTGAGAGCAACAAATGTGTTCAGGGTTAGACAGCATTTTTGGATTTATTTTCTACTGAATGATGTCTGTGTTGGAAGAAAGAGTCAGAAGGTTTTAGCTGTGTTGCTCTCAGTTCTTTCTAAAATGTTCTATTATGAAATGCCAGAAATGCAGAGCAAATTAGGAGAGCAAAAGGGAATCATCATTTTACATCTAGTCAGTCCAGGAAATGATGTTCCTCTGGCCTTAAGAAGTACTGCGTGGTTTTTATTGTGCTTAGTACGCTCAATTGATCAATAATTAGTGGTCAAAAGTCTTTGAAGGCACCGTTTGTTCTGCTCCCAGGGGATCCTCAATTAAAACAAAAGTAAAATATAAGGCAGAGATGAGGCACCCTGTTCCTCACATCTCAGTATCATACTGCCGTACTACAAAATTGAAAGATTTAAAGATTTTTAAGTGCTACAACCCTAAATCAAACCTATGTCGGCCGATTCAACTCCTGTCTGAGTGTAAGATCACAGAGAAATGACTTAATAAGTCTCTGTGTGTAGTTTTAAGTTTCATTTCTCTCCTTATGAGGTGTTTCATGCTGCAACTGAAAATACCACTCTTCCTAATGTGGGTGTTCACAGTAAAGTCACGTGAACAAAAAAACAGCCTTTAACTTTTATTCTTAAGAAATTTTTGCTAACATGATTATTGATTAAACTGAGCTTTAGCAGTGATACTGGCGAGTGTACAGAGCTACCGTGTTTACAGCCGCTTCTCTGACCTCAGCTACTGATGCAGCCTGCTTCTCTGAATCAGTACAGACTTAAAACTAATGAGTCATGGGTTAAACACCCTTTTACTGTTGTTTAAGCTGTTATGAAATGAATTGCTGCAGGGCTGTGCTCGAGACAAAGTGAGTTGATCCATTGAAGCACATAGATTGTGTTAAAGCCCCAGAAAGGCTGAGAGAGACACTTTGCAAAAGGAACACACTCAGGGAGTATTCACACCAGAGCTGTTTGGTCTGAACTCTAGTCCGTTTTCCCAGATAGTCCTGTTCGTTTGGAGTGGTGTGAGAGCTCAAACTCTGGCGCGGACTAAACAAGTGAACTCTGGTCTGGTTAAAAACAGCGTCTTTTGGTGCGGCTTGTTTGTGGTGTGAATGCAAAGCGGACCAACTTGTGAACCAAAAGCATTAGGCGGCACAAAGCGTAATGATTTACAGATTTATATATATGATTTAATTCATTAAATACATGTCAGTGCCTCGCTCAGCATCTGTGTAACCATAGAAACACATCATAGTCCTTCATTAACATGTTGGCTCGCCTTTTTCTTAGGCACCTACTCATTCGTCTTATTTTAAGAACCACATGCTGGACAGCTCACTGCTTCTCTGCTCATAACGGCAGAAAACAAAAGCAGAAATCACAAGACAGCATAAAACTGGTGTTGTTTCATTGTTTATGTGGGGAAAAAAAGACCAGTGGAAGGAGATGGATTTCTGGTTTTGTCTTTTTCTACATCTCCTTGTCTTCTTTGGAAGTGGGCTACAAAAAGTTATAAAGGCCAGATAAGGTAGAAAGAAGGGGTTAAAAGTGGCAAAAATGAGTTAAAAGTGGATAAAAGTTTCAAAAATGAGTGTGAACAGTGGTGAAAAGCAGTTTAGAGTGGTCAAAAAGTGGAACAATGTATTACTAGAACCCAATAATAGCTTGACAAAGCTTCAAAATGAGGGAACTGTTAGCGCCAATGCTGCTGATCCAACAGGCACACACTGATGCCATCAGTAAATTCCAACTTCACTGGGTTTTTCAGGGGCCCAGCCAATTCTGTGCACAAACTTGCCCCTGGTTCAAACCATGCAAGAATCTAAACCAGGGCAAACGTTACACCTCTACCCATCACTAGGGCAAATGTATAATCTTCTTCTGCAGAATCTGTCGCTGTTTTAGGTGGCTAGGAAAGTTGCTGCACAATGAAATTGCTGTCATTTCAGTGAGGTTCAAAATTGAAATGAGTTTTGAGGGCACAGAACACACAGTTGATGGTGGAGAGGAAACTTTGTTGTGTAACACAACGGAGTAACAGCATCCAGTAGCAGTTAATGCTTCATTATGTAGCAGTCTTTTACATAAGGTCCAGTGTTTCCATAGCAACAATAAACATGTCATGTCCGTCCCATCAGCACAGTTGGAGGCTATTGTGACAAGACATGGACTGTGACAGCGGCAAGAATAAAGGTTTTGTTTAGCATTGTGTGGTCATTTTTAAATCATAGGTATAAGGCATTTCTGTGTAAGAACTCTACATTAGCTATCTCTAAGTATTTAAACTTGTTTTTTTGTGGGTAAATTGTATAATCTGTGCTATCACAAACACGTACTCCAAATACTGCATATAAACTCAGGCAGGAGACGATGAAGAAATTGCCATGTTGTGATTAAACTCAAAATAATGGCTGTCAGTAAAAGTGCTAGATGAAAAGGGAACACTGTGGGCGTCTTTCAAACATCTTCTGATATTTAAGTGAAAAAGGTGTCAAAAGAAACTTTCAAGTCTTTCTTCCCAAACTGACACGTTTTTGGCTTGACATGAAAAAAGAGCAAGTCTAGAAGTTTCTTTCTGACTGAATAAGTGAAAAGCTTTTTTGTTGCTGCAGACCTGTTAGTGGGCGAGTTGGAAGAGTCAGCGTGCAAGGCCAGGAACCCGGCGGAGCCTTGAGGTGGTTGTAAGTACAAGCAAAACCAAAGACAGGCTATTGTTCTGGTGCTGTTATCAAGTGAGTAAACAAAGGGAACTTTTATGTAACACACAAGACAAGGAAAAAAAGTCAACACTCGACTCTTTAGAGTTTAAATTTGCGACTGTGAAAGTAGGTTTTCAGATAAGGGATAGGCTTTTTTAGCCATTTAGATAGTTGCATTGCTTTGAGTGATAATTACTCACAAAATGTATTTTATTTCCTGTAGAACAGTGTGTCAGAAAGGGGCCTCATGGACCTGTTGAACACTAGCATACATTCACAAGTCACTCCACTCCTAAAGCCTGGATCACTACAAGATAACTGTGTCCATTTTCAGCCTGACAGCAGATCAACAGCTAAAGGACCAAGAAGATGGTGGTAGATTTCTGAATGAAAAAGCAGCATTTATAACCTTTTAAAATGGAGGGTGTAGGCATGAAGGTGGTACTGACCTACAAACATGTGGGTCTGCAGGTCCATCCATCCATCCATCCATCCATCCAAGCATCCATCCATCCATCAATGCATCCATCCATGCATCCATCCATCCATCCATCCATCTGTCCATCCATTCCTCCATCCATCCATCAATGCATCCATCCATCCATCCATGCATCCATCCATGCATCCATCTGTCCATCCATCCATCCATTCATCCATCCATCCATCCATCCATCCATCCATGCATCCATCCATGCATCCATCCATCTGTCCATTCATTCCTCCATCCATCCATCCATCCAGCCATCAGTGCATTTTTTCCATCCATGCATTTTTCTATCTATCCATCCATCCATCCATGCATCCATCCATCCAACCATGCATTTTTCCATCCATCATCCATGCTTTTTTCCATGCTTTTTCCATGCATTCATCCATCCATCCATCCATCCATCCATCCATCCATCCATCCATCCATCCATCCATCCATCCATCAATCCATCCATCCATCCATCCATCCATCCATCCGTCCATCCATCCATCCATGCACCATCCATCCAACCATGCATTTTTCCATCCATCATCCATGCTTTTTTCCATGCATTTTCCATCCATCATCCATGCTTTTTTCCATGCTTTTTCCATGCATTCATCCATCCATCCATCCATCCATCCATCCATCCATCCATCCATCCATCAATCCATCCATCCATCCATCCATCCATCCATCCATCCATCCGTCCATCCATCCATCCATGCACCATCCATCCAACCATGCATTTTTCCATCCATCATCCATGCTTTTTTCCATGCTTTTTCCATGCATTCATCCATCCATCCATCCGTCCATCCATCAATCCATCCATCCATCCATCCATCCATCCATCCATCCATCCATCCATCCGTCCATCCATCAATCCATCCATCCATCCATCAATTCATCCATCCATCCATCCATCCATCCATCCATCCGTCCATCCATCAATCCATCCATCCATCCATCCATCCATCCATCCATCCATCCATCCATATAATAGTATATATGTCTGTCCATCCATCCATCCATCCATCCATCCATCCATTCATCCATCCATCCATTCTTCAGTCCATTTATCCATCCATCTGTTCCTATATCCATCTGTCCATCTCTCCATCCATGAGCCTTTTGATTCTCTATGTCCATCTATCAATCCAACATCTATCCATTTGTACTTTTGCCTTCTAATTTTTAAGTTAGAAAATAAAGAGATGTAGAGATGGCTCATCATAAAAATGATTTTATTATCCTAATTGTTATCAGAGGACGGATATCAATTTTTCACTTTTTACAATATATTACTATCATTAGACTGATTTATACATTGTTTTATATATTAATAATTCTCAAATAATTTTGTACATGCTTCTGGGACTGACATTCCCTGGTCAGATTAAGCAGAAAAAAGAGAAAAAAGGCACATGATTGCTCCCGTCCACAGTGAGCAATACAGTCCAAAGAAACTGAGGAACTGCAGGTTTGTGTGTAGGTGACCCCCCCCCCCCCCCCACGTGATGGGCAGCCCTGTCTGCAGCTTACACAAGCTGAAGCAGGGCTGAACAATAAGTCCAGAACAATTTTCCAAATCACAGCCCAAAATAATCATTCTGATGTAGCATCTGACAGCAATCTTTTCTTTTTGCTGAGAAGCACTCAGAAAAGACAGGACTCCCTCTCTCTCTTGCACACTCTCATCTTCAGAGATCTGAGGGTTTTACAGTAGAAACAAAAGTATTATGAGGATCTTGAACCGCCTTCAGGGGCTGCACTCAAGTTTCTTGTTTCTCTGTTTTATACATGTAGCTGAATGTCAGAAATGTTGGCCATTTCATACAGAGCAGCTTGCCTTAAGGTCTCTGTGAACGCACATCTCGGTGTAACACACGAATTGATCAGATTCTTCTTTAAGACTCCGAGTTAGAGAGCTCTGTGGCCTGAGGGGGAGCTCAGTGTGCGCTGCAGTCTGTGGTGTGAAATACCACACACTAACACCAGCGCTCCACGCACTGAACGGTCCACAGTTTGAGATCCAACTACGGCTTGAATCTCTGCCCAAAATGTCTCAGAGGTCGTTCTCTGGCTTCAGTGCCTCGGATGCTTAATCCAGTTTCGTATCATCCACTTCTGACCCGAGCATCTCTGGACCACCAGGCGAAGGCCGAAGTTGGCATCTTTGGACATTTCTACCTCCAAGCATCGACCCGTGTCACGGCTGATGATCGGACCGTTCTGCAACAGAGACACATACAACTGGATTTAAGTCGCATAATTATTTGAAAAAAGGTCGTTATAGTGGTAGTGGTCATGTTCATGAGTCTTTTTTTGGACCTTCGTGGCTTTATTTTAGAGACTGGAGAGTGATTAGAATCAGACACAGAGGAGAGGAGACATGAACCCTGACCCCCTGGATGAGAAAACCACTGTGTATATGGGGCATGGGGCCTTAACCCCCAGGCCACCTCATGTTTTTTTTTTTAAAGCTTCAGGATAAAAGTCACATATCCAATATCTTATTCACTCCTTTATTGAGTCTAGTTCAGTAAAAGTAAAAGTTTATGTTTTCTTCGTACCTGTGTGAAGTCCCAAAGTCTCTGAGAAGTTCTCGAAACAGCTTCACATTTTCTTAGTCTGGGTGTTCGTCCTCTGCCGTCATCGACCAGGCATTTAGTGTCAGGCAGGAAAGTGGTCGACCCCAGGGGTCCCAGCTGGAGGAGCCCCTCAGTAGAATAACGGGCAAGCTGCAACACAAAGTACAAAGTATGTTACAAAACGTGGCTCAGGTAACTGGCAGCAGTATGAGCTTCAAATTACCAACAACCAACTTTTTAGACACCAGTAAACACCCACCAACATCATGAACCCAAAATGTTATGCAGATCTGCAACTTCTAATGCCATAATCCCTTGAACTAAATACATTTCCAACAAACAAAATAGTCAAATCAAATTAATTCACAAATCCAAAAAGTTGCAAAATGAAAATAAAAAGAGAATGCAACGGTTTTTAAATCTCATAAAGACATATTTTATTCAAAATGGAACATAAAATAACATATCAGATGTTGAACTGAGATTTTTTACCATTTCATCACAAAATATTAGTTCATCTTGTTTTTAATGGATGCAACTAATCTAAAAAAAAATAGGGACAGGGCAACAAATGGCTGCAAAAGTAAGTGGTACTACTGAAAACCAGCTGGAGGAGAGTTTTCAAATAAAAAGGCTAATTGTCATCTAGTCAGTAACATGACTGGGTATAAAAGGAGCCTTTTAGAGAGGCAGAGACCCTCAGAAATAAAGATGGGAAGAGATTCACCAATCTCACCAAATCTTTCACCAAAGACTTTGAATATCCCACTATATACAGTAAATAATATCAACAAAAGGTTCAGAGAATCTGGAGAAATCTGTGTGCAAAGGACAAGATGGAAGGTCAACGTGGGATGCTTGTGATCTTCAGGCCCTCAGGTGACTGAAATAAAAACAGGCATGATTCTCTACTGGAAATCAGTGCATGGGCTCAGGTACACTTCCAGAAATCACTGTCTGTAAACAGTTGGCAATGCCATCCACAAAAGCAAGTTAACCCTTAGATTTCAAAGCTATTTTTTTCACCATCATGTCTCGTCTGGACTATTTTCTTAAAAAGCTTGTAAAACATAGGCCCAGGGGTGCACATTCAAGCTCTATACATCTTTTTTTCAGGACAACCTGGGCTTTAAGAATATATCTACAACAGAAATGTCACTTTAATTATGAAAAAGTTATGACTCTGAAGACAAAATAAAAAAAACCAAATCGGAATTTGAAACTCAAAGATTTTCATTAATAACACTCAGTAAACAATTGTGACAAAGCATTTTCTCTGCATAGACTTGTTCTCCCATCTCTCCGGGACAAAACAGTGAAAAAATAAACACTCTGTGACGAACAGATTTCAAAATTTCTAGATAAATACAAGACAAAGTCCATGCGTTTTTTTGCAGTTAGATTCATTTGTACTGTTCCTTTGAGCAGTAGAGAAGCAACTGGTCGACTACAACTCCCACAATGCTTTGCATCTAAATGTTGCCGTCAACAAATATGTGCTGCTGGAGCTCTGAGGGTTAAAGCTGTATCATGCAAAGACGAAGCCACATGTGAACACGATCCAGAAACATCGTCGTCCTCTCTTGGCCAAAGCTCGTTTAAAATGGACTGAGGCAAAAATGTTCTGTGGTCAGAGGATGGAAATTTTGAATTATTTTTGGAAACCACTGACGGCGTGTCCTGCAGACTAAAGAGGAGAGGGACAATCCAGCATGTTATCAATACACAGTTCAAATGCCTGAATCTCTGATGGTATATGGTTGCATTAGTGCCTATGACCTTGCAAGACATACGACTCAGGGAAAACCTTGCACATTTCTGACTATCTTACCACCTAGCTAAAATCTGACATAGCCCTTGTGCTGGACAGTAGACTTTTCTTTAAACATATTTAAGTGAAATGTAAAAGCTGTTTCCACTAAAATGACATATTTCTATGCCACAGTATCTAAAGGAGAAAAACAAATTATAACAAATTATGTAGAATATCTCGACTAATTTTTGGGGTAAATTTGTAGTAACTGTGTGCCATAAACAATTTCATATTACTTTCCTGATTAATAAATGCAAGACTGTTTTCCTTCTAAAATGTCATTTTGTGGGATATTTCCATGTGCAGCTCTGCACAGAAACCACGGTGAAGTGCTCATTAATGCTACAACATTCCCCCTAACCAAAACTTGATCCTTCACTGTTTAATCCCGCACATGAAAGGCTCTGTCAGATAAGTATCTATTACGCAAGGATACAGTAGAGATAGCATTCATTATTTATGGCAGTGATCCTCTCTGAAAAATGAGATGCCAAAGATAGGGAGGTCTTTAGCGCGACAGCAGCCCTGCTTTTAGAGGGACGCACATTCATGACTGTCCTGAATCACACAAAAAGATACAGAGTTGATACGGAGTTGAAGACTCTGTAAACTGAAGGCAGTTTGTGATGTTATTCACAGAGCTGGAAGAATCTGTGTAACAGAACAGCTCTGAAAATAGGAAGCTAAAATAAATCTACTGATGGAAAAACATGCTTTGGCCCTCAGGAATTTTTAAGGAAAGATTTGTTTTGAAGAAACATCATTTTCTTTCTTGAAAGAGACAGTATAAAATAAAAACAACTATTTTGTACGTTTTACATACATTATATGGACAAAAGTATTCAGCTGCCTGACCATTACACCAACAGGGACTGTAATGACACTACAGTCAAACACGTGTCCTGTGACATGGTCCCCCTTTGCAGCTATAACAGCCTCCACTCTTCTAGGCCTGTTTTTCTGTACCCATTCATTCAGTCAGTCAGGCACTGATGTTAGACTAGAAGGCCTGGCTTGTACTCTCTGTTCAAGGTCATCCCTAAGGTGCTCATTGGGATTGAGGTCAGGGCTCTGTGCAGGCCAGTCAAGTTCTTCCACTCTGAACTCATCTAACCAGTTTTTATAGTCCTTACTTTGTGCACTGGGGCACAGTCATGTTGGTACAGACAAGGGCCTTGCCCAATCTGTTGCCATAAAGTTGGAAGCAAAATGCTGTCCAAAATGTGCAAAATGCTGCGCGTCGGATGGTTCAGGCCTCCACGTCCATTAATCCCTAATAATTGGACACCTCGAAAGGCATTTACCCACTTATACCATGGCCACTTGCCATGAAAAAGAATTAATAAAATTAATAATTTATCATTTTATACATTTGGCAGGTAAAAAAAAGGAACAATTCCTTTTCCCTAGCAATGCCTGAAGGCTTGACTAATAACTGGAATAATCATTCCAATCCCATAACGTAAACATTATTCAGCACTCCAGTAAATAGGACGGGCCATAGATACAAAATCACAACGAAGCAGAAAAAATAGTCAGCTCAGCGCACTTTCTGAACGGATTTATCAATGAAAGGGCATGAAGACGAGTGAGATGGAGCGTCATCTGTGATCAGACTATAAACCTTTAAGTTTACATGGACAGTCATCTGACAGATTCGTTTTAGCAGACAGCTCTGTTTGAAGAAACAGAATAATACCTCCTTCTGCACCACGAGGTCACGGAGGTGAAACAGAGCTGTCCACGCTCTGCAGGTCTCTGTCAGAGACACGTCAATATGGCCAGATACTATCATGCCGGTTCATCAGAGGGTTTCCTTTGGCTCCACAAAGAGATAATGGCTTCTTTTGTTTTGTTTCATGTTATTTAAATCTTCTGACAATACTTTATAGCAGTTAGAACTGGAGGGAAGAAAGGTTTTTTTGCGAAACTCACCTCTCAGTGTTAAGGTGAGCCTGGAAACAAGACGTACGCTGGAAACGCTACTGATCTTAATCCCGGAGTCTGCCATTATATTCATGTCAGTTAAGTGACGGTTGATGCCGGTCCGCAGGCTCCTTTGGCTAGCAGCACTGTACTCCCTGCTTGGAAAATATGACCACCTCAGGTTGCTATGGTTACTCCTATCATCTAAAGGCTGCTGTGCATTAATTTGGAACAGTGTAATGATTTTTTGACAGAATTACTTGAGAATGTCGATAGGTGTCCGTATATAAGAAGTTAATGGACACCAATGGAATTTCCAGAGCCAATCAGAATCGAGTAAGACCATGGTACAACTATCTTTATTTTCTTTAGCATTATTAAATATAATACAGTCTTATAGTTGCCTGTTAAAGATAATTTGCACTATGTGATAGCATGAAGCTAACAAACTACTCTATGTCCTCGTGTATCTACAGGAACTGTGCCCACCTCAGACCATAATAGACCAGCTTCAACAGGATGTGACCTAGTCTGAATGGAGAATGAAAAAGTAGAGCTACAGAATTTGAGGTTTGGCTTCTTGATAAAAAGCAGCAACAGGTGGTTCTTTATGCAACACTGTGCCCTAAAGAGACTCTCAAAATAAGTAGAAAAATAATGAAGCACCACCTGCCGTGTCATATAAAGTTCATTGGAACTAGTTGGGACTTTTGTGAACAATCTAATGAGATTTGCTTTCTTATCAGATATCATATAAATAGATTTCAAACTTTGCAGAAGACGTGATTCTTTAACTTGTTCAGTTTTCTCAGTGTGGCAGCCTGAAGGTTGTTTCTACATGCGCTTTGAGCAAAACTTGTATTTGGAGTTGCTGTTTTGAGTCTTTCAGGGTTATAACACAATAAGCAGATTTATCCATGGGGTAAACTATGGCTGGGCACAAGAAAGCCTCCCCATAATCCCCACTAATACCTGTTTACAGCTCCGTCTGGCAGTCTTTTATATACTAATACATTTAAAATGGGACCATAGCAAATAATTAATGCAAGGAAATGATTCTGCCAAGCCAATTAACCTGTGCCTCATGAAGCAACATGAGACGCTCCGTTGCTTTTCTGGCATCGTGAAAGTTTTGCAGCCGTCGTTTGGAGGTCGAGTTAATCACAAGTTTCATAATTGGCTCATTACCAGTGCAGCGTTGTGACCATGTCAGTGTGAGATAGAGTGTTTGTACACTGTGTCAAGCTGTAATCTTCACATTTCTACCTTTCCTGTGCCTTTCTCCACCAGGAAGTTTTAAATAAGTTTATCTTAAGAAGGCCACAGGCAGGAAGTGGCACCATCAGCATCATCTTCTTATGAGACTGCGATCTAACAAGGGAGTCTGAGTTCGCAAACAAAGAGACGACTTTAGAGGACCTTAAGAGGTACATGCAGTGCAGAAAAGGTCCAGTAACACCAGGCACACAAATGCGTAACACATAGTTGGGATTCCTCATGAGGGGAAAGACAGGGTTTGATTTTTATACTCCTACAAAGCAGCGTGAGGAATGTGCTTGGTATTAATGAGATCTACATAACAAGTAGATGAGAATGGATCTTTGCAGAGACGTCACCATAACGGCGTCACTCACTGCTGTGGAGGGCAGCGCTGTTGTTAATATGAGCCGACTATGGATTCTAGCTGACAAGTTCTCCGTGTATTTAGTGGCACTAAAAGTCAGAGAGAGTAGCATAATGGAATCAGACTTCTAAACACAGACGTCAGTGACTCTGTCAAATGAAGCAATTTATTTTGAGGGCACTCAAACAGATGCTCTCGTAAAGAGAGGCCTAAAACAGGCATTTTCTCTGAATATGCAGGCAGTGATCTTAAAGTATACTAAAGCCTTGATACCTATGTTGTTGTCCTCGCTGATACCTGTGCTTAGTGTTTCCTTAAAATAAAACTGACTACACAGAGATGCATTAGCAGGAACTCACTGGTTAAGAACAGGATAAAAAGTCAGCTGTAAACAAGGTCATGTTTCAAACCATAATACTGATGTTTTCTAAAATGCATTTTGCACCCTCGAAGCTTTGTGCATTTTGTGTTGATCAAATGTTAAAAAGACCATTTAAGACAATTTGAATTCCAGTTGGTATCGCTACAAAATGTGGGCAATTGAAGGGGGTTGAATACTTACTCAAGGCACTGTATGTGAGTATGAGCAATGATGCAGGTTTCACAGTGAGAGCATCTCACTTGTTTAAAGAACAAAACAGAGTTATTCTGGTTGATAATAAATTTAACAAAAAAGGATGAATTGATCAAAAAAAAAAAAAAAAAAAAGCTGCAAAAATCACAGTGTCCCTGAAAATTAAATCTGGCTCCGCTCCCAGTCATGTCGGTCATCAGTGTAATGAAAAAGATAAAAACACAAATTCATCTCCATTTGTTTGTTTCCCCTGGTGATCAGGATTAAAAGAGTTGTTGAAGCTTTACATTCCTGGACCCCACTGAGCTCTCACTGGAGAAGGAAAGGAGAGGCTGCTGAGCTGCTGGCCTCCCTCATGTGACAAATAATGAACGTGTCACTCGCCAGGAAGAGGAGCCGTTATGCATTAGCATTTGCATGATTTGTTTTCAGGATAATATATTTGTTTCACAGCATGAAAAGAAAACAGAGACACAACAACAGGACAGCGTCTCTTCCACCCACAGAGCCATTTGTTCTGCTATTAAATCAACCTAATTTTTATGCTGGGCACACTTGCTGTTTTCTGGGGTTTTTTAAGGACTTTGGCTGCATATTCATAAAACTACATGCACTTTCACCTTGGAGTGGTCTGGTTTTCTAGTATTTCCCTCTAAGCAGCTCAAACTGAGCAGATGGAGCTCTCTAAATTATTCTTTGTGAAATCAGCCATGTAGGGTTTCTTTCACATGAGTTGATTTCTGCTGGTGAGATTTCTGGTATAAGAAAATATAAAAATACTGGTTTTCCTTTGATTTGGAATATCTATTTTTGATATAAAAGCATAAATCTATGACTAATTATTGTAAATGAGAAGAAGTAAATTTCCAGAAACAGAGACGCTGGGGATTAAAAAAGACTGATGCTAGAAAAGTGCTTCTGGAGAGGAAAAACTTTGTGAAACTTTGTAGAAAATACACCCAGCTGCATGAATAAGTATTTGTGAACACTGGTTTGTAGTGATCTTTGACTGAATTTAAAATATGCACCTGTTGTGAAGTTTTTCTGCTCTCTTTTAATGGTTACAACAACGCTCATCACAGAAATCAGCTGTTGTCGCCTAATAACTGGATTAGAAATGTGTGGTAATACAATGATCCAATATCCAGATGTATTTGAAAACAGTCGTTGGGATTGCTTTCATTTGTGTTATGAAGACAGTGCTATCTGATGGGTGACTAAAATAAATATTATAAGATAAATATTATTTTAACCATAAAAGGCCCAGAAAATGTCCTGAGTTAATGCTTTTGCACATTTTTCCACAATACTTAGAGCTTTTAATATATGGCAGTTATTTACATTTTACTACATGTTAAGAGTGTTTTAACAGTTGAAAATGAAGCAATACAAAAAAGTTCTGATAAAACAGTCGTGTAATTATGGTAATGCAAAGCGTGCTTCAACAGCACATCGGTGGAGAAATGCTAGGTTTTAAAGGGTTAAAATATGCAAAGCCATGAACTTGGACCAAAAAGAGTTGACAAGTGTGCTCTGACCTGAGAGGACATGCCGTGGCAGGGGTAAAGAATGGCTTTGTCATCGTCCTCAGAGCCCTGATCCAGACAGTATCCGCTGGCTTTACTGTTCCTCACCTGAGAGAAAGCACAAAGGTTCATAAAGGTTAGCTTTTTTAAAAAGAGAACACTGCTTTTGTCACATGATGGTCTTGAAGAGTGTCTGTGGTATTGCAGACCATGGTGGTATAATCCATTTTTAAAAACAGTGATTTTTGTCACAGGGTTAAAGAGGCTTCAGCCAAACTCTTCAGAGGTCACTAAAGTTCTGTTTGTGGTTTTCACTGACAGGATCTCTGGAGGGGTGTTCGAATTGGGGACATCATATTTGCATCTTTGCTTCTTGCAGTTGTGTCTGTTGACTTTATCATTCCCTGACTTCTACCAGGCACTGTGGCAGTTTGAAGCAAAGAGTGGAAAGGAGGTCAAGAGCTTTACTCACAGGGAAACTATTGATGTTGTTCCCTTCAGGTTTTTGTGAGTGACCACCTACAGAAGGGGTTCAAGCATCTCAAATATTTCTAGACTTAATCTCGATGATGATGGCTTACAGTTCACACAAATAAAAAGTCAACCATCTCAAAATATCAGAAAATCGTGGAAAAATCTAAGTTTTCCTGAGCATTTATTCTCTTACTATTGTTTGGTACACACAACCACAATCAGGGAGAAGACTGCTGACTTGACTCTAGTCCAGAAAGCAATCACTGACACCCTTCACAAGGATGGTAAGCCACAGAAGGTCACTGCTGAAAGGGCGGGCTGTTCTCAGAGGCTGTATCAAAAAAGATTCATGTAAAGTTGGCTGGAAGAGAGAAGTGTGAAAGAAAAGGTGCACAATGAAAAAAGACTGAGCTTAATCTTCAGAGGATTCTGGAGTTGGCACCAACTCTGCCGACATTCATGGTTAGACTTTTATCAAACCTTGCTTCTGAAAGTGTTTAATTCCTCTCTACATGTTTAATCGTCTCTTACTCATCATCTTATTTCATCATGCACAGGCAAGTCTCTGTTCTGGCTCTACTTTGCCTCCAGGCCTTGCTGTGCGTTCAGCACGAACTCAGGCTCTCTGTGATTTGAATGTGCACAGCTTCATTTCCAGGTTGTGACAAATTTATCACACGCTGTTGTCAGGAAGGTTCCACTCGGCTGGTCTGGTCAGTGCGGCCTAGCACGCCGCTGATGCTCGGTGACAGATGAGACTCACTTCCCCTGAGGCGGCTCTGTTGCAACACAAGGCTTGTCGACAGATCTGAAATAGTGCCACTTAAGCGGCTGCCGCTCCAAGGAATCCATTAGCCGCGTGCCTGAGCCAAAACAGGCGGCCAGAGACAAAGGGCGGACGGAGCAAATTCACACAGCTCTGATGAATCCAGAGTTTAATTTTGATGTATTCCGACTTTGCATTTGCAGAGCATATTGATTTTTCTCTGTTTTCCATTCTTAAAATTGATATGGCAAAAAATGGCTCCCTGCAAACCTCCAAATAGCGTCTGAGGCTGGAGTGCATTCAATTCTTCAACCTGTCATAATCCTGTTTTCTTTCCCCACTGAACTGAGCACGCTGCCAAGCCCAAAACAATCAAGTCAGAATGGAAACTAATAAGTGCTTAATTAAAACTCATTCTGAGGAAATTACAGCTAATCTTGTGTGGTGATGCATTACTATAGCAACGAGGTACAGTTACCTTAGATGGCTGCAGGGAAGTCAAATCATTTTATTAATTAAGTGTAGTCTTTGATTATGGAGCCTGTCACTGTGGTAGCTTACTGCTTATCTGCAGATACTATTTGTGTTTGACAGCTTTTTACTAATGAAGATTTTTTTTAACGAACTAAAGAAGACATCAGCTGGAAGCTTTCTGTGCCAGTTACAGCGTGTGTTCACCCCTGTTTATGTTTGACCCTTTTACTGATTTTATGAATCAATCATGGCCAGTGTGATTTGGCTTCTTTGACAAAAGAAAATTGTAAACAAAGCCTTTATGCCAAAGTGACAACAGATTTTTAAAAAGTAATGCCAATTCAATGAAAATAGTATTTTGTAGAGTCACCTTTAGGCAGCACTGAGTCTGTGTGGATTGCTCTCAATCAGGCTTGCACATCTGAACACTGAAATTTCTCTCTATTCTTCTTAGCAAAACTGCTCAAGCTCTGTCAGGTTGCAGGGGGATCAGGCATGAACAGCCTTTTCAAGTCCAGCCACAGATTCTCTATTGGACTGAGATGTGAGCTGAGCCTTGACCGCTCCAGAACATTCACCTTGTTGTCTTTAAAGGGGACTTATTTTATCTTTTTAAGACAAGTTTATATCGTTCTCAGAGGTCTCCAAAAGATGCATGTGAAGTCTGTTGCTGAAAAAAACACTTTAGTGTAGGATTTTTGCATGTCTAAAAACCCTTCTGTTTCAGCCCTTCTCAGAACAAGCTGTTTCTGTGTCTGTGGCTTTAAATGTTACTGAGCTCTCTGACTCCACCCCTGACCACACCCTCTCAGGATGGATGTGGCTCTCCTGATGTTACAGACATTTTTTTTAAAGGTTTATTGGGCATTTTTGTGCATTTATTTGATAGAGGAGGAGAGTGGATAGAGTTGGGAAAAGGGATGAGAACGAGGGAGAGACATGCAGTAAAGGGCCACAGGCCAGATTCGAACCCGGGCCGTCCGCGTACATGGGGCGTGCCTTAACCACTCGGTCACCTGTGCCCCGTTACAGACACTTTTATCCAAAGTTTAGGACCTGACTGGGATTTGATCCACTAACCTTCCACACCATAGTCAGCAGGGTAACCCACTGAGCCATCCAGCATCTCAGCTGGAGGACCAGTAGAGGAGGGCGGATTTTTCCTCCTAGTGGGGAGGGCCAACCAAACCTGGGGGCGGATGCTTACTCCCCATGTGGGGTCATAGGGATAAAATCTGAGAACGGCTTGTTTTAGCACATATTTTCTGAAAGGTGGAGAAAGAAAGGGTGGAAGGGAATGGATTTTTCTGGTACTTAAGGGGATTGTGGACAGGCCAGGGGGACATATTTCTGTTAGAAAAGCCCAAAAAAAACGATTTTTGCAAATATGTCCCCTTTCAACCTTTTCTGTGAAAGTTTCCTGTAGGCTTCAGGTCATTGTCTTGCCAGAAATTAAATCTTCTCCCAAGCCGTAGTTCCCAGGGCCAGTTGCTAAGAAGCATTCCCACGGCATGATGCTGCCACCACTGTGCTTCACAGTGGGGATGGTTTGTTTGTGGTGATGGCCAAAAAGCACCAATTTGGCCTTATTAGACCACTGAACTTTCTTCAACTTGACCATGGAGTCTCCTGCATGCACTGTGGTGAACTCTAGTCCAGAATTAATGTGTTTTCTTCAACAGTGGCTTTCTCTTTGCTACTCTCATATAAAGCTATGGCTGGTTAAGAACCCAAGCAACAGTTGTTGTATGCAGAGTCTCTCCCAGCTCAGCTGCTGAAGCTTGTTACTCCTACAGAGTAGTCATCTTAGTTGCATCTCTCACTGGCCTTTTATCTGAGCTGCTTGGAGTGTTCCTTTGTCATTTTAGTGTAATGGTAGCAAGGAATACTGGACCTTCCAGATATGGGTGTCTTTATGCTAAAATCTATAAATTTCATTAATGTACTCAGTTGATCCTCATTTCACTGACTGTGAGACTTCTTGCATACTTGCACACATTGGGCTGGGCTTACATAGTATATTTTACATTACTTTTTAATAAACTGTAATGGGCTGTGATTTATTTATCAAATCAACAAAAGCTATCCAGGGGGTGAAGACTTTTTTAGGTACTGTATAGGGGCATTTTCTCTAAATGACACCTTTTTTCAGCTGTTGCATTAAACGCCAGCTCATTTGTATGGTCATATACACATGTTTTATAACTCACAATTGGACCTTGTCCCAAGATGATTTCTACACCCAAATGTGTGCAGGTTTCAACACCAGAATGATAAATGAGGACCATTGTGAGGTGCATTTGTGAAGAGCCAAGTAAAGCAGATTTCAGGGGCAGTCTGTCCTTAGATTTTCAATGCCTTTTAAGAGTACATGAAAAACATCTTTACTATTTGGTTTCTCCTTGAACTACAGCTCTGAAATAATAATACACACCATGAAACAGCACAAAAAATCTGCAGAAATTGTGCAAGAAAGTGAGACTTTTTTCCTCACCTCTCCGTATGTGATGGTGTTGTTGTAGATCCTCATCTCTGGGTAGACATGTTCAAGGTACCAGCGAAAACTCCGACATTGCAGCCTCTTCCTTAAGGCCAAACGCTCCGAGACATCCCCGAAATCTACCCCTGGGTTCTGTCAACATTTAGTACAAAAACAAAGATGAAAAAAGAGAAACTCTTAGCCAGGGGGCACTTTACTTAAGAACCAAGTGAGAGTACTAGTGCTGGAGGAGTGAGAGACAGAGAAGTGTTGAGGTGCAGAGAGGGAGCATGAAGCATTTAGTGAAGAGATGGATAGATGCTTCCGTCATGTGGGACCTTCATTGTTCTTTCATTAGGCATGATCTGTGCTGAGCAAATTCTAATCAGCTGCTTAATTATGAGCCCTCACGGCCCTGTCTGCAGCATAGAGGTAGCTTCCCAGATTGATTAGGGGGTTGCCTTTAAGCTGCACTGTCTGGCACTGTGGTCTGATCTTGATGCATGCACACACAGAAACGCACACACATCTCAAATCAGTATGTGCATATAGAGGGCACTGTTTATGCGCATGAATATGTAAATAAACATGGATCCTGTATCGTCAAGGAAGATTTAAACCACATGCATATAAAATGCCCACAGGTAGGAATTGATTTTAAGGCATGCAAATACACAGGCACTGGAGCGGGGCAGTGGCAGGGATCCACAGAAGTGACACCATTCACCCCCCCCCGGCTGCCCTATTATTAGGGTTTGGTATTGTTTGTTTATTTTCTGATACTGGTGCTAAATCGATACCTTTTATACGGTGCTGGTGCCTAAATGGGGCCTGAATCCATACTTCTGGGAGAAAAAAAGTGTGTACGAAATCAGCAGGAGAATTAAAACTGTCTGGTTATTGTAAATGTTTGCAGAAATATCTTCATAAGTTGCCAGTTAAACATGGGATAAGACAGGAAACCTGATTAACTTCCAACGCATTTTCTTGCCTGTCATTTGAGGTGGCAGAGTATCGAAATGAAGTCGATATCTGTGTTGTAATCCAGTCTGGTAGGTATCGTATGTGCTGGTACCAGTACCATGTCGGCAGTGTTTTCAAGACCACACTATCAGAAACCAAGACTTGCCCGAGACCAAAGTGCACAGAGACCAAGACAAGACCAAGACTTTTGGGGATTGAAACCGAGTCAAAACCGAGACCGGGCAAGCTGAGACCAAGACCAAGACCATAAAAATCAATTTTAAAAAACTATGACAAGGTTGACAGTTAATGAACATTCTCTCTTTAATTTTAGTTTTCTTTTTAATAAATTTGACAGATAAAAACAAGGTGTATGCCACTCTTTCAAAGCAAAACATGCAAAAATCTCAAATCCTAACAAATTTGTTCAACTAACTTCTTCTACAAAAATAAATCCTTGTATGTATTTAAAAGCCACTGACAAGCAGCAAGGCATTTTTTTTAATATCTGAAAATGAGATATCTATCTAGATTTATAAAATGAATGAGGCCTAAAGTAATTGTTTAGAGGCTTTTCTGACTAGAAATAAGATGTCTGAGTTTTTGCAGGTAAAGCTATTTGTTTTTTTTTTTAGCAGGAGCTTCTCCTTATTATCACATTAATGAAGTCAAAGAATAGCAGATCAGTCTTGACCAGTCTTGATGGAAAATCTCAGTCCAACACTGAGACAAGACAGAGTAAAAATGCTCTTAAGTCAGAGAGAAGACCAATACATTCAAAATGTGGTCTTGAGACCAGTCCCAAGTCCAAGACCATTTTTGAGTACTACAACACTACATGTCGGTACCAGATTTCAATACTTACCCCTACCTGATATTTTTAATATTTGACCATTCTTGGTTAACCTTGCAAAGCAGATGGACACTTCCTTTTCCTTGTTTCTCTGGCGAATCCATCTTGCAAAGCTCCCATCTGAACCGTTTGGGACCGGTTAGAAAGTGACCGGACCAATCAGCGACGAGGGGCAGTACGGTCAGGCGTGGCACAGTCGTGATGTAAGCAAGCAGCAACAAGAGGCCGGGTCAATTATGGTGGAAGAGCTTAGCGTGGATGCTGCTGAAGCGCCAGTTTTATCAGAATTTGATGACATTTCTTCATTAAAAGAAGAACAAAGAACAGCACTGAGTTGTTTTCTTTCCAAAAATGACAGAAGTTGTGTACTGACATGTATATAGTCACCATGGTTTGCGTTATTCCTCAGTAGCTGCGCACGCACAACTCGGTTGCAGCTACATAGCGTGTCAGGTTAATTCTTGGTCAGATCTTATTTGAAACAGAGATCTCTGATCTAAATGGGACTAATACATCTAAATAAAGTTTAAATAAATAAGTCCAAGCTGGCAACCAAGCTGCCCTCTTTTGTGCCCTTCTGCATTCAGGTCTTCCACTGATCATAGCAGTGCAGTAGGTCGTCTCCAGACAGTTGATTCAGAACTTTTGTCATTCTTTTCTTAACCTCTGACACAGACTCTAAACGTGTTCCTTTAAGCACAGATTTGATCTTAAAAAAGGAAAAAGTCACACAGTGCTAGATTAGGTAAGGGAGGGTGATCAGGCACTGGGATTTGTTTTTGGACCAGAAACTGCTTTATTGAGAGCACAGTGTGAGCTGGAGTGTTGCCTTGATGAAGAATTAAACCATTTTTCCACACTTGTGGTCTCTTTCTTTGGTGATAGTGTGCAGTGTGTCAAGAGTGTTGATTTACCGTTGACCCTTTTGGAACCCACTCATCCAAAGCAACACCCTTAATTTAAAAAAAAAAAAAAAAAAAAAAAAAAAAAAAAGATCAACATGGCCTTCAATTTGGACTAGTTTTGTTGTGCTTTCTTCGTCCTTGGTGATGATGGTGTTTTCCGTATTGACTGTTGTTTTTTCTGAGGATCATATTGGAAGATCCAAGTTTCATTGCATGTAATCACTACTTCTAGAAAATGTGGGTTTCCTTCAGTTTGCTCCAAATTATGTCACAAATTTGCTTGCATTTTTCTTTTTGATCACGAGTCAGACGTTTTGGGACAACTTTGGCACACACTTTTGTCATGTTAAAACTGTCATGCTAAATCTGCAGAACTGTTTATTTTATCAATGGAGACCATTTCTGCTCTCATTCTTACACTGAGTCGTTGATCATTCTGAGCGATTTGCTCAATCTGTTGAATGTTTTTGATGTGCATGGGCACCCAGGACGTTCATGGTCTTGGACATCCTTTCTGCCCTGACTAAGGTTGTTTTCACACCTGATAGTCCAGGGGGACTTGGTCCGAACAGAAATGGCAACACTGTTGCACTTTCCTTTAGTTCGGTTCGTATTCACACTGCTCTCTTGGTCAAACAGACCAAACCGTTTGAACACCTACAACCTCTGCCTGCTAGGGGCGCTGTTGCCATGAGCAAACAGCGACCAAGAAGATCAAAGAAGGCGTAGAAGAAGACGAAACTCCTTCTGTCAGTCTTTTCTTCCATTAAAAACAAAGAATTTACACTGTCTTGTGGTTTCTGCTCTTGCATTGTGGCATTATGAGCAGCCAGCGAGGTGGTGAGCTGTCCAGCATGTTGTCCTTTACATGAGATGAATAAATCAGCACGGACTACGACGTGTTGCCATGGCTACACAGACACCAAGCGAGGTACCGACATGTATTTGAATGTATTAAATCACATATAAATCTGTATATGATTATGCTTTATGCCACTTCCTGCCTTTGGTTCACAAGTTGGTCCGTTTTGCTTTCACACCTCTAACGAACCGCACCAGGGTTCATTTGGAAGCGGGCCGAGACCCCCTGTTTTCAAGCAGACCAGAATCCGCTTGTTTGGTCCGTATCAGCGTTCTTGTGAGCTTTCACACCACTACAATTGAACCGGACTATCCGGGGAAAAGGACCAGAGTTTGTTTAAAGTGGACTAAACAGCTCTGGTGTGAATGCGCCCTTAATCTTTTGTGCCATTCAAACACATGTGCACATGACATGCAGTGTTCCCCATACACCTCAGTTAAGGCACCAAAAGATTCAGCAGCTGCTTTTTGGTTGTCTTTGTAAAAACACGTGCACTTCAGTCAGTAGCTGTGAACTAAAGACGTCACTCATTGGAAACTTACAGCTGTTTAAACCAACCCGACCTTTAAAGGTCACATATTTTATTTATTTTATTTTATTTAAGACAAGTCTATTTTGGTCTCAAAGGACCCCAAAACATGCCTGCGAAGTCTGTTGCTGAAAAAACTCTCCAGTATTGTATTTTTGCATGTCTAAAAACCCCTCTGTTTCAGCCCTGCTCAGAACGAGCTGTTTCTGTGTCTGTGGCTTTAAATGTTACTGAGCTGTCTGACTCCGCCCCTCTCAGGAAGTGGATGTGGCTTTCCCTCCTATCAGGAGAGGAGAGTGGACCTTCTTTCTGGGGGTGGGGCTAACTCCGCACATGGCATCATGAGGGGAAAATCTGAGAACAGCTTGTTTCAGCACACATTTTCTGAAAGGTGAAGAGAGGAGGGGAGGTAATGGATTTTTCTGATTCTTGGGGGGATTGTGGACAGGCCAGGGGCGCATATTTTTGTTTAAAAAAGCCTGAAAAATGCATAATATATGACCTTTAATATCTAACACTCGTTTTATCCTCATACGTGCAGTCTCATTATTTAATTGCCATACCTCATACGTGTGCCGAAGTCATTCTTATTACAAATATTTAAAAAAAAAAACTAAAGGGAGTTTTTGATTGATGTATCAATCAGTGTGTGGGTTCAGTAAATCAATATGGTGATGCTGATTTGTTTTGGCACAGTCTTAACAGACACACAATTATCCTATAACAGCTAGAGATGGCATTTCATGAACAATTTCTTTATGATTTCTCTCTCACTGTTGGAGTCTACTGCCAGCTGCTGAACCGAAATCCAACATCTGTTCATAATAAATTATGCTTTAAAATGCGTATTTTCTGTTCCATAAAGTGACAAAAACAAATGCTTTTAATAACAGTGAGATGCTGTGCATATATTTGGACTAGTGGTTTGCTAGTGTCGTGAGCCATAAAGCCCTCTCCCACTGAAGTAATTGTACGCTTCGTGTGTCCCTCACAACTAGAATGTGTGATTGTGTATGGAGGGGGTAAAGGGAGGAGGATGGAATAATGGCTGTTAGGTCTTTGTACTGTACACAAAATAACTCTACACCACAGGACAGCTGGGGTAATAACGTGCCATACCGCTGTGTTTGTAATTACACCAGAGAGCTGATGGGGTCTGATTGGCTAGTTTGTCAAAGGTGGCCCCCCCTTCCTCTTCTCCATGCTGCACACATACAACAGTTACATTTCCCTCTTGGTGCCTCCTACCTGTTCTTAGTGAGTTCTTGTGTAATAATGTCTGTGCCAGATTTCTAGACACCATGCAGGCACCAGCAGCACATTAGACCTGGCTCCACTTGGTAATTATTTTGTTTTTAACAGCAGTGTGTGTGTTGTTTGGGCAGCGGTCAGAGGCCTCCGCTGACGTCCTTCACTGACAATCATCCCATTCTGCATGGCTGAAGAGGCAATTAAGATTGAATATTAAACTCTTTATTAATGAAAGGAGCTGTTTATTATTTTGCAGCCCATTTTGAAAGACCCCTGAAAGCAATTAAGCTAAAGTGATGTGTATGAAAACAGACTGATTAGATATGGAGCTCCTCTCCCGTCTGTCTGCAGCCAGACTCTTCTGCTTCCCCGCTCTGCCTTTGCTCTGCTGCCAGAGTGAAGGTCAACTGGGATGAAATCTGAATTTTGAATTTCTATTGACTCAAGTCTCAGGGGACCTGAGCTGCACGTCTGAATGAACAAGTAAGAAGGGAAGAGTGAGGGGGGGACAGGGAGCTCTGGGATTCAGGGAGGGGTGAGTGCTCTAAGACGGAGAAAAACTTACATTCATGGGAATGTTCCAGGCCATGTAGACGTGGGATTTGTATTCATCCATCCACACCTCAGCCGCCCGCAGGGCATTGCGCTTAGCGTAGTAATCTATGTCATTGTTGTAGGGCTTCTTGGTTCGCTCGATGTGGGCCACTCTGGCACACGGCAGGACTTCCATACTCCCTCCACACTGCCAGACCTGCCGGGAAACAGAGGCCATGTTTCAGTCTAATGTGGATTTACACTGAACAGTCTTTACAGAGCTCATATTCAATGGTACAAGGAAAAGGAAGAGGATGTTTCACCTCTGCTGAAGCCCACACACAATCATTTACAGTGCCTTTAAAAAGTCATTCCCCTCTTGGATGTTTTACCATTTTTATTATATGACTGTTAATTGCTATTCTCTTGCAGATTGAATAAGATTGTCTTCTGGGATTTTTCTGTATCTTGACACATTCGTTTTACCCTCTACCTTTACAAACCTCCCAAGGTGGGCTGCTGAGAAGCATCCCCTCAGATGATGCTGCCACCACTGTGTTTCACAGTAAGGATGGTGTGTTTGTGTTGATGTGCAGTGTTTGGTGTCCACCATACTAGTCTCAGAAGCAAAAAGCACCATTTTGGTCTCATCTGACCAAAGAACTTTCTCCCACTTGACCATGAAGTCTCCCACATGCCTTTTGGTGAACTCTAGTGATTTAATTTAAGTTCTCTTCAACATTGGCTTTCTTTTTGCCACTCTCCCATGAAGCCTTGACTGGTGAAGAACCCAGACAACAGTTGTATGCAGAGCCGCTCCAGTCTCAGCTGCTGAAGCTTGTATCTCCTTCAGGTATCTTGGTGGCTTCTCTCACTAGTCTCCGTCTTGCACTGTTACTCAGTGTGTGAGGATGGCCTGATCTAAGCAGATTTACACATGTGCTATATTTCTTCCATTTCTCAATGATCTATTAAATTGAACACATGTTCAGTGCCTCGTAATTTTTTGGTATCCATCCCCTTGCTTACACTTCACGACCTTTTCTCTGAGTTGCTTGGAATGTTCTTTTGTCTTCATGGTGTAATGGTAGCCAGGGATACTGTTTAACAAATGACCTGGCCTTCTAGACACAGGTGTCTTTACACTAAAATCCCTTGAGACACATTCAATAGTTTCACTAATTTTCACTATTTGTGAGACTACTTGCACCAACTGACAGGACCTCTGTTGAATAAGGTCAGACCCTGAATATTTATGCAGTCACTTATTTCACATCACATATTTCTAACTGATATAACTCTGTATAAATCTGTTTCCACTTTGACAACAAATTATTTCCAACATGACTGATTTATAAAATCACTAAAAGGATAAAACATCCAAACATCCATATAAAATAATGATCACCACTTTTGTTTCACTCAAAATGACTCATCCTGGTTGGCTCATTAGTGAAAAATAAAAGCAATCACTGCCCACAGTGTTGTCACGAATATAAAACTTAATATCACACTTATAATAAAGTTCATAAATGGCTGCAAGGATGGTAAAAGAATAGGACCATTGAGGCTTTCTTTGAAAACTCATCATTATGTCAGTCCTGAATGTCAGGCAGCATGAGGATTCAATGATACTTCTGCCATTCAATAAATGTTCTTGCTTTTGTGAGTTTTGAAAATGACAGTTTGACACTCTACTAAATGAACACAGTAAAACTGTAAGAAAATTAAAGTTTGAACGTATTTTCAAATCAAACCATGAATCGGTGTGGTACAAACACAAACATGTGAAGTACTTAAGGTCTGAGCTGCTCTGTGACCTGTGAAGGATGTTTGCAATGGTTAATGTGTCCTTGGAGTCTGATTGCTTGGCTGCTTGTGTTTCTTACAACATGACTTCTTTAAGAACAACTAGACAGAGTTTAGTGGAATCTTATGGATGTCTCCCAGAGTGTAATGCTTGCCTTTTCTCATTGTTGTGAATTGCTCCATACAGCCTTGCTTTTCCATATACATTCAAGTGTAAATTGATTCAGACTTGAACTAACATGGTACAAAAACAAATTTAGGTGCTCACTTTCTCTTTGTTAAAAGCCCTCAGTCTATGGTTTTGGAGATAAAGGTGCAGTGCGAATATTTAGCCTTGCAGCATGTAGCGGAGCAAACTTGGTATAAAAGAAACATAATATTTATGAATCAGCCTGTCTAGATCGGTGTTTTATTACCTAATATGGACTCTACCATCTTTGTTTTTGCATTTTGCATGTTCCTGCATTGGCACATAATGAAACAAATAAATAACACATATGCATTTTTTTAAATCCCATTCCACCAATTCATCTCTCCACTGTGCTGCTCATGTTAGCATCGGTGCTTTGCTAATCAAACAATGCAGCTGCAGAGGCTTTGTAAGTGACCAAAAGCAAGGCTATACTCAACAGGTGAGCTCATTACTTACAATTTTTAAATGAACTTTTATTCTACTGACAGGAGCCAGCTCCTGTCTTTCCATTTTTGCTGTTTAAAAGACATTAAAAAAAGCCAAAGTGGTACCAAATGAAGAGCTGTTAAACCAGCTCTTATTATGGAACTAAAACAAATAATTTGGATCTCAAAAAGGAGCTAAAATTTCCATCACTTTGAGCGATGGTGGACAGACACTGGCCATGGAAATCAGGGTTTTCCTTTAAATCCCCCTTCATCTCTCTTTAACCGTCTTCCCTCAGATAAGCGCTCATTCAAACACTGCAACAAAGGTCAACTGTACATTATTAATGCCACAATCTGAAACTCAGTATTCCCGCTCACACAAATACAAAATGAATCCAGTTTACAAAGGAGAGCAGCATTCAGAAGAACCATATGCATGACAACACCAGTGAAAAATCATCCTCTAAATGAGACAGTCCTGCTTGTTTTTATCTGCCAAAGCCATTGAAGAAGTGTTTTCTAAGTGGGTCTGTGAGTCAATCGTCCATAAATAAAAAGCCCCTCAGAGAGTTTCCAATGACAACCGGAAATCCCTGATAGCACGCATGCTGTGTGTGTGGCATAAAGAGGGATATATAAAGCCGGGCAGTAAATATATAGCATCTAGGGGACATCAATCAAAGCAGGGAGTATTGATTGACTGTAGCCTGAGAGATGCTCTCTTTCTAAAAGTATAGTGGCAGGCTGTCGCATGTTATTAAATCATTTCTAACGGTGCAGAGTATGAAGAGTTTTCAAACAGAGTGCTGAATTAAAGAGTTCTAAAACATGGAAATTAATCTGAGCACTCTGGTGCCATCATCTCACATTCCACATGATTTTTAATGGGTTTCCAGTTAGACACCCCTAATAAGGTCTGGGGTAAACACTAGCTTAAGAGTTTTTCATCTGGAAGTGTCTGACGTATATTTTGAAGCTTCTTCACCTCGTAGAAAAGGTGCCAACTAGGACTAGAGAGTTTGTCAGGGGAGGTAAGGGGGGAGCATGAAATAGAAGCTCAGTCAACTTTGGTGTAGTTCCTTCATAGCCTAAAATTTAAAATTTATTTCATACGCTTTAAAATGATGAAAGTAGAGTGAACAATATCTGGATGAGCAAAACATAAACTTTTTTGACACACAAATTATTTCCAGCAATAATCCAAAGCCCATAGGATTTTCCTTGATTGCACCTATCCCATCTGGGATAGTCTATAAAGATCCAAAGCCAATAGACAGGCCAGATTTGTCTGTCGTCAGGCAGATCCACACTGCAAACCCCAATAAGTTAAAGACCCTTTAAAGTAAAAATAATTCTGTATTTAGGTTTGTCAAAGTGAAAGGTCACTGTTTTATGAACCCCCAGGTCAAATTTCAGTCAAATAAAACATCTGTAGGTTTATAAAATATAGCCTCATAATCATGAATTGAGGAAGACACACCATTAGCCTGTCTCTTGACCTTTTGTTGACCTTAGAAGAAGAGACAAAGTCAGTTTTCTCACTCAAATCTCTGTTATGATGCTTTAAATGATCCATAGACCACTGTGGCTGATAGATTTGGCAAATTTACCTCACAATGAACAGAAAAACAGCATTTAACTGACTGTTAACGTTTAATAAAGGCAGTGACATCAGCTAACAACAGACCTGACTGAGATGAACTGCTCTGTGATTTTATATTGTAGTGTTAGAGAGGTGGGGTCATTCCCCACTGTGGGCTTGTGACATCACTAGCCCATGTATTTGCCCCACCCACATGAAACCAAGCCAGGATAGTGGGGAAAACCTTTCTTATGGTCTCAATCAAAAATTCAGTCAAATGTAGATCTCAGTGTTTTCACATGTTTACAGCAAACATATTCCAACATATCTAGAGTGTTAAGACACAAATTTTGGATTTCACTTTACAGATTCTTAGCAATAGTTGAGAAATAATTTGGCTTCTGTTTACTAAAACAAAAATGTGTTCTATCAATTAAGCTGAAATAGCTGTTTTGGATTTTTAAGTTAGCCCAACAGAATTTTTTAACAGCCCTTTAATGTTCAGATTTTCTGTGCATATTCAAAACATTCAGTGTGAAATACTTGTGCCCAGTTTGACAGTAAATTGACTTTACAATATCGCACAAGAAAGAAGTGTGGGGGGCCGGGGAAGAAACACCAATAAAATAAATAAATACTCTGCAATCCCACATTAATAATAAATATAGCCAACAGCACCATGCACATTTTAATAACTCCTGTTATTGCACAAGTATTGCTTTCATATGCTCTATTTATTTTTACTATATTTATTCCACTGTGCCTTAGTTATATTCTCTCACTTATATCTATATTTTTTTAGTTTAGTCTCTGTTTTCTCAGTTATTCAGTTCACTCACTGTACTATTTTCTAAACCATATATTGCTGATTTCCTATAATTTTCTGTTTACATATTTGTATTCATTTATAATATTTTATACTGGTGCTGCATGATTTGGTCAGAATTGCAGTTATACTGGACAATACTGCGATTGTGGTTATGATGTAATCCAAAATTATTATCATGAGTCTACTTGCTTTGTTATGAAGGAAAATGCAGAGAATGATGATAGTTATGAGGTGTGTCTCAAATCAAAATAAACAAATAAACAAGTTTTTACAGTAAAATAACTTAATATTTCCTCCATATTAAACTTTTTTTCCTTTTTGAAAATAAAGGTATTTTTTCCAAGTGTAATAGTGGCTTTATTCTGAACTTTTTCAAACCTTTCAAGTACTACTTAATACAAAAATAATTGCAGCCTTTTATGTGATAATGCACCGCCTGGCATTGCATTTGTGATTAGATTAACTCTGCAGCACTTGTTTGCCCAGATTGGCCTGTAATGAAAGTAAAAGAACATTCATCCAATCATCCTCTGAGATTTTTTAAAGGTTCTGCCCTTCCCTAACACCGACTATGGACTGTTGCCCAGATGGAACATCCCATGCATTGGATATGTAAAACAGTCTATCTGGCGTGTCAGGTTACAAAAATCCATCATCCCTGCAGCAGCAGCGCTCTGTTCTCTGTGAAATAACATCTTTCATTGATATACAGTATGCAAATGTGCAAATCCACACCATGCAGTGGGAAAGTGGCCCAGGAGTTACAACGTCATCACAATGCCACAGCATATGGTAATGTCCTTCCAGCCGTACAAACTGCTGAGCCTCCACCACCCACAGTCTCTTAATGATGATCGCCACAATGCGTAACAGATGCTCTGATCCATTAACTTCTCTCTGAACCCACAACGACACCCCCTGCAAGGTGTGAGAGGAGAAGAGGGTGGCAAAAGTCTTTTCTCAATTAAAACCAGAGCAGGAGTGAATATGTTCAGAAGTAAATACAGCTTCTTCTGTTTTAGGGTATGAGCCTTTTTGGAGAGGTTCATTCAAAGTGTGCTTCCTCTACCAGCATAGAATAGTGATGCTGAAGATATTGCATGAACAAAACATGACCTCAAATTCAGATCTGCCATCCTCATTCATGCTTGTAGCTCTGAACAACAACACTTCAGAAAAGCTTTTCACATGTCAGTGCAAAGTACAGACTCAGAAGCAACTTTTATTTTATGTAACATGCTAAAATTTATTAGAATAATCAGAAAATTTTTAAGGAGTTATTTGAGTTCTGCCACTCAAGCAGAACTGATTCAAGGTTAATGAGTAGCTACCTATTAAATCAAGAAGGATGGTAAGTAGTAAGGCTTTTAAAACAGGGTACAAACAAAGATTTGCATAAAGATATTTATTCAGGCGCTGAATTAGTAGTTAGATGTGCATTTTTTGCAGGTTACTCAAATGCAAGTTCAGAGTGCAATTTTTGGAGAGCATTTTTCTGTCAAATTTAAATCCTGACCTTCATGCAGGCCGGCCCTCAAATCTTCATGAGTTAGTTCTTCACAGTCATATGCATCGCAGTGGTAAGTGCCGATGGTGCATGGGAGAGGGTAGACAGACTTTTTCATATCCATTATGATAAGACAGACTTTAATGTCCCCATAAGGAAATTTATCCTGAACTCTGTTCCAAAGTAACAAAATCAATACATACATAGAGATCATGCAGAACACAGAACATTACATCCTGTAGCATCAGCAAATTCATCGAACAATTTTCCACACCGACATAAAAACAAACATCTTGCAGCAGTGGCATTCTTGCATATTGATCAATGTCTTGGCACATCTTACATGACCTGTTTTTACCTCTGCCAAGGAGCTTATGTGATCAGCAGGGTTTGTTTGTTAGTTACTTTGTTTGTTAGCAACATAACTCAAAAAGTTATGGACGGATTTTGATGACATTCACCGTAAATGTCAGAAATGGCATAAGGAAGAACTGATTAGATTTGGGAGTGATCCAGATCACTGTCTGGATCCAGGAAATTTCTGAGGGATTCTGTACTATTGGGAGATACGGCTAATGGCGGAAGTCTGTGCTCTCCGATTGCTTTTCTAGTTCAGAAATGTAATGGACATGGGCACAAATGAATGTCCGCATCAGTTCAGGCTGGTCTGAGGGACCCTAAATCTTCTTCCTGAGTGTCAAAGCTGAAACTCAGAATGGAGAATGTGGGTCGGATCAGACTGTTTAACACCAGACTGCTTGTGGAGTGATTGGAGAGATGGGTGCTTTTTGACAGCCGTGATTTTCATCGCAGTCTGCACAAGATGAGTTATCTGTGATTTTAACCGATTTAGCTGTTATTCTATATCTAATGATGCTTTCAAGGACAGAAGAATAAATCAACCACATTAGCTTCTGCTGAACTCCAAAGACTCTAAAGGTTTACACACTGGGTCCGTTATTTTCTGATTGTGTTTTTTAATTGGTCATTCGAAAAAAGTCACACACTTGCACACTGAGTCCGATGCGTTTTAATTCGCCTTCACTGCGAAAATTCTTATAATGTGGTAACTAGTTTCATACTGCAAGCCTATGTCTCTGTCACTCCTCTAAAATCCCACTGGATCCATCCTGAAGGAGAGCTTCATACAGCTATGCTCAATGTTGAGCTACGTTGGAGAGATGGAGAGCAACATTTTAATTCAGTCCCAGTAATGACCTGTGAGTAGGCTACAACTTACGCCTTTATCTGTTATATTTCCATGGCTAAAATCCACATAATATCACCAATCACCAATCATCACCCATCTATCTGTTTTATTTCCACGGCTGTTATCCACAAAATAAAGGTGCGAACTTTGGTGTTTAAAGTGAGGATTCGGTGCAAGAGAGAGAGGAGGGGTCAGGCGGGGTTGTGCAAGTGAGGAAGAAGCAGCTGGCACTGTTTTGAATCCAGTCACACATTTAAATGACCTAGACTGATATGAAATTTCGCATAAAATCGAACCGAAATCAACCTAAGAAAATGTCGGCATCAGTGTGCAAACGTGATTAGAACAACATGAGCTTGATTTTCTTTTTTAATTGTGTGAAAAATTTGGACCAAAAAAAACAGGCTCAGTGTGCAGAGGCCTTAAGTATATGTAAAAAATACATTCGCTGTTGCAGTCTTGATCACAGACTCTCAACATTGGTCTTCCAGCTGAGTGTGTTGTCAATATGAACCCCAAGTACTTGCATGTAGGGTACATTTCACATTAATCTGGGAAACCTCCTATGGAAAGTGTTTGGTAAGTGCAGGACTTTTAAAAAAAAATCTTGAAAGGTGATTGGATGAACGCTCCATTCGTCACAATCATCATAGGCCAATCAGAGAGAGATGTTAGCCATGTGCAGCTCCACCAAGAGAGGTTTTCAGTGAGGCTCTTTGCTCTTGTTTCAATAAAGAAATGCCGGCCAGTAATGATAAAACTGCCGTTATACTACAGCTACATCTTAGCTTCAGGCTACACCTGTGGCAGCCACTGCTATTGGCTTACGGTACAACTAAACCCACGCTTAGTTACTGCTTCCTTCTCCTCAAATGATGCTGATACATTTGCTGCCATAATCCCAAACCATCCCAAAAAAAGAAAGCTTGCCTCTTATTTGGCTTCCTCAAAAATGTTCCTCCCACCACTTCACTGCTACAAGTATTTACATCAACTGAGTACTGGATGTCACCAAATTTGTAATGAACTCTGGGCAAGTCCCACAGTAAATTCCACCCTTAAGCAGTCGCATGTAAAGTCTGTCATTTACACTCGAAAAGCCCTCAGAAACTTCACAGCAGGAAAGCCTTGAACTCTTTTAAACTTCTGGGGAACATCTCGAGGTTTGTGAGTGTGGAGGTGGGAGTCAACTGTGTACCAACAGATAACCAAATTCCTCTGCTTTCATGCTCCTGAAACACTTCATGCTAGATGAAATCATTGTGTTTAATTCTGCGTTAATAAAGCACCACTTCTCTTTTGTCCTCTCTTGTGTGGAAACCTCTAGTTTCCTGGCTGTATCGGCGGTGGAGTAATGCTCTGGTGCTGACCCGATCTTAAACGCCTCCACTGACTGGCTGACCCTTCATCTTCACTGCTGATGATCCACAGTGACCCGGGCCTAAAAAATCCATTACTGCTTTGGAGCCTGGGCTTTGTCTGTGCTGCTGCTGCCCATGACAAGTGCTGCTTTTCCACAGTAGCCTTCATGGTTGGTGCATTTATGTGGGTTGAAGAGCAAAACCATTTTAAGGGTGAGTCTTTCGTCCTTGCAAATTCCACCCATCACCTTTAGTACTGCAGTAAGCTCTCTGTAATGCCACTGTTTCCTGTTTAAAATCGATAGCATTTGTGTGTTTTGTATGTGCGTGAAAGAATCTCTGTGTTGAGTGACTATGGAAACACTCTAGGATAATTGAAAACCTGTATAATTGCAGTTAGCAGTTTGCCTTGCACTAAAAGCCATTTGAAGGTCAATATTTTCCCAACCACCATTTCTAGAAGGTCAGACACCGCAGAGCTAACAAGACTCATGAAGCTAGACTCCCTTGTCATTAAAAGCAACAAAAATGGCTTATTTCCTCATGCATATGCAGTCAATGTAAAAAAAAAACGCTAACCAAGCCTTCACAGTAGGCAGAACAAATGCCAACATTTATTTCTAGTTCTTTATTCTCTCTCTGCAGATCATTACTTTACACACACAGAGCTGATAACAGCACTGTGAGGCTGTAATAATCTCAAAACGCACAATTTCTCTTAATAATATATCACAGCATGGTTTAATATACATCTAACGCTAAGTAAACTGCAAGAAACCACTAAATGCAATACCCCGCAAGGCAAAAGGCTAAATTATGCCAGTTTTTGTACCTACGGGTGTTCAAGAGATGAAGAAAGGCAGCATGACTGAATAAATTCAGCTGCAAAATATCGTCTCTCATACATGCTTAGCTCTGTTTACCTCTGGGAGCAGTGCAGTCTTAGAGAGTCTGTATAAGCCAACTGTATGTGTTTTGCCTTATGTGCTTTACCTCCTTAGTCAATATGCCTCAGTATAATTACTCAGGCCGATTATGTGTTTGCACGATGTGCAAGCATGCATAATGTTGACCAAACTGTTCAGTTCTTAAGTCACATCATATCAGGAGAAAATTAACAAAATCATTTCTTTAGAAAGCCCATATGGGCAATTTACTGGATGCAACATCATAAAGGGTCTAACGTACATCCAATTTTGATTCAGATTTTCTTGGACAGTTGCTGAGATTTAATCTTGGATCTGCAATCATCATCTGCCATCATGTGACAGCAGTATGCTTTTGGGAATCGGTGACAGATTGTTGGTAATTCTGGTGCAGCCAGAATAAAAAGGCCCACAGCCAAAACTTATTCAGAACAGCATTCATGTTGGTGTTCTTGGTCCATGAAGTCCTTGGAATACCCGTTTATCTAAAAGGATGGCTTTTGGTTCACATTGGTGGTTTGAGACAACAAAAGACAAAGTTCTCTTGAGTTTGACTTACCCCTAATTTCCACATGCTCCATCTGCGATGCAATTCACTTTCAAAGTGTACTTAAACCACTGCCTTTCTAGCCAAACTTTGCAGTTCCACAGCACACACAATGGTCCATCTGCAGCCTGTGCCAAAAGAACCACTCCGCTCCACTCTGTACGAGATGTGAACCATTATTTTTCATTTTCTGGCAGAAGCTGCTGCCAAAAGGAGTCAATCCACATTAAGCTGACTAAAACAGGAGGAAGAACGTGCAAATCCAGTCAACTTCAAAATACAACACAATTCATGGACCCAGATTGTAGATCTCATCTATTACATCTCATCTTGAGTCACAGCAGTAGTACGGCACTATGGACACAGAAAAGTTAACCTTTGAGGTGGAAAATCACAGGATTTTATATGACATCACACATCCTTTCTAGGAAAATCTTTTACCTTACTCTTGGCAGAAGCGAAACGCCCAAAATACTAATAAAATGAACAGCAAACCAGCTTCATAAAGGCAAAGCAATATGTTTCTCACACACTATTCCTGCATGAACTCTAAAGTTTTCCATGATCCCTTAATTCCAGCTGCTCAAGGCTGTCCTCCACTGTGCATCGCTCCAAAAATGCATTCAGTGGGTGAGGGCATATACGGTCAGTCAAAGCAAACTATGAAATATGTTGAATTTGCAGGCTACAATCTATAGCAGTGCTTCTCAAAGCATGGACTGTAGGTGCCCGTGATGATGAGCCAAAGATCAATTATAACATAATATCATCCTAAGTTTCAGGAGTAACAAAAAACTGCCAGAAGTTTTAACTCACATCATCTTTTAATCTTTTATTTTGGCGGTGTCATGGTTCAACTGGTGTTGGATTAAATAGCATGAAATAGTGCTACTTTAGGTTGTTGGAACACAATTTAGCCCCCCCCCCAAGATAAATATAAGTAATGACCATTTAGTAATGTTAATGGCTGTGACAGCTAAGCTGTTGCCTGTTGTCAAAACAAAAATATGATAACTAAAAGATAAATGTTTGGTGTTATGGTGGGCCCCAGAAGATTTTCAGGCCGATCTCTAGTTTTCCATAAATTATAAAAATGGTTAAACTTTAAAAAGTTAAAATGGTTACTTTATGAGGTCTGTTCTCGTGAAGAAGACAACTTTTAATCTGTTTGTTGATTGGGTGATGGATCAGTCATTTTTGGTGTATTTGAGGTTGCTGGGAAATATAAAGATTTATTTGATTTCAGAGAACCACTATGGTCTGTCAAGTTGAAACATGGGATCAGTAGAGCAGACTGTTTGCTGCACTTCAATGCAGATTTGTGACTGTAAAAAATAATTGTCCTAGCACTACCAGTGTCAGTAAGTAGGTCTTTTTGATTGCTTTTGCATGCGTAAGCAGTTTTTCTGTAGACATCAAAGCTCACTGATGCATAATTGGTCAAAACAGTTTGGACTTAAATAAACTACAAACTTTAACTGGTCACTGAACATTGAGACATCCCCTGGTACAAGCCCTACACTTTTGTGAGATCTGTAAAAAAGACACTACTAAGATCAGAGTTGGTACACTGCATTTGTTGGTACTATATTCAGGGTGAATACAGGAATTTAAAAAAAATCAACACACTTCTTTAACAACTTGTGTTGAAGATTTGGTGATATCAGGTTCAAAAATACAATTAAGAATTTTTTTTTTTGGGCAGATGATGCTTTGCTTTCTTTGCTAGGATTTGTGCTTCAGTCTCTCACTGAGCCAATACAGGCGTTTGACATGAGCAAAGAGGAGATTTTAATTAATACAGTAGTACCGTCAGTCTAAACTCAACCTCAGTCCCATGGCATTTTTCTATGAGCTTCTGGTCTTATTTCCTGGTTTTAGCTGACCTTCACCTCCAGAAGCAGGCCTTAGACCTCACAGCGCGAAGAAATGCAAATATTCGTACAAAGTTCACTGGTTACGACCTCACGCCTGCTCTTACATTGTTTATTTGAAGATTCTCTACATTATATCGTCTTTTTTCTCTGTGCATGTTGATTGTGTATCAAGGAATAAAGACATCCTCAAGCAGTAGAGAACATCTGATTTCAGTGTAATCTCCATCTTCTCCTCTTTAACAAAGACCTGACAAAGCTTTTCCTTTTCTTTTCCAGTGAAAATAAGCCTCCATCTAACTTTTTAACTGTTGAAGCACTAAAACAAGCACTTAAAGGCACTGAGAAAGATGCAACCAGGTGGTCTGTATCTGTAGATAGTATTTGTTTTTCCGTTGTGAAAATTGGGACAGCAAAGTAACTTATATGTACAGGTCTACCTTATTAATATTGTTCTTCTGAGATTGAAAAGCATAATCCATTAAGGCACTTTGCTGAAATGGTGGTGTCTCAGCCCTTTTCTGAATGAAATCTGTTCATCTAAAGGAATGGCTGAAAATGGGAAATTCTTAAGTACGGTCAAGATTGCGGATTATTACAGGCCCAAATCCAAAGGCCAGGGACTTAGAAATAAAAATGATGACTCTTCTTAACAGAGAATTTTCTTCATAACATTATAAAGTAAACTAAATATAATAAATAGGTGTATATGACTGACTGTTCATACTCTCCCTGTTAAACTACACAGCCACATGTATGACCTGAGATGTCCTCAGTTGAGATCAGTTCCCTTCAGTGTGTATTTTAACCCTGTTAAATGAGTTGGATCTTAACTTTTAAACAGCTTGCATCCTTAAGATGAGGACATGCTACAAGAGGTTTTGCCAGATTTTACCCATGATTCCCAGTTGGGCAATGTCTGCACCAGTCTGCACTAGTTGGGAAGAGTAGGCCTGGCTAGTTGGCACAAAAATCTGTCAGTGAACTGACCAAACCCGACCTTAGTCACAGTCAGTCAAATATGTTGAATTTTTTTAGGAGAATCTGGACACAATCAGGTTGTGTGAACTGATTACCAACCAAACTGCAAACACGTGCTGCCAACAGCCAATGAAAAAGAAAGGGTGGGACACAGGACATAGCGTCAGAAGACAGTGAGAAGTAGCAGGAAAATTGATGGCGAAGCTTTCAGTTTACTTAGGTTGGTTTGGCAAATGCTCTCTCATCAGGAGCAGCTGTTGAGTGATCCCCAGTCATACAGTCACTGTGCAAAAATCTGCTCAATTAAGTCTGTTAGTGTGTACTCCTAGGCTTTTGAAAATCTCTACAGACTGTGAAAGTTGTGTAGTGTGATCCCACCTTTAAAGTGGAAACGCAACTCTGCACCCACTGTTGACCACTTTACTCCTCTACTTTAAGCCCAAAGCCATGGAGCTCTTCTTTTACACTCCTTCATTATTTGAGAATGAAAGACATCGGCTACATTTTGGTTTAGACACTGGGTTTGCTCTCAGAGGACTACAGACTGTACAGATGTCTTAAATGTTACCTTCACAGCTGTGAAAGTAAAGCTTATCACAGAACATCAGTGGACAGTAGCCTGGAAAAAGACATGTACGTTGAATAAAATCTGCCTTTGACAATCATCGGTGTTGATGTGAACTTTTTTAATACATGAGAGAATTCCTTATCCAATGATGTGAAGGGAAACTAGGGCAGTCAATCAAGCCAAGTCAAGTAAAATCCTATTAGCACAGGCCCAAATCACGCATCAAAATGTGCCTCAGGGGGCTTCATAACCTTTCAATATGTGACATGGGTGTCTTGAGACACCAAATTTAGCACATTTATCCCTTAACATAGATGATAAAATGGCAATGCCTGATCTTGTGTGAGCCTCTATGTATTTATCTTTAAAAGACATTAATATTGTTTAACATTGAATCAGTTAAGCCATGAAAAGGAAGTTTTTCTAGGACAGTTCAAAGGTTTTCTGCAGCTGTGCTGACCAATGAACATGGATCATCCTGTTATTTGAATAAATCAATATATGATAAATTCTTCCAGACAAAGGGAAACTAGTGTGGAGTTTCATGTATAAAAATCTTAGAAATATGGTTCAAAACAGTCATTTTCAGGGTAAACAAAGCTATGGGGATTTTCTGCACTTATGGACTGTGTTTGTTCTAATCTTATGGAAATATAAAACAATCTAAATACCAGATAACATCATTTAAATCAGGGGTGTCAAACTCAATCACAGCAGGGGCCGAAAATCTGGATTTAGGTTTAACCTGAGGGCCTAACAGGGTCAAATTTAACCTAAACCTGTCAGCCGTGTTTTCACAGGTAATGAATTATAAGGAACATTAAACAGTGAAGATAAATGATTTTAAGATTTCTAAAAAAAAAAAAAAGAAAAGAAAAAAAAGTCAAATGATTAAATATCACAGCATCAATGTTAGTGGGTGTCCATGTCAAATAAATGCTACATAAATAAATAAACGAGTTAAAGACTCAGAATCTGAGATAAGAAGTCAACTTTATAAGTCTTAAAGGTCAAAATACAAAATTAAAAGTCAAAAGTAAGGTTTTAAAAGGCAGATATGTGAGATAGAGAGTTAAAATCATGAGTTTAAAGGTCAAATATGAGATAAAATTCTAGATCAGGAGTTTAAAAAGTGAAAATATGGGATTAAGAGTCAAAGTTAGGAGTTTGATAGTACATAATATGATTTAAAATGAAACACTGTGAACCTAAAAGGTCACAGTATGAGAGAAAATATCAAAATATTAAATAAAAAGTAAAAATCTTAAGTTTAAATCATACTCTTTGGATGCAAAATGAAAATTTGAAATGAAAGCATGGCAGCGCAGTGGTTAGCGCTGTTGCCTCACAGCAAGAAGGTTGCTGGTTGGTTTCCCGGTCAGGGCCTTTCTGTGCAAAGTTTGCATGTTCTCCCCGTGCACACGTGGGTTCTCTCCGGGTACTCCGGCTTCCTCCCACCACCCAAAACATGCTCATTAGGTTAATTGATCACTCTAAAATTGCCCGTAGGTGTGAATGTGAGCATGCCTGGTTGTCTGTCTCTATATGTCAGCCCTGCAATTGACTGGCGATCAGTCCAGGGTGTACCCCGCCCCTCGCCCAATGACAGTTGGGATAGGCTCCAGCCCCCGACCCGGAATGGAATAAGGGGTATAGAAAATGGATGGATGGAAAGCACAAATAAATTTCTTTCCCTCATTTCTGACTATTTATACTCTACTTTTTCAGATTTTTATGACTTAACAAGGATTTTTTTTAAATCTTCAAGGTTAAATTTAAATTTTTATGCTGGGGGAAATCTATCTTCTAATTAAGATATGAAATAATCTCGCAGGCCTGGTAAAGCTGCACCATGGACCACATTTGGCCCCCGGGCCTTGAGTTTGACACCCGTGGTTTAAATCCTTCACCTCTTATGACGTCCCCACACAGGCCCTCAGGACTGTATTTCTGTGCGGTCCATTTGGCCCTGACCCTTTATAAAACTGCAGTCTGCATTATTAAGAGGAGGCACTTAACACGGCGCTCTTTGATGTAGTGGTAATGTAATTGCTAATTTAATTTAATTGTCTCCGTACACGCAGTTAGTTAATTGCAGCTGGACCATTTGCGTGATAAGCTCCACAGGGCTGCAGAAACATCAGCCATAAAGAACACAGCAGCTATTAACGGCAGTAAACAGGTTTCCATCAGCACCATTACACATTACAGTCAATAACCAGAATAATTCAGCATGCTGAGGTGTATGACAGGCAGGTGTTTAGGCAAGAATGGACGCACTGTACTTGGCAATTTTCATGACAAAAACTCAGAGGACTTCATATTTAAAAAAAATAAAACCAGAACAGAAAGACAATTGCTCTACTTGTCTTTGAAAATATGTTAAAATATGGTTGTGGGACTTCCAGAACTTTGACCAGACATAAATTGGTCCCCAGAGCTTCAGCCCTATAGTCTGGCATGAACAGAACTGCTTGTTACTTTACTGCTGAGCCTCATACAGACAGGAAACTGCTGTGGTCGGGTTTGAGGCTTAACATTTTAGAAAATGACAGGTAGGGGTTATTGGTGTTTTAAGGCTTTAGAAATGTGGGAGAGAAAAATAAAAGGTGGTCCAAGTAAATGAAAAATCCTGAGGCAGGAAAGTCCACACAGCACAAATACAGCAAAACAAGCACAAAGTATGAAGAGCTATATCAAGGGAAACACAAGGTCCACAATCCTGCAAACAAAAAAAGGGACTCACCCTGTATAAAGAGAGCTGAGGTTAGTTACACACTAGACCATTTAAGCCTGATTAGGCCAGATTTGCCTCACTGAGAAGATCGGAGGGCCTGACCTGATTTGAAGCTTGTTAATCCACTGTTTTTCCAAATACAGTCCCCTCAAAAAATACTGGAACGGTGGGCCCTTTATTTTTTCTGTAGATTATAAACATTTGGGTTTGACATCCAAGGGTGAACAAGAGACAAACAATCAACATTTCAGCTTGTATTTCCAGGTATTTACATCTGGATCCGACAACTTAGAGATAGCACCTTTTGTTTTGACCTGCCCATTTCTCATGTGAGCAAACGTATTGGAACATGTGACTGACAGGTGTGTTTGTTGCCCAGGTGTGTCCTAATAAATTGATTGTTTAGTCACTAAATAGTGCTGAATGTCAACAGTTTCAGGTTTGGGTTTTGCCTTTGGAGACTGCAACGATAGTTGAGAGGTGTAACCAACAAGAAAATCAGAGAGCTGTCTATGAATGAAAAACAAGCGATTGTGAAGCTGGGAGAAGATGGGAAACCAATCAGAGCCATTTTACAAACATTGGCAGTAGCCAGTACAACCAACTGGACCGTCCTGAAGAAGAAAGAAACCCCTGGTGTACTCAGTAACAGACGTCGAACACGTAGACCAGGGAAACAGCAGCATGAGACCTGTAAAGAAAGACCCTAAAACAGCTGTTAGAGACATCAGCAGCAACCTCAAAGGGGTGGGAGTGAAGGTATCACCATCTACTGTTCACTGAAGACGTCATGAATAAAAGTACAGAGGCTTCACCAGAAGATGCTAACCACTCATTAGACAGAAGAAAAGGAAGGCCAGGCTGGAATTTGCCAAAAAGTACAGAGACAAGCCTCGAGCTCTCTGGGACAAAGTTTTATGGACTGATGAGACAAAGATGAACCAAAGGGATGGAAAGACTAAAGTTTGGAGAAAGAAAGGATCTGCTCATGATCCCAAACATACAAGCTCATCTGTGAAACACAGTGGAGATAATGTTACGGGCTTCTGGGACGGGCTCATCATCCTTCTTGCTATTGAGTAGATTGCATTTTCTGGTGTAGCCTTTGTACTTTTGTTCATGAAGTCTTCAGTGAACAGTAGATGGTGATACCTTCACTCCTGTCCTGTGGAGGTCATTGCTGATGTCACTAACAGTAGATGGTGATACCTTCACTCCTGTCCTCTGGAGGTTGTTGCTGATGTCACTAACAGTAGATGGTGATACCTTCACTCCTGTCCTCTGGAGGTTGTTTTAGCCATCAGCCATGCTGTTTTCCTTGGTCTACCTGTTTGACGTCTCTTACTGAGTACACCAGTGGTTTCTTTCTTCTTCAGGATATTCCAAATGGTTCTACTGGAAATGGCCAATGCTTTTGCAAAGACTTGACTTTAATCTCCTCTCAGCTTCACAATTGCTTTTTTTTTCACCCATAGACAGCTCTCTGGTTTTCTTGTTGATTACGCCTTTAACTATAAATGCAGCCTACACAGAGAAAAACCCAAATCTGAAACAGGGCGTAGACATTCAGCGCTATTTAGTGTTTAAATAATTAATGTAATAGGACACACCTGGACAACAAAACACACCTATCAGTCACATGTTCCAATACCTTAACTCACATGAAAAATGGTTGGGTTCAAACAAAAGTTGCATAAAGTTTTATATCAGATCCAGGTTTAAATACCTGGAAATAAAATCTAAAATATTGATTGCTTGTCTCTTGTTCACCTTTGGATGTCAAACCTAAATGGGTAACACTTTACTTGAAGTTTTATTCATAAGACTGACATTATGCTGTCATAATCACGACATGACACCTGTCATTAACATGAATAGGGCTTCATGAATGTTGCCATTAAGTGTCATTAAGTGCCATTCGCTAAATTATGACACCTTTACTGCAAAGTTGACAAATTCTTTTTTTCATGATAACTTGACGTTTGTGGTAAAGGTGTAATAATTTAGCAAATGACACTTAATGGTAACATTCATGAAGCCCTATCCATGTAAATGACAGGTGTCATGTCATGATTATGACAGTGAAACTGAGGTTGTCATTTATCCTCCATGCTTGTTTTTCTTCTTCAGTCACTTCTGGCCATGCTAAAATTGTTACTACAGGTGTGTGGTCCCCCAGTCCAGCTGAACCATTTGTGCAGTGCTTTTTTAAAGTTGAGGTCCTAATCCTATGGGAGGCCACCGGGTGGCACATGGGGAGGTCACTGAAACTTGGGAGTGGTGCCTGAAAGAGTGGGTATATCCATCTATTCCCTATCAGCGGCCTGTCCAGTGAAGTATAATCATCCAGTGTTAAAATATAAACATGCAAGACTATTTTGCATATTTCGTTCACCAGAAATGGACTTGAGTATTTCCACATTGTCACTAAGTTTCTGCTGCTTCAGAGACCAAGAATTGTTATGAAAGTACCAACCAAAGAACAGCAGATTTTACCATCATCTCTTACTCATGGACTTCAGGCTGAGCCAACAACATGACAATGCATTTTGAGGTAACTATTCCTCAGCAGGGTTGGAGTTAGTGCATTACAAAACAATGCACTAGTGTTACCTAGAATACCTTTTCATGATTTCTTCTTCTCTTACAATAGAAAACACTATTTTATTCATTGGCTGTTATGAAAGTCTCACTGGATTTGGTTTCTAAATTATCTGAGCTCATATGCAGAAAAATTATTTTGCAGCTTCATGTCGGACTTCAGAGGAGGGTTTTAATTTGCTTTAGGGCAATTTAGTCTGACCTTATTGACTCCAATCATGGGGAAACTGTTAACTTGAGAATTTTGCCTGAAAACCCCCTAATTAGTTTAATTCATTTTTTAGTAAAAACTGGTGCAGAAATAAAGCAGAATAAAGGAAATAAAGCTTTTGAAGCTCAAAATTTCTTGCGTTCCCAGACCAGACAGCATATAGAACCACTCCAGCACATTCCTGGTGTTCCCTGAGGTCTCCTGGCAGCCAGATGGGCCATCGAAGACCTCCAAAGGGAGGTGTCCTGGAGGCATCCTGATCAGATGCCCAAACCACCTCAGCTGGTTTCTTTGGATGTGAAGGAGCGTTGACTCTACTCTTAATTCCCTCCAGATGTCTGAACTCCTCACCTTATCTCTAAGGCTGAGCCCAGACACCCATAGGGAGAAAACTCAATTGAGCCACAATCTCATTCTTTTGGTCATTACCCAGAATTCATGACCATAGGTGTGAAAGCAGATCTATCGGTAAATGGAGAGCTTTGCCTTTCAGCATAGCTCTCTCTTGACCACATAAGTCCAGCAAAACGCCTGCAGTACTGCTGCCCTTTTATCCTCACTCGTAAACAAGACCCCAAGATACTTAAACTCCTTCACCTGAGGCAGAGACTCACTCCCCATCCGGAGGGAGCAATTCACCGTTTTCCAGCAGCCTTGGACTTGGAGGTGCTGAATCTGCTTTGCACTCAGCCGGAAACCATCCCAATGCCTGGCGGAGGTCCCCAGCTGAGGAAGCCAACAAAACCACATCATCTGCAAAAAGCAGAGATGGAATTCTGAGGTTCCGGAACTGGAAACTCTTTTAGTCCAATGAGGTTCATTTGGTCTACTGATAATTTATTCTGAACGATTCTTTTAATGGACCAGAGTGTTTTTCATACCTGACAGTTTCGACTGTTCACTCGCAGTCCTCCTCAGAATGGTCAAGTGATGTTGCTGTGACCTGTCTTGTCAGCTGATTTACACAGGTCAAATCGGCCATTTCCGACCATTGCAAAAGAGAGAACCACATCATGGACTGGGATGGAGCAAACATCATTGGGACAGAGGATAACAAACATCGTCGCTGGATTAAGGAGGCAAACGAAATACGGGAACGTGCCCACAGGACTATAAACCGGGACGAGGGGGCCTTTTTACTCTCACACACCTGGGATACTGTCCTGAAGAAGTCTGACTGCAGTTGGCGCTGTCGTCCTGCCTCTATCAGTAGGAAGACAGCGCCAAAACCTGTGTAAATCAGCTGACAAGACACGTCATAGCAACATCACGTGACCACTCTGAGGAAGACTGCGAGTGAGCAGTTGAAACTGTCAGGTATGAAAAAACTCTCAGGTCTGTTAAAAGAATCATTCAGAATAATGGAAACTCTGTTCCCCCCAGCTGTACCTGCATTATCTTTATGAGATGCACATATTTAGACCAGGGAAATTAAAGCTTTTTGGGGGGTAACATACATCCAAATCCCCCTAGTGAGTTCTGTTTTTGGACCTTGACTTGGCAGCCTAGCTCTAAAAGTCACCATGACGTGACGACAAAGAAAAAAATGATTTAAATTGAAAAATGATGATATCAAAGCTACTAGCAACCAGTTTCAGTGGAGCTTTGTAATTTGCAAATAGCCAATCCGGGTCATTTAATGACATTTGTTTTAGCCAATGACATTTCAGGGAAGGCCAAAGTTTTCCAACTGAGAGACAAATAATGGCTCTGTCTGAAATCAGCTTGAACGTCTATGATAGCTTACAAAGAAGTACAGCATTAAAGTATTAACAAAAGCTGAGCTTTAGATCAGAGAAAATGAGTTTTGTAAACGATAAACTCACTTTTTAAAGCAGAACAAAACCTTTTGTACTACCAACAAAATTCTTAGCAAATGTAAAAGCCTTAAAGCAGCCTAAGGATCTGTCTACCAATCTATCAAGGTGAAAAGTGCCACAGTGTAGAATGAAGAGAAACATCAGGACACAGTTTTGTATCTTTGTGTTGCAGAACGAAGCAGGCTGCTGTGTCTTCAGCTTTTAGAAAAGATCAATATGCTCTGTGAATGAGTTGTTCCTTCAGTGCACCGTAAAAAGCTCTTTCAGTCATGTTTTCAAAATTATACCTCAGCACGTCTTCACATCTACCGCTATCTGTCTGTTACAGCACTGTTTCACCCGTGCACAAAGAAAAGCTGAGAGAAAAGTGCGAATGAACTCTGTTTGACCTCAGGCTGCTGCTCTCATCTGTGCAGACCTGAGACCTGAATTCTATACATTGCTGCAGGATAGTTTCCCTCCCTGTCTGTCAAACACGTCAGCTGTCTGGAAGGATGACGCATTCTGTTCAATCTGCATTACCACAGCACTTCCTGGCATCGTCTCCATCTGGGGTGCTTAGCAGCTCGCTGGCTTCTGCCACTCTGCCCTATTTTTTATTCCGACCTCTGAGAGCGAAAAAGTCTTTTTGGTAATAGCATCTTCACAGTTACGGTCAAAGTTGCACTTGTGGACTGGAAATCTGGAGCCATTTTCACGGGTCTAAATGAAATTGACTCCCAACACAAGTAGGCTACGTCTCAGTAGGTCAAAGAGGACCAGAGATCTCCACCCTTCAGAACTGTCAGAAATATTATTGGGTTCACTGATGACTGTTCAGCGAATGTCTAAAATCAGGCTCTCATTCCCTCCTCCTAAACCCCTTCATGGGGAACTGTCTGTGCTGGACTAAGTAGTGAACTTGCCATCACATTCAAAAAGAAGAAATTTCAGACTCTGTTGTGGGCTACAGTATGGGTCCCATGTGGGTTTGTCCATGGGTTCAATGGTGGCCCACCTGTGATGGCCCATGTGAACTGGAAGTGTGGATCAGCCCATATTCATCCCATATGGGACGCATCACTACAGATCCTTGCAACTGCCCATGCTTACTACAAGTAGGATCTATCTTGGATCTCTAGAGATATGCACTGCTCCATCCATCCATTTTCTTCCACTTATCCGGGGTAAGGTCGCAGTGGCAGCAGGCTAAGCAAGTCCACCCAGACATCTCTGTTCTCAGCAACAGCACCAGCTCCTCCTGGGGGATTCTGAGGCGTCCCCAAGGCAGATGAGATATATAATCCCTCCAGCAAGTTCTGGGTCTACCCCGGGGTCTCCTTCCAGTTGGATGTGCCTGGAAGAACTCTACAGGGAGGCCGTATGTCTGAGCTTCTCATCCTATCTCTAAGGCTGAGCCCAGCCTTCAGAACTGAGGAATCTCATTTTGATCGCTTGAACCCGTGATCATGTTCTTTTGGTAATTACCCAGAGTTCATGACCATAGGTGAGGGTTGGGACAAAGATCAACCAGTAAACTGAGAGTTTTGCCTTCCAGCTCAGCTCCCTCTTCACCATGACAGTGCAATACTGCAGACGTTGCAACGATCTGCCTGTCGATCTCGCGGCCCCTTCTACCCTCACTTGTGAACAAGACCCAGAAGTACTTGAACTCCTTCACTTGGGGCAAAGACACTCTCACCACACGGAGGGAGCAACCCACCATCATTGAGTCATCCATGAAAATCCACACTTTTGTACTTTTTTCCTCTTTTTCTTCAGCTTGGCTAATGTTTTGTCATCCCGTGCCTCCCCTTAAACTGTCTGGCGCCCTCTTAGGGAGATATGCCTCACACTTAGAAAACACCTGGCCTACTCAAACAATGAGATGGTTAGGGTTAGGATTAAGCTCACATCATGCTTGAAATTATGCCAAGAATAATCAAATGTATGTTTTATACAGGGGTGTCAAACTCAAGGCCCGGGGGCTGGTTACACCCGGCCCACAAGATCATATCATATTTTTATTCAAAGTGGCTCATCAGTATTGGGTCTGCAGATTTCCTCCAGTATAAAAATGTAAAATAAACCCTGATGATTCAAAATATCCTAGTTAAGTCATAAAACTTTTAAAGTGTAAAGAGCACAAATAATCAGAAAAAGTCAGAAATGTGGCTAACAAAATCAATTTTTGTTTTCATGTCATATTTTCAATTTTGTATCTCACAATTATGACTTAAGCTTATGATTTTAACTTTGATTTAATATATTGACCTTTCAATTCACAATTTTGTCTTTATCGAATTTTTGACCTTTAAAATTCACAATTAGGTCATAATTTCACCTTTTTAAACAGATTATTTTATTTTTGATGTCATGTTTTGACCTTTTTAACTCCTAACTTTGACTTCTAAGCCCATATTCTGACCTTTTAAGCTCATGATGTTGACTTTTATTTTATATTTTGACATCTAAAACTTACAACTTCAACTTTCTTTCTCATACAGTTGCCTTTTAAAAACATTTTGACTTTTAATTTTGTGTTTTGACCTTTTGAACAAACAAGTTTGACTTTTTAATCTCAGATTTTGAGCCTTTAAACTTTCATTTTAAGTTTTTTTTATGGTTAAATGTTGACCGTGTTAGGCCTTCAGGTTCAACCTGCTGTGATTGAGTTTGACACCCCTGTTTTATAAGTATGAATAAGAGCACTTAGGCTTGGTATTGGCACTGACACCAGATGCCAGAATCAGTATTTTAATGAGCATATTTTTCTAAATAGTTTACTAAATCAAATAACTATGGAACACTTTATTCAAATTCAATAATAAAACTTATTTTTTTTTGCCATAACTCATTCATTTGCTTTTAAAGTCTACTGTAGAGTCTAGAAAATCAGTACATTCCTACATTTAGGCAAAAATGCCAACAAATATCATACATGCAATTAGCAAGAATTCTCACTGTATTACTAAACCATTCAGTAGAACATCCACAGTACAATGCATTGGTGTGATAATGTTTTTGGACAGCCTGGGCCATCAGAACCAATCTGAACTGAAAATCGTCATAAAAACGAGCTGTTCATTGAACCATGGGATAACTGTATTGTTGCATTCCTTGTCATCATAGAGACAGCCCTACAAAACGGCCTTTATAGTTCATTGTATATCAGAGGTTGTGAAAATGGTGAATTATACACTTGTCTGCAAAAGTATCATTTTTCACAGTACAATCTGTACTCACTGCATGTCTCATCATTTGTACACGGTTATATTGTGACATCTGCAGAGCTCCTTTAGAAATCAATGCAGCACTAATGGCTCTGTCTCATGTACAGTCACACACGCCACATTATTGACATTTAGGAGCCATGTTGCCTCAGCCACAGGAGAGAGAAACCCAGTCGTCTCTCCTATCTGTAGAAGTATATTTCTGCATGAGTCCATGATTTCACACACGGCACCACCCACAGTTGTAATGTAAATTAGTCTGGCACTACATTAAGTTCTTTAATGACTGTAGTCCCATTGAACGGTAGTGGCCAAAGTTTCTTATGATATAAAGCTCAAACCTTGTCTTAGTGTGGTCCCTAAACTTTGAGAGCTATTAGCAGCTTAACAAAAGAAGAAAGTTTATATTTAATGTAAGTGATTTTCTGCAGCCTGTCTGGTTCTCTGGGGGGCAATAATTGACTGCCAATCTACCTGCTTGCTTGAAGTTTCTCCATGAAAAATCATAAAAATGCATTTATTCCTCCTGTCATTTGTTCCTCTCCATATGGAGCAGGCGATAATTACAACACAGTCATTACTGCTCTGTTGGCAGAACACTGGGAATAACTTTATATAACTCATCTCTTTACTTTCAAACCGCTTCATCTATTCAGTAATTCTCTCTGCTATCTCGGTGTGCTGACTGTGATTACGAAAACTTTCGACAGCTCTGTGTGCTCGTTGGTTCAGCCTAATCAGAACACATTATGAATCATTTCAGATCGATCTAAATATCCATTCCTTTTAGCTTCAGCACAGTTTGTGGCAAGTGACATTTGGAAACCTGAAAGGATCATCATCCTGCAGCGTGACTGCTGCATTTCAAATTGATTGTGCTCATGAATTTAACCAGCAGCTCTCAATTCTGCATACTTCAGAGCGCATCAAAACAAGTTTTCTATCCTATCTGCTACTGAATTCATTCATGTAAAACCCTCAGTGTAAAACAGACCATTAAGGAAGAAGAGGGCAACCAGGGCTTATTATACATTATGATTAAGATTGAGAATTACTTGTGAATATTTTCAATACTGACACATAAAAAATTGCAACTGGTGCAAAGTATAACTTTTAGCATGAGGCAGAAGAGCTGCACCATTAAACAGTTAAAGTTTTTGATGTCCTGCAATCAAAGACATATGATCAATAACATTATATACATTTAAAATGCATTAGAAACATCATATTAAGATTTAATGTGAGTTAAAATTCATTATTAATTTCCTCAACTAAATCCATGAGTGAAAGTGTTATGCTACCTTTTTCTGTTAGGAAGACTTGCTAAAAAAAGATCTTTAGTGAAGAAAACAGACAAAAATTAAGTTTAGTTTTAGACTAAAATAAGGCTAAAATGTTAGAGGTGGTCAAGCGGGCATGCACAGTTCATCACTTTTATCAACTGTGCATTTAAGGTATGTCAGTATTTCCATCAGCATATTTTAAATCAATTAAATTATTGCAAGTGCATTTGTATGAGTTTTTGCATGTATAATAATTTTCTCTGCCTGACTCATTCTATTCTGTCTGCCTGAGTCATTCCTTTCTGTCTGCCTGACTTATTCCTTTCTGTCTGCCTGACTCATTGTATTCTATCTGCCTAACTCATTCCTTTCTGTCTGCCTGACTCACTGCATTCTGTCTGCCTGACTCATTGCATTCTGTATGCGTGACTCATTCCTTTCTGTCTGCCTGAGCCATTGCATTCTATCTGCCTAACTAATTCCTTTCTATCTGCCTGACTCATTGCATTCTGTATGTGTGACTTATTTCTTTCTGTCTGCCTGGCTCAGTCTGACTCAGTCCTGTGTGTCTGCCTGACTCATTGCATTCGGTCAGTCTAACTTATTCAATTCTGTCTGCCTGACTCATTGCATTCTGTCTGCCTGACTCATTGCATTCTGTCTGCCTGACTCATTGCTTTCTGTCTGCCTGACTCATTGCATTCTGTATGTGTGACTTATTTCTTTCTGTCTGCCTGGCTCAGTCTGACTCAGTCCTGTGTGTCTGCCTGACTCATTGCATTCGGTCAGTCTAACTTATTCAATTCTGTCTGCCTGACTCATTCTGTTCCAGAATCATGACTCCAGCAAACTATAGTGAGAGTCATTATCCACAAATGAATAAAACTTTGAACAGCAGTGAACCTTCCCAGGGCTCATTCCTTTCTCTCTGCCTGACTCATTCCTTTCTGTCTGCCTCACTCATTGCGCCCTGTTTGCCTGACTGATTCTGTTCTGTCTGCCTGACTCATTCCTCTCTGTCTGTCTGATTAATTTCTTTCTGTCTGCCTGATTTAGTCTGTTCCATCTGTCTAATGACTCCAGTGAGCAATAGTGAGAGCTATTATCCACAAATCGATAAAACTTTGAGCAGCGCTGAACCTCCACAAGAGTGGCTGGCCTACCAAAATTACTTCAAGAGTGCACTGATGTCTCATCCAGGAGGTCACAAAAGAACCCAGAACAACATCTAAAGACCTACAGGCCTCACTTGACTCAGTTCGGGTCAGTGTTCATGACTCAACGGAAAGAAAGGGACTGGACAAAAACGGCATCCATGGGAGAGTTCCAAGGCCAAAACCAATACTGACCAAAAACAACACAAAGGCTCATCTCTCATTTGCAAAAACAACATTGTGATGATCCTCAAGACTTTTGGGAAAATATTCTGTTGGCTGATGAGACAAAAGTTGAACTTTTTGGTGTGTGTCCCATTACATCTGGAGTGAAACGAACACAGTGTTTTATTAAAAGAACATCATACCAACATTTAAACATGGTGGTGGCAGTGTGAGAGTCTTGGGCTGCTTTGTTGCCTCATGAACCTAAAGGAGAATTTTTGGCCATCAGTTCATGACATCAAGCTCAAGCGCACTTGGGTTATGCTGCAGGAACATGATTTGAAATATGCCAGCAAGTCTGAATGGGTTGAAAAAATAAAATGGTTTGCCCTGTCTATTTTCACAGAGAAGGCTGTTTTCCCATAATGCTTGCTCCTCTGCAGCTACACCGGAGTCAGGTTCGGTGACACTGCTCACACTGAGTGGCTTGACTTTTCCAAGTTATCGGTAAATGTATTTTTTGGAGCTTTTTGGCAAACTACCCACTGAAAATGTTCAATTTAAGCTTGTACACTTGACATTTCCCTGGTCTCCTGTGGCGTCTCCTCTGTTCACTTGGATGGCAAGCTGGTTGGTGAATCTGCAGAAATGTTTTCAATAGTTAGAGAGCTGCTTTGTGCCAACTCAAACATCCTTAACTTTGTTGGTTTATTTGATATTTCACAAGCTGGGACTAAAAATACAGATGCACACTGCATCTCAGAAGCATGGGGGTTAAAAGTAACCATTCAGTTTCTTCCTTTTTCTTACAAACAACATAACAAAGAGGTAACAGGTCAAAATGGCACAAAGGAGGTCAAGCTCATGCAATTTTTACAGCTCCACTTGCTGGATCAAAAGGCAAACTACATGAAAAAGTCTGCAGCTTTTATATTTTAGCTTGAATAGGAACTTTTACTCCCCTGTTTGAACTGTGATCTGAATTTCAAATGAAAAGTGACAGCCCAGAGTTGGCACCAAGGCTGCACCGCCGATACTCGTCTATTTTTAGGAAAGTAAGGTGGATTCTAACACAGACTTTTGTCACAGGACTTCTTTCAAGCTGGCATTGAAACTTTGACAATTAATTTGAAAGACATTCATCAAGAGACCTGCTGCATCCACTTTAGATAATGAGTTTGTATGCAGGGTTTAGTCATCTGGGGGATTTCACCTTGTTTTAATTGAAATGCTCGCGTATCTGCAATCTCAACACCCAAAGGGAAACACATTTTAGAAAAATGCCAGGAACCACAAGACATGTTTTTATCTGTTTTTTTTATTATAGTGAAAAAACAAACATGTAGACATAAATCAAGCTAATTTATTGGAAACTGTGGCCTTAATCTTGCCTCAGCCTCCTCTGATGTGTTGAACTGTCATCTGCTCTAATTAAACACAGGAAGCTGCAAACATTAAAACCATTCTTCTTATTTTGAATCAGCTCTGGTGCTTCTATCTGTGCAATGTTTATTCACACATATACTAATTTACAGATGAGAAAGCTGTGAATATTACATGGTAACAAGTCATTTTTCAAAGCTGTTATGAGTGACAGGGATATCCACAGTGAAATGTAGAGGAAGCATTATAATGTGAAGGACAAACAACCTGAATTCATGAGAGCAGTCGCTTTTACATACATGAGAGAGGTGTTTCTTTCTTTAATAATGACTTTCTGATATAATTAACTGAGACATTTTATTTGTCTCTGGCATTTAAAGAGTTACATGTGCATTAAGTAGTTATGACTCATCGACCTCCATCGGCAAAGCAGGAAACGCCGCATTGACGAGTCCCTGGCACGGCTAAGAGTGCCCTTTAATTATCATGAATAATAAATTCACATTTTTACAAAAAGCACAAACAAGTTGTTTATTTGCATCTCCAACAACACAACATGCAGGTGAGAGGTTAAGCTATACTCAAAGGAGCAGACGAATGTGTTTTTATTTGAACAGTATGAGAGGAGGAGGATGGAAATGACGAGCACTGCTCGGTATCAGCCTAAGAGTCACTGAGTCGTTGTGTGTTGGGTAACATGACTCCTGATCCTCAGGTCTTATTTAACCCTCTTGGCATCTGCAGTGCAGCTTGGATGAGACTTAAGTGGTTTAAATCCACTTTAACTCTTTAATGGCTGAATAAGTCTGTTGGGTTTGGTCCAATTCACATCCAAAGTTGGCCTAACCCAACTTTTTTAAAATTAGGGATTGCATATTTTTAATTTTGTTATCAGCACCTGGTGTTTACTGTAGTACTGCAACCAGATGGCCAGGTTTATGGCTGTGACACATCTAAAAGCTGTTTCCTTATCACAATTAATTAAAGACCCTGTAAAGTAAAATCCAAAGTTTTTGTCTGAACACCCTAGAGATGTTGGAAGGTGGTTGCTGTAAACATGTGAAAACACTGAGATCTACATGTGACTGCATTCTGGATTTGGACTGTTAGAAAGTTTTTCACCTCTTTCCTGGCTGGGTTTTATGTGGGCGGGGCCAAAATTTGGGTTCATGCAGGGAATGGCCCCGCCCCTCCAACACTTTAGAGTGGTGCAGTTGTGACGTAATTTTGTAGGCAAACCAGGAAGTTAGCGTTGCATGGGTTCCCTCAGCGTCGAACCTATGGGATTTTTCGATGGGTTTTTGGATTATTGCTGAAAATCAGCTCTGTGTCCACTAGAGAGTATATAAAACTTACACGTTTTGTTCATAAACATAATCTTCATAAATTGATAATATAAAAATCGTATCTGGTTTGTTAATCTAACTGTTGAAAGTAAGAAGCTAACGTCATGCTATATTGAACTACAACACAGTCGACTGAATTTACAACTGAACAGCTCAGTTGCCGCACTTCGGATGATGACGTATGTAGTACTTGTTAGCTATGTTTTAGCAACTGCCTTTATTAAGACGTGAAAAGATACACAATACAAAGGTGGGGCATGTTTCAGATGTATTTTATGTCGTAGGATAAAACGTTAAACTCTCTTGAGCTTGTGTTCACCACAGACCTTATTTCAGGCATTTAATGCATTCAAAATTCCCACAGACTTTCAGACGAGGGAACCGGAAGTACTAAAATGCTAACTTACTTCTGTGTTTTAGGACTCATTCCTGCACCACTCTATGGAAAGAAAATAGTCAGTTAAATGCTGTTTTTTGTTCATGGTGAGTTAAATTTGCCAAATCTATCAGCCACAGTGGTCTATGGACCATTTAAAGCATCATAACAGAGATCTGAACCAGAAAACTGACTTTGTCTCTTCTCTGACACAGAGCCAGGCCGCTGCATTCTGCTCATAAAGTCAACATTCAGGTTTTAACATTTTTTTTATATCTGAGAGGACTGTATTTCTCCTGAGTGGGCGTGGCTTCAGCTGATTCAACAGACACGCCCACACCATTCATGATTTTGAAGCATAATTTCATAAACTTAGAGATGTTTTAGTTAACTGAAATTTGATTTAGGGGTTCATAACACAGTGACCTGTCATACAACAAACCTAAACACAGATTCATTTTCACTTTACAGGGTCTTTAAAAAGGGGTGTTATGCCTTTTTTCAAGGTTTTACACCATCTCTCTGATACCCACGTAGTAGCTTTACATGGTTTACAGCTCAAAAAACTCTTCATGTTTCTCACACTGGCGTCTTGAAAAACCCTTATTTTAACCTCCATCTGAAACGCTTCGTTTTCACTGCTGTCTTTTTAACACCCCCCTCTAAGGGTTAAGCAGTTTCTACACGTTATGCTAAGCTAACTGGCTATGGGGGAACACTAAAGAGAGTTTGTAACCTTTAGTTTATTCCCAGTGCCATGAAAAGAATGACAGCTGATGAAGACTTCCAGAGGAAATTAAAGCATCCCATATTGAACAAATCAACGCTATGCAATCCCTCCCTTGTGTAATGAGTGATGTTTAAAGTTTTAGGATCTAGAGCTCCCCATAGCTTCCTTTACCTCCTTTAACAATGTTGTTGATGGAGAGATGGATCAAGATGGAGCCTCTTTTAACTGAGCCCATAAAAAGCTTTCTTTGATTCACCGGCTAATTTGCTGGTGTGGCCAAATCAGTGCGTGTTTGTACTCCTCAAATACGTGGGCCTTGTCGGATCATTTTAAGTTTTCAGTCTGAGTCTGAAACATCTAACAGAGACAATTACGTGAACAGATTATCTAACACAGCGATAATGATAAGACGAGCCAGCCTGTGTTGTTAGCGATTGCTGTACTTCTTGGTGATGAGAGCTTTTAATGAGAGCTGCTCCTTATGATCCAGCTCAGAAGAATGTGAGATACACAATGCATTTGAAATATCTTAATTACCTTGTCAAAATGAGCTCAGATTGATGTGGGATTATGACTTTTAAAAAGAGGTTTTAATGAATAACAGGAGAGCTAACAAGTCCTGTCTAATTACCTTTCCCTCTGGCCTTTAAGACAGAAAGCAGCAACTCTCTGGGGTGTTTGGATGTTCAGGAAGCCATGTGATGTTTCTGAAGCCATTTCCGAGCAGCATGGCACATGTCAATGTTACACCGCTAATGTAAAGATTACTTGACATCTGGATCAGAACGTGAAGCAGCAGTGAGACAAGAGTATATAGTCCTATAATCTATTAGAGTATTAGTTAGAGCAACATGCATGAAAATCAGCACTCATATGTATCAGATCTAGACAAAATAAAAGGTTAACTGGGACCATCCTCTAATACATACAGGAAACACACTACAAACAGTTAAAGGTCATATTTTGGCTGTTTTGGGCTGCATCATTGTTGTCACATCTGAAGGATCTCCACCTACAGAGTTCACCAGATTGTCTCCAATTTTTTATGTTTATTCAAGACAAGATGGAGATCTAAAGTTGTGCAAACTGTAAGTTTTCACCTTAAGGCAGGGCTGAGAATGGAGCCCAAAGTTGGAAAACCTTCTTCCATATTTTTGGAAACGTACCAACTATTTTGATACCATATAACCAGGGTCCAAAACTAACTTTTTCACTTTCACTTACCAGCCAGAGTGGCTGGTAAGTGAAATTTTTTACCAGCCAGGCAGATGTTTTACCAGCCAACCAAATAAAAATTGCTTTTAAGTGTTGTAATTTGCTATCAGTATTATTTAACATGTCATTTGGGTCTTGTATGTGATTCTCAATCAATATTTTAATAGTATGCACTAATACTAGCAATTAAATAATGTATGCTAAAATATAAATAACTGTTTCAAAAGTGAAGTGTAATATTTTGGTTAATAAATTCTGTAGTATTCCTACTACAGTGCAAAAAAAATCTCTCAGTAAGGAATTTTACCTGATTCACTGACTTCAGTCTCCTTTGGACAGTTGAGACATAAGATTTTAGCTCGACGACACTACAACAGCCCAATATAAACATGAATGTGGGGGTGGCGGTGGCGATGGCGGTGGTGGTGGGAGTGGGAGCAGCAGCAGCAGCAACATTAACCACCGTCTTTTGGTTGCCGCTCATTAAAATCTCAGCCTCAGGGGTTCTTTTGGTTTAGGTTTTTTTTTTTTTTTTTTGCGGGAGGCTCCGCAATACCTGGCCAGCATCGCCACATGACACTTTTTTCCTACTTCTTCTTATTCGTCTTTATTCTTACTACTTCTTCTACGAGCAAGGAGGTACGGGTACTGTAACAACCAGCTATCCACCTCGGCATGCTGAATGACGTCATGACTGACGCACTTACATGGCGAAAGATCGTCTCGGCCTGAAACACACAATAGTCTGACAGAAAACCAGCCGCTACCAGCATTGTTCTCCAGTAACAGAAAAAAAGAATTTTTTGCAGGTAAAAAAAATAACTCGCCAGAGTGGCCAGTGGTCTTAAAAATTTACGAGCCAGAGACAAAATCCACCCGTAATTGGTGAGTGTTAGTTTTGGACCCTGCATATAACCCTACAGTGCTTATGTAAATCATCACAAAACTCAACAAGGATGATGACACTTTGACTCTGAATAGATTTATGCATCAATTTTCATCACTATGTCACAGCACCCAATTCTGATAATTGATAATTCCCTCCTCTGAATTTTGATTTTGTCTGTTAAAACACCATGAAATATTCTGCCCTCGCACACCTTTCAACCTCAGCTTATGATTTTTTATCTGCATATGGATCCTCACCAGACCGACAGGAAACCCCTCTTGGCATGTGCTGGGGTGTGAAGGCCCTTCAGTGCTTGCATCCCTGGTTGATTGTTGTTGATATTGCACATTAAAGACCAGTCAAATGAGTGTGGCGGCCCCTTGGGCATCAAAAGTATCTACTCTGTACTCAGTACTTTGAGTAAACCTTAGATGACTTACTTTTTACTTTCACTTGAGTAGATTGATAGACCAGTACTTTTACTTCAACTCAAATAAATATTAACCTTGGTAACTGTACTTAACTTGAATACAAAAACAAAAACTTTTCCCACATCTGCCTGTAATACAGTTTTAAACGCAGGTAACTGTCTTGAGTACAGAGCTTGAACGGATCTTTCCTCACTTCTCTTCTCTGCAGACTGCACCATACTGTAATGAACCATGGAGTAAGTAAAGCCGAGTCCATTAAGCCTTAGAGAATTGATTCAGCCACTAAATAATGCAGCCATTGAAAAAGACGAATGCCCAGTCAATATCCGATCCCATTGTTACCGTTATAGGGGGCGTGTATTGATGGGAGGGGATGATTCCTCCCATGTTGTAGCTCTTCAGTGTTGTTATGGAACACTAAGCTCACCAGGGATGGAATAAGCAACATGAGCAAGACTGTAGTTAAAGCACAGCTGAGACAAGACCAGGTGACAGGAAGCTCTAGATGAAGTCATGACAGATCTTGAACTTGTCATCAACCAGCAGCCATTGAATCAGGTTTCTTTATCCGGAGAGAAATTGTGTCTTGGAATGGCTCTTAAAAAAGAGACTAAACTCAAACATCACAGCCCTGTAGCATACAGTTCCCTGAGGAGTTATATGAGCAGAAGTCTATAAATGATGCTGTTCTGCACCGTATGGGACTACCAGATTGTTTGGTTTATGGTGCCGTATCCACCGACTCCTACAGCATCCCTCATTGTGGCATTTATCCAATAATTCTGTGCATTTGTCTCCTCCCTTTGATGAAGTGTAATATCACTTTCCTTCAGACGCCACAGATTTCTCTTATCTTCCCAGTGACTCAGTTTGCTCAAAGGGGCTCACATATGGTCAGCGCCCACCGTCATTTGCTGCTTGATGGACATGAGCACGCTGGTGATTTTGAAGCTGCCAGAACGGCCGGTGTCCACAGATGGCCGAGTTTAACGCCGCCTCATAACGACGTTCCTGACCTTTTCAAGGTGATTGTATTCACTGTGGACGCCACAGACTGTAGGAGTCCACGGCAAGAAGTGCAGAGGTTTGATCAGCCATTCTTATTGGGTGTATGTAAGAAATGTCAGGATTTAGTTGGTATGAACTGAATGTTCATGTACATAAGACAACCCCAGTGCATACAAACATGATTCCATCAGCCAGCACAAGAAAGTTCTAGGATGTGCATGGAAAGTGCACAAAGCTCTGCTTCTCCCAAAGGAAACCAAAGACATGTCTCTCCCTGTGTTTATTGTACAAGCCTAGAAGACTTGTCAAGATACCAGAATTTTGAATTTAGACATGATTCTAGTATCCATTTCTATAACACGGCAATGAAAACGATCATCTAACCTCCCAAAATGGGTCATTTGAATCATTTTTCATCCAAATCTGCAGATTAAAAAGGGTTACTGGAAACATTTGACACTAAACCTGCTGTTCATCAAACATTTAACCATTTTATTGCAAAATGGATTTACAATTTTACTTGGCAGAGAAAGCTCTGCTCAAAAGATGCTCCCTGGGTTAGTTCAGCCTTCCAGGCAGGCACATGGCTAGACACCCCCATATGGATAAGCCCATTCATGGCAATGCATATTGAATATAATAAAATTTGTCCCAAAGCAATTAACCCATGGTAGCATAAATCTGAACATGAAGGTGCAACAAGCTTTATGCTATAAAGGAGGAAGGCTGGGGTGGAGGAGGTTCACTTTTGCCAGCAGCAGTGTGACGCATCAGCATTAATACAAGCAGAAATTAGTGAGAAGTGCTTCATAAATACACCGTTGTATTGTTGAGAGAAAGCGCTGTGATTGGCTGTGGGAGCTGGGAGGCAATAATTAGGAGCAGCTGGCCATCAGCTGATCACAGCTAGGTTTATAACTTCCACGTCCTGCTTGAACAAACAGGCCTTCATTTACTACTAAAGAAAAGAGAAATGAACAAAAAAACATATTCAAAACTTTCCTTTAAATTGCAGGCTCTCATAGTCTCTGTGGTGAATTCTTTCTTCAGACATTTAAAGGGTGTCGTTGTTTCTGCAGGAGTGTGAAGCTCATCAAGCCACGGGTCAGGACATGAAGAAAAAGTCTAAGGGACAAGGTGACGTTGCTTCCTCTCCTTCGTCTGCCTGCAAGACACTTACAGTGCTTAACGAGTTTATTAGACCACCCTAACCCTAACCAAAGTAAGGTTTATGCCACAGCTGCCCTAAATTAACAGCATTGGTGATTACCAAAATCATTTCTGATGTTTCTGCAATGGTTAATACACCAATATGTAGAAGCTCTTTAACCCAAATGATATCTTCAATGCTAAAATATCATTATTATTGTTATCCATGAGTTTTCAAATTTACTGATTTATAAAAAAACTGAAAAAATAATAAAGCACATTAATATTTCTTGATTAATATGTCAAATTATATTTATTTACTTGCATTCCTGAACAGAAAAATGAGTTTTAGTGGTTGAATGTTATGCTTGATTCATTTCTGACTTCTCAGAGAAGCCCAGTGAGCCGACTCAAATTTGGGTGAATTCAGTTTGAAATCCCTCATTCCTGTTCAAAATGGTAAAATGTGGAGAGCTGACTGAAGATGAAAGAGTCCGCATTAAAGCACGTCATGATGCTGGATGGTCTCTGAGACAAATATTACAGGTGGGCTAATAAATTTGTTAAGCATAAGATGGCCATCTCTATGAGATGCTAAAGGGACATTGTAACTATAAATAGTTAAACTTATTCCTCTCTCTTATCACTTCTTGTCCCAGTTGGTTAATCATTTCTGATTTTTAGAGAATCTTTTACTGTTGTTTTTATATTCTAAAGATTACTAATGCTGCTTGTGTTAATTTATTCACATTATAATTGCTTTGCCTTTTATTTCCATGTCTTATTATTCAGACTGTCTCATTATTTAAATCACTGATCTTTTTTTAATTATTATTTTTTAACTTCATATTGTTGTGCATTTATCTCCAAATCTTTTTACCCATCTACCTTGTTGCCAGTCACTTTCTGCTCTCTTGTAAAGCACTTTGAAATGCAGTCCAATTTGTCTGAAAGGGACTACATAAATAGTTATATATATAGTTTGATTGATTGTTAAAATGGGTTTGCTGTGCTTTCCTTTAGCAGCATGTTGGCTTGAAACGTCACTCGTTACTAATTAATATTTAAAATGTGAGCTCCCTGGTGTGCAGACCTCTTTGCTTTTTTCCCCTAGATGGAGGGCATAACAGGCTGATTGATCACTTTCTTTGAAAATTTTAAAGTCTGGGTACACTACAACAAAAGCTTATGCTTTAGAGTAGGAGTACCTTAGATTTCCCTTCTTGCAATAAACAAATAGATCCATTGATAGTCAGACTGTGGCTGCAGTTTGATGAAATAAAATGTGTAAATTATCCCTTTAAGGTATTTGAGCTGGCTACATAACCAACTGGCTATATAACCAACAAGTTTTTCTAATTTTTGTTCAGTCCTCCACTGAGTCACATAATGGTGAGAACTTCAGCTACATAAAAGTTAATACTGGAGTTCTGGTTTGACTTTGTGGAGCTGGCTTCACTTATAAAGAGGTAAAGCAGTCCGTGATGCATCAGTCACTGTCTCAGCCGTCAGATGTATGTCCAGCTCTCTCTCCTCCTTACATTACCTCTCTCTTTAGCACTGCTATCAATAAAGGGCCAAAAAAAAGCCAAAAACATAATCTTTAAAAAAGTTATTAAGGGACTGTGAGCCACCGTGGTATTCATTGTGAGACGGATTAGATTAGATGTTGGACAAGATTTGAGATGTGTCATTAAGGGAGAGGATAATGAAGTACTTTTTCAACTCTCATTATGAAGGGATCATTTTCTACGTGCGTCAGAAATGTGAAGGAGAACACGGCAGCTCTTTCAGTCCTGAGGTGCCATCTCTGTATTCCATTAGAAGTGTTGTCTTACACAACAACTAATGGATTCTTATGCAATCAGAGGTACGACATGGGAGAGTCTCTTCAAAGCATTTTCAAGTCTAAGAACTACATTAGAGCGAACACTAGGGCTGGGTTTGAATATCATAATAGAAATATACAGTCATCCTGACTTGCATGTTAAAATGACCCTTTGTTAACTTTATTTTTCATCCACAGTTTTTGTGCAGTCTACCTTTTTAGGGGCAGCTTGTACTAAGATAGTCAGAAATAGTCATGTATCATGACTTGATTATCTTGCAGAATATTAATAATAGGGCCATGCAGCGGCTCAGAGGCTAGCACTGTCGCCTCACAGCAAGAACGTTCCCGGTTCAGTTGCCGGTTTTCGGTGCAGAGTTTGCACGTTTTCCCTGTGAATGTGTGTGTTCTCTCTGGGTATTCTGGCTTTCTCCAAACACATGCTGGTTAGGTTAACTCACAGGTGTCAGTTAAATCCGGCCCGCGAGATGATCTCATATTTCTGTTAGAACTGGCCCACCAGTATGAGGTCTGAAGATTTCCTCAAGTATAAAACTGTCAACTTATCCTTGATGATTTCAGATATCCTTGTTAAGTCACAAAACCTGAAAAAGTAAAAAAATAGCTCTCCAGTTAGGACTCAAACTTAGGATTTTGACTTTTATTTCATACTTTGAGCATTTCAACTCATAATTTCAACTTCTCATATAATATTTTGAGCTTTAAGATTCATAATTCTAATTTTTAGGTCATATTTTGAACTTCTAATCAATTATTTTGTATTTTACCTCACATTTTCAACTCCAAACTTTGACTTCATAATCCCACAGTTTGACCTTTTAGACTAACAATTTAAAATTCTTAATCATATTTTGACTTTTATTTTCATGATTCCAAATTTTATTTCATATGTTGACCTTTTAAACTCGTGGTTTTGACTTCTTTGTCATATATTTACCATTAAAAACATTATTTTTCAATTTCATGTTCTGACCTTTTTGGGCTAATAAATTGACTTTTCTCAGATTGTGAGCCTTTAAATTCTTCTTTTTAATCGTTCATCAACAGTACTAAGCTTTTTTTAAATATATATCTTATTACCAGTGAAACAACGTTGACAGTTTATGGTTAAAAGGGTGACCCTGTTAGGCCCTTGGGTTAGTCCTGAATCCAGAATCCGGCCTCTGCTGTGATTGAGTTTGACACCCCTGGGTTAACTGGTGACTCTAACTTTGCTGTAGGTGTGAGTCTGCCTGGTTATTTGTCTCTGTATGTCAGCCCTGGGATTGGCTGGCGGCCAGTGACAGCTGGGATAGGCTCCAGGATGGACGTTAATAATAATACCATTGCTGTAGTGTTGTTGTTGTTGTGGGCCAAACATCAAATGTAACGTGTCTTTAAAAATCAGGCCTGCCTTCTCAGATCAAACTGGAGCTCTGATTCACACCAGCAATGTTTAAACAGTCTCAAAACAGTTTAAAGTACTATAAAGAATTTCCATAGAAAATCTCCCTGTTTAATGTGAATAAACTGTCGTGTTATAAAGACATACAGCATGCCAGAGTTATGACAGTGCATTGTGTTACCATCACATTTAACAAGACTTCACATCTGGAGTGCAGCAGCTCACTTTGAATGTATTTGTATGAACAAATCCAGATGGTTTGTGAGGTTAATTAAGCGTGTTAAAGTGTCCAGGTTTCATATTGGTATCAGCGGGGCAGATGTTCTCCGAATAAACCAAAAGCAACATCTGACTGCTTCCAGCTTCCACTTTGAAGCAGCACCTGTTATTGTTCCACCGTGAATAATGCTTACTAGCACTTCTTAAGTTCACAGCTATTTATTTATTTTATTCAAGCAAAGTTACCATCTGGAATCATAGATAGACGTCATCATTAGTGGTGGGTGGCAGAAGATGCAGCATTCTGTCAGATGGGCTTCTTTGTTTTCATAGTGATGGACTGTCAACAAATAATTCAACTTCTACAGTCATTATGGATTTAAAAATTATGTACTGTATCTTACAGTGAATGAATTGGTACTAAGTGGTATCCTGTAACACGGTGTTCCCTCAACGGTGGGGCGGGGCCTTGAGGCAAGTCTAGGTGTGCCTTGTACAAACATACCAACCAGGTCTGCCCACAGGATTAGCAGAGCCCCTGAAAAACCCAGCTGGCATTTAATGATGATATCAGTGCATGTGTGCTGGATCAGTAGCATTGGTGCTAGCATCCTGGCTAACAGTTCCCTCAATTTAGAGATAAAAAATGTGCCAAGCTATTGTTGGGTTTGGATGATGAAATAATTTATTCATGCTACCTTCAACCAATTTAACCACTTTAACTACCATTTTAAGGAAATTCTTTGGACACATTTTACCCATTTTTGCAGCTTTTTGCCATTTTGCCACTTCTTTATGTCAAATTTAACACATTTTAGTCCTGTTTTACCACTTTTTCGCCAAATGTGGCTCATTTTTCGCCTTTTCTCTTCACCACTTTTAACCCAAATTTGACACATTTTCTTTTTTTATCACTTTGAACACATTTACCACTTCTTCCACCATCTTTGCTGTTGTTTGGCCACTTTTTGCCCAATTTTCCACAGTATTCAAATCACTTAACCCAATTTTGCCATGTTTCGCCTATTTATGCCATTGTTTGGCCACTTTTTTTCCGCATTGACCCATTTTTGCCAATTTTTACCTATTTGTTGTCTCTTTTTACACTTCTGCAGTTCTTCTTAGGGAAAGAAGTCTTCACTTCTGCTTTATTTTCTGACATCCTGATATTTGCACACATTATGGCCTAACTATGAAGTCAACATTTCGTTCCTAATCATTTAGCTCAGTATCCACATTTTCAACATTACCACGAAAAAGGTTTTCTATTTTAAGAGGATTTCATTTTTAGGAAAGCTTAATTGTACCAAAGCACAAATAAAGGTTGTTTATTATTGGGGTTAAATATACTGGTTATCACAGCTTAACTTAACAATGGACCATGGTTTTGCTGACCTCCATGATCCCCCAGTTGGGTGGGACTCAGAAAACTCTTCTCTTTATCCCCCCTTATGGGAGGCCTTGACTGTAGTATTATTTAAAGAGTCTATTTTGTATTGATGTGAATACGGTGTGCCTTGAGATTTTGGCGAAACCTCAGGTGTGTTTATCTCATATTGATTATTGCTTGACAAACTGGTCAATCACAGGAGTAACTGCACTCAAACCTATTGAATCACTCTACAAAAAGGCCTTAAAAATCTTTGACAGAAGAAGCTACTTGTATCATTTCTGTCACATCCTTCACAAACACAACTTCTTATCCTTTGAGAACTATAAAAAATTCCATTCCATGAAGCTCTCTACGCACTGTTCTTGAGCTAATCTGAAGACCACATGACTCTGCAGAACGTTGGCGACCTCTGCACACTATGCGCCTCAGCATCCACATACCTTGCTCTGTCATTTTATGTGACCTACCACGTCATGGCTGAGTTGTTGTCATTCCCAATTGCTTCCACTTTGTTCTTTGACAGTTGACCATGGAATATTTAGGAGCTAGGAAATTTCACGACTGGACTTGTTGCACAAGTGGCATCCTATCACAGTACCACAATGGAATTCACAGAGCTCCTGAGAGCGACCCATTCTTTCACAAATGTTTGTAGAAACAGTCTGCATGCCTAGGGGCTTGATTTTATACATGGACATGGCCATGGAAGTGATTGGAACACCTGATTTCAATTATTTGGATGGGTGAGTGAATACTTTTGGCAATATAGTGTATGTATAAATATGTTAAAACCATTTATTCAAGCATGCATATGAATTAAAATATAGTTCATCATTACTACAAACTTTAAATGATATTTTAAAATAATATTGATATTTTAAAAATGTCTGTCAGATCCTGCCCCACCAGAGTGAATGGGCAAAAAAACCCACAGCATAAAACAACTCTTCCCCTTAGCTTTGATACTTTTCTTATGGAAAATGTTTTTGGCCTTTGGAAAGAGGACAGAGACAGGAAGTGTGGGAGTAAGAATAGAGACTGACACCCGCCACAGGGCTGAGGAACAGAGTCAAAGCGGGAGCCAACAGTGGCAAAGACTCATCGGTAAATGAAGCACATGCTTGTTTCATTGACCGGGGCCCCAGCTGCAGGTCTTCAAAATCTATTGAACAGTGTAATGCTGTAAGTTTTCATTTCAATATCTAAAACTAAACACTGACAAAGAAAGATATTACAAAGCCAATATTAATGTACAGAACTGCCCGGAAACAGCCTTAGCATTCTAAGAAGTCCACTTGTAATGCAGCCCACTCTGATGCAGAGGGGACAAAGTAAAGTGTAATTACGTCCCTCTCCCGTCTAGCTGCTGCTTCTGCGAGACTTTAATTAGCTCCATTCTCCTCAGTACTGAGAGATTATGGCCAGATGCCTCAGGCCCAGCCCAGGTGGTTACGGAGACGAGACTTCAAAGAAGAAAAAAACAGAATCATTTTGTGCTTCATTACTTCTGGAAGGAGTTCCCGGTGAGTTTAATAAATGTCACTGAAACAAGCCGACCACCCTGTGAGATCACGCTCCACTTTCCTGGATTTGGAAGTGACTGATTGATTGCAATGTTATGAAAATGAGACAGATTTCATGAAGCACCTTGGATGGTTTCCTGGTGGCAGAGTGAGCCCGTTGGCATAGCATTGTGAAGGGTAGACCCAGCCAGACAACAATTGGCCTTTTTTTGGCAGTAAAGAGGTTATCATCATGATGGCTGTGCAGGGTATTCAGGAGCCAGAGCAATATGTATCATAGAAGGAGAGGGGCATGACTCAATGTAGTGATTTTAGTTCAGATGATGATCTATTGTTCCTTTTCCATGTTTCTACATTTGGCACCAAGGTATGAAATTATCCAGTACAAACATGCATGAACAGAGGCCAAAAAAAGGACAGTTTTAAGGGCACTGGTTGCCCTCGCAATTAGCTTTCATGTTACAGTCCTCGAAGTGGGCGTCCCAGGCAGCCCAGTCTTGTATATCGCTCCCCACCCTCTCCTGCTGATTTTCTTTTCTATCCACAGCCCTGCTTCTCAAATGAAGGTAAAGAAAAATAAGTCTTTACAAGAATGAAATGATGTGTGCAACGCTACAAAAATGATCTTATCTCTTTTTCTGTGTGATCCGGGTTTCCCAGGTACACGCCACTTGCAAAATCACTCCTTTTCATGCCCCAGCTTTCATACTCTGTCAAACTCACAGCGCTGAAAAACGAAACATGAAGCCCAGTCTGCTTTATGAGAATGAGGCTCACTGTGCCCAGGTTTTTTCCTCACAATCAAGTCATCAGTCTCATCTTTTAATGTGACTTCCATTTGGTTTCTAATCAGTGATAATGGCGGCTTTTTTAAGCAGAGTTCAGACCAAAGATCTGCAATGAGACAAGCTGAAACTTGCAACCTCGTGCAACAGGCCACTCTGCAACATTAAAAGCTTATCAGCAAAGTGATTTATTTCTGAAGTTACTGCCTAATAAATCTGTCTCTACTTGAAGGACAGAATTGCACATTACCTGTTTTTTTCTGTATCTCTGCCACTGTGATAATAGCTAACACCAGGCTCTTTGATTCCTGCATGAGGGTGATAATTAGAGATGTTCTGATCTTACACCAGGGTGAACTTTCTAGACTGACTGTGCAGACTAGAAAATTATTTTAGACCTACATTTGACTCAGAACATGGCTCAACAAATAGAATCATAATATACAGCATCTCTGTGATCCTGAAGTTGTTTTTCTGCTGATTACTGAGTTTTACTGCTAAAAATTAAAATAAAAATAATACAAGGGGCTCACAGGCTCTCTCTCCATTATGCTCTATTCAGGCAGCATGACGTGGTTATGGAACAGCCTGCCATTGGCTGACAGACCCTCATGAAGGGTGAACAGTATGATGGTTAGCATTCAACCTAGTGGCAATAAATGATCTTAATTGGATTAAAATGGATTAAAAGACGATCAATATCAGGTTAACTGGTGTGGATTTAGTCATTGAAGTCACACGAGTTCCAGGCTAGCTGAAAATGCTGCTACAAAGGGATTCAAAGGCATCAATAGTGTAAATGTGACGGCACAACGGCTAGCTCCAAAAGGAAAAACAAGTAAAAGGCAATGATTTATGGTTCAAAAGTTGTTAAACTTGTGTCACTGGTGTCACTTCTTGTCAAGCATGACCGTGCCGATCTAGAAGGCATTTTAACGATCACATTCAGAGAAAAACTGTCACACAGACACCAATCTTTGCTGCTGTGGTGAGTCCTTTAGTTCTTCTTCGCTGCTCTAAAAACGGTAGCTTGTGCATGCGGTGCTTTCCGGCAGCGAAGAAGAACTGATTTCTGGTTTATAGTGCTAACATTTAACACGGTTAAATGAAGCAAAATATAAAGCTAAACCAGACTTAATCGGATTGGTGCATAAACTCTTGTACTCGCTGATACCAATACCTACATTTAAGCAGTATCGGACATATTTCTGATGCTAGTATCGGAATCATAAACTTCTCTGTGATAATTCCCACTGTGATCATCAACATAGCAGGGCGTGGAATTTCCCAGCACATAGCACAAAAACATTTACTAGCTTGGTCTTGTTATATAGATATCTACTGAAAATAATATTTTTTCCACTGATAAATGTAGCCATTAGAGCCTTCTTATGTGAGGGAGTATATGGTTGCATTTCACTAACATGCAAAGCTCATGGAGGGGACAGGAGGGTGTATCAGGCTGAATTCTACGGTGAAAGTTTTTTTTTTTAAAACATGCAGTAACTTCCAAAATTCACAGCATTATTTTATCCTGTTAAAATTCTTCTTTGAACAAACATTTATTGGCTTTTATAGCCTATCAAAAAGTCTATGCATGAGCTGTGCATGCTCTGATTGGCCATGAATGTGACAGACAGAACGTTCATCCAATCACCAACTGAGAATTTTCTTTCAAACACTCCTGCATGGGAGCTTTCCCAGATGAAACTGAAATATATCCCTGCAATGGATGGATGCTGAAACAGTCTATATGGTGTCTCAGGTTATCCGTTATCTAAGTCCAGGGCATTTTACCTCTGATTGACCTTTTATACAAAAAATGCGAGGAAAATCTGGACTAGACAGATTGGCTATAGTGTGCCCGTCTTCTTTACTTGCTGCCCTGATGTGCATTCTGTATTACCACCCTCTTTTAACTTTATAATAGCATAATATAGCAAACAATGCCCCGGTCACTTCTATGCAAAGTCAATACAATCACTCGGAGAGAGAAGGAGTAAAAAGCTCTGACGTGCTTGTCCTCAATCACATGAGCCGTGCAGTGGCTGAGAATAATTAAAGTTGAAGACGGAGTCACTCACTTCCCATCAGGTGTGAGCAGCAGCAGCAGCAGCTGCAGGTGACCCCCTGATAGATTTGATGTAGTATTATATTTGCTGACAGAGTTGCCATGGTAATACCTGTGCCCACAGGAACCTTGAAATGAAAGGCAATGTCCTGCTCTCCTGAGATGCTATATCAGCAAAGACTCAGCAATGCAGGAGGGGACGGGAGACACATTACAAGATAAACTCATATTGACACTTCTGGCAGAATTCATCATTTCTGTCCCTGAACATTTTTCTGTGTTTGCAAACGCAGCCTTATGGCAGGATACGCACCTCAGCTATGCCATTTACAATTATTTAAGAGGGGAGTGAAGTCTTTTACTGCCAGTGGCTAAATTAGAATATATTATGATATAAAGCAGCATTTATTGCAGATTTAAATACATCATTTAGAAGAGTCTTGCTTTGAATTTGTCAAAGTGAGCATGGATGTATTAGTTTTGCAGCTGTGGATGATGCATCTTTCCTTGAATACATCATGCTCCGAGCATCATTTGTACACCCACTTTTCCCCGTCTCTGGTTTATTCTCTCTCTCTGTCGATTTCTTTTATTTACAGCTCCTACACTCTGTAAATTATTTCACACCCAAACAAACAGAAAACTTCAGTAGAATCCATGATTTATTTTTCCCTTCCTTTCTCTTTCATTTTATTCTCCTCTCAACAGTAACACCACCACATGCGGTGCTGCGTGCTGTATAATCAACCTCCTTTCTGCTTACAAAGGGGCCAGCCTTTTGAATCCTAGAAGCCGTTTTTTTTACCCAGAGCGAGCAACAGAAGCCAGAACTCAGTAAATTATAAATACGCCATAACCTTTCCACATGAACCCTGCCTTTCATCAGCCCCCTGCAGTCCAACGGTCTCAGGCAGGCTCTGCTATTGTGAGCTGCCCCGGCTAATTGTTAAACATGTTCTTGTCAATCAAGCCGATCCCAAATGGCAACTCCTCAGCCTGCACTACAATGAGCTGCCTGAGCAGCTGTAGCCTTAGAGGAGTAATTGCCGCCCATCACCAGAAGCCCATCTCCATTCCATTAGTGGCTATGGGATATGAATGGTTGAAGCCTGCTTGTTGACTGCAGACCTATTCAAGCTTGTACATGTGCTGAATGGCCTCTTTTTTCTGTGCTGTGTGTTTCATTTCCACACAGGCAGGCCAAACAGGAAAGGAGGTAATTGCATTTGTGAGAGCATTGTGTTCGTAGACATAGAGGCATACTCTGTGCATGTCATGAATCTAAAAAGCTACAGAAAATATGCAGCGAAAAAAAACAAAACGAAACACAAGAGTCGACAGAAGTTGAGTGTTACACTGTATGACACAGTTCAACAGAGATGTTATAACTTCATTCAGCTGCTCTGACTGGATTGATCTCCCCCACGAACCTCATCTAACTGAGTTGCATGGTTTGTTAGCTGCACATAAGCAGCCCTACTGGGTGAGAAAACACAGTGTTACCTTGGGGGAGGCTCTTAGCTGTTGGTACATCATAAATATCTCTGAGTTATCTCTCTATAAAAACGGAAAAACAACTATCAGGTACAAGAAGCCTGATGATTATGTCTTTATTGTTGATGAGAAAGCAATATGGTGCTTTTGTTGGGGAGGAATGTGAGGTTTTAAGATTGTTTCCTTTAGGAATGCAAAAATCAGTTAGCCCATGTTTTAATAGAAACCTACAGTGCCATAAAAGTAATGATCTCTTTAGTTCTTTTACTCTTTTATTGATTTTATAAATCAATAATGGTCAATGCAACAAGGCTTTTTTTAAAAAAGAAAAAATACAACAAAAACTATTTAATGTCAAAGTGAAAACAGATTTCCACAAAGTAAATTCATTTAAATACAATATATAATGTAAAATTAGTGATTGCATAAAGTCATTGACCTAATTCAACAGAAGTCCAGCCACTTAGTTTATCAGTATTCCTGGCAACCATTACACCATTAAGACAAAAGAACACTCTAAGCAACTTAGAGAAAAGGTTATCAAGAAGTATGAGTCAGGGGATGGATACAATAAATTTTCCAAGGCACTGAACATCTCCCAGAGTTCAGTTGATTCCATCATAAAGAAACAGAGGGAATATGACATGTGTAAATCTGCGTAGATCAGATGGATCACAAACTGGGTGACCGTGCAAGAAGGAGACTAGTGACAGAGGCCAACTAGACATATTTGACTACTCTGCAGGAGCTGCAAGTGTCAGCAGCTGAGATGGGAGAGACTCAAAGCTTTCTGGGAGAAACACAAAGAGAAACCCACTGTTGGCAAAAACTCATTAAATGTTGACTAGAGTTCACCAGAAGACATGTAGGAGACTCCATGGTCAAGTTGGAAAGAGTTCTATGGTCTGATGAGACCAAACTGGTGCTTTTTGATCATCAGACAAGACGCTATGTACTACTAAACTTGTCATCACTACAAACACGCCAGCATCACGCTGTGGGGATGCTTCTCATTTTACCCTTTACCTTTCTAAAGGTCAAGGGAATCAGGGAGGAACACATTTTTGTTGCATATTACAGGTTTGACATCAACAGATTCATTATGATCTGTGGATTTATTTGATATGACTGGTGTTGCACTAGCTTAAAAGTGTTTTTTTTAGTCTTAAAACAACATATCATAAGACAACATACCCTAATTTCCAGTGATATGAGAAGAGACGCTACATAAGAACAGGGGGAACTTTTTTAAATCTTTCAGGTGACGTTGAAAAGTTTAACCTGTGATTGAATCTGAAGCTATATTTATGAAAAGATATTCATAAATGTCAGTAGAGTTTCTCCTGAAAAATCCAAACAACAAAAAAACTTTAAACTGAAAAAGATGCCCTGAAGAGCAGGTCTTCAAAAACAGGCTTCTATATTTCACCATAGGTTCTTTGCAGATGACATCATGCAGCGGTGGAGAACTCCTGATGGGGCTTTTAGGGTGTTTTCAGACAGACACAGTTCTGGTTCTGGCTCCGGTTCCATTCTGGAGTCTCAGAACCTTGGTGCTTTCTGGTGAACCAGCCTGTGTTCATACCAGTGTAAGCGGAACCAAAGTGGGATAGACATGCATCACCATGCCCAGCTCCACTTTTGCTTAAGTTTTTATTGCTGTCCTAGTTTTCCTGAGTTTATTGATTAATTGCTAGCAGTCTGGTGAACTCACACAGCAAACTGGAGTGTTGAATTTTTAGTGTTAAACATTTCAGAGTTGATTTTAACCCCCAAAGTGTAATTTCAATTAGGTTCAGAATTGCATGGCCTTCAGTGTTGGACTTATTCGACGGTGTTGATACATTCAGTGTTAATTCAACTCTGTAGAGAGTCAACTGATCTAAGCCCTGCCCCCTGCAATTTCATATTAGGGGGATTGAGTTTTCCCATCATGCTCCACGGCAGCGTTCAGATGTGTTTTAAGATGTGTTTGGATGTGTTCAGATGTTGTGTGTTGTATAGCGATCATTGCTGGGATTTCTTAGCTTTGTTTCTGGTGGATTATTGTTTTTGATGACAAACACTTTTGCACCATGAGTGAAGTGGTCCACTACATCTGTCAGCTTCTGGATGTGGCAAGGGTTAAGTCTATACTATAGCTTGAAGTTAGTTTGCAGCTTGTTGCATTATCTTTGTGCCTGTCTCTCTATTAAAGATAGTCATAAGACACCTTACTTTGCACAGGTAATTGCTATGAAATGGCATTATCAAGTATGAAGAGTGCATTTGTGTCAAAAATTAAAGTTGTGAATATCTCAAAATAACACAGAAAATGAACAGAAATAACATACTATTATAGTGTTAAGTACACTTAAATGTGCAAAAAAAACAACAACACCATGAGTGTTAAACATTAATACTGTCTGTGTTAAAATATGAACACTGTAGACCACCTGTCCTCCATTTTCTGCTTGTCTTCACAACCCAGAATATGACATGCCCACTGATGATGTAATGGTTCACACTTTTTTTTTGTTCCAGTTGAGAACCAACTTTTCAGGTTCTGAACCAGTTTTTTTCTGGTTTGAAGTCACTGGCTAGTTCAAAATTAGGTTCAGGAACCAGAACCGGCACAGAGCCCCGCCGGTCTGAACGGCCTATTAGAGTACCAAAAGGTCGTGTTTTGGGGTGTTTACAACTATTCCATATGTTCTAAGTGTGAAAGTAAAAGCATTCTTAATTCTTACGATGCTTTTGAGTCCCAAAAGCAGTGTCAGTCAACGCTCATGATGGTCCGTTTCCATAAAGTGGTCTGGTTTGGTTCAGTACAGTCCTCACAGTCAGGGTTTAGTACATTAAATTCTGATCTTGCCGGGGATTCCTTTGCTGATGTCCTGAGCTTCTAAAGCCAGGGAGTGCACACTAACCCCCACAATCCGAGTTTTTTGTTTGTTTTTCAGAGCTGACAGTTGAAGTTACTGTACTGACAGTGGTTGCATCCAAGAAAAGTACACGTCTCTAGCCTCAGTAGAAGCAGAGCTGCTCTGAAACCCATCCTGCAGCCTGTGTTCAAGTGCTTCTTAAAGGCACTTCAGAGGTGTTGTTGAAGAAATCTCAAGATTTTAAAAATGGATGTGGGCAGGACGTTAAATGAAGGAGTGGGATCTTTCGAGCATATCTCATTCCAATAAGCTGTTGGAGAGCGTTTAGATTCACAATGGTTCCACTCGGCTGGAGAGAAACATTTTCTGAATTTAAACGCTCACCGATTCTTCAGAAAGCCCTCCGCTCACATGAAGCGTTAAATTCAACTCAAAGCAGCAGCAAAGAGATTTACATTTTCCGTATACAGGCTTTAGAGCCTTTGGTTTGGCTGAAGATTTGCATTAAGGGGATTTTTCTTCCCTCCACTCCTATTTAAGAAACTTTGCAAAGTTTAATCATGGCTTCTGTTGACGCCCCTGGGTTTTGTATCTTAAGCTGTTTCCCTGCAGCTGGGAAACGTAAAAAAAAACTTCATCATAATCTGTTCCAAAGACTGAATATAGATTTCTTAAATCATTCCACCCATGACTGTACATCTAAATATTACCCCCTCATATATTGGATTTATAATTATGCCTCTTTGTGTGGCCTTTCTCGTGTATGACTGCACTCAAAAACCCTCCAGCTTTGAAGGAACAGCTCATTAAAAAACAACTTTTCCTTCAGCGTTTCTTCAAGCAATTCCATCTTCTGCTTTACAAAGAGCCTTTTAATTCAGTTTAAAGAAAAAAATAAGTTATTTATCAAAAGCTTGCTTCCATTTGGAGTGCATTTCAACAGCAGCCAGAGAAATAATCAGAAGTCCTTACCCGCATGCCGAGTTCGATGTTCTCGCCCCCGTAGACCTCCATGCCAGGATCCAGCAGACCGATCTCGCCAAAGTATTCCCGATCAACCACAAAGGAGCAGCCGATCATAGCCGGAGTTCTGCGTGTGCAGAGAGAGAGAAAAAAAGCAACTTTTTAGATATAATTATCCAACCGATAAGCTTTGATAGTCAGTGTAATCAAGGCAGAAAGCAGGCACGCTCTTAAAGCTGTTTTTAATGAGCTGGGACAATAATCATCAAGCTTTAGTGTGCTGTGAATTTTCAGAGCAAAGTTACAGTAAAGTCTAAACATCGATCAGATCAGCTGATTTTAAACGTCCAACCGTGAAGCTGATTTTGTTTGTATTCTGTAAGAGTACATCCATGCACCAGTCACTATCAGCCATGACTGAAAGCTTAATATACTGGAGTAAAATGTAAATGTTTGCTTCTTTTCCAGCCTTAACTGCACCGGTACCAAACAAATTCATGCTGAACAAACACTTGGATACAACAGCGGAGAGTTATCGACTCTTTCTGTTGGGCCTTTGTTTGATCATATTTGCTGTGAGTACTTTGAAACTATGGCAGAGTCAGCAAGAATACTGAAACCTATTTGAATATCATCGGCCCAGTTCAGCCTGGTTTAGATTCACAAAGCAACCGTTCAGATAAGAGCAGAAACACCTCCTGTTCAATCTCATTTTATTATTATTAGGATTTCTGCTGATCAAGTCATCAATCTTTAGTCACTTTATGAGGACAACAATGAGCTGTACCGGGCCTCAAAGATGCAGCTATTCACCCCTTACCCATTCATTATTTTTTAAAGATACTTCATGTAAGATATAACCTCACAGTAAAATCACAAAGCAAAGTTAACTGTTTTGGGGGGCTGAAAAGGTGAACTCTGTCAGATCACATCAGATACCACACTGTTATAATGTATCACACATAATGTCATAAAGAGCCATAATGACTTTTATTAGACTTTGCTGTTTTTAAAACATATTTCTTTCTATCAAATTATATAATTTTGTATCATATGATATGGTATTGATTCATATCATATATCATGCCATGTAATATCATGATACTTCATGTGTGATTTCCATGACATCCTGTTAGTATTGTCAACTGAGTGTTTCCAACTGTGAGTTCAGCGTCCTTATCAGTTGAATGCCACACACCTGGGCCAAGTCTGGGGAGATTACACAAAAGCTAACATGATCAGACGAAACCGCATGATTGGATAGATATTGGTATCTCTAAAATGTATACTGAACCAGAGAACTCACCAGATATCTGCAATTGGAGTAAATCTGAGCTATAATTTTGTTTGATTTGGATTAATAATGAACTGTTTCATTTTAATGTTTGATTTGGTTTAGATTTAAAAAAATAAAGACAGCCAGGTAATAAAATGTTACTATACAATTTAATATGAAATGATTTATTGGTGGTGTCAGCACATTATTCACAAATTTTGGGTCGGGACTCAAAGTCAGGTCGCTGGAGATGTTTTTTTGTGTTGCCAAATGAGTTTTAAATGGGACATGTTATGCAAAAATCACTTTTCCAGGTTTTCAAACAAAAGTATGTGCCACTAGCCTGTCCACAATCCCCTCAAGTACCAGAAAAATCCATTCCTTCCTCCCCTCTCTTTCTCCACCTTTTAGAAAATGTGTGCTGAAACAAGCCGTTCTCAGATTTTCCCCTCATGATGTCGTGTGGGGAGTTAGCCCCGCCCCCAGGTTCGGTTGGCCCTCCCTGCTTGGAAGAAAGTTCTGCCCTCCTCTCCTGATCCTCCTCTCAGCTGCCAGCTGAGATGTTGTTGAGATGTCACCTCCTTAACTTTGGATAAAAGCATCTGTAACATTGTAACATCAGGAGTGCCACATCCATTTCCTGTGAGAGGTGTGGTCAAGGGCGGAGTCAGACCAATCAAAAACATTTAAAGTCACAGACACAGAAACAGCTTGTTCTGAGAAGGGCTGAAACAGAGAGGGTTTTAGACAGGCAAAAAACTATAAAAAAGCTTCTTTTTCAGCGACAAACTTCACAGGCATGTTTTGGGACCTCTGACATCACACATGGGGGCTCCACCCTATTCACTACACATTTAGCCAAAAGCTGGTTCCTCTGAGCTTTTAGCTGAAAGCAGACGCTCACTGCTTCTCAAAATGAGGCTAAAAGGGTGAGAGTGCACCTAAACAATGAACTGAATGGTTCCCAGAGAAGAACGGCAAAAGTTCAGGGATTATTGGGGGCTTAAAAAAAATAAGAAGAAAGGTAAATGAAGCTCAACACAAGCCTTGGATCTACAGTTTCACACTGACTTCAACTGTAACTGATTTCTATATTAATGTTCAAGCTGAAAAGAACTTTTAAAAATGCATTCTGATTTGATGTTAACTTAAATTTTCCCCAGTTTAGCTGGAAGATGACACAGGGAGCAATTTGCTCCCAAAGAACTGGTTATTTCAACCTTTACTCAAAAAATGCTCCCACTTTAGCTGCTGCCCCCAAGGCTGCTTCTCTCTGCTATTATCTGTCAGATCTAAAGTGCTCAGGGACAAAGCTCCACAAAAAGCATTACATTCATCCAGAGTAAGAAGCCGCCTTATGTTTTCCTCTAAAGTAACCAATGAGTAGCTTTATTCTTCTTTCAGGAACGGCGCCTGGGGTCAGCTAACCATATATTATTACACATACGCGCACACAGACCAAGAAAATGTGTGTCGACCGATTCAGTTTGAGAGGCATGACAGAAGAAAGGGCCAGGAGGAGAGAGCTGCATTATGATTCATTGACTCTGTAAAAAGCTAAGCTAACAGAGTGTCAGTAAAGGGAATGGTGCTTTTAGGTTAAGGAGGCCTTATAAAACAGTCTGGATCACCGCCGTGGAGCTCTAGTCCAAAATCCTTTAGAGGGAGTGCTGTATTTCATGACATGTGGGCACAGCTGGGTCAGGACTGGTGCTGGTTTTGTTCTACTTTATCTTCATCAGGGTCTGTCATCATTATCTCATGTTAGTTTCATGTTCAAATCTCTCCCTCCCCCATCCTGACCACCAACCCCCACCTCAGCACTGAAAACCAGCAAACTACAGCTTCACTCTCACCTCCTCTCCTCTCTCACTGTACTCATTTTACCATAATAGCAACTAATGTCTTCATTATTGCCTTTCACTTAAAATGCAGTTTGGTTCACATTAAAAAGGCTTAAAGGAGCAGCTATGGCTCCCAGTGAAGGTCTCTGAGCACAACTGTGCTGACTGAGTGCTGTTACACTTCCCTAAAGCCTTGTTTAGACCAAAGATGGTTTAAGAATGTCACTGGTGAATCAAGTCGTCCCATTCAGTCTTCTGTGATTCAGCTTGCCAAGTTGCTAACAGATAAACATTAAAAAGAGGAATATACACCTAGTTTTGAAAGGCTTTAAATACCAATATTTTTGGATAAAGTCATGCTATAAATTTTGGAAATGATATCAATTTTTTAAAAAGTTTTCACATGGAAACTTCCACTCCTGTCTGCTCCATCAGCTGCACATCATGCTCAAATGCACAGCTGATGGTGGATACAGGAGTGCTGAAGTTTCCACGTGAAAACTCATAAAAGATAGATGTAATCATTTCCAAGAAGCAGACAAATGTGCAGTATCACTTTGAAAGGCCCTATTTTAATAGTAGCTGGCGCTCGTGATGCTGTACGATATACATGAGAAATTAAAGAGTGTAGGAGCTAATCTGTCCCTGGAAAATTGATTAACCTCAGTGGATATCTTAGTTATAACAAGACTGAACAAGCAAAGCTTTTTTTAGTCTGTATGTGCTGTGAAATTTTGACAATGGTGATGACGTGTCTCAGGGATGAGCAGGGATCAAACAGCCTGATGTTATGTGTTCTCATGATGATGAAGATGCAGGAAAAGACAGCTAGTGTGCAGTCCTGAGATTTCTTGCATTGTAACTTCAGAAATAAACTAGAATGGCCGTCTGAGACCCACGCCTAAGCAGCCACCGAGGAACTGACGCTCCCATTGATTACTATGGTGTTCAAAATTCAAAGTCTGAGAAAAAGTTAACAGGTGCGCGGATCATCACCAAAATCTAATAGATTCTTCCCTGCCACTATCTCAATATTCCCTGAAAGTTTGGTGAAGATCCAGCTTTCCATTTTCGAGTTATCTTGTACACAAACAAACAAACAAACAAAGATATGGAACCTTTTACATAACCCTGCTGATTTCATCGGCGTGGGTAATCACTTTTAACTAAGTAACTTTGAGAGTCGGTGCCATAGAGATGATGCATCGTCTCCTTCAGTTGCGGTGATGTGAACTGGCGGGTGTTTAGAACGTCACAGGGAGGACTGTTGTAAGGAGTCACAAGTTTAACCCCATCCAATCATAAATCTTAGGTCTGAACTGGGATTTATAGATAACATGCATTTGCTGACAAACAGATGGTGACAAAAACATAATGAGAAGCCAAAGCACCATGTCGAGGTTTGGTTAAAATATCCAAATTTTGTGCAAAAAGAAAAAAACCAAAAAAGGCTCTGATAGCATCTACAGCCTGCTGTTTGCATGTGGATATGTGCATTTAACTGTTGCTTTACGTCATCACTAAATGAACAGAGTAGTGTTTATCGTCATTGCACAAGTACACATGGGGCTCTCAGATGGCCTAGAGGTCGTGCCCCATATACTCAGGCACAACCTAACATCTGACTTGAGGCACCTTTCTCACGTCTCTCCCTAGTGTTCTCATCCCTGTTTTTGATTCTGTCCACAATCCTCCTCTATAAAAAGGCATAAAGAGATCATATTAGAAAAATCATAATCATGAACAATAAAAGTGCAAGATAAATAAAACCCTATTAAAAACCACCAAAAGTACTACAAGCCATAGTAAAAATCCTATGAAAACAGTAAAAACACGAGAGCCACCCACACATGACATTTCACATTCATATTCTGCAGTCATTATTGCACAAAGTCCCCATGATGCTTATTGCACATGACTTTCATCAGGTCTTAGCAGCATTTACTGTGGTGATGGCTTTTTGTCGTGGTGATGTCTGAGTTTTTAATGCCCTGCCTTTTCTGCCTGAGGGCGGCTGTTCAAACAGGCAGTGTCCTTGGCGGGACGGATCCCTGAGGATGCTGTGAGCTTTCTTGAGGCAGCAGGAGTTGTACAGTTCTTCCAGAGAAGGCAGAGGGCAGCCAAAAATTTTCCTGGTGGTGGTGATGACTCTCTGGAGCTGTTTTCTGTCTGCTGCTGTGCGGCTGGTATGCCACACACAGATGTAGTGTGTCAGTATGCTCTCTATGGAGCAGCAGTAGAATGGCTGAATGGAGAGGGTAGTTAATTACATGATAGATGAGATAGGTTTGTAAGTTTCCAGACTAATGAAGATGACTGAAAGAGTGACAAGGACAGTTTTTTTTTGGCCTAAGATGGATTTATTTATTTGTATGATTACTTCAGACATGACTTAGACTAGGACTGGTCAGTATCCATTTCTGATCTGTTTAACCATCTTAAAATTTTCCGGTGGAATATGATTTTACTGTCAGGTGTCTAAAAACCCCTTTACACAAGAAGCAGGTCAGACCAAGCACCTGCTGGCGTGCATGCATAAGCATGCCGAGCGGTGCCTGCACCTCTACAGGTGTTTAATTCAATCCTTTTACAAAATGCTTCAAGGTCAAAAGCAATACCTCTTTCAGAGATAATATAAGAAATAATAATCCAGGATGGTTAGCAAGCAGGGTCGAAGAATGTTAAGTGATGTTTCCTGTGCTTTACAACAGAGCAGTGATACTCAACCAGTGGCTCTGGACCCACATGTGGCTCTTTTATGTCTTGATTTGAAATATTATTCTGCCAGAAAATCTTAAACACAGGGAACTTTGATCTTAGAAATTATCCATTGCAAGTCATTTTAATCAGTTTGTTTCCAGCACTTACACAGGATTTAATTGTCAACCTTTATTTTTTGTCTCTATATTTCCATTGCCCTTATTTGCAACCTTTGCCCCTTTTCTCCTTTTTCTTCCATTTTTTAAAATCAATTTTTACTGCTTTAAGCCCATCTTATTTTTTGCCACCTTTATCCCATTTTTGCCATTTTTTGCCACTTTTATCCTACTCTTTGCCAATTTTTGACACTTTTTACCCATTTAAGCTGCCCTTTGCCATTAATTTTTTTTTCCTAATTTTTCAATCTTTGCTGGGGTTTTTTGCCAATATTTTCACCTTTTTGCTGATTTTTGCCCATTTTAGACATCAGGGACTCATTTGTTTGTCATTTCTCAACAATTTTTGCACCTATCTGCCCTTTTTATGCCACTTTTTCTCCCCCATTTTGCCACTTTTCACTAAGGTTTTGCCACATTATGCCTGTTTTGCCCCTTTTCACCCATTTTTGCCACTTACTTGTGACTTTTGGACCAATTTTGCCACCTTAAACTTACTTTTATTGCCACTTCAATCTACAGGTAGGTCTGTAGGTAGGTCAGTCGTTAGGCCGGTAGGTACTTATCAATCCTGAGAGAAATTCAAGAAGCTTATAAAAAGTTACAGACCACAAAATAGCCAAGAAACACTGATTAAATTCAGCTACATATCCAATTAAGAAGTTAACATATTTTTACATTTTTTAAAAACATTGGTTGGTTCTGAAGCTGCAAGCCTCACAGCAAGGAGGTTTCTGGTTTGTTTCCCATTAAGGGCCTTTCTGTCTGGAGTTTCATTTTCTCTCTGTGCATGCACGGGTTATCTCCGACTGCTCCTGCTTCCTCCCACCACCAAGAACATGCTCATTAGGTTAACTGGTGACTCTAAATTGCCCATAATTGTGAGTGTGAGAGCAAGGCACATCCAACGCGTTTTGACTCGTAGTCTTCTTCAGCGGTGAAACGCGTCCGCTGTGCCTTACCCCAGTAAAACTGCGTAAAAGGACATTTTTGAGTGCTGACGTTCTCAGTTTTAGGAAGTCTTTAGAAGTTAATTGTGGGGAGGGTGCTCCTTTGTTCACTTTTTTGTGAGTGTGAGCGTGCCTGGTTGTTCATCCCTATACGTCAGCCCTGTGATCGACTGGCACCCAGTCCAGGGAGAACCCTGCCTCTCACCCAATGCCAGCTGGGATAGGATCCCAGGGAAAGTAGTCAACAATAACATTCATATCATTTCTCATCAATGATTCACTCCCACAAAGAATTAAAGTGTTTTTAAACCCACATTACTGCGGATCCTATTACAGCCAGTGGTGCACGTTTGGCTTAAGAGAAGACCAGAGCGCCGCAGTGCCATCCTGTGCTGCAAAAGCATAAGTGAGCACATCTACATACCAGTTCTTTGTTTTACAAGTTTATTTTTCAACAGATTAGCCTGAGGTTATAATGGGACTTCTGCCATCACTTTTACAGCATCTACAGGCAGTGGTGCTGCTGTAAACAGACACACACTCTCACAACATTTAGCCTATTATAAAGAGGCGCTCCTTTGCTTTCAAGGAAATGTTTCCCTGCAATTTGGCTAGTACAGATTTGGGGCATGCTGTTTAACATCCTAGGTTGTGAGCAAGATCAGACAGATATGAGTCACTCATTTTGTGGGAAACACAGCATACGATTTAGTTGATTTTGGTCAACAAACTTTTTACTTCTGGATAATAGAAGGTATAAACTTGACACCCCCAACAAAGAAGAATAGAATAAATCTATGACCATGGCCAATTATCTTAAACAAAGCTCATCTTAAGTAAAGCAGCAGGAGTATTTTTCATGCCTCATTTTTTTAATACTTTGGCTTTCTATCTCTCTCTGCTGTTCCCCTCAGTCCCTGCTTCTGGCATCTAATCTTTCAGTATTTACCATCCACACACACTTTGCCACACTTTCTATCTTCCAATCAATTTCCTGCTGTCAAAGTTTTAATATTTCATTTGTCAGCTGTCACTTCAGGGCAGATTTGTTGTGACTTTCCCCCGACCCCTCTAGCCCCAAATCATTCCATCCAGTGTCTGGGTTGATTTCTTTAGAAGTGCATTCCTTATTCCATACTGCATCTTTCCTCCACCGCCATCAACCAAGTCTAGACTCCATCAGGGGAGTCCTAAAACACTAAAATGAGGCCCATTTACACACACTGCTGGCCCCCCTGCATAGGCGAACCAGGTAACTGTGGAGAGTGGGGCTGGTAAATATGCATGAGAAAATATACAGAGTAATCGAGTGCATTTCTGCTCGCTTGGGACAGTATGCATACTGTAAGCATGAATAGCTGAGAAATATGACACTCATATAAACCCTACAATACAGTTTATAATACAGTGTAGGGCTGAACAGTAATCGCTGTAAATGAAACCTGAAAATGTACACTAATTAAATCAACATTTACATTATTTTTCTTATTTAGGTCTTGAAGCCATTTTTGGTTTTCAAATATTACACACACAACAGCTGTACTTTGAGCTGTGATTTAAACAGTCCATGCTGTGAATTGCCCATATAGCCATAAGCACCAGGATGAGGCGCTGCCTGGAGCATCATTCTGGTGTATCTGTGACAACAGCTGCATCATCCACTGTCTGAACATAAAAGCAGGACACACACAGACTCTGCATGGACAGGGCTCACTCATCTGACTGCTATTGATGACTTCAGGCAGACTTTAGTCACTGAAACAAGAAAACTTGTTATTTTGGCTTACACCCAGCAACACAGAAGCGGCAGCATGGCGTGCTTCAGGTCGCATGATTAACATTGCACATGTTCACACAACTTTAGCGCATGCACACATCGCCATTACGGCCATCAAACAAAACACCATTCAGATCTTAAACAGTGTGAGTACATGCTAGCACAGCGGCACATCAAAGTGTCTGGAAACGTGTACAAAAGATCAGTCATCCAATCACAGCCATCACGGAGGTGACAGCAAGTGCTAGAACAGACATCAGCAGACGCTAACGTCAAGCTGATTGCAATGTTCATAAATCAACAGAACATTTGCCATTTGCCCTTAATGAGAAGCTAGCAGAGCAAACGCTAGACAGCCTTTAAAACACAGTTCAGCCAACAAGCAAGTGTAAAGCCTGCTAGCTGCACCAATATTAACACTTAAGAAGCTCACAATGGAAACCACAGCTGGAACATCATGCCCATGTCTTAAGAGCACAGTTTTAAAGTTAGCTTTGTTTCACCTTTAATCATATGTGTGTGCTCATGCTGTGTGTCTATGTATTGTTCATGAAGAAATTTGTGCCGTGATTGTCTGTGCTTTGCAGTTGAGAGGTGCTTGTTTGGAATAAAGCTGCTGTGTTGTCCTGACCCTGCTGTTGGAATCAGGCTATAGAGATATTGTGCATACCTGTTGGTTTTTATGTTGTACTTGTATATGTGGCTACAAAATACCTGCATCTTGAGTCATGCAGTCTATTAATAATACTGAACATTTAATCAAGTTAAAGTTGCAAAAGTCTGTTGCATTTTCCTTTACAGGCTGTCATTGATATGTTGCACCTTTATGCAAGTTTGCATGGGGGCAGCAGTGCAGCTGCCTGCACCAGGCCTGATTGCATGTTTTTTTTTACATCTGTTATGGATAGCTTAATTAGGAAGTTTGGGAAATTTCCCCGTAAATCCTGGTTGCAGTTAACTCTGCTCACCAGGGAAAATTTGGCCCCAGTGTTAATTTCGGCAGCTATTTTTAATTTAAATTTTAGTTTTAGTCTTTAAAAGAAATGCATTTTAGTTTTAGTCATGTTTTAGTCATTTCTATCCTTTTTTATTTTAGTCTTAAAACATTTTAGTCTAGTTTTATTCCATAAAAAGTCCTCACATTTTAGTCTTTACTTTTAGTCCAGTCACTTACTTTCTTGTCTAAATCTGGTACCAAATCATGTTAGTGTGTTCTCTGCACCCTGCCAAACCTTGGGTCCCTGCTTTCTACAGCTGAGAGGCAGAATAACTACGGATGCATTGCATTTTGACAGATTTAACCACAGTGGAGAAATATCATGGATTTTGAAAGTCTGACGAAAACGTCATTACATTTTAGTCTAGTTTTAGTCATTTTGACAAAACTAAACTTAGTTTTTGTCAGTTTTAGTCATCACAAATCTATTTTTGTAAGTTTTAATCTAGTTTTTGTCATGGTAAAAAGGCTGTCGGCGAATAGTTTTAGTCATAGTTTTAGTCGACGAAATTAACACTGCTTGGCCCACCTGTGATGGCTGTTTGAAATCAGCTGGTTTGGGAGGCTATGCAGGGAGGAGGTTGGGTGTTGCATTTAGCGGTCAGTGTACCAGACAGTCAACATGATCACATGACTTTCTTTGTGTTGGGTTTGAATTCATATTTGTGTGTGTGGAAAAACAAAAATCCTTCTATTTTCATCTTTATCTACTCCTTTGTTTTGTTTGGTTTTGGGTCAAATTTGAAGTTTGTCTGTCATTTTGATAGAATTAATGGGTGGCAGTTGGGAATCATAATCTGATTTTAGTTTTTGACTCCATTGTGAGACTGTGCAGTCTTTGGTTAGTTTCTCCATGTGCGACCTTTGTTATAAATGTTGTGTTTCTGTGGGTAGACTTATCACATCTCTTATCTTTACCATGTATTTAAAATAAAACCTGTTCACTCATAATGAACTCTCCCTCAGTCTAATTTCCTTCAACATTAGTTATTCTCTCTGATTTATATAATTTCACTCCTTTAGCCTGACATAGGCTCAGCTCAGCCTTTTGTTTGAATTATACGGCGGTGACAGCGAGGCTTTCAACTTCCATTATTTGCTCTCTCTGTGCAGATAAAAAAGACAGACACAGCACACTCAGCCCCCGTTCACCTCATCCTTCCTCCTCTCTTGACAAGTGACCTAGCTCTCCTGTCTGCACAGTGCAAACTCTGTACAGCTTCTTTTGAGTGCTCTCTTTACAATGAGCTTCCTGCCAATGCAAACACTGCATCTGTGTTTAAAGCACAGACTCAGCACCTTCACACACCTGTATGTCTATCTTTGTTCTGTTTTTGATGCTTTTAAAACCAGCAGTGGTTCAATAATGTGAGGGAAATAGCTTCATTTAGTTTTCAAAACAACTTAAATAGGATAAGAATTGATGTTTAATTGGATAAATGGACAAAATAAGAGTTTGATTCCTTATTTGTCTGGAGTGAAAGGTAATCAACCACACAATATTTAGGCGTGAAAAAGAAATTTCTCCCCCAGAGCAAATTAACTGGAGCCAATTAACTGAAGAATCAGAGCCAGCTGCTTCTGCCAAAAATAAAGAATACTATAGGAAGCTAATTTGAAATGTCTAGGGTGTAAACATTGACTGGATAAAGATGGATAATGTCTTTAGCTCCCCATTTGTACAAAAGTGAAGCCAAAATAACCCCTGCAGTGGGCCCAGACATCCTGCACTGATGAAGCCATTTACAATCCCTGTAATTACCTTTTTACATAGCAGCAAATAATAAACCTCAGGAAAATGATGCCATAGACATACACTATGTTGCCAAAACTAATTGCTCACCTCCCTTTACTCACATAAGAACTTAAGTGATACCCCATTCTTAATCCATTTGCAGCTACAACAGCTTCAGTTGTTCTAGGAAGGCTTTCCTCACGGTTTAGGAGTGTGTTTGTGGGCATTTTTGACCATTCTTCCAGTGAGCTCACACACTGATGTTGGGCAAGAAGGCCTGGCTCTCAGTCTCCGCTCTAATTCATCCCAAAGGTGTTCTGTCGGGTTGAGGTCAGGACTCTGTGCAGGCCAGTCAAGTCCATCCACACCAAACTCTCTCATCCATGTCTTTATGGACCTTGCTTTGTGCACTGGTGCACAGTCATGTTGGAACAGGAAGGGGCCATCCCCAAACAGTTCCCACAAAGTTGGGAGCATGGAATTGTCCAAAATCTCTTGGTATGCTGAAGCATTCAGAGTTCCTTTCACTGGACCTAAGGGGCCAAGCCCAGCTCCTGAAAAACAACCCCACACCATAATCCCCCCTCCACCAAACTTGGCACAATGCAGTCAGACAAGTACCGTTCTCCTGGCAACTGCCAAACCCAGACTCGTCCATCAGATTGCCAGATGGAGAAGTGCAATTTGTCACTGCAGAGAACGCGTCTCCACTGCTCCAGAGTCCAGTGGCGGCGTGCTTTACACCACTGCATCTGACAACTTGCATTGCCCTTAGTGATGTATGGCTTTAATGCAGCTGCTCAGCCATGGAAACCCATTCCATGAAGCTCTCTACAAACTGTTCTTGAGCTAATCTGAAGCTGAAACTAAAACTGAATGTGTTTGAGTGCCAGTTTCCTTTCCCCCAGCCTTTGTCTTTATTTAATCCACATTTAAACTGTCAACTGTTATAAAGTGAAGAGCCGTTTGAGAGCCAAACAACAAGTTTCACTGAGCTATCTGCTGCCATTTCTCTTCAGCTATTTTTTCATTGCCTGATTATTTCACTACTTTCAGGACATAGAAATAACTTAAGAATTAAGAATGCTTTTATTTTCACACTTTGAATGCTTGGCATGGTTGTAAATAGCTCAAAACATGGCATTTTTGTCAGAGTTTACTGGCATGATGACAGGTGAGACGTGGGGTCAAATTCCAAAGTTAAAATACCTATTAAAGAAATTTGGTCAGATCTGGATTCTGATATGATTTTAGTACCACGCTGATTTATGTTCAAGACATCATATATCTGAGTAGTCATGCTAAAATAAATTATTTGTTGCAACAAAAGAGAGGACCTAATGTTACGATGGACAGCTCTCTTAACAGAAGCAGATTTTAAAACCAGAAAAGTGTCGTGGAAGAACGGCCCAAAAGAGTGTGATGCAGAAGAGCAAAAGTCATTAAACTTGTCTGATTTAAATGTGAGCTTGGGTTAGCAGAAAATGCACCTAAGACCTTCAGACAGCTGAGAAAAGGGAGGCATGCACAGTGAGAGAAGTCTTACTCCAACTGTTCAAAACAAGCATGCACAGGAACACCAATCAGATACCAGGCACCTAACACCATCCCTCATTCAGGCTTTTTCAGATCCAATTTTTCCTGCATGGCATGTTTTAATTCTGATCAGCCTTCAATTCCAATTATTGCATTAAGCACCCTTCATGGGGGTATGTTGGCTTCACTTTTGTACAGAGGATGTGGAGCTACATTACCCCTAACAGTATAGTCGATGATTTTGGCTCTTCTTAGCTGTCATGTCCTCCATCATTTGGTTTAAAGCATCAAAAAAAGCAGCGGTTTTCAACACTCAGACAAAGACAAATCAATCAAACAGGAGGCAGAGGTTTAGAACAACACTCGACAGACAGCTGATGCAACTCTGTGTGACCCTGCCGTCAGTAGTGTGTGTGAAGTACAACACAATCCCCAGCGGCTTTTCAGTAATATTTTCTAAGTGGGAATGACACACTGAGCTATTGTTCACTCAGGCTCTGCTCTCTACACCTGCTCTGTTGTTCTGACTCTTTGTACCTACATGTTCACGGAGAACTCAGCACTCTGAATTCTGTCACATACGTGAGGACTAGAGAGAAAGTTTGTTCATAAAGAACAAGAGCACATTAAAGGAGTTTTTCCACAAATTAAGTCCTGGACTGCATTACATAACACACGCTGGATTTCTCCTTTAATGTCATTAGGTGTGCTTATTTTTAGTGTGCAGATGGCCAGCCTGCAGGGCTCTACCGCCCTTCACAGCCCTTAACTCTGGTCCAGAAAAATCATTTGCTAGCAGTATGAACATCTGACGCATGAACATGCAAGCAATCTGGGAAAATAAAGATGGTGATAGAAGAAGTCCTGCCTCGCCCTCGGATGACGGCGCTGCTGCTGAAACAGCTTTATGAACCTGACAGCTTGTCTTAAGATCTGGCAGCTCTGATGCTTTAAGGAAAAGGAGCCATTATCAAGGCATCTTAGAAAAACATAAGCACATTAGAGTTACACATATATACTACATAATGACTTCTAGGATTTAGCCTTTAAAGCAAACCTTAAATGGATAAAAATGTGATTAATAATAAATGGCACCATTTATACTGCTTCATTTGATTGAATTAGATGTCTTATTTAGAGGAAGGAAAGGGCACGTCTTCTGTTTTTGATCGTCTTGGTGACACATGTCAGCGTGATCTATCAAAGGGAAGTTTTTGATGAAAAGTCTGCAAGCACATTTTCTCCTCTTAATGTTGCACCTGTTTAAATGACAGGGGTGTCGACAGCCTTGTGAAATGTTCTTAAACCAGTGATTAAACTTCTGTTTATCTTAGACTGCTAAACGCATTTAGAGCTTTTAGATTTTTAAGTATCTGCTTGAGGAAGGTATTAACTGAAGTAGTCTGTTTAAGCACGCCTTTGACGGTAATTGCAGGAAGTGTCTAAAGTGTATTTGTAGCTTTTTCACGTTTGAGGCTCATACTTTCTCAGCCTTAAACAGTTTCACTTTAGAACACAACAAATATTAAGAATTTGCACATGTGTTTAAGGCCGCCCATGAGGGGGATAAAGGGGAGAGCTTTCTGAGGCCCAGCCAAAACTGAGGGCCCATGAAGGTCAGCAAAATCCTGGTCTATTGTACAGTTAAGCTGTGAAAACCATATTTATATTTAACCTAAATAATTACCACTCTAATCAAAGCAACACAAAGGAATTTCATGCATTTATGCTGTAGTACAATATAGCCTTTTCAAAATGTAAATCCCGAATGACCTTTGTATGAGTGATGTTAACAGTGTGGATGGATGTACTGAACTCTTAGGAAAGTAATGTCAGACTTTATAGCAAACCACGATGCCCACAAATGTTAGGGTGCCAGAAAATAAAATAGAAGAACCTGGGACAACTTTTTTAGGAAATATAGTGAAAGACTGAATGATTGTAAAAAGAGACAAAAAATAAGTAAAATAAAGAAAAAGAAATAAAAAAGAAAGGGGAAAAGTGGCAAAAATGGGAAAAATTGTGAAAAACATTGGCAAAATGGGTGAAAAGTGGCAAAAAGGATACATACATGGGTTAAAAGAGGGGGAAACTGGTGAAAACTGGCCAAATAATGGTAAAAACAGGCTAAAGTGGCAAAAAGAAAAGGGCGAAAATAGGTAATAGCAATGCAAAAATGGGTGAAAAGTGGCAAAATGAGCAAAGAGGGCTCAGAATGACTAAAATGAACACAAAAAAGACAAAAAAGTGGCAAGAATTGGACAGGAAATGAAAAAATTGGTTAAATGAAGCAAAAACTGGCAAAAATTGACAATGGCAAAGGTGGCAAAAAGAAGGGGCAAAGATAGGTAGAATGTGTCAAAACAAAGAATGCAAAAATGGCTGAAAATGGATAGATAAGTCAAAAGTTTCAAAAAAGGGTCAAAGAGTGGCAAAAATCGGCAAAGTGGGCTTTAAACAACTGAGGTGGGAAAGTGGTCGAAAATTAATTAAAAATGAGTTAAAATCCTACCCCCCTCATGCAACATTTATGTTAATGACCCAAAATGATGTAAGTTGTTATCAATTGTAAACCCTGAGCATCAAAAAAATAACAAAAAAAAAAAAAAAAAGAATTAAAATCAGTGAAAGCTAGCAAAATGGACAATAGATGTCAAAAAGCAGCTAATGTAGTTGAAAAGTTGTAAAATGATGTTTCAGGAATGGGCAAAAAAGGGGCAAACATTTGTTCTACAAGTGACAGAAATGGGTTAAAAGGGCAAAAAGCAGGGAAAAAGCAGCAAAAAATACATTAAAGGTTGCAAAAACTCACAAAAAATAGCAAAAGGCAGCAAAAATGCCAAACTAAAAAAACCTGCTGAAAAATGCAGATATGGGCAAAAAGTGGTTAAAAAGTGGCAGAAATGGGATGAAAGTTAAAAAGTACCATTAAAAAAACAAAAACAAAAACAAAACTTAACATCAGTGAATAACTTGATTGACGTTGGAATAATAGCATGATGCACTTTCTTAGCTCCAAATGAAGTAACTGTCAGCCAGGATGCTAGCACCGATGCTGCTGATCCAACACACATGCTTTGATATCACCAGTAAATGAAAACTGGGGAGCCATCCTGGGTTAGTCAGAGGCCCAGCTGTTTCTATGGGCAGACCTGCATGTGTTCATGTTCAGACGCCCCATGCAGAGGTTGTTGACCTTAGGGTGGGCAGCTTGGGTTGGGTCCTACTTTCCCACCTGTCATTCTCTAATCTCAATCCCCATTTTCAGACGTGATCCACTTTCCTATCTCTAAAACAAAGGTCAGAAATGATTCTTCAAAATAAATAATAAAACTCTTTCCACTAGGAACACGTCTCTCCCTGTGAATTTGATTGGAAATACCAGCTCCTTATCCATCAAAACCACTCTGCAGCCGTTTCAACAACCCTCATGCTCTGCCCTATCAATGAACCCGAGTATCTGAAGAAAACCTCTTTTCCACCGTGATTGTCAGAATACCACAATGGCTACCCTCCTCTGTGCTATCACAAAGTGGCATTATTTCTGCCTTCTTGTTCCCTTTTACTCCTTTTGTTGTCGAATGTGTCCAGACTACCAGAAAATAAAAGCTTTGAGCCGGAGCTCTGAATGGCCACGGACTCGTCTGTTGTTGATGGGCAGAAACCTTCAGGAAACAAGTGGAAGAATGATTTCCAATAGAAATCCTCACAGCCGACACACTTCAGCTGAGCCTTGAGGCGATCTGTTCATTTGCAGCGAAGTGTCGATAGAGAAACATGAAACAGCTCCGGTGAGTCTGAGGCTTTTCTCCTATCTCTCTGCTATCTCCTCTCAAGCACTCAAAGCTCAATATTACATGATTTTCATGGAGCGGTGATAAGACCTCTTGTATTAAAGGTCCAAACTGTTATCACCTTGTTTGTGTCTATGAGACCCGTGGTATCAGGTGAGAGCGTTATTGGTTTACCTAAAGAGCTGGGCTGAGAGAAGTAATGAAACTTTAGATTCAGCTGTTCTTGCCTTTGGTCAAAAGTCTGACAGCGTGTGTGAAGGTTTTCACTTCTGATGCTTTGAAACTTAAGAATACACCCGTCTGCATTCAGTCTTAGTGTTTCACATGTTTTTAGTTTCAGTGCCGTTAAGAAACCAAGAGATTAACCTCGTATAAGTCCTGTGATGTGCTGTAAACACAGCACAAAATGACTGTAAGTACAGCACAACAGCAGAGAGAGATGAATCTCCTGTTTCTGAGCATGGAAACCATTCCAGGATAAAACCAGCACAGCAGCTTTATACTGTGTATTTGTCAGATGGCAGTACAAGAATTAGCTCTGCCTTACAGCAAACATGGAAGAACCTTGTAGCTCTGCTCTGTAGGCACCATCACACTGAAGAGGATATCAGTCTGTATTTTGGATTTTAAAAAAGATGTGCTTCATATTGAAGAAATGCTACTAGTTTAGGGTCAATTTTTAATGCAAGCTTTAATATTTTAATAATGTGCCTGGCTGAAAGGTTCCTTCTCCTATTTCCAGCTTAAGTTCTCTGAGAATCTTTTTCATGAAGCAGAAGAGGTTTGAAACCAAAATATCCCTGCATGAACCAATATCAAATTGAATTGAATTGAAAATCAAATCAAGTCATGGAAAAAATCAAATCAAATTGTTAATCAAATAAATTCCCAAATCAAATCATCAATCAAACCTTAAATCGAATCAGAATGGAATTAAATTAAAGATAAAATAAAATCCATCACAGTTCAAATCCAATCAAATTACGAATCAAATCCTGAATTGAACTGGAATGGAATCAAAACACATTTCAAATTGGAATCCGAATCAAATCAAATCATGAAGTGAATTGAGTCAATTGTAAATTGAATCAAATCATGAATAAAAAGAGAATCACAAATCAAATCACCAATCGAAACATGAACTGAATCAGAATAGAATCAAAACTTCTATGAACTGGAACGTAAATAGAATCAAACCTAATCGTGACTCAAATGGAATCACAAACTGAATCGAATCACATCATGAATCTTGTAGAACTGTGAATCTGATTGAATTGTGAATTGAATTGTAAATCAAAGCCACTGTAGTTTAGGTTAATGTCTGCTGGCTTCTTCCAGAGCTTTCCTCCAGCACTTTGCTGGACAAAAACATGAGAAGCCTAGCGTTTGGCATGTCATTGGAAGAGCACAGCGTGGTAGTTTTTTGGACTAGAAAGTTGACTCTGTTTGAGTAGTTACACATGAGTATAACTCTCAACAGCCTATGTGATGAGTGATATCCAAATAGGACCCAAGGCTGGTGCTGCTAGCTGCATACTTTAGCCACGCTCTACTGAGCATACTATCCTTGCATCATATACATTACGGTAAAAGCGTAATGACTCTGTGATGACTTTGACTGTTTCTGAGCCTTTTCTCCTCTATAGACTAGTCTGTTAAATGCAGTGGGAAAAGTAGGTGTGTGGGGACACCCTTAGGTGATACCCAGCCCTACAAACTAATAAACTAAGACCACAATTCTCCACATCTTTACCGTTTTATTGTCACAAGCATGTCTGTCTGATTAGCTTGGATGGACAAAGGGTTAGTGTCGCAGTTAAATAAGTGACCGTGCAAAGTGATGACATTTGTATTAGTTTTGATTTTCATTAATCATACCTCATTTGCACGGACTGCTTCTATTTTCATCAGCTGCTGCAGCGATGACCTCTCGGAAAACATTTGATTGAAAGTCAGTTAACACAGTCTCTAATTATGCTGTATCACCTGGAGCGTTACATCGGTGCACAAGGGAAAATGTTGGTGAAACAGTGCAGATGTTGTGTTCTGACCATCAGTCTGCTCTGATCTGATTTTACTATTGATTGATGATGTGTATACAAGGTCTTGATCTTGGAATTAGTGTCATGGTAACCCCCTCGGGGGTCTCCTTGTTTGAAGTTTACATCAAACACATCAGGTAGTTGTAACTGACCTGAGCTCTCTTGTGTGTTATATAGGTGGGTATATTTATGGTCATGATAAGTCCATGCAGTTTAAAACAGAAAGTACACTATGTTGCCAAAAGAATTCGCTCACCTGTCTTGACTATGAACTTAAGTGACATTCCATTCTTACTCCATAGGGTTTAATAAGACGTCAGTCCACCCTTATAACAGCTTCAACTCTTCTGGGAAGGCTTTCCTCAAGGTTTAGGAGTATGTTTATGGGCATTTTTGACCATCCTTCCAGAAGCGCATTCGTGAGGCCACACACTGATGTTGGACGAGAAGGCCTGGCTCTCAGTCTCCGCTCTAATTCATCCCAAAGGTGTTCTGTCGGGTTGAGGTCAGGACTCTGTGCAGGCCAGTCAAGCTCATCAACATTAAACTCTCTCATCCATGTCTTTATGGATCTTGCTTTGTGCAGTGGTGCACAGTCATGTTGGAACAGGAAGAGGCCATCCCCAAACTGTTCCCACAAAGTTGGGAGCATGGAATTGTCCAAAATCTCTTGGTATGCTGAAGCATTCAGAGTTCCTTTCACTGAAACTAAGGGGCCAAGCCCAGCTCCTGAAAAACAAGCCCACACCATAATCCCCCTTCCACCAAACTTTACACTAAGCACAATGCAGTCGGACAAGTACCGTTCTCCTGGCAACTGCCAAACACAGACTCGTCCATCAGATTGTCAGATGGAGAAGCGCGATTCATCACTCCAGAGAATGCGTCTCCACTGCTCTAGAGTCCAGTGGCGGCGTGCTTTACACCACTGCATCTGACACCTTGCATTTCACTTGGTGATGTATGGCTTGGATGCAGCTGCTCGGCCATGGAAACGCATTCCATGAAGCTCTCTACACACTGTTCTTGAGCTAATCTGAAGGCCACATGAAGTTTGGAGGTCTGTAGTGATCGAGTCTGCAGAAAGTCAGTGACCTCTGCGCACTTTGCACCTTAGCATCCGCTGAATGATTGAAACACCTCATTTCAATTATTTGGATGGGTGAGTGAATACTTTTGGCAATATGGTGTATATTTCTGGTCTAGCAGGCCATGTGCTGTTGCCACCCGTAGCATTGTTGCTGCCACGCTGGGGATAAGGTGCTGCAGATAATGGAAGAACTTATTTAAAGCCACCTCACGTAACTGAAAACCTGACTCAATCGTCCTGCTGACATTAACTGTGACAGCAGCTGCTTCACATGCTTGCTAACAGGTGGATAACACACCGATTCTGTATGTACAACAGCCTGCTGAATGCTTTGGTGAGGAGATGCACTAATGTGATATCAGACAGGCTTTTTCTCATGGATTAGTCATGGAAAACCTGAAAATTGTGTTTTCCTTTAGCACGGTGAAGCAAAAAAACACATTTTAGCCTATTTATTACACCCCTTGTAATGAGATTACTTCAGTGTCCACATTGTGATGCTTGAAAATTAAACTGTGCAGCCTCAAATACTCAGTGCTCTGCTTTAAATCTGCACAGCGTCAATCCTTCATACTAAGGTTTATCATGCTTTTGGCAGAGAAAAAACTTGGCAGAGAAGCTCTCATCTCACTTTCACTCTATCTGTTTATGATCTCTGTGACTGCCCTTGATCTCATGGTACCTTTTTGCACTAATTGATGCACAGAAGTCGTGCTATCAAGGATCTCCTGCTGATACTGAGCTGCAGTCCTGTTGGCACACTTCACAGCTCGTTAGGCTTAAACCTCCAACAGTTTCCTCAGATTTTACGTCTTCTTTTGTCAGTGTTTGTTGCCTTTTTAAAAATACCCTGGCACATGGGCATTTTCTTTTCATTAGGGTTAAAAATAGCACTTTAATTGTGACTAAAAAGAGCCAGGTGGCCAGGCATACAACTCCAAATTAACACTTTTAGTTTTGGTTTCATTGAATGTTGCTTGATTAAAGCACCAGACTTTGGATGGGTTTTATTCTCTTGCAAAAGACCTGTATTATTTTTCACTTCTCCATGTTTTGGCATCAGATGTGAACTCAAAATCCTGTTTTACAAAAACTTTGGAGGAAATGAACCGAGCCTGGAGAAACATTTGCAACCCAGCAGTGCCATAAATATTGAAAAGACTAAAAATGGAGGCTGAGTTTATTCATTCTGGCCTTGGCTTGACCCTTCACTCTCTGCCTCAGCACCACATTTTTTAGTCAGTTATTCCAAATAAACCAGTAGTAGAGGCAAGAAAAGCAGTGAAGTGTTTCATGTATCCATCTAAAGTTTTTAAAACATTTGAGCTTTAATGTTCCTGTAAATGTCACAATGTTGTCTGTTTTCTTCTAGCACATCCAGCTGCTCCTTTCCCAACCCATCAAAACTCTGTCTAATATGGCCCCATCTACAAAATACAACAGTCCAGGTAACTGTCTGCATGACATGTCCTGATAGTCTGTTAAAATAATGATGGAAACACTAACCCTATGATGAATACACCTTATAGAGTTGGACTTCCATAAGGGCCTGTGACCATAAACAGCCTGTCTATGAAAATGAGGAGGAGACTGAGAATGATAACTAGAAGTAGAACTAGAGCAAGGACTAGAACTGTTACTAGAATGAGAACTGAAACTAGAATGAAACATAGAAAGAATAAGAACTGGTACTAGAATGAAACATAGAAAGAATAAGAACTGGTACTAGAATGAGAACTGGTACTAGAATGAAACATAGAAAGAATAAGAACTGGTACTAGAATGAAACATAGAAAGAATAAGAACTGGTAATAGAATGAGAACTGGTACTAGAATGAAACATAGAAAGAATAAGAACTGGTAATAGAATGAGAACTGGTACTAGAATGAAACATAGAAAGAATAAGAACTGGTACTAGAATGAGAACTGGTACTAGAATGAAACATAGAAAGAATAAGAACTGGTACTAGAATGAAACATAGAAAGAATAAGAACTGGTAATAGAATGAGAACTGGTACTAGAATGAAACATAGAAAGAATAAGAACTGGTACTAGAATGAGAACTGGTACTAGAATGAAACATAGAAAGAATAAGAACTGGTACTAGAATGAGAACTGGTACTAAAATGAAACATAGAAAGAATGAGAACTGGTACTAGAATGAGAACTGGTACTAGAATGAGAACTAGAAGAAGAATGAAAACTGGTACTAGAATAAGAACTGGTACTAGAATGAGAACTGAAACTAGAATGAGATGGGAAAAGAATGAGAACTATTACTAGAGTTAGAACTGGCACCAGAATGAGACAGCATAAGAATGAGAACTGGTACTAGAATGAGAACTTGCACTAGAATGAGAACTAGAGGAAGAATGAGAACTGGTACTAGAATGAGAACTGGTACTAAAATGAGAACTGGTACTAGAATGAGAACTGGCACTAGAATGAGAACTAGAAGAAGAATGAGAACTGGTACCAGAATGAGACATAGAATAAGAATGAGAAACTGGAATGGGGACTAGAAGTAGATCTAGAACTAGAATGAGAACTGGAGAACTGGGACTAGAACTAGAAAAAAATGGAACTGAAAGGAGAATAAGAAATAGAATAAGAACTGGAATAAGAACTGGAATGAGACCCAGAAACTGAACTAAAATAAGAACTTGAACGAGAACTGGAATGAGAATTAGGAGGAAGAATGAGTACTGGAACGAGAACTGGAATGGAATTAGGAATGAGAATAGGAACTGGAACAAAACCTAGGTTTAGAAAGATAACTAGAATGAGCACGAGAACTGGAACATGAACTAGAATTAGGAATGAGAATGAAAACTGCATAGAATCTTCAACTAGAATGAAAACTAGAAAGAATGAGAACCTGAACACGAAAGAGAATAAGAACTGGAACGTGAACTCAGATGAGAACTAGAACAAGAACTGGAATGAGAACTAGAATGAGAATGGGAACTAGAATAAGGAATGAGAATGAGAACTGCGAGGAGAACTGGAACTAGAAAAAGAACTAGTAGGAAACTTGAATGAGAACTGGAACTAGAACTAGAATGAGAACTACAACAAGAACACGAACTGGATTGAGAACATGAACGAGAATGAGAACTGGAACTACAATAAGGAATAAGAACTAGAATGTGAATGAGAACTGCAACAAGAACTGGAACTAGAACTGGAACTAGAAGGAGAACTGGAACTATAACTAGAATAAGGTACGGGAATGAGAACTGTAAGGACAACAAGTGATGGGCTGGAGGGGAGCAGAAGTTCTCATGAGCATTGAGTCTGTCTCGTCACTGCATGCTGAGAGCTCAACTACCGTATTATAGCTAGTAGATGTGCAAACTCTATATGCCATAAATGGTACTGATGAGCAACACAGCTGCACAGAAACTGCGCACAGACTTTGCAGTGTGAAATTTAAATCTTCATGCAAGAAGACTGTTTAAACCCTGTTCCCTTTGGGAGATTTCAGACACAGACAGCAGCTTTACCGGGGCGATTTAAATACCAGATTCTATGGTACACTTTCACATATGAGGAATTGGACTTAGTATTCTGGTGCAAAAAGATCATAACATCGGACAAAGACAACAGTAAGAGTCTATAAAAGAGTAGTACTACTGCTGAAATAGGTTAAAAAAATAACAGTCAGCAGACAGCCATCTCATATGGATTCTGTGCTCCTCGTTATGTTAACTCAACATCAATGTTGCTTCAATAAAATGAGGACAAGTCTAGAAGGTGTGCTTGAAGGATATTGTTCTATCTAAATCACAGTGTGGCTGCTGTATTTGAGAAGGAGCGGAGTGAGAAGGAGCAGCACATATGAATTTATGCATTTCATCAGAGAGATGAGAGCTCAGGGGCAGCCAGGAGTGCTGACCCTGTACCCAGGAGGCAGCTCCTACCTAGTAAAGTTAAAGGAGATTTTAATAGGCATGAACACATTATATGTGCCGACTTCAAGCCTTTATGCTTTTTCTAAATCACTTGTATCCATGTGTTTCTCATGTTTAATCTAGTATAACATTGACAGTAACTAATAAGAGACATCACATTCTATCTAGCAGCTCCGTCTCTCTGGCTGTCCCAGTCACTGCTGTCTCTGTGCTGTTGAGCCTAAATGTTTGCAGGACCAGCTTGCTGCCAGAGCAACAAGACTATGATTATTGTTTATTTTAAGTAATGCACAACTTTCCCTTTGTTGTGGTAGATGCTGGTGAGCTCCATTTCTTAACATTTTACCAAAAATGTGACTCCTAATTGCCTGTTCTTCTTAATTATTGAGGAAAAATAAGAAATATTACTCCTTAAGACTTCGGTGTAGAATTCCTTTGTTTGTATAATTCCTGAGTAGACACTAACTTGAAAGTCTGTGCACAGCTCCATTGTTATCCTTAATTTTGGTACAGTTATTATGATCTACAGTTTTACACGGTGTGTTGCCTTGATTAGCACTGTGATAAAGTTCTTTGCAGTTTTGTTTTGTTTTTTTAAATCAAGGTTGTTTGTTCTTTCAAGCAGTTTTACTTGTAAAGCCTCCTGGCAGCTCAAAAATAAAAATCCTTGCTATTCTCTTCTGGAATAAAAATGCAAAGTAATAGTAACTTGGATGTACAAAAATGGTATGATGTAAAAAAAAAAAAAAAGTGCTTAGAGTAGTGAGACAAACTGCTCTCCATGCTCAAGTCCATACCATTTAAAACTGGCCCAATGGCCACTACTGAGAGAGTCAGAGACTTCATAACCAAAACACTATAGGCACTGCTTGTGCACAAGAGCTGCTGATAGACACAAGGCCTTAACCTTCAACAAAGGAATCTGTTCTGCCAGAATCTACAGACCCAAGATACACTATATTGCCAAAAGTATTCACTCACCCACACTATGAACTTAAGTGACATCCCATTCTTAATCCACGGGGTTTTATATGATGTTGGTCCACCCTTTGCAGCTATAACAGCTTCAGCTCTTCTGGGAAGGCTTTCCTCAAGGTTTAGGAGTGTGTTTGTGGGAATTTTTGACCATTCTTCCAGAAACACATTTGTGAGGTCACACACTGATGTTGGATGAGAAGGCCTGGCTCTCAGTCTCCACTCTAATTCATTTCAAAGGTGTTCTGTCCAGTTGAGGTCAGGACTCTGTGCAGGCCAGTCAAGTTCATCCACACCAAACTCTCTCATCCATGTCTTTATGGACCTTGCTTTGTGCACTGGTGCACAGTCATGTTGGAACAGGAAGGGGCCATCCCCAAACTGTTCCTACAAAGTTAGGAGCATGGAATTGTCCAAAATCTCTTGGTATGCTGAAGCATTCAGAGTTCCTTTCACTGGACCTAAGGGGCCAAGCCCAGCTCCTGAAAAACAAGCCCACACCATAATTCCCCCCTCCACCAAACTTTACACTTGGCACAATGTAGTCAGACAAGTACCATTCTCCTGGCAACCGCCAAACCCAGACTCGTCCATCAGATTGCTAGATGGAGAAGCACAATTCATCACTCCAGACAATATGTCTCCAGTGCTCTAGAGTCTAGTGGCGGCGTGCTTTACACCACTTCATCCGATGCTTTGCATTGCACTTGGTGATATATGGCTTGGAAGCAGCTGCTTGGAAACGCATTCCATGAAGCTTTCTACACACTGTTCTTGAGCTAATCTGAAGGCCAAATGAAGTTTGGAGGTCTGTAGCGATTGACTCTGCAGAAAGTCGGCGACCTCTGCACACTATGCGTCTCAGCATCTGCTGACCCTGCTCCGTTATTTTACGTGGCCTACCACTTCGTGGCTGAGTTGCTGTTGTTCACAGGTGGCATCCTATCACAGTACCATGCTGGAATTCACTGAGCTCCTGAGAGCGACCCATTCTTTCACAAATGTTTGTAGAAACAGTCTGCATGCCTAAGTGCTTGATTTTACAGACCTGTGGCCATGGAAGTGATTGGAACACCTGATTTCAATTATTTGGATGGGTGAGTGAATACTTTTGGCAAAATAGTGTATGTATCATACAACCACCGGCCTGATGTGCAGAGAGAGAGAGAGAGAGAAACGCTTAAAGCGAGCCCCCCTCTTGCTGCCCCGCAGTTTGAGTTTTACTCCCTAGTGCTTCAATGTAGCATTGGATGGGCGGGGTCACATGACCGCCTCTCCTGTAGTGTGCTTCTATGGTGGATTACTAGAGAGATTTACAAGGGGACAAAATCGAAACAACTGACACAGCAGGTTTATGTCGGTTATTGGCTCTAAATGTCGGTTTGGATTATTTTTCAATTAATCACCCAGCACTACTTTGTAGTATTCATAGAAATAAAAAGGTCACACTTGACATTTCCAGGACAACAATCATACCTATTCACAGCCCCAAAGTAAATGACTTCATGTTATTATAAATAGGGAGTAAAACATTAATGTTCCATAATGAAATCAGATGCAACTGATAGTTTGTTTTTGCATTTTCTGAGTTAGATTTATTATTCACAAAAATTGCAAATGATTTTTTTTTTTTTTGAAGGAATGATACCACTGCTATATTTAATGACAAATAATATTGAAAAAAAAAATTTAAAAGCGCTTTTAAAATTTTTTTTGTTTGTTTGTTTTTCATGATGAAAGCATTTCTGTGTGTTTTGGATAACTATGTAGATCAGTGTTTCTCAACTGGTTGAGTCACAGGACCCACCATCAACTCCTCAGGGAGAATTGCGACCCAAATTTTAGAGATCTTTTTGGTAAATCAGATGTATTCAATTAAAAAAATTGCAGAGCTTGGGCCTAAGAAATTATAGAAGGTGTAACAAAACAATGAAACAGGAGAAAACATACATGTTTTATAGAGTCTCAAAGACTTTTTGGTGCAATTTTTTTCCCCCGGCACACATCCAAAACCCACTGAAAAGGGCTTTGCGACCCACTTTTGGGTCCTGACCCACCAGTTGAGAACCACTGCAAATTCCTCTACACTGTTAAAATGAAAAAATAAAACAGAATAAATAAATAATAGTAATATTGATGAGCATAGTTAGTTACTGCTCTGCAGTATTTATAGGAAAATGTCACGCTCAAACTCTTCAGCAAGGTTATATTTAACTAAAACTAACTAAATAACTAAAACTAAAATTCAAAAATCATTTTAGTTAACTGAAACTAAATAAAAACTAAGCTTTACTAAAAAACTAAAACTAACTAAAACTGTATAGTGCGCTTGAAAAAATAACTAAAATAAAATAAAAAAGGAGACAAAATATCCTTAGTTTTAGTCTTTGACACAACCATACTGACTGGCACCCAACTCTGGGGAGTGTAAAATAGTTTGATCTGATTGGTTAAGACTTCACATAGTGGTAATTTTATGTCTGGAGTTGTATTCAAACATCATCATTAAGTAAATAAAATGATAAGTGAAGAGTAGCCTGTTTGAATATGTTTTTAAAAATGTATGACACTCACTGAGCCCTGGCATCTATCCATATAAAACTAAAACTAACACTAAAAATAATAAAAACTAAAGTAAAACAAAGCATTTTTGCAAGATAAAAACTAAACGAGCAAACCAACATCAAACTAAACTGAAATCAAACACAGAAAGTGAAAACGAAATACAGATAAAAACTAATGAAAAATCCCAAACTATTATAACCTTGCTCTCCAGTGATCAGGACTACAGCTCTATGTAGTTATGACCCCCTAAAAATGATCTACATGAACACGGTCTGTTTATACTACTAGTAATTAGATATTTTTATTTCATTGCAAAAAGGGAATTATGTGTCTCTTGTTCTGAGTTAGATGAGTTAGCTATTTTATATGACATAACTATGGTTCGATGTATGTGATGGCAAATAATTAAAAAATATTGATGCAATTAAACTGATACCAATACTGGGTGTTGGTTCCAATACCAGGCCTAAGTACTGGTACTCAAACGTTACAGATGCTGTACTTGGTATCAGGTTTGGCTCTCATTATGTGATTATGTAGTCAAAGTTGTCTGTAGTTTAACATCAATGAAAATGACAATACTAGAGGAGAGAATGAACTATGCACACTGATTAATATGCTGTTCATTTGGCTTCACTTCTGTTCAGTGGAATGAGATGGGGTGTGCATTTTACCGTACAGTCAAAGGTCTAACCATGTGGACTGTGTAGTTCATGTTACTGTAGCTTCCTCTGCCAAACAGATGTTTAGATTAAAGACCATCTCACTGCAACACAATACTCCTGTGTTCTTTGTCAGTGCATTAAAATTCAATATGATTTGACCTCAGACACGCATAATCAATTCCTGGATTATACAGAAACATGATAGCAGCCATCACTGTCCTCCAATCAGCAGCAGGATAATGGAATGACCTGCTCATATTCAACACACAATTACACTAATGACACTGCACCGCGTTGGCCTTGTGATCCTGCATCAAAATGAAGGTATTCATCATGGTAATTAGACAGCTTTCTATGCAGGGAGGGGGGCTTTATTTGTGTGTTTGGCCGGTACAGCGGACTCCACAGCACCTTAGCTTGATGGTCCCACACATGAATAAGTCATAACCTGAGGCTATCCATATTTCATCAAACATCCTCATCTATAATGGAAGCAGCTCGCCAGCCCTGGCTCTCACCTGATGGGTGCCGTCTCATCGCCCTTGTCCAGCCACTCCTGAGGGGGGATGATGTACATACACCACAGCCCCCAGTTGTAGCCATGGGCGGCGTTGGCGTACTGCTGGACCTCAAACGTGTTGTACTTGATGTTGTCGATGGCGGGCAGGATGATGCGGGTGTGATCCTCCTTCATCCGAGTCAGGATGGGTTCAGCCCTGCAGAGAGGAGAAGAGAGGAGACAGAAGTTTAGAGAGGAACTGAGTTTGCAGAAGATTTTATGCACAGATACAAAAGGTGGAAAAGATTGTAGGATGAGAACAGTCGGCTACAGGGCAGATAATAAAGCAGTGCATATTTCCATTCTGCCCTGTAGAGGTTTAAAGTATTAATATTGCAGCAATGTTAGAAGGAATAAATCTGGTCTGGAAGTAAGTGAATGCAAAAGAGGGGAAGCTGTGAAACTATTTGTACAAAGTCAAGCCAGATATATTTTTAAATATATTTAAAAGAAAAGTATTAACTGTAGATTCTGAGTTCATAAAAATGATGCCAGAAGCAGCTCTGGATGACTGCAGACGTCGTCTCAACTTTGACTCCAGCTCTCTACATTTACATGCGATCTCAGTCTGTCGAATCAGCATTTATTCAACGTTCAAAAAGGATTGCCAGGATCCGTTTCTCTCCTCGCTTCACCATGTGAAAGTCTTGCAAAATGAATTTTCCCCTGCACGCCAAATAATATCATATCATATTTTCTATCTCGCGCCTATGAAAACGAAGTGTCAAAATGTGACACTTATCCAGCGAGAGACTCGATAAGAGGGAAAACCTGATAAAGCAAAACACATTAGGTGAAAAGAACAGGCTTAGCCTGCTGCTGGGAAAACTATCAACACTTTTTTTTCTTCTTGGTGTGAAGGATGGCAAGTCTGTTTCTAGAAAAGGCCTCGCTCAGAGAGCCTCACCACAGACTACATCCAGAGGCTGTTGCTCGAAGAAACCTTATGTATTCTTTTAAAGCATCAAATGGAGAACAAAGGGTCATATTCACAAAACGTCTCAAGGCTGAGGATGGCTATTAAGAGGCCAATTAGAGGGAAACATCTCAAAAGGATGGGACTGTCAGTCTTAACTTCAGGACCTTAATAAAGGTTCTTGTCGTAGTTAATGGAGTATTTTAGTACTGGCTTCTGAGCCTCTGGACGGCGAGTGAAGGGGACTCATAAGTCACAAGGAACACTTCACAGTCACAGAGCTGACATTAGCCACTTCTGGTTGTATTTTAATTTAGCTTCAAAAGATTTAGAGACAATGACGGTTTAACAACAGAGAGGATTTAAGCACGTGGGTGAGAGCAGATCTAGTCAGAGGGCTGTTTACTTTACATGGAGGATTCAATACTTAAGGAACTTTTTTCTTACCTGGTGTTAGGTAGAAAGATTTACACCAACCACATGTCTGCAGTCTTTGTTCAGGTCTAAAGCTGGGAGGCTGTTAGCTTAGCCTACTATAAGGTTCTGTCATCTTTTCTAACAATAATCTTTAAAATACAAATATTTCAAAAATCTCAATCATCAAAAAATTGAGTAATAATGATTAATGCATCATCCATGTCTATTAATATTTAAGATTATATGGATATAAAATCACTTTTTATGTGGCTGGGTTTCTGGGTTGCCTTGGTCTAGGTTATTCTAGGTCTATATTCTTGGTTTGTCATTCTTAATCTTGAATCTGTTGTTGGGGTTTTGTCTTTCTTTCTGTGTTCTGCTGTTTGAGTTTGATGCTTTGTTGTAATTGTGATTATGCTTTTATTTCCAAATAACTTTGCAAACCTCTGTTTTTAAAGGTGCTATACAAATAAATTGATCATCATTATTATTCTTATTACTTTTATTATAATTATTATTGTTGTTGTTGTTGTTATTATTTTTGTTATCAAAGTTAGGGGTTTTGGTTGAAATAACACATTTAGATTATTGCATTCACTAAAAATATAACAATCTAAAATTCCAAAAAAGTTGGGACACAAAAAATGTCAATGAAAAGAATGAAGAATGAAAGAATGAAGAAAAAAACAATGCAACACAAACACAAAATATAACATCTTCAAAGTGATGCACTTCATTGTGTTTGGATATAGGCTACACAGATTCTGAATTTGATACCTGCATAATGTTTTAAAAAGTTGAAGCAGGGGCAAGAGAAGACTTGGAAAGTGGTTGGATGTCCCGTAAACTCATTTTAAAGCTCAGCGTTAGTTCTTGCAGGACACGGTAGTCATGCACGCATGACCAGCTGACTGCCATTGATCCCATTTATCACCTCCCAGCTCCAACAGCCAATCACAGCTCTTTGTCTCAGCATAGTGTTGTACACAGTCTTACTAAACCCTGCTTGCATTAATGCTGATGCATCATGCTGCTACTGCTAGCAAAGCTTAACCTCCTCCACCCCAGCCTCCTCCTTTACAGCATAAAGCTTGTTGCACCCTCATATTCAGATTCATGCTACTATAGATTAAAACTGCGTACCCACTCTGTCATAAAATGGTAAAATGCATGACGAGGGTGTTCCTGACTTAACCACAGGTAAGTAGGTTAATTTTTAATACCATGATTGAGTATTAAAGGAGTAATCCAGAAGGGCTCAGTCATTCACGATCAACAATGGCGTCAGGTTCTTCAGTTTGCCAAAGACAAAGATAAGTTTATGAGCAACATTCCTCAATATTAATTGAAAAGACTTCAGATGTTCACCCATCTAGAGTCCATATTATCATCAAAAGATTCAGAGAATCTGGAGAAATCTCTGCATGTATGGGACAATCAATTCTAGTGACTGTTGACCCCTGTATTGAAAGTAGACATCATTCTGTGTTCAATATCACAACGTAGGCTTGGGAACACTTTAGCAGACCATTTAAGCTAAGACTCTACCATGCAAAGCGAAAGTCATCAGCTCCAGGAACACCATCAAAATCTCTGGGCCTGAGCTCATCTGAGATAGTCTGACCTAAAGAAGAAAAGTCTGCTCTTGCAAGTCCACTTTTCAAATTTTTATTAGAAATATTGGCCATGAAGTCCTCTAGCCTAAAAAGAAAATAAATAATCCAGATGGATATCAACAAGAAATGCTGTCAAGTTCAAAAGCCAGCAGCTATGATAGTGTGGGGGTGTACTAGTGCCCACGGCATGGGTCACGTGCACATCTGTGCAGTCTGCAGCAAGCCTCAGCACGTTATGATGTGTTGCCTTACGTGATGTAGGTCTTGTTTGGTAAAGAGAGGTAGAAAGACCCGCTGAAGTATGTTACACACACAGTTTGTGTTACGATGTGATTGCGAGAAAGATTTACATCAAGTGAGCTGTTTTTTTTTTCTCTCCTCATATTTTTATTGCATTGGATTTGTGCACGAGATGTATTTCGTTGTTTCAGTGCTATAACTGTGGCCTTCCTCTGGAATAAGAACAACCATAATTGTTATTTAGCTGTATTTTTATGTTAACCCCATACAGTAAGCTCCCTCTGTTATTAAAAGCTTTATTTGCCAAGGACAGCATGCTCTTGAGATCCATATGCAGCAGACGGACGCTGAAGTGCTGCTGGCATGGCTTCATTTGTATAATCTTCTCATGCTGAGAGATGATCTCCTCCAAACCTTCAAAGGAACTCCTCACATGCTCGATTTTACATGCTATACTTTAAGCTTTAAAGAGGAGCGCGCCGTTATAAAATGAATGAATGCATCACTGAAGAAAACTCCTACACTCCAACTTCCCCTCTTCTGCCTGTTGTTGTCCTCTGCTTTTCTCCTCTCAACTGCTGCCTGCTTCTCCTTAAAAAGTAAAGCTCATTCATTTTCTTAAACAAAATGTCTTGTTATTATGTGACTGCAGGGTTCAGAAGAATAGGGAGGATTTGTTGAACATGTACGTTGGACATGCAGTATTGTACAATTATTATTCAAGTTAGGCTAAATAAGAAAATGGTTAAATCTTTGGGTTCATTAAAAGGGGGGTAACCATAACCTCAAGCGAGTGGTAAGGATAACATAAACTAGGCCCATGCTAAAAAAAAAAAAAAAAAAAAAAAAAAAAAAATCAGTATGGCAATACACTATTACCTACATCTTCTCCAGTACAGGTACTAAACAAAAAAACACAATATGTGGCTGCAGACTGTGAGGGAGGTTACACAGGGCACTCACTGAGTGTGATCAATCAGTGCAGCGCCAGGTGTCTGTGAGCTGATTGCTCCTGATTGTGGACAGGTGTGGCAGTGCCAGGTGTGTCTGTGAGCTGATTGCTCCTGATTGTGGCCAAGTGTGGCAGTGCCAGGTGTGTCTGTGAGCTGATTGCTCCTGATTGTGGCCAGGTGTGGAAAGCTTACATATACACCTGGGTTTCAGCTCTCAGTGCTGACTCATTACCTCACCATCAGAGTTAGTGAGCACATCTCCTTGTGTTTTCCTGTGTTTTGAGTGAGAGTTTGCACAATCATTACTGTCAACTTACCTGAGAATATTACCTGTGAATTAACAGTTGAAGTGGATTAGTGCTGGAGGTCTTTGCCCAGCCCTTTTGTTTAGTTTTACCCTGGTGTGGTGACCATAGTGTTTCACTGGAGAAAGCTTTTCTTCCCCCTTAGAGCTTTGTTTCTAATCAGCTGCTAGGCAGCAGTGGTTTTGTTTGTCTTTTCTCAGTATTGTTTTTGTTGGGGAGATTCTTAGTTCTGGTTGCTACCAATTTGGGTTCTTTCCTTCTCTTTCCCAAATATCACTGGGGATTTTAGTTGTTATCCTTCTGGGATAACTTTAAGAACCCCGGGTCCACAACTGCATCCCCACTTCCCGCACTCTGACACAGGCTCTCAATCACATGATGCTTCAGATCAAAATAAACCAGCATGCAGAGGAAAATTAACTCTGCCAGCACATCTGGACGCAAAGATTCTGGCCTATTTCAGTATGAAAGTCAGGAGTTGGACATGAATCAAGCAGTATGCGATCTGTGCAAAAATAAGGTAAAACACTGCAGCAACACGACCAACCTCCATCTACACCAGCGTAGACTTGCTACACTGGGCCAGTGCATGACGTCCCAACCAGCACATATCAAAATTACCTCAATTCCTTCTTCTAAATGAAATCTGAATATCAAAAGCAGTATTTCTATGCTTTATTTGTAAATACCTGAAATGTGCAGTGTAGCTGAGTAACACTGTTTAATCATCACTCAGTTCATTTTATACTGATGTAAAGCAAAAAGACATTCTTGCAAAAGGATAAGCAGGGCAAAGTATAGTTGGTGCAGCTTCACGCATTGGACTTTTAGTTAAGTACTTGCTAATTTTGTCAAAAAAAAAAAAAAAAAAAAAACTTTAGATATCTGCTAGGAAAATGAAGATAAAGATGAATTCTACCTTATAGAGTCACAATGACCAGAGCATGCATGCAGTTTTGGACTGAGTTAGCCTGAGTCCAGACCTGAATCCTGCAGAAAAACTGTGTGGTAACATAAAAAGAGCTGTGCACAGGAGATGCCTTCATAATCTGTCAGATTTTGCAAGGAAGAGTGGGCCAATTCTGCTGTGTCAAGACAGGTTGTGCTGATGGACTCCTACCCAGAAAGACTGAATGCTGTAATGAAATAAAAAGGTGCTTTTTTGCTTTTTAAATTTTATTAAATGTGTGTTATTAAAGGTGTGAAAAAAAAATGCATTTCTATTTTTATTTTTTGTCTTGCCTGGAATTATTGTCTTAAAGTCTGTCAAACATCAATCCATTTAGTGCACAAACTCTTAACATCCTTTTCCTCAGGACAACCTGGGCTTTAAGAATGTGTGATTTTATGCGTGACACACAGTAAACAATAATGACCAGACTTTTTTGCACAAACTTCTTCTGAAACTTGTACCAAAAAGAGAAAAAAATAATCATTGTGACCAAAAAACATTAAAAAAAAAATTCACATTTACAAAAAATGTATTTGTGCTTCTTTAAATTGGCTGAATTGTGCTTTTATTTTAAGCAGTTCCTGTCAGCAGTGACACAGAGGGACACAGAAAATGGATATAATGATGTTCAACATAGGAGTTACTTGTTTGGATTTATTCTTGTTTTTAGACCCCAGAAAGTCACCCAAGTTCCAGGCTTGTTAGAAAAGCCTCTGTAACAGCTATGGAGGTAGATAATGTCACTGGGCCAGCAAAACAGAGGGCTTAAAGACCATATAAAGTAAGTGGCTCTGATTTAGGGTTAAAAAGTAATTTTACTTTTTGTAACCTGTGTCTCTTTTTGTCAAATACCAAGGAAGGAGTTCAAGTATCTTGGGGTCTTGTTCACGAGTGAGGGTAAAAAGGATCGTGAGATTGACGGGCGGATTGACGCAGCATCATCTGGACAGCGGGCATTGCGCTGGACCACTGGGGTGAAGAGAGACCTGAGCCGAGAGGCAAAACTCTTAACTTACCAGTCAATCTACCTCTCAGTTCAACTCCCAAACCTATGGTCATGAACTGTGGGTAATGACTGAAAGAATGAGATCGTGGATACAAGTAGTCAAAATGAGTCTTCTCCAGAAGATGGCTAGGCTCAGCCTTAGAGATAGGGTAAGGAGTTCAGACAGCCGGAGAGAGCTAGGAGTAGAGCTGCTGCTCTTTCGCATCGCAAGGAGCCAGTTGAGGTGGTTCAGGCATCAGTGCCTCCCTGTGGAGGTATTCCGGGCATGTCCGGCCAGGAGGAGACCTCAGGGAAGATCCAGAATGTGCTATAGGGGTTATATATCCTGTCTGGGCTGGGAACTCCCAGGAATCCCCCAGAAGAAGTTGTAAAATGTTGCTGCAGAAAGGGACGTCTGGGTGGACTTGCTTAGCCCGCTACCCCCGTGACCCGGCCCCGGATAAGCAGAAGAAGATGTATGGATGGACATAGAATGAGCTCAGTGCATTCCCCTCATTATGAGACATTTATAGCCTTGCAAAGCAGATGGATACGCCCATTTCCTTGTTTTTCACTGGCCAATCCATCTTGCAAAGCTCCCGTCTGAACCGTTTGGGCCTGGTTGGAAAGTGACAGGACCAATCAGCTTTGAGGGGCAGTACTTTCAGGCGCAGCAGAGTCGTAACGTAAACAAGCAGCAGTGAGAGCTGGTGCAGTTATGGAGGAAGAGATTAGTGTGGATGCTGCTAAAACGCTAGTTTTATCAGAACTTGATGACATTTCTTTGTTAAAAGAAGAACAAAGAACAGCAGTGAGTTGTTTTCTTTTCAAAAACAACAAAAGTCGAGTACTGACATGTCTACAGTCGCCATGTTTCGTGTTGTTCCTCAGTAGCTGCTCACGCGTAGCTTGCTAGCGGCTACGTCACGTGCTTTGTTGCTCTGATTGGCCCGTAGAGATGTGACAGACAGAAAGTTCACCCAATCATACCCCAAGGATCTTTCAACGGCTCTGTCTTTTCTCAGACATTTCCTACTGAGGCTGTGTCAAACACATCCATCTGGCATGTCAGGTTAAGACATTTATTAATGGTAACAAATGTCAGTTTCTGTGTGGGAAATACTTCTTATGAGGTGCCATTTTTAGGAGGCCGTGGAGGTGGACTGCGCTCAGCAAGGCTGCTCTTAGTCCTGAGGTTTCAGTGTTACAGAAGTGAGTTTGGGCGACTCCACTCACAACAGCCTCAGGGAAAAGAAAGTTCCTGTTACAGTCTAAAAAATGAAGAATATCTCTGTCCTTGAAAACTCTGGAAATATCTGACTTACTGAAAGACCTCAGCGGGAAAATATATACCTCAGGAATGATCACTTTTTAAATTAAAACAGATATTTCAGCGCAGACATAGGTATTTTGTTTTGTTGGGTTTACATAAAGAGTCTTCAAGGCTTAACTACTCTTCAAAGATTACTAACATTTTATAATGAAAACAAAGATATCCATTTAATATCAATTTTTAATAGGCATCTGTGAGGAGAGGGAATTATTTAAGAGCAGTCCAAGTGTCCACATGGCAAAACAAAGCTGAATGGTGGACTGTTTCCAGCTCTATTAATACAGTCACGGTTACACAGCACTGTCATTGTTCATTTTCCCCGCAGCTAGCGTCATAGCACATTTCACACTGATGTTTTAAAGCTGAAAAGTTTCCACTCTCACACAGGCTGCGATGAATCACTCTACTAAAAAGCTCTTTTAGTAAAAGCATGCATTTCTTTTTCCACCTTTCTTTGACTAAAGTCTAAAATCAGCCGATAGCTGATAAAGTTCTGTGAGAAATAAAGGATGAGTTCGTCTGCCACATATTCTCTTTGTTAAAAAAGGAAAAAAAGATCTGAGGTGCACTTCAAAAACAGAGGCCTAAAGATAAACGGACTGGATGATTTTTGTGTTTTTGCTGCTGCAGGTGGAAATCTAGTGAACTCTTTTTTTAAAACCTTTTGATGTTTGGAGGCCCTCTCACCATTTCCCCCCATACTGACATCACAGAGAGTGAAGGCCATCATCTATACATGACTGTGCTGCAATAAAGGCTTTGTTTACACCTCCACATGGTTTAATGTGCCTGTGTTCCTGCCATAGTTAATTTGCTGTACCAGACTGTTTACTGCTCTTTCTATCCTGTCTAACCTTGAGGAGCTCTTCCTATCCACTGTCTTGCCTTTTTCATTCATCTCCCCGCGTCCTTGAGAACCCTGAACCCCCCCCCTCAGCAAGCCGGCAGCTCCTGTAGATAGAGACGCTGTGGAAATGAGGACACATCTGCTTCTGACAGCTGAGCCCCGCGTCATTCCTCTTCCTGTATCTGCCGTTTCATCTGCATAACACCGAGAGGGTTATTCATCCACATCGGCCTGAATTATCCTCCGTTTCATTTTACAATAAGACTCTTTCCCCTTCCAACTACGACTCATTCTATGTGCTGGATATAATTTGACAACTTTTACTGTGGCTTGCTCCACCATGCAGTTTTTGAAGCAGATCAAAGAAGAATAAGGAGCATTTTTTTCCATTCAGACTCATTTTCTCCCAAAATAGCTAGTGAAGCTAATACAGGCCCCTCGAAACACTGCACAAATCTAATCAAGAAGATCTACGTGTAACAATCTTGAATGTATGTATGCAATGGTAGTATATGTAATGATACCCAGGGTTTTAGTCTGCTCTTTTGCTCCAGCTTCTCTTCTTTTTGCTTTTTCTTGCCTCAACATCCGCGCCATGGGTGGGGTTTACTCCTGAGATGTCATCAGGAGTTCCCTCTCAGACCGCCCACCATTCTTCCTCAGGTCTGCCTGCTTTTCATTGCTTCTGCAGAATGAACCATTTACCTGCTGCTCACTCCTACCAACTCAGCAGGACTGCTTTGATTCTGCCTGTGCCTCTTGCCTGAAAAAAAAAAAAAAAAATCCACATATTAACAACTATCAGTAATTTATTTAAACCAGGGGTGTCCAGGCATCCTTCATTAAGGACCACATTAAGGAAAATGAAACAATGACTAGGTCACTGTGAAAATAATCTAAGACATGCTAAGAAATCTGAATATACTTCATGAAGAGAAAACAGCCTGAATCACAGCGTTTGATCATCGACTGACCAGGCAACTAGCTGAGTCTCTGTGCTTAGAGATTAGGGATGTTCTGATACCACTTTTTCCATCCCAATACCAATTCTGATACCAAGGTTGAGTACTGATCTGATACCGGTGTGAACTTTCTGGACTGATTGAAGACTAGCAAATTATTTTAGACTTATATTTGACTCTAAACGGCTCAGCAAATAGAATCATAATGTTCAGCATCTCTGTGAGCCTAAAGCTGTTTTCCTGCTGATTATTGAGTTTGACTGCTAAATATTAAAATAATAATAATACAGGGGGCTCACAGGCTCTCTCTCTCTCTCTCCATTATGCTCTATTCAGGCAGCATGACAAGATTACAGAACAGCCTGCTATTGGCTGACTGACCCTCACAAAGAGTACACAATATGATGGTTAGCATTCAAGCTAGCCATAATAAATGAATGCAATTCTATTAAAATGGATAAAAAAGACATTCAGTATCGGGTTTACTGGTGTGGATTTAGTCATTAAAGTCTTAAAATGTCACAGGACTTCCAGGCTCGCTATGAATGCTGCTTCAAGGGATTCAAAGGCGTCCATAGCATCAATGGGAAAGATCAACGGCTAGCTTCAAGAGGATAAAAAAGTAAGAGGCAATGATTTATGGATCAAAAGTTATTTAACTTTTAATAAAGTGTGCCACTTCTTGTCATGTATGACGGCGGCAGTCTGGAAGGTGCTTGAATGCATTTTATTTTATACATAATAATTCAAGATGAATGTCCAGTTTTCAGTTCTGTAATACTACTGCTGTAGTACTCGGGAACGGTCTTGGTCTTGAGACCGGTCTCAAGACCACATTTTGAATGTCTTGGTCTTGTCTTGGACTCGAGAGCATTTTTACTTGGTCTTGTCTCCATCTCAGACTGGCCAGACTCAGGATTTTCCATCAAGACCGGTTGAGACCAGCACTGACCAGCTCTTCAACTTCATTAATGTGCTAATAAGGAGAAGCTCTTGCTAAAACAACAAATAGCTACACTTGCAAAAAGTCAGACATCAGTCCATCTCATTTCTAGTAAGAAAAACCTCTGAATAGGGCTGCAACAACGAATCGATAAAAATAGATAAATTAAAGTGTTGGCAATGAATTTATGTATTGATTCTTTGTGTCGCGTGGTTATGGCGTCACTTGGCGTGGAGTGTAGCTGTTTACGTCACACACAGACAACTGATTTACTTTGGCTTGGCTTAGTACTTTTCTGATTATAATCCAATGATTAGTGGGAAAATGAAGTAGATATATTCATCAACCATGTCTCATGATGGAGATAAGACGCTAGCAATCTAAAAATAGCTTGTCGTAAAAACTCTGATGGAACTTTAGTTTAGTTTCTGTTACGATACGAGACTGGACAAAAACAATAGTGATGGACTGTTAGTGGTTCATGTAATCCGTGATATTTGCCTCACTTTGCGTTCTAAATGTCAGCTAAAACAGGAGAGAGGAAGGAAAGGCATGAGCTGCAGTCACAGGGCGACAGGAGCGTCTGGGGGGGTGTGTGTATGTGTGGCAGAGATAGTGTGTGTGTCCGTCCGTGAGTGTGGGTCGGTCTGACAACAAGCATCAACAAACTAACGTTAGCTTGTTGAGTAAGTGAGTAACAAAGGTTTAAGTTATAATATCAATAACTTTCAAAGACTGAGGCTTACCTGTGGCTCCTCTGGGATGAAATAAATGCAAGAGGACGTAATAAAAGCAGAATCCCACTATAGGAGTCTTTCATTCAAATCACATCCCCAGGCTGTTGTCATTAGAAAAAACATTCATAGATGATTTGATTGAAACATAGATGTTTTTTTAAAATGGATTTTTATGGTCTTGGTCTTGTCTCGGTCTCCACCCCCAAAAGTCTTGGTCTCTTGGTCTCGGATAGTTCAATCTTGAATACAACACTATGTAATACTGGTATTCAGTGATGATATGAAGTAATAAAAAGCATTATTTTCACTTGTTTTCAACTCATCTGAATTATCTTGTCTCTGGATTTCATGAGTTCCTAACTTTATCTTGAATTTTAACCATATCATAGTAATATTTTAAAATAAATTAGCTGTTATTGCATATAGATTAGCTGGCATTTTCACAAATAAGCAGAATAAGTTGACGATGGAGATATAAAGTAATGTCTTAAACTAAATTTTAAGGCAACATAATTCTCTTATTTGAAAAAAAGAATGTTGGAGATGAAACCCCCAAGTTTTAAATGCCGCTCTTGCAACGGTATTTTTTTTTTTTTTTTAACAATTTAGCTCTTTGGTCAAGCAGGGTTGAGTAGCGCTGCTGTAGACAGACTGTTTCATATAAAACTAATACATCCATGCAGGTGTGTCTTTCAAATCCATCTGGGCACCAGTGCATAGTCAGTGTTTGGATAGGGCAGACCATTTCAACAGAATATCAGAGGATGGTTACATGAACTTCTATCACAGTCAACGCAGGCCGATCAGATCAATAAAACACATGTGGTAGTATGTATTAGTATGGTCACTACTCAACATGATCTTGACATGCAGCCATTATCGTTGTTCACTATCAGTGGAGCCAGCTGTTAAAATAAATTCATGCTGAAGCCAGTTGGGAGAAGAGCCACTTTCTTGCCAACAAAAGCTTTAAGTGTGGATCTTTGCTCTTCTTATAATAAAGACATATTTTCTAGTCCTCATAAAACTGCTGCTACAGCTTCATCCCAGCTAACGTCTTCCCAGTCAGCTTGCATTAAAAAGTTAACCCCAGTTATAGCTCCCATTTCGTTCCACTGATTAGTCTTTTTATTCGCACGCAAATGTTTCAGATTGGAGCTTCACAAGATGGATTTGTCTGATGACAGACATGGATTCTGGTCAGTTTATCAGCTTTGAAAGGTGAAGATAGCACACCTCGATCAGGTAATTCTTTTATTATCCTTTTTGTTCATGGGTGCCACATTGTTTCTTTTTTTTAATTAGCAGGAAACTAAACATTGCCTACAGCGATTTTATCTTTCTGAACTTTTATTTCTTATGAAGTGAGTCCTGGGAGGCCAGGTTGAAGTCCAACCTGTGGCACCTTTCCCATATGTCATTCCTCCTCTCTCTAATCTTTGTTTCTGAATCCATCTCTATAATAAAGCCTAAAGCTAATTCTTAAAGAGAAAAGGAGGTCGGAGGCTGTTTTTTTTGTTTTTTTTTTTCCTTGGAATGATCTGATGCCACCCGCTGCCTTCCCATTTATTTCACGCTTTGTATGACTCCCATTTGTGTGATTTTTAACATTAATTAAAGTTAGGCACTTGTTTTCCTTTAAAGCTTTAAATAAGAAGCAGCTCGTACTGAGTGAGTACATGGGCGTTATGTTGCTTCCCTTATCCTCTGACTCACTCTGGGCTGTAACATACTGTAAATATCTGATCTTCATGACTCAACCTCAGAGATTTTTTCCCCTATCTGTCCTTGCTCTGTCCGGCACTGACGTAAAAACCCTGCAGCTCTCACCTTATGATGCATTTTTTATTTAAAATGTCCAGATTAACAGATTTCACACTGTTAATGATTCAGAAGCAAAGACTTATCAGATAAAAGATTCTAACTGAGCTCAGATTTATGCCCTCGGAGCAGCTAAAATAAGATCTCCTTTAATTCTGTATTGGAGCTAACACGGCGGAACATGCTGTTCATGCTGTTTCTATCAAGGAGAACACTGATGAGTGGGATTTAAACAACATGCATGGATTTACTTTATTAAAAGTTCATTTCACTCTTGTTTGAGAGATGTCTGTATCATTGAACTTCCTGTCAACACAACAAAGGTGTTAAAGCAAAGTGTTAGGATTATTTTCTCCTAATGAACTGTGACGGTGTTATCGTGTTCTCTCCTAACCTGGCAGAGAAATCACAGGCAGATATTCACATGTTTTATATGCAGCCTCATCTTCGTCTTCATGATGAGATTTTAACACAGAAAGGTTAGCTGAAAAGTTGGCACTTTTTTTCTGAGTTTACTGCCAAGAGCCATTTCATAACAATCTGTTCTTGCTAATGTTCCAACTTTATGTAGAAGTTTCACTCTTTTTTTCGAACTTTGAATTTGGCAGCACAACTTTGTCAGTTTCTCTTTGCACAATATGATTCATGTTGCCGTTTAATTTGTACTTTTTTTTGTCCCCACACTGGGATGTATGCAGCACAGGTAACGCTGACTGAGGTGAAGTTGAGAGGAGATGCGCTAAAGTTGTTAAAAGTTCCTCAGCTCATTAACTTAACACAGTTACTGGTGGTTTCTTAATCTTCGCTTCACTGTGAGTTGACAAAAATGATGTAAAGTCTCAGTAAAGCAACAGAAAGTGTGTATTTTAGGTTGGTTGTGTGACAGACGGTTGTGTTATTACCCACCAGGCAAAATTTCAGTATTGAAAAGCATCTCTATGTATGCATAATTAAGCTTTTAAATCATGAAAAATGAGGCAGTAAAATCTGCTCCAGGATGGTGAGCCTACCAGTTCTGTGGCTGGTGGATTTAAAGAAACACCAACCGTAACATTTTTACCAGACACTTTATTTTAACAATCAATAAAATATAATGAAGTATGATACAATAACTAAGGCTTATAGTAGTTCAACTTAGACTATTCAATAAACTGAAACATTTCACTGGCTTTTTCCTGCATATTGAGTGTTAGACTTGAATAAAGTAAATACTTTTTGCATGATTTCTGTGACTGTCTGGCTGCAGAGCGTAGATATAAGACCCCCCCACCAGTTCAGTTAATGTGACATGCTGTTTCTTTCAGACTGGAAGTGTCGTAATATGCAGGTAACAGTCATCTTAAGCAGTGTGAGATTTAGCAAATGTAGCTATAGCTAACTTAGTCATGTAGCTTATGTAGCTAAAGTTAGTTTTGTAGCTTTGTGAGTACAGATATACGTATATGAGCGCCATTAGCTGGAGCTTTGGCTATGCTAGCTACGTAGCTATGTTATCTATGTAGCCTATGTAGCTAATGTTAGCTTGGTAGCTTTGTTAGTCATATTTGAGCTTCATGAGCTTGAGCTTTAGCTATGTAAGCTAACATAGCTGTGTTATCTACAAAGCCTATGTAGCTAATGTTAGCTTGGTCGTGTTGTTAGTGCTGACATATATGAGCTTTATGAGCTTGAGATTAAGCTATGTTAGCTAATGTAGCAATGTTATCTATAAAGCTTAAGAGGCTAATGTTAGCTTAAGCCATAAATTTAAAAAAAAAAGTGTTATCAGATGTCAACACTAATTTAGATCAATCTACTTATAAATGTTATGTTTCATTTTCACCAAGCTTGTTATGCTAAATGCTACTAGGCTAACACTGCACCTTTAAGTATGTTAGCTGTGTGGCTATGTTTTCTATGTAGTTTATGTAGCTAATGTTAGTGGGATAGCTTTGTGAGTCATATATGAGCTTCATGAGCTTGAGCTTTAGTGATGTTAGCTAATGTAGCTATGCTATCTACATAGCTTAGTAGCTATTTTTAGCTTGGTAGCTTTGTCAGTACATATATATGAGCTTAAGCGATGTTAACTAAAGTAGCTATGTTATCTACATAGCTTAGTAGCTATTGTTAGCTTGGTAGCTCTCTGAGTACATATAGAAGAGCTTCATGAGCGTTAGTGATGTTAGCTAATGTAGCTATGTTATCTACATAGCTAAGTAGCTAATGTTAGCTTGGTAGCTTTGTTATTACATATATATATATATATATATATGAGCTTTATGAGCTTTAGCAATGTAAGCTAATGTAGCTATGTTATCTACATAGCTAAGTAGCTAATGTTAGCTTGGTAGCTTTGTTATTACATACATATATATGAGCTTTATGAGCTGGAGCTTTATATATGTTAGCTAATGTAGCTATATTATTTAAGTATATTATGCCACTAATGTAGCTACATAAGAATGTTTTCCTGGAGGATGAACTTTTTTCCTGTAAGCAGGCTGTTTACTCATCTTTATCAAACGTTCTGTAATCAGGTTTTTGACTTTGAACAAAGTGTCTTTCCATTCTGATAGATGTGGCCACTCACAGGAACAGTCTACGAGAGGGGCCATCTGAAATCTACGGTTCGTAGACAGACCCCTTTCCTGATTTCTGCAATCTTGTGTCAGATTTCAGGCCTTGTTTAATATTATTGGATTTACGATGAAACTTTAGTTCAAAGACACCTTTAGCAGATACATTAGCCGCAGCAGTTATCATATGATACTGAGTCTAAACATCCCAGCACGCAGCCGACTGTAAATATTTGATAACAGCTTGGACATGGGGAGGAAGACAAAGGCTCCTTGGTCAGGAAGCATGTGGGTCTGCTCAGTCCCCGGTTGGCTGGGCTGGTAGGTTCCAGTGTAGAGAGATGGAAAATAGACTATATGGGCTACACTGGAAAGGGATGGACACATGCAAGAGCGCTTGTACTTCTGCTCCAATTGCATCTCTCGTTCTCAAGGTGATAATGAAGAGAGACAGATGGATAATAACTAGAGCAAAGTTGGCAAAAGAGCTAGATTAAAAAACAGAAAGCATTAAAGCTGATGCAGCCAAATGTGCTAAATATTTATATATTAAAAGGTCGAAGCTCGATGGAAACGCGCTGGGTGAAGATGGCACAGGATAGCTTGCGGAGCCAGAAATGCAACACAGAAGAAAACATAAACTGTGCAAACCACCATCCAAGTTTACAAATCAGCATCTGTACCCCCTGATCCAGTCTGCTGCTGAGTGAGGAGGAGCTCACACAACTATCAAGCAACAGCCATGAGAGAGAGCAGGTAGGATTCAGTCAATTTTAATGTTAAAAAGAGTACAGTTTTGATCAGTTCTGTTTGAAAAGTGCATAAAAACCCAAATGATTCAGGGATATGCAAAAAAAAACCAAACCTGACTTGTACAACTGAAAAACCTGTCCTTTGAAAGATGTATGAGAAAAACATGGCAAGTCATAATAAGGAAGTAGTCAAAATTATGAGACAACATGCATTTTTTAATATCTTATAGTGGAAACTGACTTTCATTGACTTGAGAAAATAATTCTACCAAGTTTTAGACTATATCTTTATGTCAGTAGTGGTCCCAGACCCCAGTACTGAATGTTGCTGTCAGTAGCACACAAGGCCTAGGCTAGCTGTTGTCCTTAAGTGTGTGAACTATTCCACATGCTGGAATTTCATTCAGTATCATGAATATTTTTACATGAATGCTACAAGGAACAGTTTTCTTTTAAGTACTGATATTAAGGGCGCCCAGGGACCACAGATAAAAACTAGCTTTATAGCTAACTCTGGCTTTACAGTTTTGTTTTGCATTGCCCCTGTCAAATAAACTAATAAATAAAGATGACATTATAATGCATATACTTTTCATAATTACAATTTGATCTCCAGTGAAAGGTTGTGAACTAAACTGGCCTGATTTGAGACATGAAACTCCTGGGAGGTGAAAGGCATCCCACTCCTGCCCTGCTGCTGTGCTTATTTTATTAGACATTGTGAAAACAGCTCATAGCCTGCACCAGGCCTGCAGCGGCTAATCTGGAGAACCAGGAGGATTCCTGGTAGGCTGGGCTGGTTTTACGGCCAGGAGGGCTAGCTTACACTAAACAGGCCGAGAAACCCTGACTGCAGTGTGCAGTCTGGGGCGGAGCTCAACGTCAGCGTTCTGGATCAAACCAACTACAGGGAGAGGGGTGGATGTTTTTTAGGGTTGGATATAAGCCACAAGTAGAGGCCTTGCTTTGACTTGTTCAATATTAGAGATGACAGGACCACACTTAAAAATAGGGGATAATCGCGAGAAATTACAAGTCAGGAGTAGAGCAGGAGACGGGGTAAAAAGTGAGAGACTCCAGTACAGTAATATTAAGTAACGAACAGTGTCAGCATTGCCCTATCATTAATACCGGAGAGTATTTAAAGTATTCACAGCTATGAGAGAAATAAAGTCTAACTTGCCTCTAATGTTCGTATTTCGATGCAGATATATAAAGATTGGATTGCTACCAAAATGTTGCAAAATGAAGTTGTATGTAACCAGATTGAACATGATTGGTTTATGGGACGTTGAAATGGGTGGAATCAAACGTTGGACCCACCCCTAACGTTGAGCATTGCCCGAACTGCACACTGCAGTCAGGGGCTTCTCAAACAGGCTGCACTAGTGAGGGTTGGACATGAGCAGGAGCGCTCATTGCTCAAGTTGCATTTCGCCTTACAAAACTCTTTCTGTGCTTGCTCAGGCAGGGGGGGCTGCCATGTCTGTTTGACTGGAAACCCTACTATTCTGCATGTATGATGTCAGTGGTTAACCCCTCTGATCCAAGACTGTCAGGGTGACAATACAGACAAGGATAGATAAAAACTAAAGCAAAGTTGGTAAAGTTAAACTAAAAAACAGAAAACTTCTTCCAGCATCCACCAAACCGAGATTTGCCTGCTCCACAGTCCAGGGTCAGCGTGCTTTACAATGTTCCATCCAGCTGCTCAGCCACTCCACGAGGCTCCCACTGCACAGTGTTTGTGCTTTCATTAATTCCAGTGGAAGTTCAGGACTCTTCAGCTATGAAACCAGCAGCTTTTCTGCACCATGCACCTCAGCAGTTTTTGACCCCTGTGAATTTTATGTGGTCGTCTGCTCCGTGGCTGTTGTTCCTAAACGCTTCCACATTCTAATAATATCACTGTTGAATGTCCAGCAGGGATGAAATGTCATGAACGGCCTCATTGCAAAAGTGGCATCCATCACAGTGCCAGCTTGAAGTCACTGAACTATTCATAAAGATGCAATTTGTATCACAGATGTTTGCAAAAGAAGACTGCATGGCTAGGTGCTTGCTTGTGGCAACAGGTCTCATAGAAACATCTGAATTCGACAATCAACAGGTGTAGCCGAATATTTTTTGCCCATATAGTGTAGTTTACGGTTGAGAAAATATCTGACCCTTGTTGTTAATTATGTGCAGTTAACTCTTTGTTTCCAGGCAGGTTTTAAGGATATTTGTTTGCACATTTCACACCTTAAACGTGACGACAAAGTTAACAATGATGCTTGAAGCCATTTCTTTTATTCATGTTCACAGGTGCTGAAAACATCTCATTCTGAATAACTTTAAAGCGTAATAACCTCAATTATCACTGTGACTGAACATCAACATTTCAAACAAGGCAAACAACACTGCTGTTAGGACCTGAATATATATTTTTAAAGTGCCAAAATAAACGTGTTTCCCTCTGTGCATGAATCATGTGAGTATGACTGTGTTTGTGCGCTGTGTCTTTGAGAAGAATTTAAGCCTGCAGTGCCTGCAGCCATTTTTAAGCGCATTAAATCTCTAAATGTGAGACGGTCCACAGTCCTGCAGCCTGGCAGCTTCACAGAGGAGCAGACGTGTGTATGTAGAGCTCATATTAATTGTGGCTGGTCTCCTTCCTGCTATAAAAAATGCAGGATCTAAAGAAAGTAAAGGTATCAGCGCTGAATTTTAATTCATCGTGGCGTCAGGGCTTTTTGAAGTAGACAGCGCTATACGGGAACATGAGCAGGAAAAAGGTTCTTAGGATGTTAGATTGCAGGCTGTTTCTTAATGCATTTGCTCAGGCCTGGGTTGATAAGATACAAATGTAAAGGGGGGCATAAATATCTGTCTTTTTTGAGGTTTTGGACTCCTGCCTGGCCTGTGCTCGCTGAAGCACTCACTATGGCTACAGCTTTGTCGTCTCCAGACAAATATAAACTCTGAGTCCAAGCCAGACGCAGGGCACAAGTGTAGAAAAATGATTTACTTTCACTAAAAAAATATTTCCTCAGCTTTCAAGAGCTCTGAAATCTTTCCACTATTGAGTTTAATAGAACTGTGATGCACCTGCATGGCATAGTAAGCAGCTAGAGCACCACCATATTAACAAAGGCGGTGATATCAAATAAGGATGTGACAAATATTACATATTTCATAATTACAGGGGGAGGAGAAGGGTTTTTTTCTTATCTGTTTCCTACTTTTATGAATTGCGACAGTTTGTCTGATTCTTAGAAAAAGTTAGCAGGTCACACAGCAGCAGCGGAGCATTCAAAATTCATCAAAGAGTTGCTTTCCGAGGCGTGTATTTCATTACAGCCGCCTCGCAATGACAATCTTATCTCCAGCACACACTCAGCAAGGAGAGGCTGCTCACACTTCTAATCATTAATCGTTAATAACCTGAGATTGCGACTGTGCAGGGGCTTCAAAAACCAAATAAATATCAATTTCCAAGCGCCGCCTTGCTGCAGCTGCCGGATTCAAGCGTGGCATACAGTAGGTCCTGATTACAACACGCTTCTTCTTCCTGCCATTAATTCTGTTTATGCACAGAGGAAGCAGAGGAAAACTGGTCATGTTTGGAGGAAAAATGTGCAGCCATTGTCACCGAGATGGATACAGGAGACAAATTGCGAACATTTAGCTGATGCAATACCACAATAATGACATGCAACAATTTCATATCCTCACATTAAAGCCGAGCATGGAATTCAGATTCAATCTCTTCTCTGTCTTCTTTACTCCTCATAAAACAACACAGTGTGAGGGAATGGGAAACAGATGTCAACTGCACCCTGCAGTATGATACAATTATGTTTCCTTTAACAGTAATGCGAACCAGCAATAGATTTCAGCTGCAAATGTACAGCCCCCCGGGGAGAACGCCATGCCAGTGAATCATAGCAGTGCAGCCGAGAGCTGGCAGCATTGTCTCCGGCTCGGTATGCAGAGAGAGAGTGTGTGCATGTGCAAGGTCATTGAGGGGAGACTCACCACAACATCCAGAGGAGCCATCCATCTCACTTATCACTGTATGTGCCACGGTGAATAATCATATTATGATAAATAGGAGGGCTTCCTCCATTGGAGCAAACAGATAGTGCAGATACCGCAAGTGAATTTATCTGAATAAGGCAACAGCCCTGAATGTTTGCACACATACAGACACACAAAAAGATATCTAAGCAACACGAACAAGCGTCTAGAAGACGCCTCTCATCCCCTCCATTGCTGTATCCCTTTATTCAGCGAATACTTGGAAATAAATCACAGAAATTCTGCTCTACTTTTCAATGACTTCTGTAAATAAAACCTTACGCAGAAAGGCAAATCTCGAGCAGTGGATAAAAAATAAATAAATAAAAGCAGCTGGATATCAAAGGGAGATGTTGGCGGGTACGTGGGAGAAGGTTTTTGTGTGAGAGACGGAGACAAACAAGCGAAAAGGTGTGTAAATTCACAGGTGAGCTAACTCAAAGGAAAATGTGCCGACACAGCCTGCACATGTAGAGCAGAGGGGGATGATGGGATAGATCTGAAACAAACATAGGTGAATGGGTTACACCAGGGCATGAAAGACAGGTCTATTTTTGAGAGGGAACAGATGGGGAGACAGATGAGGGAACCACCAGGGTATCAGTTTTTGTCAGTAATGCGCCCAGGCAGCGGAGCGGCTTCCTCCCTGAGCACTGTTTTGTTGGCTGAGCGGCTCGCCTTGCACAGCCTGCAGGCTTGATGTTTAGATGCACGCTGCAAAAAAGCGTGCCAAGACGCAGTGATCAAGGTAGATTATATCACTGCTTTGTGAGGTTACAGGGTCACAGAGTGTGCTGGTAAATAGATGACTAATTCGCTGTAGACTGCTTGTGCTTTTATTCATTCAAAAGCAGGGAAACGCTCACCCTGACCTTTGGTGCTTTCAAGTCTTCTGAAGAAACCAAGTGAAAGGCAGCGACCTTCAGAAGTACAACAACCAATAGAATTAGAATAAAACCTGCCTTAAGATGTCATGGCAGATCTTGTTTACTTGTGCACAACCTGTGAGACATTCCACATAAGTACAGATGCATTTGTGGCCAATTCATAGCTTTCAGTTGCATGACTGAAGAGGAAGGCTTAGGATGGAAGCAGCTACCCCTGACTGCTACATGGACCTATCCACCTTCTACAAGTGCTTATTATCAGCGTTATTAATGCCAATAAACATCTCATTCAGGTTCAAATAGGTCGCATTTTGAGCAAGAAAACACATTTGCTCACATTATATCATCTTCTCATTTTTCATCTATGAATCGTTCTGAATTGCTTCTGAACCATCTGTGCTGGTTGCTGTTTCCTCTGTAGCAGCAAACATCGTCGTCCAAGTGGTGGCGAGGGAGCGGACACATGAGAAAGCTGCTCAGTTCGGCAGGTTTGTGTGGGGCTGCTCTCAGCCTAGCCTTTGCCCAGCTTCCACCTTCTTGCACAATGCCGTCTCTGCCTCCTCCCCACCCAACTGTAGGTGTCGTGCAGCCTCCTTGTTTCATTCTGCGGGCGCCCCGTTCTCCAGAGAATTCCTATCGAGAAAGATGCAAACTCCGCGGGTAGCTTCCTTTGCGGTAGTCAAAGAAGCAATCTCTTATACACAGAATATCAGTTCTGGTATTTGTGTAGGGCTTTATTTCACTGCTAGTGATGGCGTGCCGGGCAGCTGCATCAGTACGCACCGCCGCCATGCTACCTGTTTAATAGGTAGCATTCAGAAGTCTCCTGTTACTGGCAGATGTTGTTAGCTGTTAAGCTAGCCAGGAGTTGTAGTTGAGACTGAGGTCTTCTTTTTTGTCTTTTTTGTGTTTTTCTTGATGAAAAATACATCAAACATGAGCATCAGCTAGCATGTGATGCAACTGAGCAGGCGTCTGACCCAGAGAGAGAAAAACAAATAAAGGAGAAAAAAAGAAGGAATTAAGAGAAAACTTTACACAGTCAGCCAGTAATCATAATGAAAACTGGAAGAGCTAGTATCTACAGGTCACCTGGTGGAGGGGTGGGTGCACGAGTGAAAAAATCGGATTTAATCCAAACATTTATAGTCCAAACAGAGAAAAACTGCACCTGTCCTTCAAAAAGCAATCCAAGGCATACTGTAGGTTTTATATGTATTTAAATACCTTTATCTGACATGGCAAAACACATTTTTTTAAAAGCCAATGCATTGTGACCTACTCAGGTCAGTGTGAGGATCATTCCCATTAAGTGGGAGCCCATTGGTTAAAGGAACAGGGGAGTGTCACTTAACAAAAGGGGGAAAAATGGATGAAAGAAATGAATGATAAAAGGGAGGGGAACAAACAAAAGAAGAAGAGGTGATCATCTTTTTTGTTTTCATTCATTTCTTTTATTCACTGAACTACCTCTTTCCCTCCTCACACACTTTCCTTCTCAAATTGCTTAAGCCTGTAAGAAATAATCCAGACTGCATCACTTTTTTATGATGAATTGCTTCCGTCTGCCATTCATAATCCTCATGCCTACTTGCCCACGTATTTCATTAAAAATAAATGGAATATCTAATCCAAGTTTTCATTTGAAATGAGGCTTAAAAATCCATTGGAGTTAAAAAATGATAAAGGGAGTGTATTTGTCAAAGTACAGTTGAAGCTGAAGCAAACAGAGCAGTTGAAAAATATATGTATTATTAATTTAGGTCATAATGCATGACTGCATGAAGACTGAAGCTAGTTTTAATAAACAGGAGGAGGCCTTGGCAAATGTTTAGCCTGTCTGTCTGCTTATATTGCCCAGAGTAATTTAAGAAAATGTTAATGCCGCATTTAATCATATGAAAAAGGCAGTTTGTGCAATTGTTTGTGTTTAGCCCACGATGATTAAAAGAAGAGGGCTGGAGCATTACATGAGGTCAAAGAAGCAGCTGTAAACACAATAGCTCCATACACTCACCATCACTGCTGCATCAACTAAGTTTAATCACTGATAAGCACACATTTTTAAAAAGTTCTTCACAATAAAAGTCTGTTGTTTCTATGTTCAAGTGCTTATTGTGAATGTCCACATCAGGAAATATGGTATTGTCAGTAGAAGCCTGACACACCTGAGCAGGAGAGAAGAGATCTAATGATCAGACATGTAGTAGCCACCGCCAGGCTGATGTACAGGGACCCCGGGGACTTCCCCTGTGGGCTGATGGGCCGGACAAGGACAAAAAAAGTCAGCTTTGCTGTGACTGTGGGACAGGCTGTTTCTGACAGACAGGTAGACCGACTGTGGGCAAACCGAGAGAAACCACACAGCTGTTCCTCTCCTTTCTTTTCTGCAGCATTCTTTCTGTTGTGTGCGCCTCAAAGTACTCGGCACGTGCCCCCATATGAAATGGACACAGGTTAACATGCCTTAGTACTATGACACAACACCATAACACACCTGGGACCTGCAGCAGCACCCCATAGTGCAGTCTATTAGGTGACCTATGAGAAAACACTTAAACCTGACAGCCATAAAGAAAGTGTCTGAGGCTTCAGTCTGGATGTAGTGCGTGCTTAAGTCTGGTGATCAGCACCATGGACAGCACTACACATTGATGATAGCAACTGCTCAGAGGGCATTAACCTAACCAGTTAACCTAACAAGCATGTTTTTGGGTGGTGGGAGAAAGCCGGAGTACCCGGAGAGAACCCACGCGTGCACGGGGAGAACATGCAAACTCCACACAGGAGGCCCTGACCAAACCAGGAACCTTCTTGCTGTGAGGCAACAGCGTTAACCCCTGCACTGCTGTGCAGCACCTCTCTCTTAACTCATCTACAAATGTTTAGTGAAAAGTAAAAAATGTACTGCTGAGACAGGACAACAGTTTACAAAAATAAATGATATGAGTTATGTAACCCTTCATACACACAGTTTGTGGGCTTAAAGAGAAAGCGGGTTCAAGAGGGTTACTACTGTAGGTCTTCTTCATTAATGATGCATTACAACAATTTACATTTTTCTATCTGGCTATACGCATGTTTTTTTTTTTGCTTTTTGTATTTTATTATGCTTATCTAATATATTGTTAGTTTTTTTTTATGGCAGAACAATCCTTTATGAATAAAACGAAACTAATAGTGTTATTCTTTTGCTGTCAAGGCCATGATGGACAGACTGATACCAGTTAATGTGCAGAAACCAGCAAAGGAACATTGAAAGGTGCAGATGAAATGTGTGGGGCTGGGTTGACAATCATATTAAACCTAGAATTAGGTAAAAGATCAGATTAAATATATATCATCTTTACACTTGGAGGTTGTTGTTTTATGTGTACCAATTTGTTTTTTGTATTGAGACGAGTCCGCCAAGTCGGAGTGCCGCTCTTCTTGAGTTTTTAAACTTATTGGCAGCATTAAAGAACCGCAGCAATGATCATGTGTGAATCAGTTCAGAAACTGTGAATTTAGATACTTTATAATTAGCAGTTTTGGCATGAAGACCTCGCCATCTCAAAGTCCCAGGCCAGATTTCTGTCCCAGCCGATCCCTGGCCACTGCAATCTGAGCCCTTAAGTTCTGGTTTAAAGGAAGGAACCTATAAGATACCCACAAGGTCTACCACCCACAGTCCCTCCTCTGACAGCCTCAATCATAGCTGTCTGTTATTTTTGTTTCTGTTGAGTGAAAGCTGCTCCTGTCCTGTATGGCACATGTGCTGCCAGTGCAAAACTGTAACGAGTGTCACTCAGAGTGACAGCAGAGACACATGTTCAGACCTGGCCGCTCAGATCGAGGTCATATTGCAAAATTTCCAGCCTGTATTTGATTTAGAAGCCATTACTGATGCAGCCTAAATCTTATTTGAAATGTGTGACTTGTGTTGCCCACAGTGACAGAACATATGAGTCTCAAATGAGCCAAAAAAAGAAGTCAGATTTCTACTGAAGGTCTGGTTATTGCTTGCAAGCATCTGAAGGTGTGGTAGCCCATTTCGTTTGTGCTTTCATTTGACCCAGCAGTGACTCTCAAATGCAGCAGTGAGATATTTGTTGCATATCAACTCAATGATCACATTAAAGCAAAAACTACTGCCTATCTGCATTAAAAAGACTAACTGTTTTGTGCTTTCAGCATCGAGATCCGTCTGCATCCAGGTACACTTCAAAGAAATAAAACATTGTAAGCGACCTCCTCCACGCTTCTCTTCTTCCTTCCTCCAGGGGAAGAAAAGCCGTGTTTCATTTTCAAACACTGACAGCATGACAGGCTCAAATTAGGTGCCAGTTACATCTTTTTGAGTGACTTGTTTTCTGGTAAACTTAAGTAGCACACATACATTGGATTGAGACCCCCAGAAGTAATTTCATATCGCAAAATAAGCCCAGAGCCCACTGGTAAAATAACGTGGATATGCTCAACATTCAAGGTCCCGCTATAATTACACTCAGTCTCGTCTTTCACAGTGTTTGGTTCACTCTTTCATCAAAAAAGAACATATTTGCCGGTTGGGCAGTGTGGCTGAAATTAGGTTGTATTTTTACTCAGCTCTAACCGGAACCCATTACTCATGATATCCAAAAGAGATGCAAGAGAAAAAAGCTTCTTAATGACAAACCCTTTCCAATAATGAGGGTCAGACCACTGAAAAGTGCTGTCTTAGTCGGAAAATAGCTGGCAGTATGTCAAAATGCTCAAGGCAAACTGCGCTGCATATTCCGAGGATAATAATCCTACATGACATCCTTCTGAAGTGCAAACATAAAACACAAGTCACAAAAGGCAGAGGTGAGAAAGGATGGAGGAAAAAGCTCAGACACTCTGTTGTTAAACATGACCTTTCCTTACCAGCCCGTGTTGAACTCCACGTGGGCATCAAAGAAGCCGACGACAGGAGCCGTGGCGGCGTTCCAGCCATGTATCCTGGCTCGGATCAGGCCCTCACGCTTGCTGTTCCTCACGATCTTCACGAGGCCGGGGTAGCGTTTGTTCACGTACTGGTCCAGGTTGAATTTCAGCTCCACTGAAACAGAGGAAATCAGAAAGAAGGTTTCTTTAATGACATCCAAATTAGTGTGAGGACATTAACCAGGCAGCTGTAGCAAATGATAATGTGCCTCTCAGATTACCCAGTCTCAGTGTTGAATGGTTTTAGTCTAACTTCTCTTCACTCCAGTAGTAAGAACTGCAGAAAAATGAACCTTCGGCTGATTTTAGGGCTTTGTAGTTACTTTATCAGCATTAATAGTAATAGCACTGGGCATAACTTTTAGGCACGTAGGGCCAAAAATGAAGGCTGCAGTGAGGCAAAGATGTGGCGAGTCTTCCTTCAACTGACATTAGAAAGGACATGCTCTGCATGTATTTGCCTATCAGCAGGAATAAAGGAAAATAATTTGTTGGAAATACTCCTCACATCCACTCTTTAAAGGCATAGTAAGGGGTAGATGTGGTGAGCAGGCATGGCCTAGGGCAGTGGTACTTAACCTTTTATCCACTGAGCCCCCCCTTCACCAAAAAGTGACATATCACTGTCAACAATACACATCAATTTGAATGGTTTTCATCATTTAAAGCCAAAAAATAGACAAAAAAACAAGTATTAGACTTTTGTATGAACATTCATGTGTCCCCTAAATCTCTGGTACCCCCACGAGGGGGTCTCGGATCCCAGGTTGGGAACTAAGGGACTAGGGCAGTGTTTCTCATATGGTGTGGCAAGGCACACTAATGTGCCTTAAGGCAAGTCTAGGTGTGCTGTGGGAATTTATACATTATGCTATTACTTCAACTTTATGCCAAGTACTGTAACCAGACCTGCCCACAGATCTGGCTGGACCCCTGAAAAAACCCAGAGAATGGGACCACCTCAGTTGGGATTTATTGATGATATCAGTGTATGTGTGTTGGACCAGTAGCATTGGTGCTAGCATCCTGGCTAACAGTTACCTCATAAGAGCTGAAAAGCATGGCAAGCTAGTATTGGGTTGAAATTGGTGTTGAAATTATTAATTCATGCTATTTTTAAACAAGTTAACCAAATTTTCTACCCATTTTTGCCACTTATTTTGAAAACTTAAACCATGTTGCTTTTTTTTTTTAGCATTTTTGTTTGTTTTTATTTATTTATTTATTTATTTTTTGCATTTTTGCCACTTCTTCTAACTACTTTTGACCCATTTTTGACACCTTTTTGGAACTTTTTTTTTCTGCATTTAACCCATTTTTGCTACCTTTTTGCCACTTTTTGCCCAGTTTTGCTATTGTTTTGCCATTTTTTTTTTGCTAAAAGGTGGTAAAAACCCCGTTTTTACCACCTTTCAGCAACTTTTACCCTATTTTGACACTTTTCTGCCACTTGTGATCTATTTTGCCACCTATTTGACACTTTCAAGCTATTTATGCCACCCTTTTGGCAATTTTTGCCCACTTTTGCCTTTGTTAGAGCATTTTTTTTTGCCAAATTTTTCAAAAATTATTTTATTTATTTATTTATTTTTGGGGCATTTTTGTGCCTTTATTAGACAGAGGAGGACAGTGTTGGAAACAGGGTCAAGAGTGGGGGAGAGACATGCGTTAAAGGGCCTCAGGACGGATTCAAACCCCAGCCACCCACGTACATGTGGAGCGCATTTAGCCACTAGGCCACCTGCTCCCCAAATTTTGCCCTTTTTAACACTCTTAACCCATTTTACCACCTTGTTACAACATGTAACCCTTTTAGGCCACTTGTAACCAATTTTTCAACTTCAAAAAGTTTTTGCTAATTTCAACCCATTGTTCGGCCACTTTTTTTTTTTTTTTTACAAATTTTCCCCCATTTCTGACTTTGTTTTTCCACTTTTTGCCCAATTTTGCCATGTTTTTCAACACTTTGAACCCATTTTTAGGTGTGCCTTGGGCAACAAAAGTTTGAAAACCACTGGACTAGGGCACCGTCTGGGCAGGAAGTATGGTTGCCACAAGCTCCTAGTTTTGCTGTGGATATTCCCAAGGACCTAAACATTGCTGCTGGTCGAGAGGGGTATAACCAGCTGTGAAAAAGCCAGAGCAAAGGTGATGCCATCGAGCTTGACCTTGGCTGTCCTCCCCCTCTCCAAACCCGAGTGGTGGCACATCCGGCCCCGCTATGAATCCTTTCCCCCCTTCATGCCTAAAACTTATGCACATGACCTTACATGTAATGAGTTTTCACACTGAAATATCTACATTCATTAAAAATGACAATCTTTATTTAATGTGGCTAGGTACTTTTGTTACCTCAAATATTTTGTACACTTTTTAAAGGCAGAGAAAATAATACCATAGTTGTACACTTTGTATGACAGTTGAAACACTGGATGTTACCACTGGAAGCAGTCATTATGGAGCTCAGTGAAAGTGTTTCTACTCATTTATTAGTCACCACTCATTCGTGTCTCTCTCGTTTAATTCTTTCTCTTTTCCCGCTCTGGTGATCAGCTGATTATGAGTGTTTGCTCTCTTTAGTACACAGCTATTCAGATTCTGCCACAGCCTCGTTTGACCAATCATCATGCACCTGTCACATTTTAAATCCATTGTCCTCTCCTCCACCCCAGCTACCTCCATTCAGTTAATCAGCATCTGTCTCAGACCATAATTATTCTTTGACACCTGCTACACTTTACCAAAGCAGCCCTGTAATGATGGCTGCCCACTGGAACCTTCCAAGAAGCAGTGCAAAGTGGCCTCACATCAATCATAGGCCCCTAAAGCAAATCAAATTAAATCACAGACTTCTAATCTACATTCCATAATATGGTTTGGGGTATGGTATGATTATGGTATGGCATGATAGAATAAAGTACATATCTGAGTGATGAAAAAAGGTAAAAGATACCCAGAAGATCCATGAGTTCTTAAATGAACTCTGTAGATCCATGGCAGGTCAGGTGTGGTTGGATTAATGTCAAGAACAGCAGTTGTTTGGTTTCTCTCCCTCAGAGTTCCTATCCAGGCTGCTGCACAGAGCCTGTCTGATTCCTTCCATGCTGACATCTTTATTCCAGCTGGATTAAAACATCCCTCCACCTGCTCCTGCTCTCACAGATGATGCTGACTGTCATCACCGGAAACAAAGTTTGCCGGGTAAACAGCCACTTGCACAAATTGCTGTCTGTGTTTTTCGTCACAGGATGGATGGCTGTTTGAGCTTCTCCTCTGGGTTACTGCTGAGCGCTCCACTTTCTGAGGGAGAGATTAATAGGGACGCCTGCGAACAGCATCCACACCTAGCTCCTGACTTTGTCTCAGAACATAAATCAGCCGGTGAAAGTTAGAGAACGGCGGTTTAATCCCCCCGTCTGTGTGACTGAGGAGATGCTGAGAGAGGAGGCTCGTCAGGAATATTTCTTAGCTTAACATAAAGCGACGGCTCAGATGGGGGAGCGGGTGAACTCAGACGCAGTGACCCTTGACGCAAACAGGCTTTAGCACTTGACACCCAATTAAAGCTACCGCTGAGTCATGGAAACTTCTGTCTGTGGATGTGTTCTCTATTTCAGCGCGGTTTAACATGATCACATGGGCTCAGTGCTTCAGTGACTTAAATAATGCTCACTACCTCTGAGACCAGGTGATTTCTCAAACTCAGAGCCTGGTGGCCACTGTCTATAGACAACAGGGATATAACTATCCACTGATCAGGATTGGTTGATCAGTTAATAAAAAAGAGAGAGAGGATATTTCATAAATGTTTCACAGCACTTATGCTCTAAAGAAGTTAGACACCAAAACCTCTGCAGAGACATGAAGGAAGATTCAGGAATCGTCTGACTGACACAAAAGACATACATCTTTCTTTCGCGCCTCTCTGCTCTGCCCTCCATCACAGCTTCTATCATCACTAACTGTTTAATTTACCAGTCAGAATATATGCTTTATTAAGTCTCTTAGAGATGCAAGTTAACATTAGTGTTTGTCAGAGACAGAGAGCAGAGGAGAGGGACAGCGATTTTACAACCGACAAGAGGAAAGAGGGGCTAAAGGGTTTTAGTTTCAAAAGAAACACCACCCAGTACTGCTCCTGATCCTTAAAAGTTTCCCTTTGCATCCCAACCTGTGGACTGATGGCAGCCAGTGTTGATTTTGACAGCTACTTTTAATTTTAGTCTTACTCTTAGTGATAAAGTTTTTTTTTTTTTTTTTTTTTTTTTTTGCCACATTCTAGTAATTTCTGCCCCTAATAGTTTTAGTTTAGTTTAGTCAATGATTGAAAAAATACATAATAATAACATAATAAAAATAACATTTAGCTTAAGTCTGAAGAGACTCCTTACATTTAAGTCAAAACTTTTGTTCACATACTTTTATTGTCTTTGCCTGAATCTGGGAAATGGGTTTTGAATGTCTGAAGAAAAAGTAAATTACATTTTAGTCTCTTTGATGAAAAACTAAACTTCAAAACACTTCATGACAAAAAAATATCTATTTTTGGCAAATCCAACCCAGTCATCTAGTCAGACACCAGGACCCACAAAGACCCCCTCAAAAGACATTGCAACCCAAATTCTTGAAAATGTTCAACCACATTATGTAAAATGTTCCAGCTTGTACCCTAAAACTGTTTAAAAATCACATCGTTTCAGTAGGACATGCACGCGTCTTATATCATCCATTTTACCACACAGCATGGAATATGGTAATATATCTGAGGAAAACCAGCAGTTTTCCAAAGGAAAAGAGATAAATAAGTAAAATCTTTAGACAGATTACTGGTCATCCATTTAGGACATCTGTCCATAGATTTTTTTGCTCTTTTTATTAGCACATTCATGACACACTGAACATAACTTTGCAACCCACTTCATTACCGTCATTATCCACCAGCTGAGTACCACTGGTCTTACCCATAATTTACACATACACTGGCTGACACACCGTGTGTCTAGTGCTGTGCATCCCAGTGCAACTTGGATCAGCTTGAGACAAGCGGGCAGAGATCAAAGGGGAACTGTGAACTCATGCAGGAACAGTGTGACAACAGTGGATCATTTTGCCATCTTTGGGTTGATTTGCCGTTCATTTTGACAGGATTCCATGATTTTATTGCTTCTGTCATGGGAAGTAAAAAGATGAATGCTTGCTACAAAAGATGTGTGGTTTCATGTACATTTCTGTGGCTTTTCATCAATTGTGCTGTTGCATCTCTGTGACCCATTGACCTCTTAGTGAATTTTTGCTCTTGCAGGTTGAGACGTAATGTTGATAACATATGATTTACAATTCAGAGTCCATGCATTGTGTTGCATTTTGTAGTTGACCAGATACTTTGCATGTTTTCCAGCTGTTTGGGTTGATCTGATTTGAGTAGATTGCCGCACTATGGCAGCCTAGCGTATTTCCAACAGAGTGGAGTGTTGCTCCTGTCCAAACCCGAGTGTGGACAGTGCAAGTGCTCCAGCTGACTAGTGAGGGGGCAGTTTGCTCCACAGTGCATTCCACTGGCAAACTGTGGTGCAGCTGTTTCATGTGGAAATTGGAGGTTGGCCTAGTCCTTCTTTTGGAAAAAGGTTGTCAACGATTATTTTCGGTCATAGTGTTAATTAGGGCTGGGCAATTAATCACAAATTAGATTAAATCACAATATGGCCTGCGGCAATTTTCAAATCCAGTGCAATATTTTTTAACCTGAGTTGTGGCAAAACACTAACCTTGCAAAGCAGATGGATTCGCCTGTTTCCGTGTTTCTCACTGGCAAATCCATCTTGCAAAGCTCCCGTCTGAACTGTTTGGGCCCAGTTAGAAAGTGACAGGACCATCTCAGCATCGAGGGGCAGTACTTTTGGGTGCCGGTGCAATTATAGAGGAAGACATTAGTGTGGATGCTGCTAAAGCGCCAGTTTTATCAGAACTTGATACTATTTATTCGTTAAAAGAAGAACAAAGAACAGCAGTGAGTTGTTTTCTTTTCAAAAACGACAAAAGTCGTGTACTGACATGTCTATAGTCACTATGGTTCACGCTATTCCTCTGTACCTGTGCAAGAAGACCTCGGTCATGGCTACATCACACGTTTCGTTGCTCTGATTGGCCCGTAAAGATGTGACAGTCAGAACATTCATCCAATCACACTCCGAGTTTTTTTTCAAATCCTCTGCCCTTTCTCAAACAGTATTGAAGGTTTTCCAGATGGCTGTGTGAAACAACTCCATCTGCCGTGTCAGGTTAGCAAAATACCAATTTGATACAATTTTTTTGCAGCAGAAATTTCATGCTCTACACATTGTGCACACACAATTTTTTCAAAATAGTTTAGTAAAACCCTGCTTTTCCTGTCAGCATATATGATTTTATTGATCAAAATGAGAATAACATAAAAATGTGTCATCCCTTCAGTATAGCAATCGATATCAAATTTGCTATACAAGTCAAAATCACAATTAGTTTTTTTCCTTTTTCTAAATCTCCCATCCCTAGTTTAACTTTTCTAGTATTGCATTGGATATGATATAGAATGGTTTATTGCTTATGTTTGTTGAATATTACATAAGCTGCAGAACCTTAAAGTAATTGCATATCAAATCGCAATTGCAATATTAGGGAAAAAGATTGCAATTAGATTATTTTCTCAAATTGTTCAGCCCTAGTTTTAACTGACCAATTTAACACTGATGGTAGCTTCACGATAAAGAAATATTTCAGAAATACTCCAAAAACTGAGGTGAGAGAAAGACACGAGAGACAAGATGACTTATGTTGAGCTGTTTACTTGTCTTGGCCAAGGAGAAACAGTGACATCAACACAGTGAGAGGTTGAAACCAGATTTCTAACGAAGCCCCAAGTAGTTCACACTCTTATGCCTTCTGGTAAACCTTGATCTTGATCATAACTCAAAATATGATCCACAGCCTCTGCCGTACTGGAGCCAGACTGTCTCTGTCTAAGGTTCACAGACACACAAGCTGTGAGGAAACAATCCTTGACTATAAGAACAAACAGCATTTTATCTAACTCAAGAATGTGAGTTTAGACTATCGACCCAGGAGAAGAGGAGAGATGCCTAGAGTCTCCACACCAGACCGTACAGTGTGACCTGGGACCTTGGATTAGCTTAACAGAACATCTATGAATCATTAGAAATATAAGGAATAATGGAAATGTCCTCATCACTTCACACCTCTGTAACTGACACCTACACGATGACCTAAAACAAAAATAGAAAATAACAGATGGAGAGCATAATCTCTGCACACACTTGTTCTGGTTTATCAGTGATTATTAAGAGGAAATATTTGACTTTTGGTATTGGTCCTTCATTTTTTCCTTTATGACTTAAAACAGCAGGTCAAATCTGAAATTTACTGTTTACTGAATCTTTCTTTTGTGCAGGTTGGAAATTTGAAAAATAATTACATTAGATCGTTTTTGTTGCAGTATTGAAACAGGATCACATTGTTTGATTTTAGTTAGTGTTGTATCAAAATTCAAACTCCTAGGAGTGTGACAACTCTTCTACCCGCCTGTCTGTCCTAAATGTCATCCATTATGGTTCACTTTGTCTCCAAGAAGACAAACTGTGGCGGCAGAAAGCTGAACTCAGACTTTAAAGAGTGCTCACAAACCAGTAAGTGGCCTCACAGTGGAAAAATGAATTTCATTCATTCTATGGTTGAAACAGTAAAATAGGGCATCAGTCAAACATAAAGCATGACTATAAAACTCTCTTCGTAGGCAAACATTTAGAGCTGCAGAGTTATAAATGAATAGAAATCTTCTTCAGTGCATTTACTCTTGGATCAGGCTCTGTAAGAAGCTGCATTCTCTCTCCTAAAGACTCTGAAAACTTTTGCAGTTTGCTTCTATCTCTTCATGGTTTTGAACTTGTGCTTCCAGTCTCCTTCATCATCATCCCAGCCTGCAGCTACAATATGATAAAAGCTATTAGAGTGTAATAATTACCGGGCTTTGCACAGAAGGAGAAAAGTTATGGGCCTCCCTCTGAACCTGGCAAATAAAACATTGGCCTGCTTCCACGAGAGTAGAGTTATGGAGCAGGGAATACATTTTAAAGGACTAGCAGAGCAACATTGCAGAGGATAAACAACTATCCATCATGCTATGAATCTAAAATGAATGCAGAGTAAACCGCACTAGTACCAGGAGGTGCTCTGCAGACGTTCGAGGTTATTGGAGCTGCTGTGTTAAGGATAGATGCTGGAGATGAATTGAAAATACTTTTGATTATTCAAACTGGGGGAAAGCCTCAGAATCATCTTACATGCTGCAAAGCTTGAATCTTATGCCCCCACATGCTGCGTCCCGCGTGCCGACTAACTAGGAGCACACCTGTTATTAAGAATAAGCTGCAGGATTTCTCTTTGTTTCCCATCCAGTCTGATCGGCTTAAGAACACCTGTCAGCGTTGTTTTGTTGTCTGGTGGAGTCAAATGATTTCCCTCGGATAACAGGGATTTACTTCTGCAGCACAAACCACAGGCCACATTCTTCTAAAGCAGGATTTATGGACTTGTCTGAGACACTGATACAGAAACAAGTCTGAAATTGATCGCTCTGATCGATCTGAAGCAGACTAGTGAAGTTACCTAATGGTTGAACTGCATCACCACAACTAATGTGTTCATTAAATATTCAAAAAAATCCCCAGGAGGAAGGAGAAGACACTATTTGTCTAAGTGAAGCAGTAACTCAGGAATTACACCCAAACATTGCTCTGCAGTATGAGCCTTTAGCTATCAGAGGGACGAGTTTTAGCTTTAGATTCATTTATAGAGGGAATTATGTGATCAGAGGTTAACAATACGTTCATATGAAATAGCTCTCCTCCAACATTAAATGATTGTTCTTTCTACTGCATTTGATATGAACTTATAATTAAACGTAACAAGCTTTTAACAGCAGAGTCAATTATGTCTACCTCTTTATGTCATACTGAAAATAAACACTGGACTCAGAGGCACAGGGGCGGTTTTAGTGACTTGGAGGCCCCAGGCAAAGATCAATGTGAGGCCCCCTAATATCACTCACTTCAACTTCTTTGATGACCGCCATATGAATGTGATTTAACAGAAGCAGCACAGTGTGCAGTGGCCACTAATAACACATTTAACTCCATTTAGTGTAAGATAATCTGCATTATAACCAGCATCTGTTAGCTCCCTGATCATCAATTGGCGGCCTGGGGGCCAAATCAGGGCCCCCAAAGCTTCCTGTCAGGCCCCCGAAAGATCATTTAATTCAAAGATGTTGTGGTTTTAAGAGTATCCTTTGGCTTTAAATGTCTTAAATCCATCCCACAAACAATGAATAGTGAAGTAGTCTGAGAATGACTAAACATTTGATCTGTTTTTACTGAAATTTACTGTCATAAGTAGTAGATATTTAAAATTAGGGTTAAGCTTGGCAGAAGTGGTGCAAAAACGACCAGATAAAGGGGTGAAAAGGGTTTCAAAGATGGCAAAAATGGGTTAAAGAGGGAAAAAGGGGCAAAAAGTGTCATAAATTGGTTACAAGTTACAAAAATGGATCAAAAAAGCAATGAAAATCGGTTAAAAAGTGGCAAAAATATAAGAAAAGTGGCACAAATATATAAAAGAGTGGCACAAAGGGGATAAAACATGCAGGAAAAGTGGTTTAAAGGGTTTAAAGAATGGCTAAAATTGGGTTAAATAGGCAAAAAGGGGTTAAAATGATTTGGTATTAAATCACAATTGTGGATGGCCTGTTCTATTGGATTTTCAGGGGCCAAGCCAGTTCTGCTGTCAGGCCTGTCTCCTTGTGTCCTGCTGCATGATAGAAAACAGAGATAGATCTCACTGGTAATGCCTAAAAATGTCAAAATACAAATACTACTATAATAATTTGTTAGCCAGACCAAAATATTTATTTATTTTTTGTGTATTTGAAAGTCTGGCCCCCAGAGTTTCTGTCGAGACTAAATCTGGCCCTTGTGCAGATGTACTTGATGAGCCCGGTGTTAGGTTCAGTATTAGTGAATACTTGGTTACATCAGCTGGACAAACTGCATCCACCTTAGACAGAGAATTAAAAAAAACAAAAGTAACTCTGATGTCTCCTCCAAAAAGATATGAGAATAAAGACTATGTACTGAAATGATTATTATGCACAAACTTGTGGCTTTTCTTCATCATTTTCTGAAGTTCATGTTCTCTCCTGTTCTAGGGTTTCATGTTTTCAGGTACATTATAGTAAGTGTATCTGGCCCAAGGTCCCATCAAGAACTTAACGTAGTTAATTTGTATTTCTGCATCAAATCAGCTGCGTTACATGAGTTTTTTATTATGTTATTAAAATAAATATACAAAAGGCTCTATTTTCAGTATATTTTTTCATCTGAGAATGTGGCCTGTGGTTTGTGCCTGAGATATGCTCTGGCTTCATTAATACATCAGTCGTCCAGTTATTCTGCTCGCACAGCGAGTCCTTCGTTTACTGAACTTTTCAAAACTTGTTTGAAATTTTCCACATCGAAATGGAGAAGAAATTTCAGAGAAAAAAGCCTAAGAGAGGAAGCATGGAGGCAGGCTGGACATCTGAGTCAGTCCTGCAGGAACAACTTTCACAGCTGATGGAAGAAAATGCTTTCCTCCATGAACAACTTCAGGAAAGTCAGTGTTTACATCACCATAATAGCTGTTTAAACTCATCTCTGCAGGAGGAAAACCCAGAGCTGAAGTCTCAGGTGAAGACGGCTCGCTCAGACCTTTCCCGAGCTAAAGACAGAGTTGCTGTTTTGGAGCATAAAATTCAGTCTGGAGGAACGGACACCCAGGAGCTGATTCTGCAGCTGCAGACGGCTCACGAGGATCTAGAAAGACAGACAGTGAAGCTCCAGTCCCAGAAAGACACTTGGGAAGTTGAGCCAGAGCAGGCTCAAAAGATTCACACTTTAAAAATAGGCATCCAAAACCTGAGTGTGAAGCTGCATCAGGAACAGGCTGCTTTATTGAAGAAGGCGTTGAAGACTGAACGCTGCCCCGGGAAGGAAGAAAGCAGCAGCCAGGGGTTCCAGCGCAGTCAAGCTTAAGATATAGAAAATATCAACCTTCACCTGCAAACCGTCCGGCTGGATCTCCTTAATCAGGCCCTAACTTTGAAGTCTCCAGCAAAGGTGAAAGCTCCAAAAGAATATCAGTGGGTCAGAGAGAACCAAGAGCAGAAACCTGATGAGCTGGAGCCCAAGGAGGAGCTAGAACAGGCAAGGGCCTCCTTTGTTGTCCAGCTTGATCAGCTACAGAGAGAAAACACAATGGTAAAAGCTGCACAAAGGAAAGCAGAGGAGAAGCTTCAAGAACAGCAGAGACTGTGGCAGGAGGAGAGACGCTCCCTCCATGACGCTCTGCAGATGCTCCACAAACGCCACGAGGAGAAAAAGAACGAGTGGGTCGCAAAAGAGAGAGCGATGACCCGAAGGATGGATGAGCTGGAGATAAAGATAGAGGAAATGCAGGAGGAGAAGGCTAGAAAGAAGAGAAGCTGGTTTAAAAGGCTATTCACATGCTCCAGTTCTTAAAGAAACCAGCGTCACCAACACAAAGTTTAGAGAACAACTTGTGGCCTTAGGCGGGGTGAACCTGATGGACGTCAAAAGCAAAAAGGAATCCGTCCAGAAAAATGCATTTTGGCTTGTGACCTTATGGACGCCTAAACCTGAAATGGTCTGGAAGTTGTTCTCTAAACTACAAGTGTTGCTGGAGCTTCTTGTTTCCTTTGGATCAGAAATAAAGATTCGAACTTGACTGTAATGTTTGTCTTGTTTCAAAACCTACAGGTATTTCTTAAGTCAATAAAAGTTTGTTTGATGGATCACCCTAGGGAGGATGTGCAATCTTCTGCAATAAAATGGTGACAAAAATGACTGAAAATAAATCTAAATACTGCATGCATACTGTATGTCCTCAGTTTGGAGGTTTTGATTGATCAAAATGTAGCCCATTTTGAAATACTTATTAGTTGAGACTCCATCCATAGTGGTGTAAAGCCTGGCACTCATAAAGATGGCCCCACTGATGCCGTCTCCTGTAGGTAAAACCCAGAAGTGCCTCACAAAACCTCACTTCAAAAACACTGAAATATCCCTTTAATTGTTTTACTCATGGCAATATTTGGGATGTTGCTAAACTGACTTGATAGTGTCCGAGTCAGACTGCTCTTTGCACCCAAAAAATCTGCATGTTAAGATTAAATGATTGCATACATAAATCTTTCACTAATACATTGTTGCTTCATATCAAGATAAATAGGTATACGTCAAAACAGTTCAACTTTTTAACACTGCCATGTGTTTTCAGTCTTTTCACACATCTAAAGCAGCCATATTCCATCATATCTAGTGCGTTAAGATACTTTCTTCGGATTTCACTTTACAGGGTCTTTAATTAGGCCACTGTGTTTCAGTTTATGGCCTTTATCAGGATGACTCTGATGGAGGTCTAAACCTGAAATGGTCTAAAAGTTGTTCTCTAAACTAAAAGTGGAGCTTCTTATTTCCTTCAAATCAACAATAAAGATTCAGCCTTAAACAATGCCAGATGTACAGAAGACTATTAGGGCCACTGAAAAAAAACATTTGAGACGATTCTTTTTTTCACTTGTGAGAATAAAGTCAGAATTCTGAGAAAAAAGTACGAATAATTTCGAGAAAAAAAGTCAGAGTTTTTAGATTCTAAGACTAATTTTGTGTTTTTCATTTATGAAAATTTAGAAACAGACATGGATAATATGCGTGATAGATGTACAGTATGCTGTGACACTTGTAATACTTTTTATTTGTAGTTTCATTTTTCTACCACTTGATTCAGCGTATAAGCATGGTTGGACTGTGTTGAAATTTATATTTGAAGTAACAATTAAAGTTTAAAAATGCCACACTGCAAAACTCGTTAAACTACGCGGATAGATCTTTCCCATTTACAGCCACTACACTGAGCTGGTAATAACCACAGGAGCAAATTTCACAGAAATCACTGGAGCTAATGCCACTACTATAGCCAAGGACCTCATACGACCCACCTTAAAAAATTGCGGATTTATGTCATCCACAATATTTGATCTGATCTATTTGATCCGAAATGTTACTTCTTATATAGCTGCAAACTCTCACCTGCTGAGTGAAAACTTGACTTTGAGCCCCTGGAGTCGTTCTTCTTCATGTCCACCCTGTATGAATCCCTCTGACATCCCTGCATGTATGATGAACTGGCGCATCTCCATGCATATTTTGGATGCATTTTAGCGCATCGCCAATATAAAACATGCCGACCTCTCATGTCATAGGACAGCCTGTGTCCAGATTAGGATTGAATGTTCAGTTATTGTCATTTTAACTGTGAAGAGAAGAATTTCTACCATTTAATGAGAGCTGGAGTTAAATATGCCACAGGATTTATAAACGATGTCTGTTTAAACGTAAGTGATCAAGACCATAATTTCACTTCTTGTTGACATAAAATTAAATCATAATGTAAATAGAATTAGTAAATATTAGTGTGGCATTACAGATTTATTATAATGTGGGATTTAATCAGGCTGGAGATTGAACTGAGTCACTCACCAAAGCGAGATACACGCAGAAATATTTAGGCCTGTTCTTAAGATTTATGTATTTCAGTTGCATATAAAGTTTCCATCCTCATGAATTACTTAGATTTAACATTAACAGGCCAATAAACTTTGTGTGCTGCATATTTCTCACTCAAATGTAAATGAAACAATTAAGAATCAGATTTATATAATAATACAAATAAACCTAACTAATGACAGATTTATGTATTCATCATTGATGAATCTAATTTGTTTCAAATATGTAAGAACGAGTGTATGTATTCAATATGCAGCACACAAAGTTTATTGGCCTGTTTATGTTAAATCTAAGTAATTCAGATGGATGGAAATTTTATATGCAATTGAAATACGTAAATCTTAAGAATAGGCCTAAATATTTCTGTGACTGTACGATGTCTGCGTTTGTGGCTGAGGGACAATAACTCAGTAGTGTTATCCTGGGGGCAGCTGTTTGATTCACACTCAGGGGAAGAAGTTTGGTTTTACAGGGCAAAAACCTCTTTATTCGACATTTGTTAAGGCCAGTTAGAGGTGTGGACAGGACAAGACTCACTGAGAGAGCAGAGCTGATGCTGCAGTTGCACAGCTATGGGTTCTGCTGTATGTCTTTTTTACGATGTTCCTCCCTGCTCTAAATGTTAAACTATGAATCATTTTCTTTGACCTGGGGAGTGGCAATAACACAAGTGAGCTATAATTGTAGAAAAACAAACCTAGGCAAATTCTTGAGGCCCCCCTTATGGACGAGGCCCCAGACAATTGCCTACCTTTGCCTAATGGTAAAACCGCCGATGCAGAGGCAGGGCTGCCCACAGAGTTGGCTGGACCCCTGAAACCCCAGAGAAAGGGCCCTCCTCAGTTGTGATTTATTGCTGACATCAATGCATGTATGTTCAGTAGCACTGGTGCTAGCTTGTCCTGGCTAACAGTCACTTATTTTGGACATGAAAAGTGCCAAACTAGAATTGGGTTCTGAAGTTACAATTATTTATTTGTTCTACTTTTTACCCCCTTTTCACCACAACCTTTGCCCATTTTTGCCACTTTTATGCCAATTTCAACCTGTTTTGCTGTTTTCTTTTGAATTTTCACCTCTTTTTTCCCCACTTTTAATCAACTTTTGCCACTTTTATCCAACAGTTTTCTACTGTTTCACCTGTTGTAACTCAAGTTTGCCACTTCTATAATGTACTTATATTCCTTTTATGCAATATTTGCCCATTTTTTTGCCAATTTCCCCCTTTTATGCCATTTTTTTTGTCACTTTACCTCATTTTTGCTGCCATTTATCCATTTGTGGATACTCTTGCCACTTTTTTGCTGCTTTTCACCCATTTTGCTAACCTGATACGCCAGATGGATTTGTTTCACACATTCATCCGTTAAACCACCCATAGACAGCGTTTGGGAAAGGGTAGAGCTGTTGAAAAAGAAACTTGGGGGGTGATTGGATGAACATTCTGTCTTTACGGGCCAATCTGAGCAACAAAACACGTGACGTAGCCGCTATCGAGGAGTAAACTCCATAGAGAACTGCATAACCTGAACCATGGTGACTGTAGACATGCCAGTACACGACTTTTGTTGTTTTTGAAAAGAAAACAACTCAATGCTGTTCTTTGGTCTTCTTTTAACAAAGTTCTGATAAAACTGGTGCTTTATCAGCATCCCAGCTAATCTCTTCCACCATAATTGCACCGGCCTCTTGTTGCTGCTGGCTTACATCACGACTCCGCCATGCCCGAAGGTACTGCCCTTCAATGCTGATTGGTGCTGTCACTTTCTAACCGGGACCAAACGGTTCAGATGGATTCACCAGTGAAAAACACGGAAACACAGAATTACATTTTTAGAAACACAGAATTACATTAAAAAGGCTTTAAGCTACAGCATGAATAAATTATATTGATGATTTGGTTGTTTAAAAAGAGTGAATGTTAGCCATCCATCCATTTTCTATACCGCTTATCCCACCAGGGGTCATGGGGGGGCTGGGGCCTATCCCAGCTGTCATTGGGCGAGTGGTGGGGTGCAGCCTGGACTGGTCGCCAGTCAATCGCAGGGCTGACATGTAGAGACAGACAACCAGGCACGCTCAAACTCATACCTATGGCCAATTTAGAGTCACCAGTTAGCCTGATGAGCATGGTTCTGGTGGTGGGAGGACGCCGGAGTACCCGGAGAGAACCCACTATTACTCAGGTTAAAAATAAAGTATGGATTTTACTGATTAATTTTACAAAGGATCGTGATTTTGCTGACCTCAATGGGCCCCCTAGTTTGGATGAACCCCAGAAAGCTCTCCTGCCTTATGGGCGGCCTTGCTCAGAGGGACCAGGCAACACCCGCCTTTATTCATATTTCTATGATTTTTATGATCACATCTCAATAACTATTAATTAGAATTATATACAAAACACCATCAGATAGTGACTTGTGTCTCTAGTGAGGACTGTGCTTCTGTTTGGAGTGGAGCTCTTCCTGTCCTCTTCCTTATTGCCAGGTATACACTGATTATACTGCTAGTTAATTGTAATCACCTGGTAGATGTAAGCATTACTGCTCTGTGCACTCAGTGACTGAATGCTGAAGTTAATAGAGTGATGGGTGATTAAGTGTCTCAATTAGAGCACAACTAAAAGAACTGTGGCTCATTAGTGACTGTGGATACTGGGCAATGAAGCTGCCTGTCCTTCTTGTTTTTACTGTGCATTCAGAAAGTATTCAGACCAACCTCACTTCTTAAAATTGTCTGATGTTGCAGCTTGATGCTAAAGCCATTTAAACAAATTTTTCTCTCATTAATCTTCACTCAATACCCCATCAGGACAAAGTGAAAACAGAATTTTAGAATTCAAAATTACTTGAAATTTAGTTTAGATTCTTCCCATTTCTTCTGATCTTGGCTGACATGTTCTACACCTTGATTGGAGTCCACCTGCGCTAAATTAAATTGATTGGACATGATCTGGAAAGGCACACACCTCTCTATAGAAGGCCTCACAGCTGATAATGCATATCAGAGCAAAAACTAAGCCATGAGGGCAGAGGAACTCCTGCAGTGCTCAGACAGGATTGTTGACAGGCACAAATCTACAAAAAATATATGTTGCACTGAAGTTCCTCATAATTCTTATATAGAAGCAGTTTGGCACAACCAAGACTCTTCCAAGAGCTGGTTGCCAGGCTAAACTGAGCAATCAGACAAGATGGATCTTAGTGAGAGAACTGTCCAGGAACCCAGTCGTCATTTTGACTGGGCTCCAGAGATCCTGCGTGTGACGTGTCTGGTTGCTTGTCTCTATTTTTCAGCCCTGCGATTGATTGGTAACCAGTCCAGGGAGTACCACTGACAGCTGGGATAGGCTCCAGCCCCCCAACCCTGAATGGGATAAGCAGTGTATAGATAATGGATGCATGGATGAGAATGAGGAGAAAAATGAAATATATTTTCTTAACATTTTTCCCATTAGTCGAGATGCATCTGACAAATGCCTCATAATGTAATAACAAGGAAATCCCCAGCTCAAAATCTAGAATCTAATTGAATGTATGCAATGTTTAAAATAATTCAGCTCCTCTTTAAATTAATAATACAAGCTGCACTCAGCTGGTCCTCACTTTATATCCTCTTTCCATTATATGGATCATTATGTTATCAATTTGGTGGTGGTATTTACTGTGATTGAATCCTGTAGGCTTCATTAAGTCCTCCCTTGCTGCTAATATGGGGAACAACAATGAATTTGAGTCTCGCCTGACACACACAGCTCGAGCTCATCAATGGAAATGTGAATCCAGATACACTGGAGCCAGCGCTGTGAATGAACCTCACAGCCACCAATAAATGTCAAAGGAAAACGTGTCGCAGCGTTACGGGCAAACATGCTTCCTGTGTGTGATTTATTACGCCAGGAAAGATTGTGTCCTTCCCTCCACTCATCTCGCTGAGTCTTGTTTAAATGGGAGGGGACAGACAGAGCCATCCAGAAAAAGGTCAAGAAGTCCAGTCTGCATGATAATCGTCCAATGTTCTTGCAGAGCAGCTCTCGAGATACAGCTCCCAAATCTGCACAAATGATCACCGCTGTTATGAAACATAAGCACCGCTGAATATGCAATGGCTTAAATGATCCACGTACACAAAACAAATGGACACAGAACCATCTTCACATGTTAATGTATATATAGTGCACGCTAAAATGCATGATTAATTGCAAACATCACAATCTTGATTCATACATGCATGTGATATCAATTTGAAATGAGAGTGATTCACCCGCTCACTTGCTATATCAGTCACATCCACTCAGCGTAAAGCAAAACATGCATTTCATTTATTTACCAGGCTGTAGACAGCCTACAAATACAACTCAACCACCTCTCTTGTTTCTCTTAAGTATGGTAGTATGGTAACCAGAGCCGCACACAGAGTTTGGAGAAACCTCGGTACAACTAAACTTACTTGGGGGATTTGAGTGCATGCTATTACCACTTTCCCTGATCTAAATACGCCAATTTATATCTTTTTAATCCAAACAGATAAAAAGAGAATTTATTGCTCATAAAGATAATTCTAAACATACACTGTATGGACAAAAGTATTTGGTCATCTGGCCATTACACCAACAGGGACTATTAATGACAATTTTGGCCTCCTTTTGTAGCTATAACAGCTTCAACTCTTCTTGGAAGGCTTTCCACAAGATTTTGTAGTGTTTAGTAGGAATTTGTGCCATCTCCTTCTGTAGATCATTTATGAGGTCAGGCACTCATGTTGGACCAGAAGACCTGGCTTGCAATCTCCTCTCCATTTCATCCCGAAGGTGCTCCATGGGGTTGAGGTCACGGCTTTGTGCAGGTCAGTTAAGTTCTTGTTGGAACAGAAAGGAGTCTTCCCCAAACTGTTGCCAGGAAGTTGGAAGCACAGCATAGTCCAAAATGCCTTAGTGTGCAGATGCAACCCTGAAAACAGCCCCATACCATTGTCCTTCCTCCATTTTTACATTTATTTTTTATTTTTTGCTGTTTTTGTGTGCTGTCCAATTTTGGACATGAAAACCTTGGGCGTAACAAAAGAAAAAAAAAGAAAGAAAGAAATACCTAAAAGTCAAAGTTGTTAATCATTGTAAACATACACAGGGCTGTGGTAACGCCCTTTGAGGAATTTGCATTAGTTATGTGTTTTTTTCATGACAGAAATCAGGGTTTTTTTACACTCTATCTTGCACTGAAAGGGTTAAATTTCAAAAGTTTAATTCAAATTGGATATATTTGACCAGGTTTGATCTTGATAGAAATTTTAATGCAAAAATAATTGGAAAAATATTAATGTATATTATTTTTGTTGGTAAAACTTTATTTTATCGGCCCTTACATTGTCATTTCATAGTTACCATTATATAGTCATTTCTCATCAATAAGATGGTAATTATTTTGTTATAAGTTGGCATTTTATTGAGCAATAACTCAGATATATGGTAATATTAAGAAAATATTTATCTAGTGATAATGTATAAATTAACACGTAATTCCTTATAATATCGTGGCAATTCTATAGTAATAAATTGGTATTTACCCTAATCTGACCTAACCCTGACCCTAAACTTACTTGAAAATTATTCAGGAAAGATTCACTCTAATGTAGTGGGCCAAGACAAAGAAATGACCTGGGAATCATCAAGAAACTGACAGAGAAAATTACAATTTTATTTCTAAGAAATTACTTGGTAAAATATCACCTACTTTTAGATCATTTATGCAGTTTTACGAAGGTTAGGGTCAGGGTAAAATACAACCAAGAACTGCCACAATATTACACGGAATTACTTGATAATTAATACCTTATTATAAAGGTCAAAACTTCCTTGATATAAATAAAGTTAGAACTTGCAGAAATGCCAACTTATTACTGATTCTGAGTAAACACAAGATACTCGTGCCATACAAAGAGGATCAGCACTCAGTGAAGAAGTCTCTAGTCCATTACTGTTATCCCCCATAAGTCAACTGTGCAAGGGTAGCGAGATCATCCAGTTAGTTCCCGACGCCTCCAGAGGGCTGAACAGCGATCTCCAGATCCACGCCCCTCCATGCCAGCCCTCACCACCCACCATGCCAACATGGAGCCTGGGTAATTACCACCTTATTCTTGCAAAATAACAGCATAATTACCAGCTATTACTATCAAATACTAGTTAATTAAGGCCCACTAAAATAAAGTGCTACCTTTATGTTGTTATTTATGTATGTTGCCATATTTGGTCATGGTTGCCTTAGTGCACAGGTGTCAAACTCAAGGCCCGGGGGGCCAAATCCGGCCCGTGGAACAGTTGAATCTGTTGTGAACTTATCCTAGATGATGTAAGAAATCCTTGTTAAGTCACAAAATCTGAAAAAGTAAGGAAGAAAAAATATTTAGTTTAGAAGTCAGGGATACGGGAAAAGAAATTAATTTGTGTTTTAATTTCACATTTTCAATTTAGCATCTCACAATTAGGACTCAAATTTAGGATTATGGTTTTTATTTCATGCTTTGAGCTTTTCAACTCATGATTTTGACTTCTCGTATAATATTTTGATCTTTTCATTGATTCATTATTCTAATTTTTAAGTTATATTTTGACCTTTTTAACCAATTATTTTGTATTTTATCTGATATATTTTCAACTCCAAACTTTGACATCATAATCCCATAGTTTGACCTTTTAGACTTACAATTTAAAATTTGGAATTATATTTTGACTTTTAATTACATGATTACAAATTTGATTTCATATTTTCACCTTTTAAACTCATAATTTTGACTTCTTTCTAATATATTTGCCATTAAAAAACATTAGTTTTCAATTTTAATTTCATGTTTTAACCTTTTTGAACTAATAAATTTACTTTTCTCAGATTATGAGCCTTTAACTTATCTTTTTAACTTTTTAAATGTCAAAATTCATTTATCATCAGTGCTAAAGTTTTTTTTTTTTCATATTTTATCACCGGTAAAATGAGGTTGACAGTAATTGTTTAGATTGGTGACCGTTAGACCCTCAGGTTAGTCCTGAATCCAGAATCCAGCCCCTGCTGTGATTGAGTTTGACACCCCTGCCTTAGTGTAACAATTTCTATAACACCATCTGAGGGTTAAATTAACATCAGTATAAACTGTTCCCAGTCATTGTCTTGCCTTCTATCTTATTTTAAAACACTCTGATAAATTTTAAAAATGGGATTTATTTTCCAGCCCTAGCCTGTGATGCTTTCAGACCAAGGTAACGGTTAGAAGAGACGATGTCAGACGATGAAACAACAGTTAAGCATTTTGTTTCCCTCCCTGCTTTGAACATAAGTTCAATTTGTCACATATCCTCCGGGTAAAGACGACTTTATTTCAACAGTTCTGTTGAGTTTTATTGCCTTAAGTGTTACAGTGGCTTAGCGGGTAATTCTCCTGGGTTCAATTAGTTGGAAGGGATGCCGATGCTGTGATTTCAACATCAGCAAATCAGACAAACGTGTCATGTCTTGTAAGGGCTTAGTGGTTTTCAAAAACAGAAATGGCAAAAACACTTAGAGTTATATTTTATATCACATCATTCATTGTGTTTTTCTCTTTAGTCCATCCAAAAACTCTTCAGACAACTCCACTGTAAGAGCTGCATTTACCCAGCCTTGCAATGTGTAGTTGATTTTGTTAACATGTTAGCAATTAGCTTCATATCTACAGATCCAGCAGCAACATAAGCATTTATGTGGAGCAGCTCTCTAAACTCCAGAGGGAAACACGCTTCAGCTCCTAGCTGCTAAATGTTCCAGTATTTTCTCCTGCATGTAGAACAATTTGCCTCTCCTCTCTTCTCCAGGTTTTTTAAGAGTTGTTGCAGAGTACATCCCCTCACTACTTCAGGAAATGAAACTCATAATGAGACCTGTGAGACTGAAGCAAAACCGCAGAATTCCAGGCAAAGATTAAAGCAGAGGATTCAATAATTGGAGGAAGAGACTGAGGAGAACTGCAGTCATATGAACAATAGTGATGTTAGTTTGCTACTGTAAAAACAAACTCTACATGGTGAATAGTCATTAAATTCATGCATATTAATCACGTGACTGTCTTTATGTCCTACATAGCATGGCCTTGAACAGCCTTTAGTAAAACAATGATGAGAACAAACTGAGAAGTATATAGGTAATGCTGGTTGTATCATTTGAAACGTATGTCTCTATTTAAGGGAGCATCAATAAACCTGTAGCAGTGTGCGGTCGTTACCAAGCAGCAAAAAGCCAGTGAGTGACCAAGCTGGTAATAAAAGACTGCAGTGAAGGCTTGACATAAAACTGTGATCATGAAACCTGATGCCCCTCTACAGTTCTGTGGACTATAAACAGAGGAAGTGCACTCAAAGGCTGTGTCCGAAATCACTCCCTATTCACTATATTGTGAATACGCCATTTTGTAGTGGTGTCCGAATTCTGAGTGAGCATTGTTATTCACCATATAGTGCACTCACTCTATCCCACAATGCATTGTGAAAAGTAGTTAACTGCTGATGGTCACTAACGCAGCAATATTTACCATGGTGCATCGCCGTTGCTGCTCTCAAACATGACGGATGAACGAAAGGAGCTCAGGAACACATGAAAACTTTAAAAGCTTTTTTCGTTTGTTGGTTTTAGCCAAAGTATTTCATATGTTATAAAATGTAAAGGATTCAAAACAGACTAACACCCCCCCCACCACCACCACCATGAGGATTACAAGACATGAGCCCATCATTTTTATACAAAAATAACTGATAACACACAACAATGTTAGTGATTTTACCTATAAAGACACAAAACTTTTTGTATCTATCAGTATTTTTTTTTTTTGTGAAAATACGTTACCTTCAGTATCAGTTTTCAGTGAAATGCTACCGTTAATTTCGATCAGCCATTGTCATGGAAATCTACGAGCCGTTGTTGCTAAGTGTTTTAATTGTGGGACGGCAATGACGACATTACCTGCAGGCAGAGTCGTGTCCAAAATTATTTTTATGTTTTGCAGTTTAGTCCACTATACAGTCCATTATATGCTGCTCACTGTATAGTGCAGGGGCCACTAACTTGCGGACCACGGTCCAGGTCCAGACCCAGACACCATCCAATATGGACATGGACCCGGACCTACAATTATTAGAAAGACAAAGAGAGTAGATGAAAAGATGAGTGAGCTGAGACAAGGAGTCTCGGGCCCTATGATTTCCTTGTTAATGGAATCACGGACAAAACTGGCCAATAAAAACAGAATCTACGATTAATCCCTGAAATCACACCCAGATCCACATATCACACTAACTCAAGTTAGACATTATGATGTTCCGGACCTTTGGTTTCATATATTTTCTCTGACTGGACCTGTTGAATTTTAGTTGATTACCCCTGATATAGTGGATAGGGAGTAGGGAATGAGTGTGTGGTTTCAGACACAACTAAAGTCTGATGTTCAACCCCAAAGTCCTAAATCTACACTGCTATGGGGATTTTAAATGTTTTAAAGTAAAATGTTTGTATTTGAATCATGGTTAATTCCTAACCTTGCATAGCCGATGGATATGCCTGTTTCCTTGTTTCTCACTGGCAAATCCATCTTGCAAAGCTTCTGTCTGAACAGTTTGGGCCCGGTTAGAAAGTGACAGGACCAATCAGCGACGAGGGGCAGTACTTTCAGGCACAGCAGAGTCGTAACGTAAGCAAGCAGCAACAAGAGACCGTGCCATTATGACGGAAGACATTAGCGTGGACGCTGCTAAAGCGACATTTCTTCTTTAAAAGAAGAACAAAGAACAGCAGTGAGTTGTTTTCTTTTCAAAAACCACAAAGTCGTGTACTGACATGTCCGTAGTCGCCATGGTTCACGTTATTCCTCGGTAGCTGCGCACGTGCATGTTTTGTTGCTCTGATTGGCCCGTAAAGATGTGACAGACAGAACGTTCATCCAATCACCCTCCAAGTTCTTTTTCAAAGGCTCCACCCTTTCCCAAACGCTGTGTATTGAAGGTTTTCCAGATGGATGTGTGAAACAAATCCATCTGGCATGTCAGGTTAGTTAATTCCAACCTCTTTTCAAAATAATTGCATTTATTTATTGTGGTGTAAAAGATTAATCAGACTTCTAGTCAGATGGTTTTCAAGGTTTCACTATGTTTTTAGTCATAAAATGTTTTCAGCTACAGCTCCTAAATAATTACGACTGGTCATTTTCAGCAGCATTATGAATCTCAAATCACTGGCAATAAAATCAGGGACCCCCTCACCCCCATTAAACGCACTTCCTCTCTTCCTTTTTTGTATCAGCTTAAATGAGGAGCCTCATCCACCTACATCATGGCTTTAAACACCTAAATGATGGTAGCAGACTGATGCGGCACAGACAGAAGGAGAAATGCATTGATGTTTGGCTGATGCTAATGGAATAAAGTTATGTGGGCAAAATGGACAAAAGATCCCCACTTTGAAACACCAAACTTTGCAGCATTATCATTATAAAAGCCTGAATGGACCAGGATGCACGTCTTAGCTTTATGCTAACACATAATGAAAAGTACACACTTCACTGTGTCAACCTTGGCCTGTACTGCTCCATCCTCCTGATGGCTTTTATCCAGGCCTGCACCAGGCCCATGCCCCATCTCTCCAGGTATCCTCCCAACCCCCTCCGCGATGCAGTAGTATAATGAGACAGAGATAACCGAGGACAGAAACACTCTGACTTTTGTCTGAGTCTTTCTTGTCTGCATGCTCAGATACACCACACTGTCTTGCTCAGTGAACCAAGTCTGCAATTGATCCCAGTCTTTCAGTTTGCAGATCGATGCATTAGACTGCCAAGGTAGGCAAACTGCTCTACAACTTCTATGCTCTCTCTATCCACAGATTTAACAGAAGCATCCAAGGCATCCCTAAATGCCTGCATCCTTGTTTTAGTCAGGAGACACACATTCCTAACATTTCAGCATCCTCACTCAGCAAGTTTAGAGCCTACACAAGGAGATCTACAGTCTCTGCAAAGGTCACAACATCATCAGCAAAGTTCAGATGACAATCCACAGTTTGCTCCCTCCACTACCGGCCCCATTAGCCAGTCCATACAGGTACTGAAGAGTGTTTCTTCACCCCAGAATCAACTGGGTAGAAGTCAGAGGTGGAGCCACCACACTTCACAGCACTCTCTCTGCTGGAAGAGCCAACGTGGGATCCTGCAGATCTCCAGAGTCCTCCAGAGGGCATCCCTACTCTACAAGTCAACACCATTGTTTAATAAAAGAGTTAATTTCTTAATTGAAGAGAAGCAAAAATAGTTTCTTTGCATTTTAGATGAACCAACAGACTGACACCATACTGTTCTGTACTCCTTTTATGAGGTGGTGGCTGGTGGCACACAGAAAGAAGTTGCCACTCTCTAGCGGTACCACATTACAACCTGGTGTCTGTGACTGTAATAGAAAAACATAGCTTCAGAAGCGGTAAAAGTCACATGAAACCTTCAATTTTTTATAGTTTAAGGACTATTTAGATACCTGGAAATCATGCTACATCCCTAAAAATGTCGCCAAATGAGTTTCAGTGGAGTCTACTCAGCGGTTAAGAGTGTAGCCCTGTCACCTCACAGCAAGAAGGCTCCTGGCAGAATCTGCTTCTTGCCGTGTACAGGATGAGGTCTTTTTATATGGAACTTTGACCCATCGCACAGTTTCTTGCTTGTCGTTTGACACCCACAGGGTGTGCACTTTCACTCAGGAGGCTTGGGAGCATGACCTTAAGATAACCCTTTCTCCTTCTCAGTGGGCCTCCATGTGGAGATCTGACATCCATTTATCCAAATGTGTTAGGTATAAGATTATTCAACAGAAGATTTTATGCTGAGCTTACGTGACTGTCAGATTTGCAAAGATGTCCGAGAATGCTCCCGACTTGTGATGGCATAGTTTTGGTTCATTATTTCCTCTGTTTTGGGAATGTCCAGCTGTCGAGTCTTTATGGTCAGCAGTGCACACAGGGAGATTTCAGACACCAAGCTTCCCCTATCTCCCACTTTTGCTTTTCAGGCATTTGGCCTGATAATAAAATTAGCCCCACTGTCTTATGCCTTTGGGTGTTAAGCTGCCTTTCATTTAAGAAGCTGATACTTCTTAATGGAAGATGCAGAAGCCAGCATGTTTCAAGAAGGAGTCTTGGCTGCTTAACATGGAGAGAGCTGCTTGTCTTCAAGACTTTGACGGCGGTGTTAGTGGGCACTTGGACATTTTCAGGAGTTTGCTGGGCTCACACGAATGGAAATTCAAAACGCTTTGCAAAAAGAAAAAACACGACGACATTTGAGAAAAACACAAAAACAAAAGTTCACAACACAAATACAAAAACTTGCTGCAGCGCATGAATACAAACACTCAGCGCCGCGCATGGATACATAAACTCAGCACAGCGTGGAGGCAAACAGATTCCACAACAGCACAAAAATACAACAACAAAGTCACAACGGAAGTGGGGCCGTTATTAGGGACGGACCTGCTAAGCTGCTAACGGCCCCGTTAGCAATAAAGTTACGTAATGCAATGCAAACTAACTGAAGACAGGCTTGGATCGAGTAATTAAAGTAAGTAAACATTGTTCGTTCGTCAGCTCCACTTCTTGCACATTTTATTTTGTAATCGATAAGTTTTAGAAGTAATTTCAACCGGCAGACAGCGCGGACAGCTACGTTTGGGGTCCGATATGCATGACGTAAGCTTTCAGATGAATGAATTGACTGAAGGTAAAAGTGTGGTGAGGAAAGGAGTGCAAGCAACAGCCTTCAGAGGATTGTCAAACAAAGCAGATTCAAGAACTTAGGGGAGCTTCACAAGGATTGGACTGATGCTGGAGTCAGTGGATCAAGGGCCCCCACACATAGATGGTCCAGGAAATGGACTGTAAGTGTTGTATTCTTAGTGTGGAGCCCCTCCTGAACCACAGACCCCATAAGCGTCTCACCTGGGCTAAGAAGAAAAAAAGACTTGGACTTTGCTCAGTGGTCCAAAGTCCTGGTTTCAGACAAAGGTAAATTTTGCATTTCATTTGGAAATGAAGGTCCCAGAGTCTGGAGGAAGATCAGAGAGGCACCGAATCCAAGGTGCTTAAAGTCCAGTGTAAAATTTCCACAGTCAGTGATGGTCTGAGGTGCCATGTCATCTGCTGCTGTTAGTCCACTTTGCTTTATCAAGTCCAGTGTCAACACTGTCAGCCATCTACCAGGAGATTTTAGAGACCTTCATGATTCTATCTGCTGAAAAGCTTTATGGAGATACTGATTTCCTTTTCACCTGCCCACAGTGAAGCCAAAACTACCAGAAACTGGTTTGTTGACCATTGTATTACTGTGCTTGGTAGGCCAGCCAACTGGTCTGACCTGAACCGCATAGAGACTCTCTGGTGAAATGTCAAGATGAAAATGAGACACACCAGACTCAACAATCCAGAAGGAGCTGAAGGCTGCCATCAGGGCAACCAGCCACACGCAGTGCCACGGACTGATTGCCTCCATGCCACGTCACAGAGATGCAGGAATTAGTTCAAAAGGAGCTCCAACCAATTACTGAGAGCATAAATGAGCAGAATTCTTCAGAAATTCAGCTTTTCTATATTATAAATCCTGATGTTTTGTGATTTTCTAGTATTTTGAGATCATGGATTTTTGATTATTGTCTTGAAACATTTAACGTTGTATGAGATGGAAACTGAAGTTTCACTTCTTGAAGTAATTCCCAGGAAGAAAACCAAACTTTTTCATGATATTCTAATTTCTTGAGTGAATGCACCTGTATGTCAGCGCTGTGATCAACCAGTGACCAGTCCAGGGTGTACCTCACCTCCCGACCGGTGACAGCTAGGATCAGCTCAAGCCCTCCACAACCTCAACCCCGGCAAGATGTGTATCTTGACAGATGAGTTCCAGGGCTGTTTCAAACTCTTTTCACTTCATAGGATGAGGGAGAGGTACAATCAAATTGAATAATGTCTGAGGAAATTTCTATCTCTACAGTGAAAAAAAGACATGTCCCTCAAAAATCTATTAAATGAGCCCTCTCCGGTTCAACGTGTGCTGCATACTGACATAATGTGATGAGAGGTCAGCCGCTGTCTCGTCACCGGCTCTTTACGCTCCATGTTTAATAGGAAGCAGTTACAGACTCAGCAGAGAGCAGTGATGTGCCAGTGGTGACTCCTGCTCAGCCTTCTCTCAGTATGTTATTCATGCTCCCTTTTTCTCTGCCAGCCTGCAGGAGGGAGGCCTGATACTCTGCGCCAAGTGAAGGAGGGCCAAGTGTCGTCTGAAATCTAGTTCATTGTCCCTTCCTCTCCAAGCAGGAAAGCTTTTGGGATGTGAAACCGAGCACCGTCAGCTGCTGTGGGCGTCATAGTGTGGAGAAAACCGAAGCATTTTCCCACTCTGCCATGGAGACAGTTGTACACAGCGGTTTAGAAAGAGACAGGACAAGATCCGCCCATCCTCTTTTCACTGTTTTCAGCTATTTTTAAAGCTGGTGTTCAAGAGTTAACCCTCAGGGGTTCCCTATCCTTTCAGCTGTTACTCACAATACCAAACAGACACAGAAACATCAGAAAACGGTGTCATGAAAGCAAAAACAAGCACTGATGTAAAGACAGCATCACAAAGACTGACTTCCTTAGCAGGAGTCCAAAAACATCCCTCTAACTCATTTGTGGATGACGCCTTAGTTTACATTCCAGCAGAGGAGACAAAGCATGATAAATAGGGCGAGTGTCAGAGCTGAATAAGCAAACCTGCAGGAGCAGACAATGATATACTGCATCGTCTACAGGTTTCATGATTTAATGTATGTGCAGATACACAAGAAACAAGCAGAAAGAGACAAGAATCTTCAAGACTGCCAACAATGAATGTTGCATGAAGAGCATGTTCAGCAGGAGAAAATGGTAAAAGGCTGGTCACATTTCCTAATAGGTCTTACCACTGTCACTGTTGTCATCCACCAGGATGATCTCCTTCAGCAGGTGTCCCGGCGTGTGGTTGACCACGCTGTGAACAGAGCGAAGGATCACAGACAGAGCCTCGTTCACAAAGATGAAGACCACAGAGATCTGAGGAAGGTCCTCTGGGTACGTCAGCTGCTTACACCTGAAATGAAAGATTGAGCAGGGTGTTAAAAGTATTTAGTTTCTTTTGATGAACACATAAGGCGTTCTTTGCATGATAAAAATATGAGTCATGTCTTTCCCTTTAAGCCAAAAGTGAGAGAAGAATACAGATATTATTTTAAACATTGTATTATAAATATAATATCACAGCCAGGGCAGTGTTTACAGCTCTTAAAAGGGAGTTCTTCCTTCCCACTGTTGGTGATTGTTGCTGCCAAGTGTTTGCTCATTGTGTATTCATGCTGGGTTTCTATAAATAACATGACAAACGGGGTGATCTAGACCTGCTCTTTGTGTAAAGTGTTCTGAGACGAGTCTTAAGATTGGGCTCTGAATAAAAACTGATTGATTAATTAAGTTAGCCCCTAAGCTTTAAGTCTGAAATGCAGCCAGAAAGGCCTGTTAGCCTTCTGGCCCAGTTTCAAATCCAAATACTAAGCTAACCACATGCTGGTTAGCTCACTGAAAACATGAAATAACAGCTTGCATGGCTTGAAGGTAATAACAGCAATCAAAATCCTCCCAGCGATGGAGTTCAGTAACTGTAAGTATTTATACCACATTTACTGTCTTCATGCTGCACTAGCTGTAGGCCTAAAATCCACAGCAAAGATGAGCATAATATCAACCTTCTTATAGCTTAACCCTTTACCTGCTGAGTCTAAAAATGGTGATTTGGACATATTTTGTTATTATGGCTGTAAAATAGTCAGGAAACACCCTAAGTCTGAGAGCTTTGGTCCCTTTTCCCAGGAACTTGACTTTTCAACATCTGGTTCATGATTATTGCACATCACATGGAATTGTCAGCAGTTTAAAAGAAGAAAAACACAAAAACCGATTTGTTTTTCATGGCTTTTATGAGAAGAAATTTTGTTATTGCTCATGAAGTTTTGATTTGACATTTGAAATGTGAACCTATACATGTTTAGAACAATCACCAGTTTAAAAAGTGGCAAAAAAAGTGACAAAAATGGGCAAAGTAAAAAAAGGGGAAGGAAGTGGCAAAAAATGGTAAGAAGTGACAAAAAAATGAAGTAAAAGTGGCAAAAATGGTCAAAAAGCAGCAAAAACATGGGGAAAAAATGAGTGAAAAGTGATTAAAACAGGCAAATAGCAGCAAAAAGGTGGGAAAATGGTGAAAAGTGGCAAAAATGGGGTAAAAAGTGGCCTTTAGTGATAAAAAGCAGTTTAAATAAGTGAAAAGTGGCAAAAAAAAGTGCAAAAAGGGGGACAATTTCAAAAAGCAGGATAAAAGAGGCAAAAACTGGTGGGAAAGTGCAAAAATGGGATAGAAGTGGCAAAAATAGGCAAAAAGTAGTGGCCAAAGTGGTCTTAAAGCAGTAAAAATGGATTACAGGTGGCAAAAAATGGAAAAAGGGGGAAAAAATTGGTTGACAATTAGAGCCAACTTTATAATTGTGGGAAACAAACTGATTAATGTGACTTGCAAAGTTTCCCTTTTTTATGGTTTTCCAGGAGAATAATATTTCAAATTAAGACATAAAAGAGCTACAAATCATCGCAAAAGAGCCACTTACTCAACATGTGGCTCAAAAAGCCAGATGTTGAGTGTTTTGTGGCCATGAATTATATTTCCTGTGCATGTTATAGCTATACTGTGGCCCCAGTTTAATTGTTTTTGACCATGTCATGTCTGGGGCTCTGTAGAATTCTGACATAAAAAGAAAAGTTATTTTTAAAAATGTAAAAAAACACAATTATTCAATCTTTCTTACAAAGCAGATGAAATATGTACTGTGTGTTGGAGTTTTCCCTAGAGCATACATATGTATCTTTGTCTGATAACCATAATGGAGGTTCAGATCAACACTGGTGCAGCATGCAGAGAAAGTAAGGAAGTGGCACATCTGGTGGTTAACATGATGTAATTAATTTGATTAGTTAATCCTGTTTGAGAGGTTGTAAAGTCACCTAGAACAGTCTGTAGATGAATATAACCTAAGTCAACTTCATGCATAACTATGAAAACTGGTGAAACAACTGAATGAAACGTTCAGATTCATATTTCCAAAGTGGTCTCATGGTGCAAGCTGTCTTTTTATTCTCTCTAAAAACAATCTGGATCCTGGAACACAAAACCAGCATGAGGAAAAAATCACTCTACTGAGAAATCATAAAAAGGTCCACATTCATTTGATGGTGAAACTTCAGCTCCCAGACCTGGAAGCGGTTTACTGCAGCAGTACAGCCTCCATACTGAAACTGTAAAAGTAGGCTACTTTCCTCCAGGGTGTTACAGAAAAAGTGAGAATCCTTTACTTGACAGGTTCATGACCAGGTCACATTTAGTAGAGCACGTTTCCCTTACGAAGAGAAGCGTCATTTTAAATCTGAAAGTTTAGGAGAATTCCAGTCAGAAGCTTGCATGTCTCTTTATTGAGGATTTCTCTTATGCTAGTTTTATGTTGGCTCAGTGTTACTTGGAGTACTTCTGTGGAAAACTAGATTCTGTTGCATGGAATTGCATCTTCATGTTTCTGAGAGGCACATAACAGTCTTGCAGTTTTATCAGTTGGAGTTTGAATGCCATCAGTAACAAGACACTAGCGCTCTGTCCCATTTCTAAGTTTAACCCCATGAACCCCCGATGAAATGGAACAACTCTACAAGCTCAGTAACAGTTGACAGCATTGCGTAAACAGAAGCACTGACAATTTGAGACATTACTATAAGTGATGCTTGTTCAAAATCAAAAGGACCACAATGCACTGAAACAACACTTAACCATGACAAAGGATTGTTGTCATAATTTCCAAATCTTGTTTATAAGTTGGAAAGTTTCTGGGAGATTTCCCATGACATTACGTGCGGAGTGCGCTTCAGGAAAATCTCAGTTTGCAGGGTCATGTGCCCCTTCATCCAACCCCTTCATTCCAACAAGGTTTGGGACGCCCTTCTTCTCTGTGAATGCAAATAAAGCATTTAACATAAAGCACAGCAAATAACTTGAAGATTAGTGTAGTAATGGAAAAGACAAACCATCAAACCTTCTAAATTTCTAATCAAATAATGAAACAAATTGTAGGTCAGATGATTATCAAGATGATTCATCCTGAAGAGGAGGGGAGGGATCAGGGCTGCAAAAAAATATCAAAGGGTGTAATTACTGAAGCAAAGTCTGGCTTTGATAATGTACAAGATAGATGTGGTTATACTGTTACATTCTTCTCCTGTTACTAATGGTCAGAGGGGATGCCAGATCCTGTCAGAGTGCGAAAATGGATTATCCTCCAGCCAGCCAAAAGCCACACTAAGTTCATCCTCAACTGCTGTGGGAGTCCATTCATACTGATAGGAGTTTGAGTGGTTGGATGTAGACAGGCCAAACTTTCTTTTTCCTGTCAGATAATCCAAAACTATTTCAGATTTCTCTATGATCCATATGGGGATACACTCACCTGTGTTAAAAGTAAAAAGTTAAAAATAAAATGATGGCAATGCCTCCGTCATGAAGAAAATCATGGAATTGCACAAGTGTCTAAAACCTGCATTCTTTCAGACAACCAGCAGGGGGATGTTTGTTGGCAGGTGGGGGGTGGAGAGAGTAGCAGAGGTTACATCAGTCTGGTGTTAAAATGACCAAATTTTAACGTTTATCAAACATAAACGTTTGATGGAGTTTATGTTCTCAATCTCAAGCTTCAAGTCAGAGCAGGTTTGTTCTGTGAATAAAGGCCACTTTTACCAGCTATTGTCGGTGTCAGCCTCATCAAACCCCAGCTATTTTTATGTTTATTAATCAGTCCAGGTGTTTCAATCACACCTGTTACCACAGGTGTATAGAATCAAGCACTTAGCTACTCAGTCTCCATTTGCAAACATTTGTGAAACAAGATGGGTTGTTCTGAAGAGTTTAGTGACTTTCAGCATGGTGCTGTGATGCAGTTAACAGTTCATGAAATTTCATCCATTTTCCAAGGTCTTTGTTCTTCTTTTAACAAAGAAATGTCATCAAGTTCTGATAAAACTGGCGCTTTAGCAGCATCCACGCTAATCTCTTCCGCCATAATTGCGCAGGCCTCTTGCTGCTGCTTGCTTATGTCACGACTCCGCCGCGCCTGAAAGCACTGTCCCTCATAAAAGCAGGGTCAACGACTGCTAAGGTGCATAAATGTCAAGTGATGCCAAGTCTCTGCTCCATAGCTGAAGAGTTCTGATCTTCTACTGGCACTAATGTAAGGACAAAAACCTAGGGGAGCTTCATAGAATGGGTTTCCAGGGCTGAGCTGGTGTAAAGCACACTGACAACAGACTGTGCAGCAGTGGAAAAATGCTGGAAGAATGTTGCCTGCCCAAACCCACTATGCCAACTGTGAAAATTGGTGGAGGAGGAATAATGGTATGGGGCTGTTTTTCAGGGTTTGGCCTAGGTCCCTTATCTCAAGTCAAGGCCAGTCTTCATGCTTCAGCATACCGGGACATTTAGAGCAATTCTATGCTTCCAACAATTCAGGGGAAGGCCATTTTCTATTCCAACATGATCCAGCCTCAGTGCGCAAAGCATGGACTATAGAGTCATGGTTTAATTAGTTTAGTAGAAGAACTTGACTGGCCTGCACAGAGCCCTGACCTGAACCCCATCGAGCACCTTTGGGATGAACTAGAATGGAGATTTCAAGCTGGACCTTCTCATCCAATGTCAGTGCTTGACGTCATGAATGCTCTGCAGAATGAATGGGTACAAATTCCCACAGAAACACTCCAAAATGATGTGGTATGTCCTCCAAGAAGAGTGGAGTACGATGTCATTACAGTCCCTGTTGGTGTAATGGTCAGGCAGCTAAATGCTTTTGTCCACAAATGAGCAGGAAATACGCCTACTACAGAACTCCAACCAACAGTAATGATGCGTAATCTGTGATCAAGCTGGTTGACCAATGGGAGAGGTTTCTGGAATTAAGGGGTGATGTTTACTCCTGTTTCAGGTGGTCTACGGCGCAGTTGTTTTCTGTATCCTCAAGATAAGTACCTGCCAGCTTTGAGGCTGACCACTCCTCATTTTAAGACAAACACACCCCTGAGATAGGGCCCCATAATTCCACAATAACTTTGTGAATAAATATTACCAGTAACACTGACTAAGTTCTTGCATTTTGATGGTTATAGACATTCACTTGGTCCAGCTCCACTCTCACACTGCTGTTATCTTGAGTCAGTCAAACTTCCCGTCATTTCCAGAAAATGCTGAATTTGATCTCAGATGTATTGTGGTTTTGAAGTCATCAATAACAGAGCTGACTGGACGAAAGCACTTACCTGATTCCTATGGCAACTGTGAAAACACACACTCAGACAAAATCTTTCGCATCTCTCCTTGCTGCTCCAATTATGCTCCGAACGCACACAGCTGACAAACCCATTTCACTCTCCTCTGCCTTTGTTTTCACATTTCTTATTCAGCAGTGCTGACTCATTATGTCGGGATAATGAGGTGGCTATTGTAATTGTTGTGGCTGAATTATTTACAACACATTTGGGCTGTTACGAAACACTTGTAGTGTTGTTCTGTGCGAGAATATCAAATTGACATGAATCAGTGGGAGTGTAAACAAATCTATGTGCTTCAGAAAGAGCTGTTAAACCCTGAAGTCCTTTACCAAACATCAGAGCAAATTATGGAGAAAGATGGTGTGGACACTTATTGCAGTTGTCAGGTGAAATGCCCTTAATGCTACAAGTATTCATGAGACAATATATAGATTTGTCAGATTGTATCAGTCTCACCTGTAATCACAGATTATTCAATGTGACAGAGGCAGCGAGTGAGGCTGAAATTGGTTCTAACTCAGAGTGTGGATCTTACTTCAAGAGAACTGTCTAATCATCCTGAACAATCAATTAGACTGCAGAAACGAGTGCTTCACTAAACCTTGGCTAAAAATGGATATAAGGGTGACTCAGGATACAATACCTTACCAAAAAATACCACACAATACTTGAACCCAGTAGTGATAATACCAGGACGCAGCACTTCTGCAGTAACTTGACATATTCAAGATAATAACATAATGCTATATCAAAATATGTGATGAAATATTAGAAATACTCCTTAAGTGAAATGTTTTTATTCCCTGCAATCTCATGTCAGTTTATACCCCTTGGATGTATTTTCAGAATAACGGAGCAACGATCACCTGAGTGTGAAGCTTGAGTATTATGAGCTCTGCCTTCCTGAGTTATAGGTCTAAAACTACGGATTAGCCAACCTTGCAAAGCAGATGGATATGCCCTTTTCTGTGATTCTCACTGGCGAATCCATCTTGCAAAGCTCCAGTCTGAACAATTTGGGCCCTGTTAGAAAGTGAAAGGACCAATCAGTGACGAGGGGCAGTACTTTCGGGCACGGCAAAGTCATGACGTAAGCGAGCAGCAACAAGATGGTGCAATTATGGCGGAAGAGATTAGCGTGGATGCTGCTAAAGCCCCAGTTTTATCAGAACTTGACCACATGTCCTCGTTAAAAGAACTAAGAACAGCAGCGAGTTGTTTTCTTTTCAACAACAAAAATCGTACTGACATGTCTAGAGTCGCCATGGTTCGCGTTATGCAGTTCTCTGTGGAGTTTACTCCTTTGGCAGGGATGCAGCTTGGTAGCGACTACGTCACGTGTTTTGTTGCTCTGATTGGCCCGTAAAGATGTGACAGACAGAACGTCCATCCAATCACCCTCCGAGTGTTTTTCAAAGGCTCTACCCTTTCTAATCTCTGTCTATTAGAGGTGTTCCAGATGGATGTGTGAAACAAATCCATCTGGCGTGCCAGGTTACAGATCCAATCCAAAATTAATTTCCAATATTTACAATACAGTGACGTTCTGATACTTTTGCATGAATGTAGTGTGCAGTAGCTAATAATGTTCCTACACGTCTATTTCCCTATTCAGCTAAATGCTCATTTAAATTTAATTTAACCGACTAGTCTAAAGAGGAGAAAATATTATAAAACATTGAAACAACATCATTTTGTCATTAGGTGTGTATGACTGATAAAGCGTGGCTAACATTAAAAGCTAATGCCGCAAGCCTTCATTCCTCTTTGCAGATTTTTATCATGCTCTGATATGTGGCCTCTCCTCACTTCGGTTGAGTAGTCAAACATGAGTTCAACCCTACATACCACTTTACTCCATTTACTTCTTGAAAAACTGTCATATCATGCTGTTCATACATTACGCTAAACCTTTAGCCACTGCTGAGCTTCTCATAGTTCTGGTGAACTGGGAAGCTCAAACAGGAAGGCAGGGGCCAATAACTGAAGCTACAGCGGCCTCTAGTGGCAGGAGGTTCATTACACTTTAAAAGAGCGTTATGACCAGGATTTCAAGCCTGTGTTTATTAAAAAAATGATAGGTAATTATTTTAACCGACTCGTAGATCTCATGCCAGTGAATCTGATAAACTAATTTAACCATTTTACAGTCTAACCGCACGCCTCCCTAGATGTAGACAATGCAGCTAGCATAGCAGCGAGCAATATGAGAGACAGCAGCTCATGCTGAGTCCACTCATCATCATATTTTACTCAGACACTAAAACCCTGCTTTGTGCACTGGAACACAGTCATGATGGAACAGAAAATGTTGGTCTGCTGAAGCATGAAGATTATCCTGGAGAGAAGGGGCCTTGCTGAAACCCTTGAAAACAGCCTCATATCATTGTTGGAATATTACTGTCAGACAGGTAATGTTCTTCGGGCATCCTCCAATTCCAGACTTGCTCATCTGAAAATCGTGAGTCATCACTCCACCGAAAACGTTTCCACTGCACCACTTCATCCATCGCTTGGCACTGGACTTGGGGATCTGAGGTTTGTGTGCAGCTGCTCGGTCATTGAAACCTTTTCTAGCACTGTTTTTGTCCTTGGTTTCTGTGGAACTCTTCAGCTATTGGATCAGCAGACCATTGGCGACTTTGGAGCACTATGTGCCTTCACAGCTGTTGACCCCACTGTGTGATTATAGGTGGTCTTCACCTTCACTGCTGAGTTGCTGTTGTTCCTAAACGCTTCCGCTTTCTAATAATATTACTTGCAGGTGACTGTGGAATCTCCAGCAGGAATGAAATATCCCAGACCTTCATTTTGCAAAGGTGGCATCCATAACAGCACCACACTTGAAGTCACTGAGCTCTTCAGAACAACTTGTTCAGTATCACAAATGTTTGTAAATGGAGACTGCATGGCTAGATGCTTAATTTTTACACCTGGCTAAATACTTTTGTCCATATAGTGTATGTTGTGAGAGCACTGGGAGGAGTTATGAAGCAGCAACCCTGTAGATATCTATTGATTAAAATACTGATAATTGGCACCAGACGTTCAATGATTGTGTCACAGACAGCAGCACACTGCTGTATTGATTTTGTTTCACACCCCTAATGGTACTGACCCTCTTTTTTAACCCATAATTTCAGCTGTTTCATGTTTTGATATTCAACTTTAGTGTTCCTTTTTAAGTCGACATGATAGTGCAGCAGTGCTCCTATATTTTGTCTAAAGGCAGCAGGTTTGCACCTCTTCCATCATACTGTGAACCATCTGAACCCTCCTTGTGTCTGATGCCCCGGTGAACCCGGAGTGTCAGCTTGAGTCAGCAGCGTCCACGGGGTCAGGCCGCAGGAGGACGGCCACACAGCAGATGGATCCCAGCGTGCTGCTAAAGTTACATCCTCCTCTCTCCACCCAGTGCTAGCCTCCTCTTCTTCACAGCCGCTGCCCTGTGTGGGTATGAGCGTCTGTGACGGGCATTTGTTAGCAGGTTCTCACCTTTCAACAATAAGAATTGGCAAGAGAGCGACTAGCAATTATGTAGGATGACAAAACAGATGGTATCTTATTTGCTTGGGAAATTATATGGCAAACGATTTGCATATCATAACAGAAATTCTCAGCTAAAGAGATTCATAAGCGACGTTTCCCACTTTTTGCCGGATGCAGGGTAGACCCATACATTAGCATTCAAACTTTAATCAATGCCATTTAAATTTACCTGGTTACTTTAGATAACAATGCCATCAGAACTCAAATGAATGCATAATGAATATTAACACAAGCTTGCTAATGAAGTTGCAAAGAATCATGTATTGAATTTAAATATCTAAACATGATTTTAAAAAAGAGGTTAAAGGAAGTGCACATCCTACAGCAGAGATGCCAAACTTAACCACAGCAGGGGCCGAATTCTGAATTGGGGTCAAAAATGAGGGCCGAACAAGGTCAACATTTAACCATAAACTGTCAACCTCACTTTCACTAGCAATGAATTATGGGAGAAAAAACCTTAGCATTTATGATAAATGATTTTGAGATTTAAAACAGTAAAAGTAAGTGTCAAAGTCAAAATCATGTTTTTAAAAGGCATGTATACAAGAAAGAAAGTTTAAATCATGGTTTTTAGTGGTCAAAACGTGAGATAGAAATTTGAAATCATGAATTTTATAGGTCAAAATATGAGATAAACATCCAAATCATTGGTTAAAAATGTCAAAAGTTGGGAAAAAAATTACATCTTGAGTTTTACAGGTCAAAATATGACTTAAAATTTAAAATTGAGGATGTAAAAGGCCAAATTATGAGATAAAAGTCAAAGTAAGGAGCTAAAAAAAGGTCAAAACATGAGAAAAATAAATTAAAAACGTGAGTTTAATGGTCAAAATGTTACTTAAAAATTCAAAATTGAGGACCTAAAAAGGAAAAAAAAAAAAAAAGAAAGAAAAGAAAAGATCAAAACTCAAAAATGTGAATTGAAAAGGTCAAAATATGAAATAAAATCTAAAAGCATAACTTTGCATGATACCTGTGAGATGCAAAATTAAGAATATGAAATGAAAACTGAAATTAAATTTTCCTCATTCCTGATTTTTTTATCTAATTATTCTATTTTTTACTCTTTCTTTTTTTTTTATGACAGAACAAGGATATTTTTAATAATCTGAGCTTGGTTTACATTTTTAAACTGGAGGACATTTACAGACCTCAAACCAGTGGGCCAGTTATAATAAAAATATGATATGACCTGGTGGGCCAGGTATAACTGTACCATGGGCCGGATTCGGCCCCTGGGCTTTGAGTTTTTATTTATTTATTTATTTATTTAACCTTTATTTAACCAGGATTTATTCCCATTGAGATAAAAAAAATCTCTTTTACAAGGGAGTCCTGGCCAAGACAGCAGCATGATAAATTTCGGATATATGACATTAGAACAGGACATAGAACAAAGGTGCGAAAATCGTGCGCACACTGGTCAAATGTCCCCTAATTCTAGCTTTGAAATCTCCGAAACTAACACAACGCTTAAGTTTAAGATGACCCTGTAACTCTGACCAAGACGATGGAGCAAAACCATTAAAAGCTCTTTGAGACAGAGCGAGTGCGAGGGATCTCATACATGATGAGTGCATGAGAACAAAGATTAAAGCTACTTTGACACCCCTGTCCTACAAGGTGAAACTAGAAAAGCATTCAGAGAGCACAGACCTCCACCAGTAGCCCTATCTCCCAATAGTGAAGAATCCTTTAAAAAATTCCTGGATCCGTCCCCATGTACCCTCCACCACGGCATCGCCGATTACTCCCTCCCCGGTGAGGTGGAAACACGGTGAGGCAAAGCATTGGCTTCGCAACGGGTGCCAACAGATGCACCAGTGGTCTCACCGGACGACTGGAAGTCATGGCAGAGGGTGAATATTCCTCTATTCCTCCAAGCATTGTGAGTATTCTTGCTACAATTCGCTCTCTTTCTCTCTGTTACGCTCCGACTTATCTCCTCGATCGGGTGTGCGTCTTTCAAACTGTATAAACTCCAAAACTTTGAATAGAAACACACCAAAAACTGCTGCTGGGATTGAAGTTACTCATGTCCGCCATCTCCTGGTGTTAAGTGGTAACAGCGCAGACCTCCGCCATTGGCCCTATCTCCCAATAGTAAAGAATCCTTTAAAAAATTCCTGGATCCAGACGGTGATCCGGATCACTCCCAAAATCTAATGCCATGCCATTTCTGACATTTCCTGAAAATTTCATCAAAATCCGTCCACAACTTTTGAGTTACGTTGGTAACAAACAAACGAACAAACCCACCCGATCACATAACCTCCTCGGTGGAGGTAACCAGACCACTGTCACATTGAGACCCAGGCCCCTGCAAACATCTGTTGTGTTGATCCTCATCTGCAAAGTCCGAAAACTACTTTCAAAAACTAAAGTGCATTTTATTTTACAGTGTATCAACTTTTCTTGCAGAGATTCACTGTAACTTGAGCTCTAATTCCAGAAACCTTCATCAGAGCTTCACACTTGAACATCAACATATTGACATAACTTTGAATTTAAGATGGCTTAAATATCGGACTGCCTGAGCAGCACCCTTTATTTCTTAGATGACACCCTTTCTTATTATTGGCATTGATTCCTGCTCTGCAGTGACAGCCTGATCCATTTAGTCCCACTGTCTAAGTAGGCAAGTACTTGCTGCTCTGTATTGTGAGCTTAATTTCATGCACTGTTATCAATCACTTCCATTACCGCGGCCCACCTGCATGTGACAGCAGAGGTAATAAAAGGCAAACTAAAGCACGGAGAGTGTTTATGATGAAGCATGCTGCGTTCGTCTATCTGTACTTTAAGCCCTGCTCTCGCACTCTACTAGTAGGAGAAAAGGCACAAGTGTTTTGATTGATAACCCCTCCACTGTATCATTTCAGTTCTTCCCCATGCATTTATGCGCTCCTTCAGTTACTCCTTTGTTCCCTCTCACAGCGCTTTCTATTGCCTCTCTCAATCAGCCCTGCCAGGTCTATAAATACAATGACAAACTGGCGCTGAGTTTGAGGGCGACTCTTTGCAGCGTTGTGCTTCATTGCAGAAACTAAGGCACGACATGGAAACTGTGCAAAACACAGTAATGCACATTCCACTCCTGCTCTGATATACGACCAGTGGAAAGGCTGGGCCTAATGAATATAACCAGAGTAATATGCTGGAAATGTCAGAGGGGCTTGCAGCTGAGGTGAGATGTAGTGTGAGGCTGGATTTCAGTGTCCAGATCCTAAAGTGATATTGTAGTTCCATTGCCCTAGTTACTGGATCCAATTTAGGGCATCGCTCAGCCTTAAATTTGTACCTGTCTGCAGCAGCAGGGAAGCCTAGTAAAGCCGTAACAGGATGAGCGATCGACTCATCTGTTTGTAATGGGCCTGAGCTCGCTGGACAGCGCTCATAATTTGACCCGGAACCAGCTTTGACAGAAACAGAGCGCCGGATTAAGATGTATTCCCATCACACCTCCCCCTTCTCCCCCTTCTCCTCCTTCTCCTCCTCCCTGTGCAGCCCTCAGCCTGCAGCCCCGGCCTGCTCCCTCTGGCTTTTTCCCCACCGGCTGCTCTTATTTGCTGTGAAATTTCACATTAACCTCCAGTAACCTGCGCACCAAAAGCAACTTTCCAATCCGCGAGCGCTCCTCTCAAAAAGATAATCGTTTTCCTTGTCATTTCTCCGTCCAGGCCCTTCCATCCAAGAGATAAACTCCAGTACTGGAAAGAGCAACAATTTGCAGCAGGAGCCCCTGCACCGCGGAGACCTTATGATCCCATTCTGCAGTATCAGACGTTTGGGAGATGAGGTAAGCTTGTTTCTTCGTGCTCTTTTTCTTGTTATCACCCTCCCACAGGCACACAAACATAGGATGAGCACTCCTTGGGCAAAAAGCATCAACTGTGCTTCAGTTTCGTTTTGAGTCCAACAATTAGTTAGACAAAAATAAATCCCATCTCCTGCAAAGCGACACAGAGGATGTGATTGAATAAGAATCTTCTCACCGCAGGAGAAACAGAGGGTTAAAGGCAGGTTTCAAGCTTCTAAAGGCTTTCTCTATTTCTGAATAACTTACATAATTGTGTTTGTTTTGTAGACATCAGTAATCTTAGCAGCTTGTCAGTCTGTATTGTTGTTCTCTCCTCAGCATGATGAGCTGTTATTGTACCTAATCTTCCCAAGGACAGTGAATGGCAGATACCATAATAGAGAGCCTGCTAAAGTCCCCTGGTATCTGTAGTTGGGAATGTCACAGACAGAAGTGAAGGGCAGAGAAGAGAAATACAGGCCAGCGGGCAATAAAAAAGGGAGGATTACAGGTTTTTTGTGTGAGAGACAATCGAGACTGTAATTATTATGAATCGTTTTTGCAGCAGCAGGCAGCTGCAGGAAGAAAAAGTCTGGAGAATGTGCGGATCATTCAGTCATGGCGAACAGACTTAGCTCGCCTGGAGTCATCAAAGTCCTCAGTTCAATGACTCCTGTTCAATTAAAAGCCCATTAAAGAAGAGGTGCCTGGTTTCTGCATTTAACCTTACTTCTGCAGAGCTGCAGTCACCTTTTTGCCCGCAGGCCATCATTAATGAAAGAGCATTATAAATCAGAAATATGTGACCATCTTTAATGATGAGTGGGTAATTTGATTTAGTCAGTGCAAAGGTAAGAATGCATCATTCCAGTTTATGTTATACTGTTTTTGATGTCTAATCAAAGATGGCTAAACATACTGTCAACCAGGTGGCATGACCTTGTTTAAGTGATGAAATCAAATTTGGTTCTCGTCATCCAGATAAAATAGAACCTCTTCCATCTTATTCTTAACATGGACTTTACAACAGTACTAGCCTGATGGCCACACCAGGCCTCCCACAACCTCCAAGAAGACAATTAATTTCAGAAAATGTGAAGAAGAAAATATTTTGTGGTAGTCAGGGTGTCTGTTTTCCTCGAATCCCTAAAAATGTTGAAGCAACACCAAAACAATTGAAATTTAAAACTGTTTAATCATTAATGAGTACATTTGAAGAGTTTTATAGTAATCCACAGATCAGCTTTTATTAGTGAACAGTGAACAAGGAGTTCATGCTACACTATATGGACAAAAGTATTCGGACGTCTTATTACACCAACAGGGACTGTAATTACATTGTATTCAAATGCATATACTTTAAAATAAAGTCGGCCCTCCTGTTGACTGTCCAGGCCAGCCAAGTTCTTCCAAACCATGTCTTTAGTCCTTGCTTTGTGCACGGGGGTAAAGTTAGGTTGGGAGTAAAAAGAGTCTTCCCCAAACTGTTGCCACAAAGTTGGAAGAATTGCATTGTCCAAAATGTCTTGGTATGCTGAGACAATAGATGGTAAATGGACTTGTATAGTGCTTTTCAACACAGTCTAAAAACTCAAGGTGCTCTTACACTGCAGGTCACACCTACCCATTCACACCCATTCATGCTACATTCACACACTAATGGCAGAGGATGGAGAACTGGACATTAGTATAAGCTAAACCCATTCAGATGCATCCATATGCATTTCCACACCATCGTTACAGCAGCATGTTTGGGTCAAGTGTCTTGCCAAAGAACACATTTACATGTGCTGCAGGAGCTGCAGGATCGAAACCACGACCTTCTGATTGCACGGTGACAGACTCTACATAGCGAGCGGCAGTCGCCCCATTAAGATTGGCATTCACTAGAGATTAGAGGCCTAGCCCAAACCCTGGTAAAAAGCCCCATACCATTATCTCTGCTCCAGCAAACGACCCAGTTGGCACAGTGCAGTCAGGCAGGTAATGCTCTCCCAGCATCGGTCAAACACAGGCTCACCCATCTCTGCCAAACAGAGAGGCATGATTTATCATTCCACAGAACATGTTTCCACTGCTCCAGTCCAGTTTTGGTGTGCTTTACACCACTCCATCTGAAGCTTGGCATCGGACTTGGTTATGTGAGGCTTGCGTGCAGCTGCTCCGCCATAGAAATCCATCCATGAAGCACCTGTTGCACAGTTTTTATGCTTACATTAATGCCAGTGGAGGATCAGAACTCTTCAGCTATGGAATCAACAGAACATTGGAGACTTTGAAGCACCTTGCGCCTTACGTCCATGATTTTACTTGGTCTTCTGCTTCGTGGCTGAATTGCTGTTGTTCCTCAACGCTTTGACGTTCTAATGATATTACTAACAGATGACTGTGAACATCCAGCAGGGATGAAATTCCATGAACCTTCTTTTTGCAAAGGTGGCATACCTGGGTGGCTCTTTAGATGAAATGTTGCTGACAGTTACCATGTTTTTTGTTGTTTTTGCTTACAAAAAAAACAATCCAGGCACCATTTTAAATGCACTGATTTAGCACCAGTATTGAAAAACCCAAAGGATGCCAAGTCCTGGTTTTATGCATTTTAATTTGGAAATTCATTTTAAAATCAGAGGCTGAATGCACTTCTAATTTTGTGAACTGCAACTAACTATAGGCGCAATAAGGTTGTAATTTAACTTCTTTATTTAAATGGGTAAGCAGTAGGAAACAGGATGAAAAGACTGGCTTTCACCATAATATCTCAAGTGTTTTTCTCTTTTTTCAGTACTTAGGAAAGACCCACAAGCACAACATTCCTCTTTTAAACACTTTTTTTTAATACTCTGACTGATCAGGGATTACCACCACTCTCATGCTCAGAAGAACATGCATTTCCATGGTTACAGAGGGATTATTATGAACATATAGGTTGCTAACAGTATACATTTTATATAAGATTTCTTCCCTTCCTTCTTGTCATATCATACCACTTATGTCATAGCACCTTTCCTACTCATATCTCCTCGGGTTCCTGAAGAAGTTGACCCACCTTCCCAGCCACTTTGACAATCACCACCTTAGACCACTCACAGCTGTATTGAACCAAACCTACAGCATAATTGCAGCCAAGTTCATTGAGCTCATCAGAGCCCTAAAAGTCTTCTATAGCACCCCAGCGGTGCTGGCAGTAAAAGTCTGGTGAAATCTGCTTCTTTCTGTGAACACTTTCTGCTACTTTGATGTTCCTCTTGTTCTTCAAAGAGCTGCTTCAGTGACGTAACCGAAGGAAACTATGTCTGTACTCGGCTGTGTATTGATTTCCGTGGAGCTACACAACAAATGTCCAGAGCTTTTATCATACAGCTTCATCTTGAGAAGCTTTTGGGACTTCGTTTGACATGACAGCTTTTCCTTTAGATTTTGAGAATGTATCTGATGACAGAAAATAAAACGTCAATCAGGAAATGCCATGTGATTGATTGGCAAAATAGAGGGGAATAAATGAAAAGAAATCTGGACTTTTAACTCTGGAAAGTACTACACCCATACTAAAGCACTCACCGAAAAACTCCAGGGAGAAACAGACTGCCTGATCCCCGGGCGCTCACTTCTCTTTTGTCTTCAGTGCCATTTTTTTGTCGAACCAGTTGATTAAAAAGAGGAATTTCCTAAAACCCTTCCACTCCAGAGGCACTCTCCGCTGACTTTATTAATTAGCGGGCTCCTTTTTCTCCCTGTCCTCCTCCTCCCTCCTCATTCCACTCTCGTCTAATTTTTCTGGGTGTGAAAAAAGGACTCAGAACAAAGCGGCATGGATGAAATGAATTGTTATCCCCGCTAAAGCCCTCGGAAACTTCTCTTGGCCGTCAGATTTGCTCTCAGTGTCTCCGCCTGTCGCCATTGTTCTTTGACACTGTGTGATATGAACGCCACTGGCGGCGCTGATTACCCCCTCATCACCACCCCTCCCAAACCCCACCACTGCAGCACTCACAGCTGTGGTTCACTTTCTGATTATGAAAGTTATTTGAAAAGGACCATTAAGGCGTTTGCTGCGTGTCCACTGGGTCTCTTTTATTGAAAATAAAGTAACTCAAGATTTCTTTTATTGTACCATTATTACAGAGCTCTTCAGCTGTCACCATGGTCTTATTCGGGTTCTTTCATGTCGGGATTAGGCGTGTCCAAAGCCATTTTCTTTTGTGTGACTCCCCGTGGCAAAGGCCCTGAGATGCTATGTGACTAGAATGAGCGTAATGCATCGACAAAAGTGTGAACGAAAGATTAAGCCGAGTTAGAGAAGGAGACAGAAGCCCGAGATGACAAGTATTAGACAGGATGGTGGCGTGTGAAGAAGGAGACTCTGGGGGAACCATTAATCAGAAAGCAGAAAGCCTTGTGACAAAAGGAGACAGCTGATGGCGTCGATGCTGCAGGCTGCTTTTTGCCTCTGTAGCTTGTCGACTTCTTATCTTAGATGGAAATTTAAACTTGAAAAACATTAAAAACGTTCAACAGTTAATGCTTTATCGTTCTGATTTTAGAGTTAGCAATGCAGAATGCTGTCACGGAAAAACGGATAATATCACCTCATTTATTAACATGCAAAACCTTAATCTCTCAGAAAATACCTTCAACAATAACACTAATTGAGTTTTTGGCGATCTCATTGGCTTTCTTCCAAGTACCTGCATCATTGCAATATGACTATTGCAAAGTCTAAAATGAATAAATAAAATGGTTTCATGAAAAAGCAATGCTTTCATATTAATGCTTAGTAGGTTCATATGATCGAAACATCACAAGATTTCCTTTGAGGTAGAAACTGTCTCACGAGATCAATATGCCACAGAGATCCAGAGAAGCAGCTGCCATGACTGAAAACAACACTAAACTGGAAATGACAAAGATAATTACAAAGACCAGGAGCATCTCCCTGATGCTTTCGAATTGTTAGTGTTGCAGCTAAAAAACTGAGATGATCCTTGAACCTGTGGAACCATCGCTCCCTTCCCTTCCTTGCTGGTCGCACGAGATGTCAATCAGAAACTTCAGGTCTGTAGTGAAACGGGCCGTTGTACAGACCACTGCAGCTGTAAACAAAGCAAACTCAGTTTGAGTGCCAAAGATTGCTCGTTTCCACTCGCAAAAAAATTAAGTTAGCGAACATGCTTCAGCTCATTCAGCAGACATGTCCACACCATCCTGGAGCAGATTTTACTGGCTCATTTTTCATGATTTTGAAGCTTAATTTTATGAACTTATAGATTTTTTATTTGACTGAAATTTGATTTAGAGGTTTATAACACAGTGACCTGTGATACAACAAACCTAAATCAATTTAATTCACTTTACAGGGTCTTTAACAGTTCATAAAGTACTACCAAAGTAATTGAAATGCTTGTACTATCATTGTAATTGTTGCTATGAGTGCAAAGCGTAAGAATTAAGGATGTGACACACTATAAATGCACAGAGATCTGATTTGAAGTGCTGTTAAAAAGCAGAGTTTGATTTAGAAAAGACAAACTATTTTGAAGCAGTCTCATTTCTTCTGGTTTGGACCTAAACCTCGTCTAGTCTCATCTCAACTCGTCTCGTCTCATGAGTTAAGTGTCTGGTCGCATCCCTGATGTTTAGCAGTTGGAAGGAGACCTGAGTAAAATCCCATGCTGTCACTTCACAGCTTCACTTTTGATGCTTTCAGGCAAAACATTTGTCAAACCCAGATTCATTTTAACATGAGGTAGAGCAGAAAGATATCAAAACTGGAGTGTCATCGTGCATTACATTTCTTATGTCATACTAGTGATGGGGATTCTGTCTCTTTTTAGAGATCTGGATCTTTTGGCTCCTAAACCGGTCTTCATCAGGTACCGCTTTGGCCTTTAATAAATCAGAAAAATTAACTATTTTTTGACCCACAATTGATATGAATACATGTATTTTTTGAAAACTGTTAGACTAAATTATTTAACTCTCAGAATAATACGATTTTTACATATAATTTTATATAACACTGCAAGTTAAAGACAATGTAGTCTAGTGGTTCTCAAAGTGGAGTGTGGTGTCATGATGGTCCGGCAAGCCAAATCAGCATCAGCTGATGAAGAGGAGCAGTTCATTTACGTCACCCCAGATTCAACAATACAGTTGCAGTTTAAGCCAAAGACCCCGTTAGGTAGGGGAGCCCTGGCTACACTCTTCACTTTTACAGCTCTCACCAGTGTGAGATAGCTTTTTCTGCTGCTGCCTCAGTCCAGACAAAAGACAAATAAAATTTGGACACTGAGAATGAATGGAGAGTGGCACAACTGCACAGGACCACTGACCAACCCCAGTTCAATAAGTATAACTTTTTAATATGTGGAATTTTGGAAGATTTATTTTTTTTTACATTTAACAAAAAACACAATGCAAGTAGTCTTCTGTGATTTCCGTTAAAATATAAATAATAATAAAATAGAAAAAACAATGATTTGACAAAAGAATATCCCAAATAAATTAGACTCTAAATGGGGACAAAAAATTAACTCAAAGAATGGCTACATCTTATAATGTTTTCTATATAAACTATGTTACACATTTGGCACCAGTCCTTGTTTATAAAGAACTTATTATAAATATATTATCATATATATTTTCTCCTCTTGTCTCTCTCCAAGTGGTGCACGGAGGACTTAGTGATGCCCCCCCCCCCCCCCGGCTTTTCTGTTATCTGATTGGTTACGAGGTATAAACACATACACACGCACCTACACACAAACATGGAGTCAACCTAAGCACTTATGTTAATGAGGAAGTGTTTTAATGGTGTCGGCTGTGGCAGAACAGTGAGGAGAAATGATCCCTCCTTTATTCTGTGGTCTGTTGACAGCTTATACTAAAGAGCCGGCACATACAGCTGGCTCATTCATGACCGACACATCACTATAACGTACACACCTAGTCTATGAAATAAAAGGTATCTAACAGAGAAAAGTTAAACGTTGTTAAAAGAAATTCTTCAACTGATCAAAAATAATGTTCAAACCAAAAACGGGTGCATTCTGGGTCCATGATTACACTGGCGTGATTTCATCATCCTATCGCTATTTTTTTGTCACATGACAGGTTAAAGCAAAGCCACAATTTGCATAGCAATCGTTCAGTGTTTTGTTTGACATCAATAGGTGAGTTAAACAGGAAATATGATCATTTGAATTTTTTATAAAAATTCATTTTACACCTAGGGGACAATGGACCATACTGTACAGCAGCGGTTCTCAACCTTAGGGTCGGGACCCCCTTGGGGGTCGCGAGACACTAAGAGGGGATCTCCAGATTCCCTAAAAACAACTAAGAATATTTTTCAAATTCCACTGTTGCCACTTTACACCAATTTTGTCCAATTTTAACCAGTTTTCATAATTTTTTTTCCCCTCAAATTTTAACACATTTTTGCCATTTAACACTTATTTTTGCCATTTCAAACCCTCTCCACCATTTTTTCTGCCTGTTTTTTGCCACTTCTAAACCAATTCCTGACACATAAGCCAGATGTTGCCTCTGTTGACCCATTATTGCCACTGTTAACCCCTTTTTTCCTCTTTTTATGCCCAATTTTTCCCATTTTAACCACATGTCACTATCTGATATGCCATTTTTTGCCAGTTTGACCAATTTCTGCCAAAATCTGCCCATTTTGTCTTTCTAAGTTAGCACTATTTTGACAGTTTATATCAATTTTTCTTCCCATTTCACCAGATTTCAACCCATTGTTGCCAGTTTAAAGCCTTTTCAGCCGCTGTTTAATTCCCTTTTACCACTATTTATGCTGCCACTGTAACCCATTTTTGCCTTTTGTCGGTTATTTTTTGCCATTCTTATGTAATTGTTGCCACTTCTAACCCATTTCTGCTACTTTTAAGATCCAATTTCACCACCTTTTCCATCATTTTTTTTCAATTTTTAACCCATTTTAATTCTTTTTTTTTTTGTTTTGTTTTTTTTGACAAAATAGATTTACATTTTTAAGAAGGCTAAATACTACACATACGATTTACAAAAAGGGACTTGTTTCATTGATAAGAGTGGTTATTTGTTCAGGTTAAATATAAAGTATGGATATCACAGCTTAACTTAACAATAGACCATGATTTTGTTGACCTCTATGGGCCCCCAGTTTGTCTCAGCCCCAGAAAGCTCTCCCCTTGATCTCCCCAAATGGACGGCCTTGTCTCCACATGACTATTCTTGAATGTGCATGGCTGTGTTCAACCACCTTCAGGTACAGTGGGGTCCCCAGTCTCTGGCACCTTTACACCTTTACACCATCTCATACAGTAAGTTAAATTTAAAAAGCTCAGGTAGAACAGAAAAAAAATGACACCAAACATGAGCATGGTACCTTTTCTGAGTGGTTTATATTGTCAAAATAACAGTATTCACAAAATAGCAAAGTAGTGAGACATCGTTGGAGATGTAGGTTAGGTGACGGCCGTGTAAACCTCCCACTAATGCATATTCCTCAAGTGATACTGGTGATTAAAATACTGCTTTATCAAACACCAAGTGGGGCTAGAAGCAATTACTCAACAGTTCTCAGCCAATGATAAGGCTGATTTCACCTGATAACTTCTGGTTATCAGCCTGCAATGAGTTCAACAGTAATTGATTGAAAAGTTTGATTTCGGGGGTCTTTTGGCCATGGACAGGTTTCAAAGTCTAGGGAGATATATGCACATTTTTTCCTATGTATTTCTTTTCAAGGGGCAGACGTGAAGTCTGTACTTATGGATATTTGTTGACCACAACATACTGCTCGACCAAATGAGGAACTGGATGGCACTTCCTGGCACTGTACTAAACTGGTTTAAAGGGGAGGGACTACTTGTTGTCAATAGGTGACTTCACATTTAAGTTGACAAAAAAATTACATGTGGCGTTCCCCTGAGCTCAATCCTGGGATCTCTCCTGTTTTACATTAACATGCCTCTACTGGCTTCAATAATAGAAGATAAATTATCATGACTATGCAGATGACACACAGCTCTACATTTCAGCGTCACCAAACAAATACGGCCTCGTAAAAGCACCGGCAAATTTGACAGACAAATGAATGAGTTTTTGTCATTTTGGGTTGAAGTTACCCAAAAACTCCACATAGTCTGTGTCTGCAGCATTGCACGTGTGTGCTGTGGTTTGCTCTGACCGATCTTGTGCACCCTAGCCTACTGGATGCATATCTAGAGTGATGCACAGCAGGAATTGTAAAATCATGCACTAACAATTAGTTCAACATGAAATGAGTATATTAACTCTGTCTTTCTGATGCTGATTTGCTGTGCACTGTGATATTGTGTGACGTTTTGTGTGATATGACACTGGAAGCTGCAGTGACTACAAAATCAGTACCATAAACCAGCATGTGTACAGAAATATACCCTGCTAGATGCTGTTTGACTTACAAGTGTGAAATTTACATATTCATGTTTGATATGGAAATCACCAAGAGGCTTTTTTGACCCGTATGACTCTCCGTACGTCTCCTCAGCACTCTGACATTTGGTTCTGGCACCAATGTGCTGCATAGTAACTCTCTAATAAAAGAAAAATATTAGCTCAAACTTGAAGTAGGACCTATTTCGAGACATAAATCCACTAACCTGTCCATGACCGGTCCCTTTTTTGTTCTTTCTGCTGCTGTATGTATTCAGATATATATCAGATTTCCTTATATTCTCCATAAAGGGATTTAAACTGGCATGGAGTAGGTGGACTGAAGTTTTTCAGGCTTCAATGGTTAGAAAATTGAAGATAGCAAACAAAAACGCTGGACTTTTGACCTGGTCTGAGCTAATAGGGAAATCTTCTAAATCCAAATAATCCTTGATACCGTGATTTTACCGCACAGCTTGTCATTTCTGCCTCACCTTGTCTTGAGACTCGTCTATTTTGGCAGAGCAAATGTCCTGGAGAGTCACCACAACAAAAATCAATAGAAAGAAAGAGAAAAGGAAGAAGAAAAACAGCATGCTTGATGAAAATGGCAGATTCCTGGTGGAAAGTAGTGCCTTCACAAAAATAGAGCCTATCAACTGCAGCAGGGATTAAACTGGCAACCCTTCCTATTACAAGTCTAACATTACACAGCCCAGCCAGAGGGAAAAACAGGTGTAGAGCTGTAGAATGAAGGAGAATGTACATGGCAGAAAATGGGGAGAAACAGGAGGCAGATTTACTTTTTAGGCCTGTAGTCTGGGATGCTCCTGTCCAGGGAGATGCGATCACTTAGCTGAGCGTTGTAGCCGTACTCCTCGTACTTCCCCTCGGCATCTCGGCTGTCCTCCCCCAGAGTGGCAGCAGCTCCCCCCTGGCCAAGGCCTCCGGGGCCTTCAACCAGCCCCATGGGCTTTGCCAAACCTGCAGAGGAAACGACACAACAAAGGTACGATCACACGCATGAACGTGGCAGAAAGCAGAGAGAAGCAGGCATGTGAGAAGAGAAGACATGCAGAGGGGGATGTGATTGACATTTTTCAGTTTGAGGAGATTGGTGTATGGCAGCTCTGAGACCCAGCAGGGCTCATCATTACTCTGTCTGTCTGTGAAAATGCTGCCAAACACCCACATGGACACAGATGTCACAGAAGAGGAGCAGGAAGTGAGAACCACAGAGGAACCAGGGCAACAATGGAGACTGGGAAAAATACAGCAGACAGCTGTAAGCAGGGCTTGATGTAAAAGATTGTGTATAGAATATTGTTTTCTGTACATTTGTGCAAATTGGAATACATTTAAAAGTCTGCAGTGTTACTTTTACTTGCAATATTTGCAAGTAAGAGCCAAAGTCACATAAAAAGTCAAAAGGAGTCAAATGAGTTCTTGCTGCAGTGGAGAAAGTGATGGTGTGTCTGAAGTCGCAGGGGGGCAAAGCTGTCGAGAGATGCGACCTTCAGAGCTCAGCTCAAATGTTACGTTGCATAACAATGTATAACAGTGTGTTCATGGTTGTACTGTAGTGTGGGTCTCCTCCAATTTTTTGAGAATATTCTTAATGGTACAAAATCACAAAAATAAACCAGTGCATTTGCATCATTTAATTATTTTTATTTTGGTCTATTTAACCAGGAAAGCCTCATTTAGAAGAATGTCCTGGCCGAGAGCTGCAGACATGAACCATTAACATCAACACGGATCAAACAATCCTGAGTCACAGATCAGAAAGTCATCAGTCTACAGCCTGATGCATCCTCCCCCACTGCCTTCAATCTACCTCTGAAACAATTTAAAGCTCCCCAAGACATAAATTTTCCTGCAAAAGATCCCAGGTTACAGGAGCAGCATACCTGAACCCCCTTTTACCCATCTCAAGATGAACCTTGGGCACAGATAGCAGGTGAAAATTTTGTGACTGAGTCCCAGAGTGAAGACTGTAACTTCTAGAACTTTTCACATGAATAAAATAACACAAGTTTGATAGAAGCAGATTTAGCAAAGCCTTATAACTGAGGACATGGGTGTAGCACCGGGGGGGATAAGGGGTACTGATTAACCGGGCCCATAGTAGGGAGGAGCCCTTGAGAGACCTGCAAAGAAAATTGTGTTTTTATTTATTTTTTCTCAGTAATTAGTGTGATTATTGAATAAAAAACAACTAAATGAACCAGTCTGACTGAAATTTATATCAAATAGAGTAGAAATACAATGCTGGAGGGCCCTGTTCCTCCCTTAAAAATGTCCAAATGTCCAGCGCTGCAAAATAATGCAAGTAAATTTAATCTAACCATAGTCAAATTATTGCTCATAAATGGGGAAATTTTGATTCAAAAATACATTTAAATGCAGAGATATTTGTAGAAAATGACACAAAATTTGTTGATTGGCTAGCTGTGTAATATTCTTTCTGGGGCCAAAAATCCATAGCTATGCCTCTGAATGAGGGTATGCCAATGATTTAGCCTCTATGTGGCCAAAGAAGGCCAACCAACTCCATCACACAGAACACAATGATGAGTCAAGGACTCAAGGTTTGTTATAAACCTCCAGGGTGCACAGTACATAAAGACTTAAGGCAGGGGTGTCCAAACTTTTTCCACTGAGGACCGCATAAAAAAACATATAAGGATGGTTGGGCCACTTTCATGTGTTTACCCTGAAGATATTAAAGTTAGTAAAACCAAACTTGTGATGGTTAAGACAGCTTAGCTTAGTCGATGGGTGTGCTTAAATGGCTATATAATGGCTGACAAGGCCAAATAGCCAATCATTTGAAGGACTTTAATGAGGCCAATCAGATTTCAGGGGGCCCTGGCTGGCACTGGTTACTACTGGCTCTGCCCCAAAACACCATCTGGACTGCTCTTTCCCTCCGTAATTCATCAGGGCGTTATATTTGTTATTATTTTGGTTGCCAATATATTTTCCATCAACAGTGTTTTCCTAATTTAGCCACAAAAATACTAAAAACAATTAATTCATCTTGTCAAAATGTTTGTTTACAGAATTAGCAAAAAGCACAGGCTTCATGTCTAAGTTTTTAGAAATTGCTAAAGCCAATCAAAAAATGGTCTGCAGGCCACATTTGGCCCCCAGGCCATATTTTGGTCACCTCTGACTTAAAGCATTGGGAAGATCATTGTTAGAGTTTATACTGTTTAACCTGCTGCTTCATCCAAACATCAGCCGTACGCGATCAGTGAACTGTAGTCTGAGCTAATTTTGTTTGCTGCATACAGCTCAGTATTAAATACATTGATTTCTACAGAGACCCGCAGTCCACCGAGGAGCTATTCCATGCTAACCGAGCCCTAATGGCTCTATATGCTTTCATTACAAGAATTAGAGACACAGAAAAACAACCATGATGGCTATCTCCACAGCACTCGCCTCATTTAGGTCCTTTTATCTTGAGAACAGAGGCCAGATTACGTTTGGAGTGCTTGGTGACAGACAGCCAGTTTCTTGTTTGGCTCTTCTGGTCTAAAACAACCTCATTCAGCACCAGATTTAATGTGTCGGACTTAAAATACCCCTCTGCTCTCATTAAAATGACTCATGGCTGTGATTTAACAGACCGTCACTCTGGTGCTCTGACAGTGACATTTTCAAAAGGGAAGAGAAATGAGGCGCAGAGGCAGAAATTACATCTTGGCTACATGCTAACATAATAAATGTGTTTTCAAATTCAGATCATTAAAAGACTGCATGGGAGGTTTTTGGTTAGGAAGGGATCCTTAATCGTATGTTGATTTATTGACCTTTTGCAGTGTCTATCCTGACTGAGGCCAGACAGAAAAAAGACATTTCTCACTGCATGTCTGTGCTAAATAAATAAATCTGTCCACAAAAACCCTTCAGTGATCTGTGTGGTGCACATTTTGTACAAGAAAAAGCTATAAATGTCAACAATTTTTACCTGAAAATCATTTTATGAGGCATCAAAAAACATTTTCAAAAGCAACGTCTCAACAGAAGCATTAAATGGGCTAAAACTAAAGCTAGTAAACACTGGCGTTATGGTGTTCCTCCTTTTGCAGGTGACCCTGAACCAAAAGAGATGCTAAAAAAGAGATTATACTTGCAAATGCCACCTTGAGTTTTTCTTTAAATCTTCAGTGAAATCTGAAATATTCAGACCCCCCATCACATTTTTAAAGTTTGGTTTGCAGCAGCCTCATGCCTTAGCTGAAAAAAAACATTTTAATTCTCATGAATCTACACTCAGTACGCCATTATGACAAAGTGACAACAGAATTTTAGACATTTTTGCAAAACTCTGAAAAATGAAAAAAATGAAATCTCACATTGATTTAAGTACTCAGACCCAGGAGTGTAGCACGGGGTTTTTAGCCCCCAGAAAGAAAATTACACAGGGCCCCCCTTAACTGGCTCGCTAACCAGCAAATGTTCCATCATTTTTACAAATGCCTATGCATAGGCACACACCTCTCTATACAAGGCCTCACAGCTGACATATCAGAGCAAAGACCAAGCCACAGAAACTGTCTGCAGAGCTCAGAAGCAGGATTGTTGTAAGGCAAAGATCTGGGGAAGGCTACAAAAAATAATTCTGTCGCAGTCTATGGCACATAGACTGGATGGACGTCTCTCTTCAGTGCAAAACACATGAAAGCCTGCTTGGACTTTGGAAAAAAACTCCATATAAGGAGCTTCTGTCTTGCCACTCTGTCTTATGTCATTTAAATTTTTCATAAATTTGTAAAAATATCTAAAATTCTGTTTTCACTTTTTCGTGATGGGGCACTGAGTGTAGATTCATGAGAATGAAAAGGACTTTTCTTTTTTTACAGTAGCATCAGGCTGCATCACAACAAAACTGAAAAATGTGAAGGGGTCTGAACTAAAATACTGCACTAAATACTTCTTTGTCACTGCACCTACACCTTTAAGTTTCATTTCTCATGCTGAGGTGTTGCAATCTGCTACTGAAAGCACCAAACGTCTTGATTTGGTCGTTCAAAATGAAAGAACACAAGCAAAATAACATCCGCAAAACTTTTCTTGTAAATGATTTGCCAGAAATAGCATGTTTATCATTGATTCAGCTTAGCTTTTGCAGTGAGAGCTACTGGTGAGTGTAGAGAGCCATAGTGTTTACAGCTGCTTCTCTGATCTCGTTAAATCAAAACAGCCTGCTTCACTGAACCATCATGGACTTAAATAAGAAAGTCATCAGTTTGAATACACCTTTAAACAGTTGTTATTATATGAATCACTGCAGCACTGGGCTTAAAATGAACTGAGTGAACTGTTGCAGCTCAGGGTGTGTGGCCGACAGAGATGCTCTGCAAACTCACTGTATGTTGCTGTTATTACAAACAGCAAACATCGAGCAAAGTCGCTGTACCCCACTGCTGTGCTTCACATTCATTACACTGACAAAAAAAGAGCATTTGGCTTGTTACCCTGCTGTTCTTTAGTGTTGGAGTGAAACATGCTGGTGCTATGACTCAGACTGAGTCACATGTCTGTCACTTATCAGTTTGCTGTGCCAACGGTTGCATCAGTTATGCATCCTGTATGCACTACAACACAACACATGCTTTTCATCCAGTGACGACAGTGCTGCAAAAATCTATTCAGTCTAGATTTTTTGTCTTCTGGTGAAATATAGGTTAAATGAAGCAATGAAAATACATAGTGAGGTTCTCTGATGAATGTGTATAAATGAAGGACGTACATCAAGTCCCTATAATTTAAGCTGTTTGTCTCTTGTTGTCGACGTCACTCCTATCTGTCTCTTCTAGCTTCGACTGGTTAAAATTCCATGAAACTGCAGGATAATATCAGATAATTGCGATGCCAGCCAAGCTTGCAGTGTGGCCTCCACAGAAAAATCGAGCCGCGTCTGTTCTCATATCAACAGATGGACACACAGACAGTAAGTAAACAGCGCATACCAATGAAGAGCTCAGCTCTCAGCCTCGGCCCTCCAGGAGCTGCAGAGTAATCACCATATTTGGATGGCCTCGAATCCTCGGGTGCTACTGAAGATTTGTAATTGGAGCTGAATGGCTGCAAACTGGCTTCTCCCGCGAGAGGGATTTAGCATGCCCTGCACCAGCCAGTGTGGTGGCATTTTGACAAGCATGGGTGGGGTTCACGTCACGGACAAGCCATCTGGCACAGCGGCAAAGTGTCACACAATAACACAGATACCCTCCAGGGCCGGAGACTCGAGTCTGGAGGGCCTTTTTGTCTCTGTGTGAGTTTTGGAAGCAGGACAATAGCTGCCAGCTTTGTTTTTTGCGTTATTTTGCATCCACTTCCTCTCTCTGAAGGAAGAAAACTCCATTATGGAATGAGAGGCCTGAAAATCTGATACACTGCCTTCTGTCTGACTGAAGCACTCCTGCAGAAGTTTAAAAATGCTACGGATGCAATCGCTTGATGCAAAGCTTGTTTTGTGACATTTAAACGCACTTTTGAAGCTTTATCTGCAAAGTTTGGTTCATCTTTTTCAGTTTAGTTGCTTTGATAGAGCCCAGCAGACTATTGGAAATATTTAAATTACTCTTCACAGCTTTGATCCATCTTTTATGCTCGCTTAGTTTTGTCTCTTCCTTTAAAATCTATTTAAAAGAAAAACTACAGTTGTGCAAAAATTGAATATGCATGAATCGATCAACGGAAAAACCCATAAGCTTCTTTTACAGAGCACCATTTTTATAAATCCACTAAAGGGCTGTTTGCAAACAAAAATAGAAGCTCTTAATACATTTTCTTGAAAAAAGCAAAAGGAGCGTGCTGCGTGTATGTGGGTTGAACATCGTGCTAACTCAGTGAGGATTAAGAGCTATTCCCCCGGCGACTGCAGGAGTTAAAAATGTATGTGCACATGATCCTCTGAGGCACTTTGTATAAAAGCATCCTGCAAGTGGGCTGTTATGTTGCGGTCAAAAAAGAGATGACAATGAATAAAAGCCTACACTCTAGTGCCACGAACACGGTAAGTACAAATGCACAAACACTGTTTTTCAAAATAGCAACAAATATGATGTAGATCTTTTCCTGTCAACTAGTTCTTCATTTACTACTTCCAATGTGAGATTCACACTCCAAACAGCACATTAACACTTTCATCCTCTTACTGCAGTCAGTCAAACCCTGACATCTGCTTCTGCCTCTCCACCAGAGACTGGAAATGTTTTCCTCAAAAGTCAGGCGCCAATTTGAATCTCATTGTGTCTGAATATGCCTCCGTCTCTGAGCTCGCTCCCTAAAAATCCAATCCTCCAAATCCCTCCGACACGCTACATTAAACCCATAACCGCTGTAAATTATACAGTAACCTTCAGAAAGTGTCTGATTTGGCCTTTATAAGATCGAGTCTCACACTCAAAGATGACCCCATTTTTAATGAATGATTTAGGAGTGAGAGTGGATTTGTGCGTGTCCAAAGTGACACAGCAGAGTTCTAAATATTGATGGTGAGGGGAGGATGGATGGGGGGATTCAGAAAGAGGAAAATAACTGCTTTAAGAAAGGTTTAAAGCCTTCAAAGGCCAAAACAAATCCATGAAATATTGAAAGCTTGAGGAAGAAACTGCATTAATTCTAGCACCACCACTCAAACCACAGCAGGCACGTCAGGAGACAAACCACCATGATTTGGAAATTGGTTGCACTAGATATCAAATTATCTCTTAACAATGGACTGTTGTTTTTTGTCAAATTTAAGCCCTTGCATAACACCACAAGTAGCACAAACACTCAGCATCTGTGCAAAAACAGCACAAGCTGCAGAAGCAGGAAAGTCTCATTTCCTCTCGCGTACCTCCAGCTCATTTGTCATCAAGCTTTAGTCATTATTTGCTCATATAAAAGCCACATTGTGCATCAGTGTAAAACTGTGTTCATGCAGCTACATTAATTTCAACCTGTAAAAGACCCCGCTCATAATTTCAGCAAAGCTTTCGCTGCCTCTTTGTATCAGACTTTCATCCATTATCAGACTCCAAATGCATTTTCAACATTAGCAGGTGTTTTGTGTGTATTCTAAGCACTGTGGAGAACGCATCTGCAGTCTAATATTTGTAATCATTAGACCTGCAGAGCAAAGCTTCTATCTGTATCTGTTAATTTCACACATAATAGCTTCACTCTGATCTGCGCTCTGATTCACACCAGTTATGAAAGTCTTTATATCATATGAGCTAAGCTATTTAAAGTAACTCCAGAATCAATCTATTCATTATCTATACCGCTCTGGAGGCCAGACCCTATCCCAACTGTCACTGGGCACCCTGGACTGGTCACTAGTCAATCACAGGGATGACCTATAGAGCAGTGGTTCTCAACGTTGGGGTCGGGACCCCATTGGGGGTCGCGAAACACTGAGAGGGGGTCCCCTGATGCTTTAAAAAAACTAGGAATATTTTCTAATTTACACTGTTGCCACGTTACACCAATTCTGCCAGATTTCAACCCATTGTCATCACTCTTTTCCCACCAATTTTGCCGAATTTAACACATTTTTGCCACTTAAAACACATTTTTTGTCAGTTTTAAACCCTTTCAACCACTTTTTTTCTGCCTGTTTTGCCACTTCTAAACCAAATCTTGCCACTCTCTGCCTATTGTTGGCTCTGTTGACCCATTATTGCCAATATTAACCCCTTACCACTTTCTATGCCACATTTCACAATTTGCCTTCTGCCTATTTCTGCCTCAGATAACCCTTTTTGCCAGTTTATATTAATTTTTCATCCTACCTTTGCTACTTTAATGCCATTCCAGTCACATTTTTAATCCCCTTTTACCACCTAATATACCCGTTTTTGACACTGTAACACATTTTTGCTCTTTTTGGTTATTTCTCTCCACTTTTATTCAATTTTTGGCACAACCCATTTCTGCTACTTTTAAACTCCTATTTCACCACCTTTTTGGCCATCATTAACCCATTTTATCTATTTTTAATGTATTTTAATTCTGTTTTAGACAAAAGGGTTTACATTTCTAAGAGGGCTTCTTACTGCACAAATGAATTAGAACAGTATTTTTTTTTCTTTGACAAGAGTGGTTATTATTCAGGTGAAATATAAAATACCACAGCTTAACTGTACAATAGACCATAATTTTGCTGGCTGCCCCCCCAATGGGCGGCCTTGTCTTCACATGACTATTCTCGAATGTGCATGACTGTGTTCAGCCACCTTAATGTACAGTGGTCTCTATTTTTATAGTTCAGGCCCACAATCCCACTCAAAAGCTCAGTCGAAACTGTGAAACCCGTTTCAGACTGGCTGAGTGTTTTTGCGTGTGTGTTGCAGCTCATATCCCCACCGGCACGCACCTTCATAGCTTTCACACCAAGTGCTTGTTGGCTCCATCTTCCTGCTATCACAGCCCTGTCTTTCTTCCCAAGTTTGTTCATGTTAGTTCATATCAAGGTTATAATTGTTTTGTATTTTTACTTAGTTTTATTTTTATTCCGTTTTCACTTTCTGTGTTTCATTTCAGTTTAGTTTTTATTAGTTTTGACTGTTGGTTTGTTAGTTTAGTTTAGTTTTCATTTTGCAGAAATACTTCGTTTTAGTTTATTTTTTATTAGTTTTAGTTTTTTTATGGATAGATGTCGGGGCTGAGTGAGCGTCTTACATTTTTTAAAAACATATTCAGGCTACTCTTCACTTATCATTTATTTATTTAATGATGATGTTTGAATAAAACTCCAGACATAAAACTACCACTGTGTGAAGTCTTAACCAATCAGAAGGTAATTTTACACTCCTCAGACTTGGGTGTCAGTGTCAAAGACTAAAACTAAGGTTATGTTGTCTCAACTTTTATTTCATTTTAGTTAGTTTTGTCAGTGCACTATACAGTTTTAGTTAGTTTTCTTTTCTTTCTTTTTTTTTTGGCAAAGGTTAGTTTTTATTTAGTTTCAGTTAACTAAAATGATTTTTTTAATTTTAGTTTTAATTAACTATAATAACCTTGGTTCATATCCTTTAGAAAACTGCACTACAACCTACTCACCAGCACACCTGCTCATGATCCAGTTTTTAATTTGTTATATTCCTGAGTTCTTTGGAGTTTCTGTGTTAATTTTACATGTGTTTTTCATGTTCTAGTTTTATTTCATTTTTTATTTGTTGTCAGTTTTTCTCTTCCATGTTGATATTTGTTCCTTGTCCCCTGTTTCATGTGTAGTTTGACTCCCCGTGGTTGTATATGCTCCCTCCTAGTGGTTCTTATGTTCTGTATCTCTTCCTGCTCCAGTGTTCTTGTGAAATGTTCCATCTTTCCTGTTTTATTTTGTAGTTGCCTTCCCTTGTGTTTGATTCCAGTTTTTCTTCCTGCTTCAGTTTCCCTCCACTTTGATTACCCTCACTAGTTTCACCTGGGTCTGGTTAGTCACACCTGTCTCTCTTTGTCCAATCACTCCCTGTGTATTTAGGTTCCTAGTTTCTCCCTGTCCTTAGTCAGATTGTCTTTGGTGATGCTCCTTGTGCCTCCTGTGCAATTTACCTTTTGTTGGACTTTGTTTAAAGTGAGTTTTTGTTTAGTAGATTTATCCCTTGTGGTTCTTCTGTTTAGTTTTTCCTTGTGTTGGACTTTTGTTTGAATTAAATAATTTTTTGCATTCTGCATTTGGATCCTCCTTTTGAGTTTCTTGCATAACCTGATGGTTAGTTTGGAAATAAGTTTTGAAATCAGTTTTTACTGACAGAGCTCTCTGTGTCTGCTGGTACTGGAGAATTAAGGGTTAAAATAATACTGTAAACAGTACAATAAAAACAGATCTCTGTACATTAAATTGTCTCTTTTCATAACTCCTCTTAATGTGAATATTTAGTCTGCATGTAACTAAAACACCATTATCTCCATTCTTTGTATCTGTTTGTTTATGCTTTTGAATTCACTGTCGATTAGTTGATCTCTGGTTCAGTAAAATCCTTTCTGATTAATATCATATCTGTGGGCTCAAATGTATTGATTGTCAACAAATCAATCACTCTCAACAACACTTTAAGATTGTAAACCCCATGAATGAAACAGGCTGTTATGGTGATAACTACAGACTAAATGTCCGCGTCTCTTTGCGCTACATTGAATGTTAGCATCTTAGCTAAATTTTAGCTCTGCCATCTCGACACATGACATTTATGTGCCGCTGTTTTACTGGTTGGCTTTTCTCCAAAGCGTAAAGATTGGCAGATATTTTAAAAGCTATCCTTCCTTCATATTGAGTCTACATGATTGAATTTCTAAAGTGGAAAACTGTAAAATGTTTCAGTGAACACATCCAGCTATCTAGCAAGCGCCTACAGCTCACGTGTCTCTCATAAAAGGTCACTGCAAGATTACAAACGCTGAGCCAGAGCGTGAGGACCGGACTGAGAAAACAAGCAGCAGAGGCTCAGCGAACCGATCCGTAACATTAAAACCAACCATAGGCCGATCCATGCTATATTTTTACTGATGCAGGGCTGCAATGATCGATGCACTTGGACCTTTAAACACCCTGTAAAGTGAAAATGAATCTGTATTTAGGTTTGTTGTCAGGAGAAATATGATCCCCTCAAATTCAAAAAATGTTACAATCTGAGTGTTGACTTCATGAGTAGAGCACAGCTGCCTCGCTCTGTGCCAGAGAAGAGACAAAGTCCGTTTTCTGACTCAAATCTCTGTTATAATGCTTAAAATGATCCATACACCACTGTGACTGATAGATTTGGCAAATTTACCTCACAGTGAACAAAAAAACGGCATTTAACTGACTGTTAACTTTCAATAAAGGCAGTGGCATCAGCTAACAACACACTGTACTGAGGTGAAATTGTTTACCCAGGAACACAACTGCTTTTGAGAAACAGCCACAGAACAATAGGATATGTTAGGCTTATAAGCAGATGCTATGATACGATATGATAGGCTACAACCTGATTAACAAACTGAATATGATACAATAGACTACAGTCTTTAGGGGACTCTGGAGCAAACCCAGTTTTGAGGTTAGCTTTTTGTTGTTGAAAGTCAAATAATGGCTAAATGAAAAGGTCAGATCAAGTTTACAACACATTCCCATCTTTTCAGAGAGCTTTATTCAACTGCATCTCAATAACTGTGTATTTTGTTACTACCTAGAGGGCCTGTTGGTCAATATTTCTTAAGAACACAATGGTAAACAAAGTGCAGCAAGCAGAAGCAATTCATGACTAACCATTCATTATCCTGCCCAGAAAACTGACGTATGTGTGCCTTTTTTTTTTATTAAATATCAACATCTAATTTTCAAAATGATATCTGACGTGACTCCAGGCCAATAGTGTAAATAAAAAGAAAGCTAGCTCCATCTGAAGGAGTCATTATTTTCGGAGGCTGCCTATGATTGTCAGGTTAGTCGCAGAATTCATTATCCTGATTCCTCAAGGCTGAGCAGAATTGATTCTTATCAGTTTCTCAAACTGTTTTGTCGACCAGGCCAGAGCCTCATCTCCATATCATTATTAGAATAAATTTCATATCATCAGGATTCATTCCTATGATGTGGTGTCCCTGCAGCTGCCATCACATTACACCCTGCATGACAACATATAGTCACACTGGCGATGCGTATCATTTCGAAACTGAGCATCAAGTGTGTGTCAGCATGGCAGAGAGAGAGTGTGACATCTCTCGCTTCTCATCTAGTCTTTGCCCCAGCAGGCTTAGCATATAAACAGCACTGGTTTCTGTGCCATAATTGGGCATTACAGATAAGAAGCATATCTGGGGCTGCAGCTGGGCCTGCGAGGCTGCCATCCCATCAGCACCTACACACTGGGAGAAGGCCAGGAGTGACATGCATGGCTGATGACAAGAGGCTGGGTACGGCCGTGAGCTCAGGGACCACAGCCACACTCGAACAATGACACTCTGAGCACTGGCCAGAGGAAGAAAGTGAATAGGAACATATTTAATAAAAACCAAACCAGTATCTGTTTTTGAAAAAGCTTATCTTCAGACGACTTCTGCTTTGAATCAGGATAGTGTACAAAAAGGAAGAGAGGCAATGAATAAAAACAGGTAGTTTCATTCCAGACAAATCAAGAATTCATTTTACCTGAGTGAAAGTGAAATGAAGAATTTCTATGTATTTATGGGGAGCTTTCAGTGTTTTTACATCAGGTGAATTTTAAATAACACAGCCTTGAAGTTGAGTGTTTGCTATGTTATTGGTTCCTTGAATTGTTTTATTTAAAAGAAAAGGCAAACCACTATCATATTCAAAAGCTAAAAGAAATGTTTAACAGGATGGATTCATGGATGGATGGATAGAATGACGGAAAAACAAACGAACAAATGGATGGATCACTGGATGGATGGATGATGGATGGACTGACAGATGGATAGAAAGATGTAGGAGATGGATGGATAAATGGGTGGCTGGATGGATGAACGGATGGATGGCTGGATGGATAAATTGTTTAAATGACTGATGGATGCACAGATGCACAGACGGACAGAGGGATGAATGGTAGCATGAACGGATGAATGAATAGAATGGATGGATGGACGCATAGAGGTACAGATGGACTGATGGGTGGATGCATAGGCAGATGGGCAGACAAATGGATGGATGGATGGTAGGATGGATGGATGGAAGGATATATGGATGGATGGATGGATGAATGGATGGAATGATGGATGATGGATGGATGATAAATGGATAAATGTTTGGATGGATGGATAGATAGATGATTGATGATAGATGGATGATGGATGGATAAATGTTTGGATGGATAGATGGATTAAAGGTTGTATACAGTGGATAGACTGATGGATGGACTGATGCATTAACAAATGGATGGATCACTGGATGGATGGATGCACAGAGGCACAGATGCATGGATGTGCAGATGGATGGATGCAAAGATGCATGGACTGAGCGGCAGCTGGATGGATGGATGGATGGACCGACAGATGGATAGGCAGATACAGGGGATGGATGGATAAATGTTCATATGGATGGATGGATGGATGGATGTATGGATGGATGGATGGATGGAGGGTTGGATACAGTGGACAGATGATGGATGGACTGATGCATGGACAGATGGATCAATGGATGTGCTGATTGATGGATGTATGGATTCACAGACTGGATGATGAATTGACCAACAGATTGATGGGCAGATACAGGGGAAGACTGGATTAATGGTCAGATGGATGGACGGACGGATGGATGGATGGACTGATGAATGGATGCATGGATGGATGGATGAATGGATGCATAGATGGATGGACTGATGAATGGATGCATGGATGGATGGATGGATGGATGGACATCTTCCTTCCAGCCTTCTCAACAATCTAAATCTTTAACCTCAAATACACCCGTGCAGAATCACCAGGTCTATGGTTTACCAAACAGCCAATAGTATTTCCAAAAACCTTTAATCATATCAGTGTTTGAAGAGTAAGGACGTTAAATCTCAAGATAGCTTTATATCCAATACCTATGACTTTAGCATTAGCCCTTCAGTATAAAATTCAAATATATGTCCGAGCCATCAGGTTAATGTTCTAAATCTCTTTCTACAAGACTTTTTTTTAACACAAGCATGAAAGGCTGCTTGATCATGATAAAAGAATGGTTAGTTATTTTGATTGGAGATCACAGTTATTCACACAAACTTTCCACTGATTATACCACAGCTGAATCACATGCATTATTCCAGTTCTAACTCCTTAAAACCAGAGCACTTCAAATGTCTGTGGTCGTTTTATTTTTTATTTAAATAATGGCTGACTTTCTGTCTCTTTCTTTAGCTCCTCCATTTTTCAAACTAAAAGGAGTAGATGCAATTGCCCCTTTGGCTCCTCACTTAAACTAAAGTGAGAGCTGTTCTGATGGGAGGAGCAGAGCACAGACTATGTGCTGTATGGAATACATAACAAAATCTATCAGTAAATCAGCATATGCGGCAGAAACATAAACAAAGACAGGAGCAGAAATGATCAGCTGCCTTTGTCTACCTGTCTGTGGCATAAAAGACTAATATTTTCTGAAGCACTTCAGATTTAGAGTAAATCATTTGCCAGTGTTATTGTAGAGCAGCAAAATTATTTAGCAGGAAATGAATTAAATCTTTAATAAATACTGCCATAAATGTATGATGAATCTCCATAACTTGGTTTGAATTTCCACATCTGTGTTTAGGTCTGTGGAAGTCAAACTAGTGTTCAGCATATTCCCGTCTGTCTCCTTCAATATAATGGCAGCTAATCTTATTTGTGTCTAGCCTTCATTAAGTCAGACCACTGGGCTTTAGCAGGTAAGTACCGCATGGAGGTATTTGTTGGTTCTAATGCAGTACTTAAGGTCAAATCGCTGCTTCATAAGCCTGTTAACAAGCTTAAAACCCCCTCATCTGATTACCCGACGACGGTGGCCTCCATGGCAGAGTCACACTGCTGATAACCCTCATGTTGCTCATTCCTGCGCTGAACAGGCGGCTGATAAAGCTTGACCGTTGTTTTCTTGTTGGGAGTCCGGTGACCATCCATCAGACGACCATAAAAGAGGAATTCTGCGACTTGTTTATGTCCTTCAAATCTAATTGGGCCTTGCTGCAGCTCCCACGGCATGCCATTGCTAGGCAATAAACAACAGAGGGAATGGGCAATTACTTCATATCGCTGCTGGACATGGTAATAGTTATTGGCGCGCTGAGTCTCCCTCTCACCATAGTTATTCCCATTGGCCATAGAATACAATTTGTGGCCTGTGCACAATTGAGAAAAAGGAGAGCGGTGACCTGGGATATGAGGGTATGATTAAGTGTGCCATTAAAGAGCTCAAGACAAATCATGAAGGGATGTGACAGGCAGCCAGAGGTTCCAGCCTGTGTGCAATCTTCTGTCAACCTTGCTGCTGTCAAGGAAAAATACACAGCCATCACTGCTTTTCATTTTCTGTTTGAGACTTTGATGGCATAGTTAGAGATTTAAGTGGGTTATACATTGAAATTCATCATTCCTTTGCTTTATGTTAGCTCAGTTTGAAACCCTGTGCATTTATAGTAATATTTATAAATCTATCTTAAACCTTATTAAGGTTTATGATGCTCCCTGACCCTGTATTCTAAACTGAAGTCAGATAATTCTGAGAAAAAAGAGCTCAGTCCCATTTCAGAGGCTGCAACCTTCAGAGAGTGCATCTGAAGACCGATTACATCAGCTGACAAATGCGTCTTCCTTTCCCTGGTCAATGAATGAATGAATTGGTGCATCCTTTGTGGATTAACATATCCCAAGATTCATTGTGTACCAATTCAAAACAGATGGCAGACTCTCAGTGGGTTGAGTAATACACGTTTAAATAATGATATTTGTTTCGACTCAATTAGAACTACCAGTATTGATGTTAAAAACAAAAGGAGTCTCAAATCTTAAAATGATCTTTGAAGCAGTAGATGAGCCACATGTCATTGCTAAAGTTAGCTTATTATCATCCTGTCAGGGAGGCAATGAAATACAGAATGGTTATGAAAACAGGGAAATCCAAGGCAAGAATGTGTCATTCTGGACCAGCCCGTTTGGCTGATGTTGACTATAAAGACTGGGTTCATTCTGCTAAGGTGTCATAGTTTATTCCTTGTTTGTATGAAAAAAAAAAAAAAAAGAAAACTACAGTTCCTCCCTTCAATTCTTTCCCAACTACTAAAACTTAATGGTGCTCAAAAAGGCTTTTAACTAATCAACTGATGAGGGTAATTGGATATTTGATATCACATTTATATGTTTATTTATGAACATTTTTATACAAACCTACTCCTACTGGCAGGAGGCCAGAGGTATACTCGCTGTTTCACCTTATGTTCATGTATGCATCTGGTTCAAGGCTGTCCATAAAGGGGAGAGCTGTCTGCGGCCCATGGAGGTCAGGAAAATCATGACCCATTGTAAAGTTAATCTGTGACAACCCTATTATATATTTAATTTTAATAATAACCACTCTCATTAATGAAACTGGAACTATTTTAAGAGGAAAGACAATCAAATAATTGCAAAAAATAGGTTAAGTAGAGTGGGGAGGAGTGGTGAAAAATGGTTACAGAGTGTAAAAATATGGGTTTAAAGAGGCAAAAATAGGATAAAAGCTGCAAAACTGGTTGAGAAAGGCAAAAAATGGGCAAAATGGGTGGGAAATGGTGAAAAGCAGTTGAAAAGTGTCAACAATCGGTTAAAAAGTGGCAACAATTGGTTGAAAAAGGGGGGAAAAATAGTGTAAAGGCTGCATGTGGATCAAAAGTGGAAAAATGGGCAATAGCAGCCATGAAAAGATGTTCAGAGGTAGCATGAATTAATAATCTGAACTTTGGAGCCCAATAATAGCTTGAGACACTTCTCAGCTTTGAAATGAAGTAACTGTTATCCAGGCTACTGATCCAACACACTTGCATTGTTGTCATCAATAAATCATCAGTAAATCACAACTGGGTCAAAGGGACATGTGGCAGCCAGGGTGGGACCGTGTACACCGCTTTCCACATTATTATGCAAATGGCATTTTTCTCTTGTTTTCCTAAATATTAATGCAAATGACTGAGAATATTTTTCAACCATTCAACCGAATATTTTTCAGCCATTAGAGCATAATTCCAGTGTTTTTGAACAAACTTCATAATGATAACCACTATTTTTTTTTTAATAAAAATCTCAAAACGCACTGTTCCACATTATTATACAAAACTATTTTAAAAGATTTCATAGGTTGTAAAGAACTGAAAATGGTCATTCACTGAATTTGCAGTGTTAGGAGGTCATATTTACTGAAATCAAAGCTATTTCAATCAAAAACATCTTAACAGGCAAAGTTCCATGTTAACATAGAAGAAATTTGTGGCTGATTCAGAGCACAGAAGGGTTCCTGCAGATAAAGGCATAATGAGGAAGGTTTCTGATGGATTAATACATCGGATTAAGAGAGCAGCTGCTAAAATGCCATTACAAAGCAGCAAACAGGTATTTGAAGCTGCTGGTGCCACTGGAGTCCCACCAACCTCAAGGTGTAGGATCCTCCAGAGGCTTGCAGTCGTGTATAAACCTACTATTCAGCCACCCCTAACCAATGCTCACAAGCAGAAATGGTTGCAGTGGGCCCAGAAATACATGAAGACTCATTTTCAAACAGTCATTTTTACTGATGAGTGCCATGCAACCCTGGATGGTCCAGATGGAGTAGTAGTGGATGGTTGGTGGATGGCCACCGTGTCCCAGTAAGGCTGTGACGTCAGCAAGGAGGTGGCGGAGTCATGTTCTGAGAGAGCTGGTAGGCCCCTTTAGGGTCCCTGAAGGTGTGAAAATGACCTCAGAAAAGTATATAGAGTTTCTGACTGACCACTTTCTTCCATGGTACAAAAAGAAGAGCAGTGCCTTCTGTAGCATTTTTTTTTTCATGCATGACAATGCACCATCTCATGCTGCAAAGAATCCCTCTGTGTCATTGGCTGCTATGGGCATAAAAGGAGAGAAACTCATGGTGTGGCCCCCATCCTCCCCTGACCTCATCCCTATTGAGAACCTTTGGAGCATCCTCAAGCTAAAGATCTATGAGGGTGGGAGGCAGTTCACATCAAAACAGCAGCTCTGGGAGGATATTCTGACATCCTGCAAAGAAATTCAAGCAGAAACTCTCCAAAAACTCACAAGTTCAATGGATGCAAGAATAGTGAAGGTGATATCAAAGAAGGGCTCCTATGTTAACATGGAACTTTACCTGTTAAGATGTTTTTGATTGAAATAGCTTTGATTTCAGTAAATATGACCCCTTAATGCTGCAAATTCAATGAATTACTATTTTCAGTTCTTTACAACCTAAGTCCTCCTCCTAAACCACCTGTTTCATAGAAAAATTAGAACTATTTTCCTACTAACTTACACTAAATCTCCTCATTGTTGAGCCATATTTCAATGCTAAAGGAGCTCAGCTGATTTCAAACAGGGAGACTGTTTCTACTCATTCATTAGTCATCACTCACTTATCTCTCTCTTCTTCCATTATTTCTCTCTTCCCACTCTGGTGATCAGCTGATTATGAGTGTTCACTCTCTTAAGCACTAAGCTTATCAGATTCTGCCACAACCTCGTTCCACCAACCATCATGCCCCTGGCATATTTTGAATCTCTTTCACAGTCAGCCTGTCATTTTTTGGATGCTGAAATCCTCCTCCACCCCAGCCACCTCCGTTCAGTTCATCAGCATCTCGTCCAGATCCTCACAGCTCCTCCTTTAAGGCCCCTTTATAGCTATCCCAGTCCAGCTTCTCAGAAGTCCACTCCTCATCTGATCCTGCATCCCTCATCAACACCATCAACAGTGTCTAGACTCCGTAGGGGGTGTCCTATTCCTGCCGTTTGTCTAACTACCCGTTTCGATACACCATGTCATCACAGTGAGTCTAACTGCCATAGACATTAAAAATTTCTTTTTCATTAAAATCAGCAACATAAATTATTGTTCAACTCATATAAAAGCTTTCCTGTTTAAAAGACCATAAAAGAATGATATCAACAAAGATTTGAATGCACAACTACCACATTGTGTGTCTACACTGTGTAACATTACTGCAGTAACTTACATGCGGTCTTTTACTAATTCATAATTATGTGTATGAATATAATCTTCCAAAGAGACCTATCTTTTGGTTGTATTTTCCTCTACATCATCATATGGAATCATCTTTAAAAATTTAGTATTTTTCTTGCTGAAATGTAAAATAAAGATATTTACAAAGATTTTGTCAGATTAGAATAATGTAGTGGGGCATCCTCCTGTTATTATTACTGTCGGGGTTCTGGGATGGAATTTAGGGGTATCAGCACTCCTAAAAGGGGTTAAAATTTCCTTTGGTGTGATTTAAGCTTGAACCAAAGTTGATGTCCTTGAAGCAGGCTGCCCAGTTCAAATCCAGATTATGCCTCCTCTACCATATCATTCCCCCTCTCCCCTTTCTGACTCTACCCACTGTTTGACCTACATTAAAGGCAGAAAAGCCCCAAATTAAATCTTCAAAAATGGATGAAAAAGGATCTTCCATCATATTTTCTAACAAAATAATGAAAGACAGCACAGAATGTAAATATTTATCAAGATCAGTGTTACTCATAGCTGCTTAACCAAAGAGCCAAATTGTTGAAAATACCATTGCAAGAACCTCAATCTGAGAGGTGAAAAGTGGCAAAAATGGCTTGAAGTAGCAATAAAAATAATCTAAAGGTGCCAAAAATGGTCAATGGCAGCACAAATGGCTGAAAAGGGGTGACAGTGGGGAGAAAAGGGGAAAATAGTCAGAAAGTAGCAAAAATGGATGAGAAGTGACAAAAAATGAGGTACAGGTGGCAAAAAAGGTCCAAAAGTGGCAAAAAAAATGAGTGAAAGGGCAAAAATTGGGAAAAAAAAGTGGCAAAACGAAGAGGCAAAAATTTAGGAAAAAAAGGAAACAGGTATTTAATGGCAAAAGGTAGCTTATTTGGATGGAAAAGTGGCAAAAAATGGTTAAAAAAAGTGGCAAAAATTGGGCTAAAACTGGCAAAAATTTGAGAAAAAAAAGAAGTTACAAAAACGGACAAAAAAGGGGAAAAAAAAAAGGTAAACAGAAGCTGTTCAGGACCCGCTGCCACAGGAAGGCCCTGGGCATCCTGAAGGACTCATCCCATCGAGCACATCACCTGTTCCAACTGCTACCCTCAGGAAGATGGTTCAGGACAATAAGAACCAAAACTAACAGACTGAAAAACAGCACATATCCCAGAGCAGTTTCAATATTAAATGAGAAACTGCTCGAGCACTGAATGAAACCGCAAACAATTTCGTTGTACGTTCTACAATGACAATAAAAATGATTCTGATCCTGATTTGATGGCAAAAGGTAGCAAAAAGTGGCAAGAAAAATGGAGAAAAGGGCAAAAATGGGGTGAAAGTGGCAAAAAAATGGGGAAAAAGTGGCAGAAGATTTTGCAAAATGGCCAAAAAGAAAAAAGAAAAAAGGGGTATTTAATGGCAAAAGATAGCTTAAATGGGGGAAAAGTGGCATAAATGGTGAAAATTGCAAAAAAAAAGTTTCCCTTTTTTAAGGTTTTCTGGGGGAATAATATTTAAAATTAAGACATAAAAGAGCCACAAATAATCACAAAAGAGCCACACGTGGCCCCAGAGCCACATATTGAGTATCATTGATCTAGATAGTATGCAGGTGTTTGCCAACATTTCTGGCATTCTAAAGTAATGAACTATCCAGCTTTAAGTGCATGGGACTTTTGTTCTTTTGCATTGTATTTTAAACAGGTATTGATATTGTTCGATTTTTTTCAGAATCATCAGAAAGTTTAACACCCTGAAAGCCCTTCACACACACTCTCTACCCTAAATTGACCTGGGACATATTTCAGCTTGGAAACCCCCTGTTCTGCTTCCACAGATAAACCCTCGGTATGAAGATAAGTATTTCTTTGTCCCTCTGTCCTGACCGAATTCTGCAGACACAGAGTCTTTCTGTCTGGCTGCACCGTGATACTGAGATTGACTGTCTTGGATGCATTCTATCTATATAAAGCAAAGTGACTGAGAGGATGCATTGTATATTTTTTTATGTGGCTGCTGGCTGCTTGCCAGATGCCAGGCATAACTCAAAGTGACAGAGTGACCCTCAAATAGCCGCCAAAGCTTGAGCATTGTAACAAGATCCTGCAGACAGACCCCACAGTGGCTCTGCTTGGATCCATGAAGCTGTGAAATGTCCTTAACTAGTGCAGAAAACAGTCAAATGGACTGTCAGGACTAGTTTTCAGCTTCTTTATAACACAATCACTTTTAACAAGATGCTGCATCTTCAGAAGAAAAATATCTTTTTTACCTTCAACTATTTTTTTCTTTTCTCTATCCCTTTTAAATTCAGGGCTTTAATAGCTTTCAGGATTGAGTGTGTTTTAATAAAGGGCTGTTCAGATATCTGTGACCTCTACTGGTGACCACGATGAAATGCAGTGACAAAAACAGAACCTGCCTCCTCCTGTGTAATTCCCTGCAACCCCCACCCACCTTCCCTTCAGCCTGAGCTGTAGCAGCCTGTAATTTACACACATGATGAAGTCACATTTCCCTGGAGAGAACAGCAGCTAGTAAACGCATACAGGCTTTACTGATAGATTAGAAATCAATCAGGAACATCTTCCTAAGGAGAAACGTTTCACCATGATGCTGATGTCTCATTAACCAACACAAGAAGCTGCTGTAGCTTTAGTAGCTGAGATGAAACAGCTTTGAAACTCCTCTCTCATGTCTGTTTTGAGGTAGAATGTCTCTTCAAAAGGCAGTAATTGAGCAAGCACTGGTTGTCACATTTATATGGCATCACTACATTTACTGTGTTTCAAGCTGTTGGTTGGAAGAAGATAGATGTACGAAGCCATGTCAGAGGGCTTTAAGAAACAATAACAAGCTTTTTTTTTTACTATTTTGATAATAAAAAGACCTTTTAATCAGTTTGTGAGGAAAAATACAGTATTTCTCAGCCCTTATTGTCACCAAACACCATAAATAAACACTGCACAAAAGGTAAGGAAATTGTGTTTCGTAGATTATTTCTTTGTTGTAACAATGCTTCTTGGTAATAAATATTATACCCAGTATGTGGGCAGAATCTGGAGTCATCGCTGAACATAATGATCCTCCACATGCTCAGGTTCCAGTGGACGTGTTGCTGACACCAGTGCAAACAGGCCTGACGGTGAAGAGCAGTCATGGCAGGCCTCCTGGCAGCCCTATGAGACTGGAGGTTGGCTGTTCCAGACTGTCTGGGCGTAAAGCCTTCAGCTATATCGTCCTGCAAACCTTGACTTCAAATCTGAAGAAGACAGCCCACTGTTCCTAAGTGCTGACAAGGTGATGAAACGGTCTTCTTAGGGTTTCATCTCCTTGGGATGCCCACTTCATGGCCCGTCTGTGGCATCCCCCCTTATATGGAACTTGGCCTCCAGTTTAAAGCTGGTACTAGGGCTCACTCTAAATAATGCCACAACTTGGCAGCTTGAAGTTGTCCTTACCTGCAGGGGTGCCAGTCAAACATGACATGCTGATTCCTGGAGCAGACACCTACTGACCACAGTAGCAGGGCCCATGCTCACAGGTGCTGACAATCAGGCACCTGATTGGCAGCACCTGGGAGTACCAGAAGCTCAAAACAAGATTCAATAACAACAGCAAAAAAAATCTGTTTGGCACTGGGAGAGAAGAGTTGGGACATTTTTCATGGCTGCAACCCACAGACTCAGCTCTGCTGCTCATCCCATGAATGCATGCTCCCTCTAAATGTGGCACAATTTAAAAGGCAAATTAACAGGTTTTGAGATTTATTGCCAAGCAGCAACAAAAATAAATAATCTACCAAACACAATTGGCATTTTCTGTGCTAAGTTTATATTTACTAGCCAAAACAATATTTGGCATCTTTTTACTGGTATCATGCATTAATAATAATGTCCAGAGGGTTCATTCCATGATATTTTAATAAATAAATACTGTAATTTGAGCAATTTTGAAGGATATATTTCCCTTTAAAGTCCTGTCTTAGGAAAACAAAAATCTTTTATTTAAAAACTTTCAGTAATTTTATATTATTGATTACTGAAATAATGGAGATTGACTTCTTTAGATGAGAGTGGTTTTAAGAAAAAATAATGTTTCAAAGTATAAGAAATGTTGACAGTCTCACTTTAACTACTCAATCAATTAATCAATCAATCAATCAGTCAATCAACGAACTTTGTTTGTATATCACCAATTCAGAACCGAGGTTATCTCAGGAAATATTAGAAAGAGGGCAGGTCTAGACAGTTCTCTGTTGTGGGCTATTATAATAGACCAGCACTGATCATTAATTTTATAATAAAGACTATACCCTGTCATAAGAAGACCAGCTTTTATCACCGTGAGCACAGCATTAGCGTATTCAGCCACAGTTACAGTGGCAACAAAACCTTGCCCCAAACAGGTAGGAATGTCGAGCAGGAATGTCGAGCAGTAATGTCGAGCAGGAATGTCGAGCAGGAATGTCGAGCAGGAACGTTGTATTCATTGACTGTATTTCACTGTCTCTTTGCCAACTGGAGCATCAGGTGCAGCTCCATCATGCATCACTTTCTTCCATGAATGAAACAACTTGTGATATTCACTCAAGGAAGACCTTTTTGAGCTCACAGAGGTCACTGAAGAAGATGTGTTAGTCTTTACGTTTACATCTATGCACTGATGCATTGGTTTAACATCTAAACCAGCGACATCTGCTCTGCTGACAGACGTTGGCAAATAAAGTGGCATGAACTGATATCAGGAGCATATTTCTATCTGTTATGGTTAATCAATTTAATGGTGACATCTGGAAAAACTAACTGCTGATTAAGGCCTTGTCCACCTGTTGGCAGGTATTTTCTAATCTGAGGTTCTGTGGGTTTTTACCTTCTATACCCAAGCAAGCTGTGCATAGGTAACTGAAAACACGCCTTCTTAAAAACTCCTTCCAGGGGGAAGATATTCAAGAAATTATTCTTAGAAGAAATCTCATTGCAATTTTCTTGACTCATACTGAAAATTAAATATACATTGTTGTATTAAAGGAAATGATCATTTTAATGTCTTTCTAGTTTTTAATAAGAAAAAATATACAAAAATAAGTAAAGTATGCAGAAGAGAATAGGGCCAAGCATAATGAAAAAGTAATGTCATACGCTCCAAGAATGGAGTCAAAATATGAAGAAGAAAAGATGAAATGTTGAGAGTGAAGTAGAAATTTTGAGGATAAGATTAAAATACAATATCAAGAAAAAATAGTCAAATAGTCAAACTAAAAAAGAAATGGATAAAAGGCTTTTGGATCTGCTGCTCCTGCAGCTCAGAACCTGCTGCAGGAAAATCTATGTCTGGGGGAGCTGGTCTCTTTCAGTTGTTTTAAAGATAAACTAAAGGTGCTGGAGGAAGATTCATCAGGTTGTACATGATTTGATTGATGACTTTCTGCTCAATGACTCAGGAGTCATTGATCTGTGATTGTAGTGTTTTCAGTTAAATGTTTGATATCTGTATCTCTGTTAACCATGCTGCTGCCTGCCTTGGTAAGTGCACTCTTGTAAATGAGAATCTTGATCTCAGTGAGGTTTTCCTGGTTAAATATATTAAAAAAATAAATAAAAATGAAAAAATAAAAATTAATAATAACAATAAAACAAAATAAAAAAGTTGAAATTTAGTTTTGGCATTAAAGTAGAAATGCTGAGAGTTAGAGGAGCTACTGACAGCAGTAGGAGCTGCCAGAGTCTGCAACACTGACAACCACACTGTGTTTATGAGCTCGAGAAGAAGGAATCTCTTTGTTGTTACATCCAATTCTGAAATATAGTGTCTTTGCTACAAGGTCTTTTGTAGAGATTGTTACAATCTTAAAAATGTTTGACTGTATTGTCTAAATTTTGATTTTGTCTCAAAGTTGCACTTCAACGTTATTCTTGTCATTTTGACTTTATTCTCAAAGTTCACAACATTATTTTTTCCTTCACCCTGGCCCTAACCCTCCTCCGTAAAAGTAGGATTTCTTTAAAACCACTCTTGAAAAAAAAATGACATTTAAATGTTTGCATGGTGTGTAGAGCATAACAACTCTGCTGGAAAATATTGTATTACTCTGGTATTTTGACAGATTTCAGGTTAAAGGAATATTGTACTTTCTAGAAAAAAATGCAGTAGGTACTTCAAGGAAAAATCAAAATGACAAAAATAAAGTTGAGATACAATTTTGAAAGAAGTCAAGTCAAACCTTTTTAGACTATAACGAACATTGGATGTTGACTCTTTCTACAAAATGCCTTGTATCTATGAACATGTGAAACTATAATTCAGAACAGGCTTTAACTACAGACAGGGAGACGTTTTTCCTCTTTTAACTCTTAAACACAGTTTAGTTGTCAGAGTTAGGCTGTAAAGACTATGGCAGCTCCAGCTGCCGTCAGTCAGGCCCGTTGCGGTTGAGGAGCTGACTTACAGCGACTCTCAACATTTTGACTTTAATGACAAATTGCATTTCAACTTTTTATTTTTTTAATTCAGCGTATCTCTTGAATTTGTCTTTCAACTTTGATCTCAAAATTTCAACTTATTTCCTGTCATTTTGACTTTGTTCTCAAAGTGCACATTATTTTTTCCACTCACCTTGGCCCTACCCTTCTCTTTAAAAGTAGGATTTCTGTTAAACTGTTATCAAAATGTGACATTTGGATGTATGCATGATGTGTAGAGCATAACATCTCTGCTGAAAAATATTTTATTACTCTGGTATTTTGTCACAATCCATGTAAAAAAAAATGTTGCACAGTGTGCGATTTGAAAATAGCAGTAAGGCATTTTGTTTTTTTCCCTGTTTCTTTTAATTGCTCAGCTTTGGTTTACTGCATTTATGTGTAGACAGAGAAAACAGAGATTTGGGCCCAGAGTGCATGGTATCTCCCCTGTTTTACGTCTCTGGCGTTCGACATTATCACTTCATTTCCATCGTAGACACCAAACTTGTGCTGTTGTTGATGTTGCTAACTGTGTTTTTGTCGTGATTACACACACAGTAAGGCTGCCCAATCACAATCATGTTGTTTTCATGATCATTGGAAGTCAAAATTGTGATTGAAATTGAAAATTAATTTTCTCAGCACTAATAAACACACAGCTGCTCTCTCCATATGTTGATGGTCAGAGTTGACTGAGAGTGACAAAGGTCACTGCTGATTCTCTGAAGACACAGAGCTGTAAAAGCTGCTTTGAATGAAATAGTAAAAAAACAGCGAGGAAATCTCAGCAAGGAAGTCTCTGACTGAGCTGAACTTGTCTAAAGAGACAAATGAACTCCTCAAAGAATGCCACTGAATGTTGACAGGGTGTGCTTCTTACAGCCTGTTAAAGTGCACTGTTGCATTTCCATGTGGACGAGGATGTTTTTGAGAACATTGCATGGATGGACAGGATATTTTTTTTTTAAATTGAACTGTTTTCAAAGACTTCAACCTGTGTAGGAACAATGTTTTAAAGAGGAGGTTAGAGGAAGTGCCCTGAGGGAAAAAGTTCAACATGTTTTTGTTGTTGAAACAGGAGAGAAAGCGTCAGCATTTTAGGACTTTTCCACCTATGAGTATTGGCTACAGCAGTGATATTCAGCGTGTGGCTCTTTTGTGATGATTTGTGGCTCTTTTATGTCTTACTTAGAAACATTCCCATTTTTGCCAATTCTTTTTGACACTTTTATCCTGCTTTTGCAGTTTTTTTGCCCCTTTTTTGCCTTTTTTTACCACTTATTGCCCATTTAAGCTGCCTTTTGCATTAAAAACCACCTGTTTCCCATTTTGCCAATCATTGATGCATTTTGCCAATTTTCCCACCTTTTTGCTGATTTTCACTTATTTTTTGCCATGGTTTTGCCACTTTTGGACCATTTTTGCCACCTGTAATTCATTTTTTTTGCCACTTCTCACCCATTTTTGCCACTTCCTGCCCTTTTTCACCACTTCCTTTAGTCACTTTTCACCCATTTTTGACACTTCTATAATGCTTTTTGGAATTTTTTGCCCCTTTTTGCCTATTTATGCCACTTCTCACCCATTTAAGTTGCCTTTTGCAGTGAAATTCCACTTAATTCCCATTTTTCCACCTTTTTTCCGATTTTTGCCCATTTGAGGCACTTGTCACTCATTTTTTGTCATGTTTTTGCCATTTTTGGACCATGTTTGCCACCTGTTACTTTTTTTTTTTTTGCTACTTTCTCCCCTTTTCTGCCATTTTTCTCCCCATTTTTGCCACTTTTTCCTCAATGTTTGCCCCTTTTTGCGTATTTTTGCCACTTCTCACCCATTTAAGCTGCCTTTTGCAATTAAATGCCACTTTTTGCCAATTTTTCCACTTTTATTCTGATTTTTGCCCATTTTCCCACCTTTTTTCAGATTTCTGCCAGTTTTTGACAATTTTTTGCCACCTGTTACTTATTTTTCCACCCATTTTTTCCACATCCTGCCCTTTCTTGCCACTTTTCTCCTAGTGTTTGCTGCTTTTTTGACCACTTTTGCCACCTTAAACTTACTTTAATTGCCACTTTTCACCAATCAAATTGTGGATCTTGCAAAGGTTTATTTCAACAATTTGGCTTTTGGTTGAGCAGGGTTGAGGAACACTAGGCAAAGGGTATTGGCTTCAAATCAGCTCTGATGTCCATAATAGCATCTCCAGATGCTAAGCTTTTTAAAGCTTTAAAGCTTTTTTTTGTAGAATTAGTTATTAAAACTGAAAGTGTATCATTTTAAAGTACTCTGTGTCTAAAAATACTAAAGTATCAAAAATGTAGGCATCCTTGTATGAGAATATGATGATTTTAGAAATGTTTTTAAGCTCTTTGCATCATTAAAGTTTAGTTACACTTACATAACTCCATTCTAGATATTCATTGAATAAGTCATGAATGTAGAATATTACATGCACAGCACCCAGATCTGTCTATTCAATCAGCCCTATGACTGATGCGATACAAATCCTCTTTTCATTTATCTCAAACATTAGTTGTGGTTCTGCAGATTTCCTAAGAGAGCACCACCTTCAGTAAGACAGAGCCAAATGTAACTTATCCTGATTTTAAAGACTGTTTCTCTGCTGAGGAGATCAAATCTGCCCCAAGATTAATAGCCATGTAAGAAAATCCAAGTGTGTCATTCTGTTATAGAGCCGTTACATTTGACTCTCCTTCAAAACTCAGACAGCTTGTTAAATCTGATCTGTTTCACCAGCTGAGCCTCCGGTGAAATGAACCGACGCTGACACAAAGACAGACTTCCTCCTGGTGGGTTCCTATACAGACCCTAGCCTATCAATACTTAAAGCATAAGTTTATGTGAAGTTTACAGCAAGTCAATTATAGGTGAGGGGCGTCGTGGTGTTACAGGCTGTTAAACTAACAGCCCAGTAAAGTCTATCAGTGCACATGTAGCAAGTATTGCACTGAGATACGTCAGCCTGCTTCATTAGCTCCTTAACAAGCTGCAGACCCTCTTCTCTGACACATTTGACAGGGCTTCAAGTGCAAACTGAAGCCAGAGAGATGAGGCTGCTGGATGACAAGGTGAAAATATGCATTAGTCATAGTTGGCCAAAGTTGCTATTAGAAAGTGCTCTACATTGCAAAAGAGGTTGCAACAACTTTGCATAAAGAGATGGTAAGTTTTCTTCATTTTGGTGATGATTTCTCTGCATAATAATCAGAACTGTTCAGTTTCCTACCGTTCAGCTGGTTGTAGACCACATCCTCCAGCCTCTCCAGCCTCTGCAGAATGGACTGCCTGTCCACCAAGTTGGAAACTTTGCCATTCCTGGCTCGCAGCCTCTGGTCAGAAATACGCCCTATCTGGATGAGCTCCTCGGACCGGTCCTGAATCCTGCAGTAGACCGAGAACAGGATAATCCCCACGAACACCAAAATGTTGACGGTCAGCAAAGTTTTGATTTTGCGTGCCACAGCCATGAAAGAGAAGATTGTCCGGCTGACTCAGTCAAGCCCGGCAGCTGTCCGCATGTGTGGTGGTGGCCTGTGACGCTTTGCTTTTGCCACCTTACTGTGTGATGCAGGAGGCTTGATTTACCGCTCGGAGAGGGAAGGTCAACTCCGTTCAGCACCACGGACAGCTCCCGAGGCTACTCTCACTTCTTAGCCGGGCATCACGGCCGTCACATGGACACTCAAGGTGGGAGAAGACGCTGGAGGGCTCGGCGCTCCGCTTTGCTCTATTTGTCGGCTGAGAAACAGCTTGCACGCGCTCTGCCGTTGCTCGTGCTACATATTACGAGCGCGACATAACGCCAGGGAAGGCATTCGTTCTTTCTAACAGCCTACGGCAACAGCAAAACATCTCTCCCCCGCCGAATCCTTAGCCCCAATACGTCTCGTCCATCTTACCGGAGATGCACTGCAATGAGGGCTCGCGCGGCTGCATCCTCGTGCTAGCACTGCTCCGCTGTGACATCTCCCTCTTCAAAGACGTTATGGTCACTCAATCCGTCCCGAAACCGGAGCAGCGTCTGTCCACAAAAATATGTGTATGCTTCAAAAACAAGGCGGCGTTTCTCCCCTCTCTCTCTCTCTCTCTCTCTCTCTCGCTCTCTCTCTTCTGTCTCTCTTCTCTCTCTTGCCCTCGCGCACTCTCGCTCTTTCTCTCTTTGCTAACTCCCTCCGTGTCTCGCGCTGGGTTTGTGCTCAGTCAGTCCATTGTTGTTTCCCGTGACGCTGGTGTTAAGGAGTCGGGAGAGTTGAGAGCAGATTTGCCCTCAAATGCGGTTGAGGATACACAGCCGGACTCTGGCATGCTGTCCCTCTCTCTCCTCCTCCTCCTCCTCTCTCTGTCAGGGAGGAAGAGCCGCCGTAGCCGTTGCGTCCTGACGTTTGCAGGCACAATCATGAATATGCACGAGCCGCGTATGTCTCGTAGGATGGCATAAACAGCACGAGGACAAGCAGCAAAAACGGGAGAGCGGGGCTGGCTGTCACATTGTTTGACTATCAAATGAAGCTGTCTTAACCTGACACGCCGGATAGACTGTTTCACATCCATTTCATGAATATACTTCACATCCATCTGGGAAACCTCCCATACAAAGGTCAGAACTTTTTAAAAGATTCTCAGAAGGTGATTGGAGGAATGCTCTGTCAGTCACATTTATTACACCGATCAGAGCGACAAGACAAAATGAGGTAGTAGACAAACACTATGGCAGTGCTAGCCTGAGATAAAAAGGCTAGCGCTGCCATAGTGTTTGAACAGCTGAGTTTCTCTGTGGCTAAAATTCATGCCAATGTTTATCAAAACATGCAAAAACATGTTCTCTGCTAGGAGAACCTTTCAAAGTGGCTCTTTGTTTCACTAAAGATATGTGACATCTGATCAAACTATTACTTCTCTATAGCTACATACAAGCTAATCGCTATTAGCTAGGATGTGGCCTCCAGCACAACCCCAGTAACAATCCCAAACTGGAGATGACGCAAGTCGAAAGAAGAGAAAAACATCTTTTCGGCCATGACAAGCTTTCATAGTGACTCTTTGTTCTTGATTTAATAAAGAAATGTTAGGTTCGAATAAAACTGCTACAGCACCGTAGCTACATCCAAGATAGACGCTACACTCCTGGCAGTCATTGCCACCAGCTCACAGTTCAACCATAGACTGTACGAAGAATTGGGCAAAACTCGTGTGAGATCAGTCGACTGCTTACAATAGGCGGGCTAAAACGGTTCCTGAAGCCCATTCCCGGAGGCTTCCATATTGAAATCGCGGTCTCAGCTGAACTTTGGATCAACCTAACGGCCCGCCCACTAAGTGCGACTTCCTGTCAGCCTGCTAGCTAGCATTCCGGTTGACAGAAATGGAGCCTCTGCCTGCCAAGCTGTCAATCAAATGAGACGCGCCAATCAGCTTCCATCCTAAATATAACTCAAACGATTGTGGTACAAAAAAATCCCCCCCCCCCACAGTGGGAGCACAATAAGACACTAGCTAATGAGACACGTTTGGTGTTTTGAACCAGGCTGTAAACCAGTTTATTTTGTGTGTCAAAACCGGCTGTTTAACGTGTGCAGACGGAACTTCCGGTGTTCCTGCAGCCAGCCTCAAGTGGACAGTTGTGGTATAGCAATTTTTGGCATTTCCGCATTGGCTTCATTTTTTAGGACCAGAGGTTGCCGCTTGAGTTCAACTCTATCCTGCCTGTAGCTATCGCCTAACCTCGCAAAGCAGATGGATACGCCTGTTTACGTGTTTCTCACTGGCCAGTCCATCTTGCAAAGCTCCTGTCTGAACCATCTGGTCCTGGTTAGAAAGTGACAGGACCAATCACAGTACTTTCTGGCGCAGTGGAGTCGTGACGTATGCAAGCAGCAACAAGAAGCTGGTGCAATTATGGTGGAAGATATTAGTGTGGATGCTGCTAAAGCGCCACTTTTATCAGAACGTGACAACATTTCTTTGTTAAAAGAAGAACAAATAACAACAGTGAGTTGTTTTCTTTTCAAAAATGACAAAAGTTGTGTACTGACATGTCTGTTGCTGCCATGGCTTGCGTTATGCAGTTCCCTGTGGAGTTTAGTCCTCAGTAGGGGCGCAGCTTCATGGCGGCTACGTCATGTGTTTTGTTGTTCTGATTGGCCCATAAAGATGACAGAACATTCATCCAATCACCCTTTTGTTCAAAAGCTCTGCCCTTTCCCAAATGCTGTGTATGAGAGGTTTTCCAGATGGATGTTTGAAACAAATCCATCTGGAGTGCCTGGCCAGCTATCGCCTCATTCTCCTCAAATGACACTGATTGATCCATTCGTCTTCTATTTGGTGTAGATTGATAGCTTTGCAAGATGCATTAGCCTGAGGACAGTCTGACAAATCCATCTGCTTTTCAAGGTTGAAGATTGTAACCATAAAGGACAGCCCCACCTCAAGGTTGGTTGCTTCAGTAGTTAAAAATGGATTTTTTCCAGTAATAAAAAAACACATTTTAATTTCTAAGCTTGGGACGACTTATACATTTTAAAAAGTGCACTTTGTGCAAAGTGCAAAACCCACTTCCCAAAAACTTGGGACACTGTAAAATGTGAGAGCAAACAGAAGACAGTGATTTGCAAATTCTCCACAATTTACATTAATTTGTGCTGATTACAACACAAAGATAAGATATTTCATGTTCAGACTGATTAAGATTGATTGTTTTTTGAAACTACACCTGAAAAAAAAAATTCTGAATTTGATGCCTGTATTGCATTCCAAAAAAGTAGGGACATGGCCGAGAATAGTCTGAGCCATTGCTCAAAAACACCTGGAGCATCCCACAGGTAGGAAAATTGGTTAGAGGTGCTTGTACCATGGTTGGGTGTAAAAAGCTCAGTTGTTCAAAATCAACAATGGCACAGGGTTCTCCACTTTGTGAAAGACTGTGGGCGAAAAGGCCAACAGTTTAGGAGCAACCTTTCACATGCAAATACAAGGAGTTTTAAGATTTCACCATCTACAGTCAGTAATATTGTATTGTGGAAATTGTTAGACACATTTCCTTACAGAGACTTAAAGTCTAAATCTGGAGAAATGTGTTCATGCAAAGGGTAAGGTCAAAAACCAACACCGAATGCCCTTGACCTTCAACTTTAGGGAAGACTGCATTCAGAAAGAAAATGGCAAAAGTCTGTGATGAATTTTACACTGTGGGCTTAAGAACACTTTGGAAAACCACAGGCAGTTTACACTGCTACACTGCTGCACTGCATGTACAGATGTGAGTTAAAACTGTACTATGCAAAGTAAAAGCCATAGGTCAACAGCATCCAGAAGTACTGCATATTTCTCTGGGCCTGAGCTCATCTGAGATGGACTGACCTAAAGTAGAAAGTGTGCTGTGTTCTGATGTATCCACATTTCAAACTGTTTTTAGAAATAATGGCTGTTAGGTCCAAAAGCCAGCATCTGTGATAGTACGGGGTGTATTAGTGCCAATGGCTTGGGTCACTTGCACATCTGTGAAGACACCATTAATACTGAGAGGTACATACAGGTTTTGGAGCAGGGTATTCTTTATCCAGAAATCTTTTTCAGAGGTGCCCCTGCTTATTTCAATGAGACAATGCTCAGCCACATTCTCCCTGAATTAAAAGAGCATGGCTTCATGGTAAAAGAGTGCTGGTGCTAGTCTGGCCTGCATGCATCCCAGACCTGTCTCCTCTTGAATATAAAGCACAATAGAGAGCAAGGGTTCTCAACCTTGTCAGCCCATGACCCCCAAAATAAAGGTGTTAGAGATCGGGGACCCCCACTGTACCTGAAGGTGGCTGAAAGTCATGCACATTCAAGAAAAGTCATGTGAAGACAAGGCTGCCCATGTTAATCCTTTTGTTTAAAACAGAAATGAAACACTTTAAAATAGCTTAGAAGGGTTAATAATGGCAAACAAAGCTGGGAAAGGTGGTGGAATTGGAGTTTAAAAGTAGCAGAAATGGGTTAGAAGTGCCAAAATTGGATCAAAGAGGCAAAAAAGTGGCATATTAAGTGGTTAAAGGGGATTAAAAAAGTGGCTGAAAAGGTGTTAAAGTAGCAAAAATTGGAGGAAATTTGGTGAAATGGGATATTAAACTGATATGAACTAGCAAAAAAGGATTAGCTGAGGAAGAAATAGGCAGAATTGGCTTAAACTGGAAAAAATGGGCATATTAAATTGTGAAATTTGGTGTAAAAAGTGGTAGAGAGGGGTAAGTGGGTCAACAGAGCCAACAATAGTAGAGTCACAAGATTTGGTTTAGAAGTGGCAGAAACAGGCAGAAAAAATTGGTGGAAAGGGTTTAAAACTGACAAAAAATGAGTTTTAAGTGGCAAAAATGTGTTAAAGTTGGCAAAATTGGTGTGAAAATATGATGACAATGGGTTGAAATCTGGCAAAATTGGTGTAACGTGGCAACAATGTAAATTAAAAAATATTCCTAGTTTTTTTTAAGGCATCTGGAGACCCCCTGTCAGTGTTCCGCAACCCCCAATGGGGTTCCGACCCCAACGTTGAGAACCACTAACATAGAGTACTGCAAACCCAGCACTGTTCGGCATCTCAAGATGAACATCAAGCATGGTAAAGACTCCCTTTCAGTTCTTAAACAATTAGTGTCTTCAGTTCTCAGACACTTACTGTGTTATAGGTTATGAACTAGAAGTGTTGGTTGGACCATGTCCAGAAATGGTCTGGTGCCCTTTGACTTCCTGAATATGGCTAATGTGTCTCTAACTATGGCACCAAACAGCACATCTGTTTGTGCATGTGTGTGTATTTCAGTCTGTTTGTGCAGCATGTTAAACAACAGGGAGGGAAAATTAAGTTTAATGTTCAGGGATTTGAAGACCTTAGTGGAAGAAATGTTTCTTCTTCTACTATTAAGTGTAATTCCAAAACCATCTACATAAAAAAACTAATCTCACCTACAAAAATCACCCCACTGTTGTGGATCTGCTCCCCAGAATTTCAAGGAATCCATGGACATGTCATCAGATCAAATATTCATAATCATCAAGATGAAACAGAGCCTTAACATTTGTCATTAATAAGTAATGTGACAACCAACCTGTTCTCCCATACTTCCACTCTGTAGAAAAGCCTTCTGGTGTACTGTGAAGAACTGTGAAGATGTTTTAACAGATTTTTTTGCTTCGTAATGTGAAGGTTAACAGGCTCCAACTCACCTCTGACAACATCGCCTGCAGCATCTAAAAGCTTTAGTGACATAGCCTGTATCCTATGTTTTAATTTGCATATTATGTAAGCGCCCCACTGCATGCATGGTCAACCTCGGGAGTGTAATCATCATTTCACCAATCATATGCTTGGATGGAGGTTGGACTGCATTAAATTATAACTAACATATCATGCACAGGGAAATAAACCAACCTGACTACCTGAAATAAATGACTTCTGATAATCAAAATAATTGGAAGATGACGTGCCGTTTATTTTTAAACTTGAATTTTCTACAACCAACATGTGAACAGAGTTACAACTGTTCATTTTAAAGCAGATACATTTGACTGAATATCTCAAAAGAAACAACACAAGATGATGCATACCTGTTAAAGATATAAAAGTTAAAATCAAAATTAGGATCATATTTTTACAAGGAAAGTAAAACATACTAACATCATGCCCAATAACAATCAGGTTTATTTCAATTTAAGACTTCTTTAGAAGGATCTTGTGAGTAACTATCAGCTTGTTTCAATTTTGGGGATCAGTGGATCTTACATCTTTGTTGATTTTGTCCATTACGTGTATCTCATTGTGCTTTCTTATAATGGCAGATCAATAATTTTCACCCTGAAAAATGTAATCGGATGTCTCCTTTAGCATCAGGGCGTCTTGGGGGAGCATGGGAGTTTGCACATCCAGTCTACAGCAGGAGGAAAAGGCTTACAACTGTGCCCCTAAGGATTATGTAATGGGTACTGCAGGAACGTGGTTCTGGGATCATTACTATGATACCTCTGTTCCCTGAATGACCAAAGTGAGAGTTATATCTACATTCTTCTCAAGTCGAAAACCTTCACAACATATGCAGTTTCCCCATTGTCACTGATTGTCTTGACTTTTTCATGGACAGGATCTCAAGGTGTAAGGCATAAAAATTTGGGTTTTTGGTTTGGCAGCCTCAAAATTGCATGAATTTAAAGACAAAAGTGCACATGCACATACAGGTGCTCTTTGGAAACTCTGGGTTTGCTTTGTTCATTCATCCTGTGAAGATGTGGTTACATGAGCAAAAAAAGAAAAAAAAAAGTTCTGTCCTTAAAACTATAATTGAAATATTTCAAACTGCATCTGTGCTTTGTAAAAGAAATCCAAGTCTCACTTTAAGCTTGTATTACATTAACATTCTTTATTTTCCAAGGTTGAATTCTTTTGAAATTGGCTGAGGCATTGTGACTTACCAACGTCTCTATCAGGGCCATTGTCAGCAGTGGCTTGGTTGTATTTTGCAACATAAAATACATTTTCATGTTTTCTGGACAGAATATATGGTTTTAGTTAACCTGAAAAGTTAACTTTTCTCATCCGTGATACCTCTCTGACCACAGGATGAGATGTAATGTTGACATAGTGATGAGAGTTTTGCGTTGTGTTGTATTTTGAAGCTGACCAGATGCTTTGCATGTTTTTCCTCCTGTTTGGGTTAAACACATTTAGACAGCAGCCACTGGTGTTGTATGTTATTGTCACATAATACTGGTTATGACTGATCTCACTGGTATACTCGCTAACATCATATCTCAGGCACTACTGTAGGCTATACAGACACTGATACTGTTATTGGAAAGACCCTAAATTATTCCCACCATCACTTCCCCTTCACAGCTCAATATACTTTAACTGCCATCCTGCCATTGCCAGCTTCTCATCTCCAATTCCAAATGAATTACAGCTTGAGTAAATCACCCTGAAAAAACTCCGCCTCACTGTGTACTTTTCCTTGATTAGGGAGACTCAGACATGGCACAGACTTCTCAAAGCACTTTGATCCCATTTCACACCCAGCAGAGGACCTCAGATTTATGCCCTGAAGTTTGTTTGCCATTTCACTCCGGTAAAAAGCTTTATAGGCCGCCGAGCTCATTGTCAGAGGACGTCTGGTACCGGCTTACTGTTGTACTCATACTCTTAAATTCTCCAAGATGAAATCTGCTTTATCTTACTCAAAGTAGAATCAAAAGCACTTACTTTCGATCCCCTTGGAAGTCAGAGTTTGAGAGGGAGTGGTGCGTTTAAATTTTGAGTGTTCTCTACCAAGGACAGAATAAGTGTTTTACAAATCAAACAAACTCAAGGGCTCAGAATTGGAAGGTTTTTTCTGTCAAAATGTGATCTGATAAACTTTTTAGAGGTAAAACAGACAAAAATTGTCCTGGTTATAAAAAGAAAACAAGTCAACACTGTATTCTGAAAAACTCAGTGGCACCTTACTTTTTCTGTTAACACAACTTTGTTTTGTTAACTGAGGCCCATGATTTTCCTCTCCAGCCCTGCAGTACCATAAAACAAACAAACACATTCAAAGAGTAACTAAAGTCCATCTACCTAGGGAATAAAAAAACACCTTGAAATGTCATGGAAAGCACTGGGAGGGAGAGGGTATACGACATGCCAGCCCCTCCCTCCTGTCCCTCATCAGCCACATCATCATCCCGTCAATGTTGTTTTTTTAGATTTGATTTTTACCTATGATGTTATAACTGATCAAGTTAGTCCAAACAGGAGCTAGCTGAGTGTGAAACCAGATGTAATAGTCAAAGATGTGTATGTTATCCACTTCATTGTAAGAAGACCATGGTATATAAGCCGACGCAGGTGCCAGCACATTCCCCAAAATCCTAGATTGGTTGAGCCTGTCTTTACCTACTAAACTTCTGCCAAGTACTAATGAATGTAATGATAGTTTCCAACACAGGGCAGTTTAAATGGGGACATGAAGATGTCATCAGTGATGTTGTGCATGGGTATACATGGGTGAATACAGTGCACCCACTTATTTTTCAGTCTCCACAAAGTATTCCCTCTTCTAAACTCTTCTCCCAGGGCAGCAAAAGTAACACAAAAGTTCACAAATGTGTTGCTCTGTAACACATTACCCAGCACTGCTGGTGAATGTGGAATAATCATGTAGTTGTCTGCAGCCTACAGCCTCCGGGCCAATGGTTATTGTAATGTCATAATGTCATAATGTGCCTCATTCTGACGCAGCAGAAGTTAAGTGATGGTAATACTAAAGGCCTATTGAATAAAATATTCTCACATGTCTCTGTTCATATAAAAGCACAGTTATCCTTTGCTGGATCAGCCTCTTAATAAATGTAGGGGATAAATTAAGAAGTCCTACTTCTGCAGGCACCACTACACCACTGTATATAATCATGTATGAGACACAAGCATGTGTATTTTTCTCTTCGTTTTAATATAAACATGGCGATCTCAGGCTTAAGATTAATACAACCCAGAATCCTGGAGTATTACAGCAACATGCATCTGATTGGTTGAGTCTGCTTTTACTCACAAAACTTCCATGTTCTGCTGCTACTGCTTGTTTTAATGGTTGTTTTCCATCAAAAGACAGTTTTAATTCAGAAATGATGGTATATACTCATGCAGAAGATGCAAGCTAGTATATTTTCAACCTTGTGTAAAGAAAAATATATTATTAAATTTATTTTTTACATTTATTTAACCAGGAAAGCGTCATTGAGGTTAAGAATCTCATTTGCAAGAATGTCCTGGCCCACTCCTACTTCTCACAAAGGTTTTCTGTTTCTGTTGTTTTTTTTAATTTGCCCCAAAATTCCATGCTATAGTGGTCTAATTGAAACTGATGAACTTATTGATAATACTAATGATTTTTACTGTTATCATTCTGATTTCCATTATTATTTCTTTCTTCCCTTTTTTTCCTTCTCTATCAACCTGGGAGGATAAGGCCAATACTTCCTGTACCTTCCACCGCAGGATGTTCTCTACTGTAATTTATTCAGCCCCTGCTCAATATGAAGCTTAGAAGTCAACAAATCGTCAATGAGGCATCCAAGGTATTTATAAGATGATTCAGAACCAATTTTAACTCACACAGAGTGACCTGTACGATATCAAAAGTAGCAATAAATAACAGTGTCATCTCCATACAAATGAACATTAGCATTTGGTACATTTTGACTCATGTTGTTTATATAAAATGTTAATGACAGCGGTCCTAAGACTGAGCCCTGAGGCCCTTTATTTCAAACTTAAAGACATTTCAAAGTAAATCCTTCAGCACACTGTGATCTGTTGGATAAAACCAACAGACCAACTGTTCTCACAGACAAATGATATGACCCAGGGTATCAAAGGCTTTTGACAAATTAATGAAAAGGGCAGCACAGTCTTCCTCCCTGTCCAAGGACTCAAGAAAATCACTGACTACGTTTAAAGCAGCTATGGTTGTACTGTGCTTTTTTCTAAAGCCTGACTGTTAACCAGATTAACTACTGTTGTTCAATAAAACTCTTTAAGTTGGCCACTAGATGATCTTGGTCAACAGCAGTACATTACCCACAATCCTTGAGTGTCACAGGGATATCTCTGATTGGTTGATCCCACCATTGCCTGTAAAACTCCTGTGTTTGCTGCTATTAGTGAATTTAATGGTCTTTTTTAAAACCAAAGGTTTAACAAAATGTGGGGAAGAAGATTTATGATCATGTAGGAGACAAGACATTTCAATATTATTCACAATCATGGCCAATAGCACTACACTACCCACAACCCTGTAGTGACACAGTGACATCTCTGATTGATAGACAATAACCTCGCAAAGCAGATGGATATGCCCGTTTCCTCGTTTCTCACTTGCGAATCCATCTTGCAAAGCTCCCATTTGAACAGTTTGGGGCCCGTTAGAAAGTTAAAGGACCAATCAGCTTCAAGGGGCAGTACTTTCGTGCGCGGCAGAGTCATGACGTAAGCCGGCAGCGAGAAGAGGCCGGTACAATTATGGTGGAAGAGATTAGCGTGGATGCTGCTAAAGCATCAGTTTTATTGGAACTTGACCACATTTCTTCATAAAAAAAAGAGCAGCATTGAGTTGTTTTCTTTTCGAAAGTTACTAAAGTTGTGTACCGACATGTTACAGTCACCATGGTTTTTCATCATTCAGTTCTCTGTGGAGTTTACTCCTCTATAGCGGTTACGTCACGTGTTTTGTTGCTCTGATTGGCCCATAAAGGTGTGACGGACAACATGCATCCAATCACCCTCCTTAGTTTTTTTTTTTTCAAAGGATCTGCCCTTTTCCAAACGCTGTCTATGGGATGTTTTCCCATCTGGCGTGTCAGGTTAGTAGAGCGCCCCTTGAACCTTTTGGCCATCAGCTGCTACTAGTGAAGTCAATGACTGGGGGAAACGTGGGCATTAACTGTTGAGCCCTGTCATGGCAGCAGGCATTACTACTTACGTTACTTGCCACCAGATCAACCAGTAGAACATATTCCACACAATCCATTGCAGTTGATGGTTTCAACTTGCAGGGCAGTCCCTGTGCATATTTTTAACTCAAAATGATGAGATGTCATGCTAAAATATCAAGATTTGGACCCTAACTGATCACTGATCATAGGCTTTCAAGGTGGCCTAAGGGTTCAGTTATTCTGAACTGGATCTTTATGCATTGTTTAATTAGGATTCAGTCTGCAGGTGAGTCCCGTAACAAAAGCTGCTGATTTAATTCAAGGTGTGCAGGAACGGTCAGACTGTGGGGAAATTAGTGTTACAGTCACTGTCCAGGCCTCAGCACAGCTGCTTATGCAGCAGCTACAGTCTCACTTCTCCCCCTCTGCAGGACTCTCTGAAGACTTGTGCTCTCTTTCTGCATTCAGCTCTCCGCCTGCCTGTGTGACTGCAGACACTAGCACTCGAGTGTTTTAACCATATTAACCTGGGTCACTGCCAGCCGCACCTTAGTCATCCTGCTCAGTGTTCGCTGTAAACCACTTGAACATATTCAGAGGGAGGACTCTGGCTTTAAAGAGCGCTGTGTGTAAAAGGTCACAGACAGAAACATCCATACGGTCGTGTGTTCTCCTCTGTTTACAGGAAGTGTATGTGTCCCTACCACAGTAATGTCTCTGAGTGGAGTGTAAGTTGTTTCAGTGTATGACTCAGTCTGCAGGGCTTTAAGGACAAATGACCAGATATTAAAGTTTTAAATAACTGAAGTGTTTCTCAGAGCCAAAGCTTGCCAATGTAACGCACAAATCTAATCTGCATTTGTATAATAAAAAGGAAGAACAGAAAGGCAATCAAGAGAAAATTCTGTCATCAATTATGTCCAGGATTGGTACAGCCAACTGACAATACAGAGTCTCCTTGGCTGTACTGGCGAATACAGACCAGAATATTTACTGTTTGTTGTATGTGCACATACAACCCATGAAACAATGACAAGTATCTGAATCTTGAAGGTTTTTTTCTGACAGGCAGAAAACACTTGTAGGACCACGTCCTGACATCATCTCAGGACATCTCTTTTTGAAGAGCCATGTAGCCCTAGCACATCACCTGCCTCCTCCATTCCAATAATCCAGTCCCCCTACCTCTAGATGTGACAAAACAAAGGGGAAAGGCTGAGTGGTAGGGGCAGGGGGTAAATTGAAACTAAGCCCAAATGTCGCAAGAGTACCTGGATGCAGCCGAGGACCTCCACTTTATACCTCATACCATAAGTTGGAAAATCGCTGCCATATCTCGTCTTCTAACAACAGAGCACTTGAACTAAATGTCTTTTTCATTGTTTTCTCTGTGCATCGCCGCCATATTGATAGAGGAAAGTCCGCCACATGAGGAAATACAAGTAGACGAAAAACATGCAAGTTCTCAGGTCAACAAGCACAGCGATAACGTAACATTAATTTTAATGAATCGATTTATGACCTAAATTTACTTATCACTGAACACGGACATAATATGTGAAGGGAGCTTGGCTGGTGCCACCATGTTGCCAGAGGCAAGTCACTACATCATTCAAAACAGTACACATGGATTGTGCATGTTTACGGAATAAAAAGGTCAAACAACGAAATCACATGGATCATTTATAATAAATGATCCATAATGAACCAATAGTGAAACATTAAAGCAGAATCTGCTTTCTTGTATTTTCTCAGCTAAATGAAAAGATGTACTCCATGATTTAAAATAAAATAATTTTATATATAATACATTTCCATATATGTAAAGATATTTTTTATTTTGAATTTATATATATATATATATATATATATATATATATATATATATCTGTTAATCTGATCATTTGAGCTTTCTATTCCGAAAACTTGCACATTCCTTTTCTACTGTATTGAATGACATAGCGGACTTGCCTCTGGCAACATGGCAGTGACATCGGCGTCCGGCCAGCCAGCCAATCTCCCGTCACATATTATGTCTGTGCAAAGTGATACTTGAATTTCGATCATGAATCGATTCATCAAAACTAATCTTGTGTAATTGTTGTGCTTGTTAGTCTGAAAAGACACGTATTTTTTGTCTACTTGTATTTCCTTATGGGGAGGACTTTCCTCTATTAATATGGTGGCGATGCACGAAGAAAACAACGAAGAAGACATTCAGGTTAAGTGACACCTCTGGTGTGAAGTGGAGGTCCTCGGCTGCATCCAGGTCTCTCTCAAATGATATGCAAAATCTCCCAGTATGCCTTGCAAATCATCAGCAAGATAGTTTCCAAAACATGAAAAGAAGCATGCAAATGTATGTTCATTTGAAAATAAGAAGTAAATATTACAACAACCATCGAATATCTGAATTCTGAGCGTAACTAAAACCCCCAGAACATTTTATCCAGACAAAAGCTAATGTATGTTTATGGGGATTTAGTAGCACTGTTGGTAGGTAACCCATAATTTCCATGCACACTAGCTGCACCACACCCTGCAAAGCCACGGTTTTGCTCCCACCAAAGGTGAGCATCCTCGCACACTGGAAGCGTTTAAACCACTGTGCTATATAGTGCAGCCCTGAGCAGCTTGAGATGAGAGGCAGAGATGTCTTTTTGGGGGTTGATCTGCCATCATTTTGTCATGATTCCATGACTTCATTGCTTCTGGCATGGGTGAGTACATTATTAAGTTAAAGGTTAACACTTGTTTTCATGTGAAATTCAGTGATTTTCCACATCAGTGAAATTTTCCTCTTTGATGGTGCCATTGTAGTTTGGGACCCACTGACCTCCAGATGACCTTTCGCTTGTGCTGCAGGATGAGATGCAATATTTATAAAGTGATGATTTACAATCAGGAGTCTGGTTATTGTGTTGTATTTTGAAGTTAACCGAATACTTCACACATTTTCAGATTGATTTGATCTATCTTCTCTACGTGGATAGATACAGTTTGGTATTGGCCTGCTCTGAAAACAGACCTATAGTGTATCTCCAACAAAGCAGAGCAGAGTGACGTTTTTGGATGTGCTGGAGGTGGACAGGAGGGGAGTGGAACCTTCCGAATGACTAGAAAGGGAGCTCTACAATCGATTCGCCAGCAGATTGCAGCACAACCTTTGTATGTGAAAATTGGAGGTAAGAGTTAAAATCTTGATAGTGGTCGTGCAGATTGGTGCGGCATGGGCAGAACTGCAGTAACTGTACCAGACTGTTGTGATGAAGAGGGAGCTAAGCCAGAGGGCAAAGCTTTAATTTGTTGGTCGCTCTTCATACCAACCCTCACCTATGCTCATGAGCTTTGGTAAGCTGACACACCAGATGGATATGTTTCACAAATCCGTCTCATACACAGCGTTTGGGAAAGGGCAGAGCCTTTGAAAATATGACTGGATGAACGTTCTGTCTTTCACATCTTTGCGGGCAAATCAGAGCAACAAAACATGTGACGTCCAAGCCACTACCGAACCATGGCGACTGTAGACATGTCAGTTCACGACTTTTGTCCTTTTTGATAAGAAAACAACTCACTGCTGTGCTTTGCTCTCCTTTTAACTAAGAAATGTCGTCAAGTTCTGATAAAACTGGCACTTTAGCAGCATCCATGCTAATGTCTTCCACCATAATTGCACCTGCCTCTTGTTGCTGCTTGCATACGTCATGATTCCACCGCCCCCGAAAGTACTGCCCCTCAGCACTGATTGGTCCTGTCACTTTCTAACCGGCGCAAACGGTTCAATTGGGAGCATTGCAAGATGGATTTGCCAGTGAGAAACATGGAAACGGGCGAATTCATCTGCTTTGCAAGGTTAGAGCTTTGGGTAATGACTGAAAGAATGAGTTCAAGTGGTCGAAATGCGATCCCTTGGGGGGTTGGCTGGGCTCAGCCTTGGATATAAGATGAGGAGCATGAACATCTGGGGGGATCTTGAAGTAGAGCTACTACTCCTTCATACTGAGGTGGTTCGGGCATCTAATTAGGATGCCTCTTTGTCGCTTCCTTGTAGAGGTCTTCCAGGCACCTCCAACTGGGAGGATACCCCAGGGTTGACCCAGGACTCGCTGGAGGGATTGTGTATCCCATCTGGCCAGGGAACACCTCAGAATGCCCCAAGAGCAACAGCTTGGTCTGCTGTTACCGTGACCCGGCCCCAGATAAGCGGAAGAAAATGGATGGATAGGAGGATTATGCTTACTATGACACACTTTCCTCAGGATTTTGCTGTAAATTTTGGGGTGGGCCTCGTGTTAGGAGCATGGACATGGCACCCAATGGAAAGCTAAATCGGCATCACAACTGCTGGCATGTATTTGAGGCAGAAAGAAAGCCAAATACAACTAACAGACACTCAAGGTGTGTATGTTTGCAAAAATTGGGGTTTTTACGGATGAGAAAATCCAATACAGTTTGGCTGACTGAAGCTATAAGCCTATTGTACAACATGTCATGCAATATCTCTCTTGCCCTTCTACGGGATTCTTTTTCGGGAACTGGTCCTTGTTCCAAACTAATTTAATAGCTGCAAATTGAAAATCCTATTTCTCAAGGATACACAATGATGATATGAGTGTTTTTAGCATGCAGAAACATTCTGAATGTGTCTGGTGTCAGTGAGGATCTGATCCATCTGAAGTTAAATGAACTGAATGTGATTGTTATGGAGATTTATAGAACTGAAAATACACTCTGAGCAAGGAGAGGGAAAAAGAGTAGTGAAAGATGCTAAACGGCTTCGTACGGATCAGAAACCCACATGGTGGTTGAAAACCACTTTTATCATCATTAATTTAAAAGAAACTTCCGGTTACACATTACCTCTTATTATCTGTTGGCTGTAAAATCACAGATCAGTGCAGCTTCAAACAACACAGTCATGGAGCGTGCACTTAAAAAATAAATATAGAAAGGATTCTGGAGAAATTAAGGCCCCAAAGAGACTCTTATCCTCTTTAAATCTGAGCTGGTACGAGCTTTGTTGGGGGCCATTTACTTTTCTACACTCCAGTGATTTTAGCTCACCAGGCTTTCTCCTCAGCTGAAGCCGCTCCTCGCTGTTCGGTTCACAGGAGGCCGACGCAGCTGTGCAGAGTGAATGAGTTTAGACAAGGTGCTATTAAGTACGGACAGCCAGTGGACAGATCAAACACATCTACACCGATGCAAGACTTGATTTGACAGCAGAGAAAAGGGATCAAAATAACTTTTCATCAGCTTTTTGGTCTTAGCTTGTAGTGTGTTTATTTAAAAATTCTTTCAGGTTTCTACTCACCACTCGCCAACACCGTGTCCTTGCCAGCGTAATAGAATAAAAGATGTGCTCTTGAGCGTATCTGTGGAATTAATGAAAGACAGACCTTGTGGTTTGAAAAGTAGAGTAGTTTGTATTTAGTTTGGGGAAATATTTCTAAATGTTTTGTTCTAGTATTGAAGCACAAGATAGATATCAAATTTGAAAAATGAGATTTTCAAGTGCGTATAACCTTTGGGCATGAGTAATTTCATCAAAAACATGCAGGATTGTTTATACCTTGGAGAAAAAATGCCCTTCATTTGTATTCACAGTGACTAATATGCATAACATTTTGGAATAAACAGAAGTAATCTATTTCAGCACGAGTACATGAAGGTCAGTGTGACTATTGTGAGCATAAAACAAGGAAACTGACAAATCTAATGCAGCAGGAACGGCGGTGCACTGATGTAACCAAGCAAATAATCCGTGTTTGTCCCTGATCAGCTGACATACAGACTTGCTGTGTCACTTTCAGAATAAAGCTCCCACTCTGAGACACTCATTGGTCACTAATGTAGTGCTGTCTGCTCGCCTGCCACGGCTAAGTTCATACATTATCACTTTGACCCTCGGGCTAACAGCTAAGCCCCAGTTCTGTCTGCCTCGACTTAGCTCATTCACATTCCACCTCCAGCCACTTCTCCCCTCTGCGCTGCTGCTGCAGGAGCTGTTGATTTGCCTAATGCCTTAACTCAATTAGAATAATAACCCTGCAGACTGGGATATGGGCCGGTCTGCCCGGGGCAAATTTTACATGCGTTTTTTTTATTTCCTTCTTTTTTTTAAAACGACTTTGACAAGGCAGAAGTGACAGCAAGCAGCTGAGTGTTTATCAAAGCTGTAGCCTCATTAAGCCACAATGTGCTCCTTGACCTTGGAACACAACCGTTGATATTCCCATAATGCATCACTCAATGGCATTAAAATCAAAGATATACCAATCCTATTCTCCTCCATGATACTAATAAATTTACCTGAGTGTTGTCAAAAATGAATATCACTGAATGACTGGTTCTGCACTATTAACCCTTCATTACAAAGCCAGTGTTGCTCTTGATCCAAAGTCACTGGTGGACTCAGAAGGGGAGCAGATACATTAATGTGGAAAAATTGCCCTAAAACTGCCCTCTTGGATGGTACAATAAAACATGATAAAGTGCCCTCTGGGGTGCCCCTCAAGGGGACAAAACAAGATAAAGTAAAGTGCCTGCTTGAGCGTTATACCTGTGGACAACACATGATACAGTGCCCCACAGGGAACAAAACATGACGGCCTATCAAGGTGTCCTTCCAGTAGGAAAAACATGATAAAGTGCCCTCCACAGAGCCCAAGCAGTTGGCAATGAGTTGTAAAGTGTCCTCAAGTGTGCCCTTGAGGCAACACGTGATACAGTGCCCTCCAGGGGACAAACATGACAAAGTGCCCTAAAAGGGTGCCATTTCAGTGAACCAACTTAGTTAAGTGCCCCTTAGAGTGTCTTAAAGTCAAGAAAATAGTTATTTCCAGGGGACAATACTTGACAAAGTGCCCTTGAGGGTGCCCTACCAATGAGAGAAATATGATTGAATGCTGTCCAGATTACTCATCCATGGGGCCCAACTGATTAGTAATAAGTAATATCGCCTTCATGTGTGCCCTTCCGGGAGACAACGCATAACAAAGTGCCCTAAAAGAGTGCCATTTCAGTGAACTAACTTGGTAATGTTTGCTTTAGAGTGTCCTTCTAGTGGGCGATAACTCATATACAGTACCGTGAAAAAGTATTTACCCTCTCCTGATTCCTTTGCATATTTATCACACTTAAATGTTTCAGGTCATCTAACCAGTTTTAATATCTCTCAAAGACAACCCAAGTACAAAATGCAGTTTCTAAATCATGATTTTACTTATTAAGGGGAAAAAGAATCCAAACTTTTTCTGGCCCTGTGTGAAAAAGTAATTGCCCCCCTTGTTAAATCATGAGTTAACTGTGATTAACCACAGTTCTTGGAAAGCTGAGTTCAACTTCCCTGGCCACACCCAGGCCTGATTACCGTCAGATTTGTTGAATAAAGAAATCTCTGCTGTCATGTTTCTTTAGTCCATATCTAATGTATTTTGATGTTTTGTGGTGACCTTTCTCACTTACAAACACAGCCCTTTAAATGCTGTATTTAATATGAACTCTTTATAGTACTATAGGAACGCAAGTTCCACACTTCATGACTTTTGCTGCCATTGATTTATGTGTGTATGTCTTTTATGTTGTGGTGACCTTGGTCATGTGATTGTGTCACATGATGCTCCTTTTGTACTTCAACGTGTGTTTTTATCTGCTCATTATGTCCTGATGAAGACCTGTTGGAGTGGAAACGTGTTGACATCACTGTTCAATAAAGGATTTTATTACATCAGAGTGCCTCGGATTTTTAGTTCTGACTGCCATCTATATTATGGACTTTTATTGATAAGTAAACAGGCAAGTCATTGCTCCCTTTTTTTGCAAAAGATATTTTCGTCCATTTCCTGAAGAGCACCTGATCCTGAGGACATAGTGTTGGATACTTTGACCCCATGTAGCACTCACACACCCCTTTTTTCTCCATTTCCAAGGCTTTGGGACTCCAGCGAACCACAGTCAGAGCCATTATCCACAAATGGAGAAAACTGGGAACAGTGGTGAACCCTCCCAGGAATGGTCAGCTGACCAAAATGACTCCAAGAGTGTAACGACGACTCATCCAGGAGGTCACAAAAGAACCCAGAACCACATCCAAAGACCTGTAGGCCTCACTGGCCTCAGTTAAGGTCAGAGTTCATGACTCAACCATAAGAAAGACACTGGGCAAAAATGGCATCATGGGAGAGTTCAAAGGCCAAAACCACTGCTGACAAAAAAGAACACAAAGGCTCGTCTCACATTTGCCAAGAAACATCCAGATGATCCCTGTATTGATAGTGCGTTTCAACAGTGCCCCCCTGTGAACAAAACAGTGCCCCCTAGGGTGTCCTCTTACTAGCCAAAATACCATATAGTGCCCTCTAGTGGATTGAACATAACACAGTTCCCTAAAAGGGTGCAATTCCAGTGAACAAATGTGGAACAGTGAGTGCCATGCCAGGATGTCCTTCCAGTGAACAAAAAATGATAACGTGTCCTTCCAGTAGGCAAAATGTGTAAAATACCCTCCAGGAGTCCTTTCCAGGGGACAGTATTTGATAAAATCCATTCTAGGGTGCCTTACAGTGGACAAAATCTAGGAAAGAGGCCTCTGTGGTCACCACTTTGTAGACAAAAACTTGAAGTTGATAAAGTGCCCTGTAAGATGACCTAAAAATGGACAAAAGATGGTGAAATGGCCTTCAGGGTGCCATACTAGTGAGCACAACATGATAAAGTGTCCTCCAGAGTACATTTACTTGAGTACTGTACTTAAGTTCATTTTTTCAGTATTTGTACTTTACTTGAGTATTTGTTGTTTTGGAAACTTGTGACTTTCACTCCACTACCTTTCAAAGACAAATATTGTACTTTCGACTCCACAACATTTGGAGCTTGTCGTCACTCGTTCCTTTTAGGTTCAGCATAGCTTTGTAGTCAGATGTTGGTGTTTTTCTTAACTAAAATGCGATTGGCCACACGCTGTGCTCCTCACAGAAGGGAACCAATCACAGTCACCACTCACACCTGGGATGGATTTAGAAATAGGCTACGTCATCCTCGCTCTGTGTAGCAAGCTCTCCCGCCTTCATTCTGAAAATACCGTAGTTCCTTTCCTTTGATTGGATTTATTTTAATTTTTATTTTATTGAGTTTGTCTTGCTGGAAGAAGTATGGTTGAGCCAGGTATCAAGCTCCCCCATAGTGAATGTGTGGAAAGAAATAAAAAGGCCCTCCGGTTTTTTTAGTTACAAGGTCCTGTAAAAGTCCTTAGGTGTTTTTAAATGCACATACTTTTTAATACTTCAGTATTTTCAAAAGTAAGTACTTTAGTACTTTAACTTGAGTAAAATTTCACTGAGCAACTTTTACTTGTACTTGAGTAAGGTTTGACCACAAGTATCAATACTTTGACTCAAGCACTGGAGTTGAATACTTTGTCCACCACTGCCCTTAATAGACAAAAATGTGATAAAGTACCCTATGGGCTGCCCTTACGGTAAGGTAAGATAAGATAAAACATTAAAAAATGCCATGGATGTGCTTGCAATAGGCCATACTTGATAAAGCACCTTCTAGAACAGTGGTTCTCAAATGGTGTGGCGAGGCACACTAGTGTGCCTTGAGACAAGTCTAGGTTTGCCTTAGGAATTTGGCTGGACCTCTGAAAAACCCAAAGAATAGACCCTCCTCAGTTGTGATTTATTGATAAGTATGTGTGTTGGATCAGTAGCATTGGTGCTAGCATCTTGGCTAACAGTTACCTAATTTTGCAAGCTATTAATGAGTTGAAATTGATGTTGAAATTATCATTATTCATGCTACTTTTAACCAAGTTTACCAATTTTTCTACCCATTTTGCCACTAATTTTGTCAATTTGAAACATTTTTGCAGCTTTTTCACAATTTTGCCACTTTTTAAAATACTTTTGACCCATTTTTTGCGACTTTTTGCCACATTTAACCCATTTTTGCTACCTTTTTTAAGGTTTTTGCCTACTTTTGCTATTATTTGGACATTTTTTTGCCATTTTTTCATCACTTTTACCATCTTTTAGCAACTTTAACCCTTTTTTCCACTTTTCTGCCACTTGTAACCTATTTTGTCACCTTTTTGACACTGTCAACCCAATTTTGCCACCTTCTTGCTAATTTTTACTCACCTTGCCTTTGTTTAGCCACTTTTTTGCCTAATTTTGCCCCCTTTTTAATCACTTTTAAACCATTTTAACCACCTTTTTACAACATTTAACCCTTTTGGCTACTTGTAACCCACGTGACACCTTTTTTACACTTTCAACATGTTGTCTTGCCACTTTTTATGGAATTTTACCCAATTTTGCCATGTTTTATCATCACTTTAACCCATTTTTGCCACCTTTCAGGCACCTTTTGCCCACTTTTGCCACCCCCAGTTGTCTGGGCCCCAGAAACCACCTTGACTGTTATATCATTTAAAAAAGTCTATTTTGTATTGATATGAATATGGTGTGTCTTGAGATTTTGGCTTAACCTTAGGTGTGCCTTGGGTGAAAAAAGTTTGAAACCCATATAGAATACCATTCCAGCGCAGGAAACATAACAAAGTGCTTTTTAGAGATACTTCCAGAGTACACAATTTGATAACGTGCCCGACACAATGGTCTCTCAATGGACATAATGTAATAAAGAGCCCTTTCCTTCTGCCACCGCGTGGTCCCTGGTGCACTCTCCTTAAAGAGAAAATGCACACTAAAATCTCTGGAGGCTAATGTCACTACTAATCCCAACTATTTTATAAAACCTAACCTCCAAATACTGAAATTTCTCTTCAAACTAAGATGGCTAAGCCCTGTCATGCCCCCTCGTGGTGCCAGGACCTACTCCTACCCAAAGTCAGTTGATAATTTGTAATGCGTCTGACTTATATAACATTTCCCCTTAGCCCAGTGACTTTGTTGTTTGTTGGTATCAGATGATAACTTGGAGGAAATCAGCTCTGATTGCTCTAAAACAGCAGTTGTAAGTTAAAGCACAAATTCATCCATCTGACTGTTCAAGAGCAGCAAAGGGAAATGTTTTCTTAACAGCACAAAAGATCTGAATGCTTACAGCTAAAAAAAATTTAAATCCAGACATACTGGTTAACACAGATGTTGAATTTAAGACAGTGAAGGGGCTTTCATGATAGCAGATCTGGTAGTGAGTGATAATTATTTCTTATTTTTGTTTCTGAACATCCTGAATCATTATGTCAACAAGAGAAAGACGGAGGCAGACATTGATACTTTCAAGCGCCACAATGACAGCAATTATCAGTGTAAAAACTTCAGGCCTATTAATCAGCAGTGTGAGCACATCAGATATCAAATTGTCAAAATGACTGATTGGATTTACCATATGAGCGTAAGTCTGGCCTTTCGCTGTGTTTGTATTAATGGACAACAAGCTCCTGAGACGCCCCAAATGTTTCCTGATTTATGGCAGAAGCAATTACGTCTTGCCGGTGTACCGATGCTTGATAGGCAAATCGGTGCAGGTAATTAGAAAGAATAATGAAACAGGGAGCCCAGAGACTGAATCCCCACATCAAAAAATCTAATCAAAGATAAATGGACTATCCATATTACCACGTCATTATGCTGGAAACATTATTGTTTTAAATCCCTGGGTGCAGCAGCTACAGACTCCTCGTCAAACAAAAGCCATTACTCTGCTGACACCTCCGACTTGTTTGCTCACTGATTGATATTCTATGGCTTGTAAGCAGTTTGTGTTTTCAATTTCAGGCTGAGACAATGGGAGGGAGTTTCAAACTGAGAAAAACAGCTATTGATGGATTCACAAAAGAATACAGAAATGGTATTAAAATGCACCTGGGGCGTCGGTTTGGATCAGCCTGAAGCACTCATACGCAGACATAAACAAAAATGCATAATGCTCTTTACATCAGCGAAAGAGCACTGATGGAGCTGTTAGTCTGTCTGTGCTTTCATGCCAAACCTTTTAAAACTGAAGAGGCCAAAAATAACAAACAGATCTTCTGTTTAGGCCAGACTTTATTCAGCTGCATCTCACATTTTGATGCTGGAGTGACAAAAATAATAATAATGATCTTGTTGGAAATCTTAAACTTTTTTTAGATTCTGTTTAAGTTTGAAATACATGAACGGAGAGGCATATCAAGTGAGGTCAGTATTCAAAAGTCAAAGGCAATTTTTCAGATAAAATTTGAATATCCGCCTCCCCCACCACACACATTTCCTCGCCTTGTATGCAAATAAGTGCAGAGCGTCATTCACCTTCATTAGCCTTTAAAACATTAATAATGATGGCAGACTATGATGCAGCAGAGAGAGGAGGGCAAATGCACTAATGTGCGAAAAAGCCTGGAGAAGATGACTATCAGCTGAACTGATGACAAAAAATAGACTAAACCATGCATGTGATTAAAATATTTCGCAATTTTTTATTCAAAGGACACCCATACTAAGATATTTTGAGTTTACTGGAGAAATAATGATGTCATTTATACAGGTGCATCTAAATGAGTTTTGAATAATGTGAAAAAGTTTATTTTTTCACATAGCAAAATTTAAAAAAGTGAAACTTCCATGCATTCTAAATCCATCACACATATAGTAAAATATTTTGAAGACATTTTTTTGTTGGATGAATGATATATCATATACACTTTATTGACAAAAGTATTTGGCCACACCTGTGAATGATGCATTCAGGTGTTTCAATCAGCCTCATTACCACAGGTGTATTAAAGCAAGCACCTAGCCATGCAGTCTAACCTTACATGCCAGATGGATTTGTTTCACTCATCCATCTGGAAAACCTCCCATAAACAGCGTTTGGAAAGGGCAGAGCTGATGGAAAAAAAACTCAGAGGGTGATTGGATGGACGTTCTGCCGCATCTTTACAGGCCAATCAGAGCAACAAAACATGTGACCATGGCAACTGTAGACATGTCATTACACGACTTTTGTCGTTTTTGAAAAGAAAACAACTCACTGCTGTTCTTTGTTCTTCTTTTAACGAAGAAATGTCATCAAGTTTTGATAAAACTTCACTATAGCAGCATCCACGCTAATCTCCTCCGCCATAACTGCACCAGCCTCTTGTTGCTGCTTGCTTACGTCATGACTTCGCCACACCTGAAAGGACTGCCCCTCGTCGCTGATTGCTCCTGTCACCTTCTCACTAGGCCCAAACGGTTCAGATGGGAGCTTTGCAAGATGGATTCGCCAGTGAGAAACATGGAAACAGGCAAATCCATCTGCTTTGCAAGGTTTCATGCAGTCTCCATTTGCAAACATCTGTGAAATAAAACGGGTCATTCTGAAAAGCTCAGTAATTTCAGTCATGGTACTGTGATGGATGCCACCTTTGCAATAAGACAGTTCATGAAATTTCATCCCTGCTGGATATTCCATGGTCAACTGTGAAGTGCAAGCATTTAGGAACAACAGTAACTCAGCCATGAAGTAGAAAACACACCAACATGGTGTCTAAAAATGGCCAACCCTCTGCTGATTCCATAGCGGAAGACTTCTGAACTTCCCATTGGCATTAAAGTAAGCACAAACACTGCGTGGATGGACAAGCAGCTGCGTGTAAGCCTCACAGCATCAAGTCTAATTCCAAACATTGGATAGAACAGTGTAAAAGCACACCAACACTGGACTGTGGAGCAGGGGAAACATGTTCTGTGGAGTGAAAAATCTTGCTTCTCTGTATAGCAGTCAGATGGGCAAGTCTCTGTTTGGTGGATGCTTGAAGAACATTACCTACCTGCACTGTACCAGTTGGGATATGTGGTGGATGAGAGATAATGGTATGGGGCTGTTTTTCAGTTTATCTCCAGTCTTAACGCTTCAGCATGCCAAGACATTTTAGACAATGCTATGCCTACAACTCTGTGGCAACAGTTTGCAGAAGGCCCTTTTCTATTCCAACATAAATGTGCCCCAGTGCACGAAGAAAGGACTATAAAAAAAACATGGTTTGATGAGTTTCAGAGAGGAAGAAATTTACTGGCCTGCAAAGAGCTCTGACCCCATCAAGCACCTTAGGGCTGAACTCAAAAGGAGATTGTGAGCCAGACCCTCTCATTTAACATCAGTGCCTGACCTCATAAATGCTGTACAGACTGAATGGGCACAAATTCTCACAAAAACATCTTGTGTAAAGCCTGCCAAGAAGAGTGGAGGCTATAAATGGGGGACAAGTCCCTATCAAAGTAGATGTATCTGAACACAATGTCTTTGCAGTCTCTGTTGGCGTAGTGGTTAGTCACCAGAATTATTTTGTAAATATAATGTACTGAAAGACTTTATTTTGTTTTGATCTTACAGCTACAGCTTACAAAAAAACAGCATCTCAAAATATTAGAAGATTATGGAAAAGTTATCTCAGCACTGAACAGAGCTCTGATCAGCTATTCTGATCTATACCATGATCAGGGATTGCTGACCACTGTATTTCTGTGCTTGACTGGCCACTTTACTGGCCTGACCTGAACCCCATTAAGAATCTCTGGGGTATTGTCAAGAGGAATACGAGAGACAGCAGACTCAACAGTAAAGATGAGCTGAGGGCTGCTATCAGAGCAACCTGGCCTTCAGAACACTGCAGCAGTCCCACAGAACGACTGCACTTATGCTATATCGCATAGATGCTGTAATTTATGCAAAAGGAGCTCTGACCAAGAGTGCATATATGAACAGAATTTACCAGATAGTCAACATTTCTGTATTATAAATTCTTTGTTTATTGGTGTTTATCAATATTATAATGTTTTGAGATAGTGTTTTTTTATTATTATTATTTTCATGACATGTAAAGACTGTTTCTGTGACTAGATGACTGATCATCCTCAGGAATTAGAAAAATCTATAGAACCCTATTTCCAGATCTGAATAAAGAAACTGGGCATATGGAAGAATGCCACATAGGATGACGTAGAGAACAGACACACTCACAAAGCACGGCTTGTATCTTGACAATATTACTGGACCAGGATGAAGATCAAATGGGTGAACATTGGTTTTATGGAGTCAGTATGAGATGAAAAACAATGAGGTATGCTGACTAATCTTGGTTAGAGTTTTGGGTTGGGGGTGGGGTTGCTGTAACCCACTGTGATGGTTTTGGTGTGTTTTTGAATAATTTATTTACTTGAAAATAAAAACTGTAAGTCTTAAAAAAGTCATTGAGGTTTCCCTTTACAGAAGAATCCAGTAGTAAAAGCACCATTAAAACAATCAAAAAAAGGATGGGACTCAGTAAAAACAATCAGACACGATGGTGAAGTGGTTTGAAATCATCATCTTAAACTGTCCTAGAGGAACAGGAGTGTCAGTCTTGAGAACATGTTGTGAATGATTCCACTGAAGAGCTTTTCAGCTCGCTCTCTTCCTAAGGATGTTTGTAGCGGCTGTCGTAGCGCTGTCCAAGGTGCTGAAAGGACAGATAAAAGGCATCTTTTCAGTTTGGTCTTGCTTGCTTTTTTAACCATGATCTGGTTTTCTCTATGGCTGCGATACTTAGAATGGACAGTAAATTAAGACACACTATATGGACAAAAGTATTTGGCCTCCTGACCATTACACCATGTACTTTAATATGGAGTTGCCCCCCCCCCTTTGCAGCTGTAAGAGCCTCACTCTTCGGAAGACATTGTACAAGATTTTGGAGTGTTTTTGTGGAAATTTGTTCCTCTTCCATCTTGAGCAGTGGTTCTCAACTGGTGGTTCAGGTACCAAAAGTGGGTCGCGGAGCTGTTTTCAGGGGGTTGCAAGTTTGTCTAAGGGTCTTTTACGTGGATTTGTTAAATTTTTAAGCATTTTACAGCAAGGAAAGAAACAGCTTTGCATAGTTTTTCCCCAGAATTATTCAACAGATTTCATTGGGATTTTGCCCAACTCATGTTTTTTTGTTCTATTATGATTTTTAAGGAAATTGAAGGTAATTTTTCTCTGGCGTTCTCCCCAGAAACTTTTGGTATTCTTGTCTTAGACTTTTCCTTCTAATTTTGCAAAAAAATAAAATCTCACAAGGAATGAGGGACTTTCAGGACTTAAGCAATCTTCTCCAGTAAAAGTTCAGGAAGTTTCAAAGGAAGCATTTGGGGCAGAATTTGGGAGAATTTCCACATGCAGTTGAACGTATTTTGTCTGTGATTTTTCAGAGAAACTTTCAGATATCTTCTATAATACTTTAAAGGATTTTTTAAAATCTGATTTATAAGTCTTAGTTTCTTCTGTCCCTTTGTTACATCACATTTCTGCCAAGGTTTCAAACACCAAACCTTTTCATATAAATACAAATGAGCCATCAATACCAAGAATTAAGGTCACGATTTGTTATAAGGGAACCTGTGGTGGGTCCCAAAGTCTAGAACAGTTGAGAACCAGTGTTCTAGAGAATTTATGAAGTCAGGCACTGATGTTGGATGAGAAGGCCTGGTTCACAATCTCAGTTCCAGTCCAGCCCAAAGGTGCTTGATGGGGTTGAGGTCAGCGCTCTGTGCAAGCCAGTCAAGTTCTTCCACATCAAACTCATCGAAACATGCGTTTACAGTCCTTGCTTTGTTCACTGGGGCACAGTCATGTTGGTGTAGGTGGTGATTATTATTTTTTTTTTTTCATTTTGCATAGCTTTTTTTCAGCTGTTGTAGCTGTGTAGAGAACTATTTTAGTAACAACACTGCACTGGCACCCATAGGAAGAAAAACTAATGCAGAAAAAAGTAAGATAGTGAGATAATTGTATGATAATAATCCACTATTTTACATTATAAAGGCTCCCTAATTATTTTCCCCTGCCCACTCAGTCACCTCATCCTGGTGTTTGTACTGAACTGTTCCTTGTTATGGTTTGTTTTCTAATAACAGATTCATGTTCAGCCCTCAACATTTTCAACAGAAAATTGCTATACAAAGGCAGTTAAAGTTCAACATGAGCTGGAGCAATATTACCGTGGAGAACAACTTTCAAAGTTTCCACACACTGAGTAAGAGTATGATGTGTTTAGAAGTGATACCAGCAGGGTCCCATTTTCAGAGAACAGCTCACATAAAGGCTCCAGATGACAATAAACACTGTTTCAGCCTTTATTTCTGCTCCTTTATTTACACAACAAAGTGTTTTCTGGAATGAGTTCAGGGAATCGGGGACAAACATCGGCCAGCTTCACTCACCAAGAGGTAGCAGAGTCAGAGCCGCTTAATCGGTCCAGTTTCTCTTCTGTTTGTGTCCAAAAAGAAGCGGCAGCAGCCAGCATCTCTAATCACAGACTCACAGCAGCAATCAGACCCAGACAGTAATCAGTCAGCACAAATACGCACACACAAACACGCCTGCATGCATGTGCATACAAACAAGTGTCGGCACTCAAACGCACACAGAGTGAATATGTGTGGTGACTCATTTTACACTGTGGCTTTTTCAGAAATGTTGTCTAATTGCTGTTTCATATGCTAACAGGGAAACATCCAAAGGAAAACACTGAATATTTGTAAGTGTTTTGCATGAAAGTGCTCAGATTTCAAGCTGCTGTGAGTGAGGGGCTTTGAAACCATCTCAAAGTAATACTGATTCTGAGTAGGATGACATGCACTCTGATGAGCAGGTCATAATCTGACAGGAAGGGACTTCTGCAAAGAGAGGTACTATCAAATTCCCAAAGTTTTGCACTGTACAGAGCACTCTCAACCATGCAAATTGCAGAAAATGAGCTAACTCAAGCTACTTTGGAGTCCAAAAGTAGAGACGCATTAAGGCAGAAAGTTTCAAAAGCTCACAGAAAAACAGCAGTGGACATGGATTGAAAGCCTGGAGGAGCAGTCATGTGGTCCATTTAAACCAAGTTGTCCAGTTTGGTTGAGTACAAAATGGCATGGTTAGGCATGGTAAAACCTAATCTTACCTGTGTGTACAGCTGATGTTGGACCAGCCTTGCTTGTTGTGAAATCTGTAGGACAGGATCAGGCTGCGGTGTATCATCCGCTCTGCAGAGATGTTGATTGGCTGCAGTCTACCATCTCTCCACGACCTGTACACCACAGGGACTTTGAAGTAGTGTTGTCGTACTTGAGAATGGTCTTGGTCTTGACATTTTGAATGTCTTGGTCTTGTCTCGGACTCGAGAGCATTTTTACCCGGTCTTGTCTTGGTCTCAGACTGGCCGGACTCAGGGTTTTCCATCAAGACCGGTTGAGACCAGCACTGATCTGCTATTCTTTGACTTCATTAATGTGATAATAAGAAGCACTTTCTAAAACAACAAATAGCTACATCTGCAAAAACTCAGACATCAGTCCATCTTATTTCTAGTTAGAAATACCTCTGAACACTTACTTTAGGCCTCATTCACCTGACAAATATAGATAAACATCTAATTTTCAGATATTTAAAATAATTTCAGATTTGTCAGTGGCTTTGAATACATACACAGATTTAGTTTAAACAAAAGGTAGTTGAATAAATTTGTTTAGCTTTTAGATTTTTGCATGTTGTGCTTTGAAAGAGTTGCAGACACCTTGTTTTTATCTGTCAGATTTATCAAATAGAAAACTAAGATTAATGAGAGAATGCTCTTTAACTGGTCAACCTTGTCATGTTTTTTTTTTAAATTAATTTTTATGGTCTTGGTCCTGTTTTGGTCTTGGTCTTGTTACGGTCTTGACTCTCAAATTCTTGGTCTTGTCATGGTCTTGGTGCACCCTGGTCTCGGGCAATTCTTGGTCTCGGATTGTGTGGACTTGAGTACAACACTACTTTGAAGCATGGACTTTTTGAGGCCCTCCTCTGGCAGAAGGCTGAGGTCCATCAGGACCAAAACCTCTCACCAAAAGAACAGTTTCTGCCCCTCTGCTGTCAGCCTCATGAACAGTACTCTGGCACTCCCCCAAAGAACCTCAGGACCTATATCTCGATTTCTCAACAATAATCTATTTAAGTTTCAGTGCTCTAAATATTTTGGATAACCTCTTTATATTTTTCTTCTCATTTATTTTGCACCAAACGCCAAGTCAGATCCCTTGTATGTACAAATGTACTTGGCAATAAAAGAATCCTGTAGAACTGGCTTTTTCATTAACACATTATTACTCACTTGCCCCACAGGGTTTATTTCCTAATTGTATATCAGCATTTCCAATAAAGGCATGTCAATTCCACCAAAGGAAAAACTCTGTTAAAGTGCCCTCTTGGCTCCAAGACTCCTCAAGACTCCTATCACCCATCAGCTTGCTAGATGTGTAGTAGCAGGTCTGCAGGACTAAGAAATAGGTGATTTCCATCTCCTCCAGGTTACTCGGTGAACTTGTGTGAAAAATCTTTTTTTTTTTAATGTTAATTACAGGAATCAAATTCAATGTATGTAGATTTTTTTGATGATAACTGCAGTTTGCAAGTCTATTTAGTGCTTAAATGTACTGACTGTCCTCCATTCCCATTGATTTCTATCTGTTGTTCTTCACTTCCTGCCTCCTATATGACTTTGCACATCATCTGGATCACATGACTCAAGACAACCTATTATGGGTCTGTTTTGTCTATCTGCCCCAATTCATAACCAAAGTCTCTTTACAAAGGGGGCAGGTCAGGACCATGCTATTTGATGTATTATTATAATGAGCAGTGCTGATCACCATAAGCTCAGGACTAGCTCATGGTGATTAGCATCGCTACAGTGGTGAGGAAAACCTCCCCTTTAGGACTGTGAAACCTCGAGCATGTTGACAACCATCTGCCAAAGCCGTGCTGGGGTTGGAAAGGGGTAGAGACATTGCTTCAATACAAGATGTGCATGCATACCTTAAGCTCTATCTGAAGGAGAGCCAGTCCATATTGTCCTCCTCTTAATACATCCATAACTGTTATCAATAATCAAATCCATAACTGTTTCTTATTTTCCTTTTTTATGAGTAAAAGGCCGCTACAGTCACATGGAGCTCTTCTGTTGTAGAGTGACTGACACTCTTTGACCGGCCCCTCTGACAACCTGTGAACTGGCACTCAGTCGCGGAGACAGTGGTGATGTCAGCATACGGTAAGTGGTTGGTATCACTCTTGTGATGGCCAGGCTGTCGGCCAAGATGGGACAAGATTTTTGTTTTTGCCGGCCTTCAGTCTAAACAGTAGAAATGAGCCCCTGTATTGAAATAAGCCCCAAAAAGACAGATTTGACTTAAAAATGAAATAGCAAAGATCCCTCAGGTCAGCACAGTCAGCTACAGACAAGATCCTTGTGTTGGTGTGGCACAGTTACGTACATATGCAGAGTTAGGACTAAGATTAGCATCGCTGTCATGTTAAGGTTACCTGTGTTACTGTCACTGTGCTTTGCAATGCTGAGATGACGATGAAGGCTGCAAGAGCTGTAAAGAAAAAGTTTATAATAAAATCTAGCAGTCAAAACTGAAAAGTCAAGGCGCTCTGACACAGTATAAAAGTACTTTATTAAACAGGGATTTGTCCAAGTGTTTGACTCAAAGCAGCCACCACCAGGACATTCAGGACATGCAAATTTAACAGAACAGGGATATTTCGGGGCACAGATGGCCGAGCCGTTAAGTTGCACCCCGTGTCTACATGAGAGGTCAGGTTCAAGTCTGGTCCAAGGCTCCTTCTCCACATGTCATTCCCTACTCTCTCATCCCTGTTTCAAACTGTCCTTGTCTTTATATTAAGCATAACAAGGCCAAAACTGAATCTCAACTGTTGGAGCTGAACAGTAATGAATCCCAGCTTTGCCCATCTGGACATACAGGTATAAAGCACCAACCTGTAAAACCAAGTGATACAGAAAAAGATTCATGCCATCAGTCATCAGTGTGACCAACATGTCATAGAAATACATCTCCAACGACTATTCATTAATCCTGGCACATTTTTTCATGTTTCCCTTTCATGTAGTTTTGTGCTGATGTGTCTTTTTTATTTGCCTTGCATTTCCTGATCTTGTTCTACTATAATTTAACATTTTAGTATTGAAAATTGTGGTCCCTCTCCTCTTTTATATGGAGTTTTAACAGTTAACATAACAACACGTGTACAGCACATGACAGAATGAGAAAAACAGAAAAAAAAAAAAAAGGGAGACAGAGAGAGAGAGAGAAAGCAACAACAACAGAAACTGGGCTGCCAGTACGTTAGGTTTCGTTCAAACTTGTCTCAGTAGTTGCATCTCTCCTCTTTTTTGTCACTGCCATGTTTTTTTTCTGTCCTGTGCTTCCTACTTTGTGTATAAAAGGAGGGAGACTCACTCACTGTAAGCCAAATCTACCTTCAGGTACAAATCAAGTTACCTGTTCTTACCTTTTTACCTTCCGCTGGTACGCAGCTACCTGCCAGGAAGCACAAGAGAAACAGAGACTCTGCAAATGCTTCAGGGATTTTCCTTTGTGTGGTGACTAAAGAGAAAGGAACATGCAGCTCTTTTTTCCAGGTAATGGGTAACCTTTATGAAAAAGTAAGTGAATATTTGATCACAAAAATTCTGCTCATCATGCTTTTACCCTTATAATTGCTTTTTGACCACAGGAACTTTTCACAGGAACAAAGGAGCTTTTGAGGAACTCTGTGCATTTCCACCAGATGAAATGGGGACTCAATTCAGTCCTAAAGAACAAGATCTTCCCCTTGAAAAGTCCCTGATCAGGGACGAGTACTTTCCAAAGGTGTATGGAAAGGATGGGCTACAAGGGTGAACACTTCCAGAGATATACGCAAGTCTGACACATATCTGACCATGATGCGAAAAAGGACTGTAATGACATTGTATTCAAATACATGTGCTTTAATAAGGAGTTGGTCCCTCTTTTGGAGTGTTTCAGTAGGAATTTGTGCCCATTCATTCTGTAGAGCACTTGAGGTCATGTGCTGTTGTTGGATGAGAAGGCCTGGCTTATAATCTTGGATCCCGTTCATCTCAGAGATGCTCGATGGGGTTGAGGTCAGGGCCATGTCTTTACAGTCCTTGCTTTGTGCACTGAGGCACAGTCATGTTGGAATAGAAAAGGGCCTTCATCAAACTGTTGCCACAAAGTTGGAAGCATAGCATTGTCCAAAATGTCTTGGTATCCTGAAGCATTAAGATTGCCCTTCACTGGAGATAAGGTACCTGGCCCAAACCCTGAAAAACAGCACCATGCCATTATACCTCCTCCACTAACCTCACAGTTGGCACAATGCAGTCAGGCAGGTATCATTCTCCCTGCATCCGCCAAACCCAGACCCACACATCTGACTGCCAAACAGAGAAGCATAAGTCGTCACTCTGCAGAACACGTTTCTGCTGCTCCACAGTCCAGTGTCAGTGTGTTTTACATCACTCCAACTGGTGCCTGGCATTGGACTTGCTGATGTGAGGCTTGCATGCAGCTGCTCAGTCATGAAAACCCATTTCATTAAGCTCCCTCTGGACAGTTTTTGTGCTTATATTTACCTCCTAAAGCTGTTGAACATTATCATAAAGCCTAAACCTTCCAGTTAAATTTTCCCCCAAAGTCCCATACAAATTCTTGAAAAATTTCATGCAAAATGCCCTTAATTTTCTCATTTATCAAATTTCCACAAGGTTTCTAAAAACAATTTCCCAAATTTCATGAAAAAAAATTCCCCCAATATTCAAACAAATTCCCTGAAATTTCCATGAAAAGGACCCCCCCCAACGAAAAATATTTCCACCTTAATTTTCCAAATATAAACATGTATATTTCCCAAATTTCTATTAAAACCTCTAAGAATTCCAAAGTAAATTCCAAGAAAAGACATTCAAAACAAACTCTCAAAAATGACACATACATTCCCCAAATTTAAATGAAAATGCTTGAAAATATCCAAGCAAATTCTCCTGAACAATCATACAAATAATCTGAAATTTCCATGTAATTCTTGGAAAAAACAACCCCCTTATCAAAAAAATTTCCACCAAAATTCTTTACAAATGCATTTTCCAGACTTCAGAAAAAAAAAAAAACAAACAAAACAAAACAAAACAAAAAAAAACAGCTAACATTTACAAAGCAAATTCACAAAAAATCAAATCAAATTATGAAATATTGCAAATGTATTTCCCGATTTCCATTCTTTTCCCAATAGAAGTTCCCAATCAATATCCCCCAAAATATCTTGAAAATACTTGAAAAATCCCATAAGAATTCCCCAAATATTCAAATTTCTTGCAATTTCTATGAAAATTCCAGAAAGTTTTCAAAATTCCATGGGAAATTACTTCAATAGACTTCTGGACAATTTCTTAAAAAAAACTAAAAGTGGAAAATTTTACTATGTTGTAGGAAAGTCCAAAATGTACTGTCCTTATATGCACATGCAGGAGTTTAGGAGGCAGAATGCTGCAAAACGTTTGCAACTTTCCCACTGTGCCTCAGCAGTTGCTGATCTCGCTCTGTAATTTCAAGTGGTCTCCTGCTTTTTTGGCTGAGTTTCTGTTGTTCCTAAACGCTTCTAACCTGACACGCCAAATGGATTTGATTCACACATCCATCTGGAAAACCTTCGATATACAGCGTTTGGGAAAGAGCAGAGCCTTTGGAAATAAAGGGGGTGATTGGATGAACGTTCTGTCTGTCACATCTTTACCAGCCAATCAGAGCAACAAAACACGTGACGCTGTTGCTGCTACTAAAGTGCGTGTGCACAGCTACCGAGGAGTAAACTCCATAGAGAACTGCATAACGCGAACCATGGCGACTGTAGACATGTCAGTACACGACTTGTGTCGCTCACTGCTGCTTTGTTCTTCTTTTAACAAAGAAATGTCATCAAGTTCTGATAAAACTGGCGCTTTAGCAGCATCCATGCTAATGTCTTCCTCCATAATGGCAATGGCCTCTCGTTGCTGTTTGCTTTCGTCACAACTCTGCGCTCAAAAGTACTGCCCCTCGTTGCTGATTGGTCCTGTTACTTTCTAACCGGGCCCAAACGGTTCAGACAGGAGCTTTGCAAGACAGATTCGCCAGTGAGAAATACGGAAACGGGCGTATCCATCTGCTTTGCAAGGTTAAAACACTTCCACTTTCTAATAATACCAACTACAGATGACTGAGGAATAGCCAGCAGGGATGTATTTTTGCGTCACAAATGTCTGCAAATGGAGACTGCATGGCTAGGTGCTTGATTTTATACACCTGTGGTAATGGGTCTGATGGAAACACCTGAATTCAATCTTTAACAGGTGTGGCTGAATACTTTTGTCCATAGATTATGTAATTCCTGCTCCAGTTGTTCAGATTCTGTATGTTTATATAGCATCAAACCTGTAATATCGTAATAACATTTTGTGCATCTATGGCATGCATGCATTACGTCAGTACTGATGCTGAGACTCGCTTCACACACGCAGTGAACCCTGCTGCCTGTTTTCCTCTAAAAGAACAAAGTGGTGTTTGGCAGCATGGATCAAAGCGTGCAGATGGCCAGACTGGATTTTACTTTCAGAGTGGAACAACACGCTGATCATTGTAAAGCTAAAGTCATCGCCTGGACAAAAAAAAAGCCCTGGATGCAAGCTTTTCCCAATCTGCTATGAACAAAGACACCATACATCCCATCACTGCCTGAGAGAACAACTCTGTGTGGTCGGGGGGGAGGTGGACATGTAAGTGTTCTGCCTTTACTGTGAGAGAAGAAAAAAAGAGAAAAGTAGAGGGCCGGGGATGGACATCAAAGCTGCATGCCTGGTTCCTCCTGTTACTGCCTGCGTTTGCTCAGTTGTAATTAAAGATAGAGGAGCATGCAAGCGGTGTGTCTTCCAGAGAAAATAATTATGTGGCTCTGTCAGTAGAGAGGGCATGTGGGTGGGTGAGTGTGGAGATGAGTGTTGAAAAGATGGATGTAAGACTGCAGCAGTGGCTGAGGTGTATCTGTGGAGGTTGGGGGAGGAAGCCACGGGGGGGGGGAGAACAGCAGCTGAGGTTGAAGCTTGTGCAGAAAAGTGCGGGTCATTGCTTGTCTCTGCAGAGCTCTCCATTCAAAAAATCCCTGACGCACAGAAACACGCTCCCTGATGACTGATTAGAGGGCAGAAAGAGAGAAAGATAGAGAAAAAAGGTTGGGGGCTGGGTGGGTATCACTTAAACAACTGCCCCCCTAGAGGCCTGTGAGAGTGAAACGTTAGAGGAAGAGGTAGGATGGAAATATGGCTCACACATATATGATAGCACATACAGCAGATGTGATTCAAACTCTGTATTTATTTGCCAGAATCATTATCAGAAAGCAGGAAATTGTTTATTTGGCATGGCACCAACGCTACCACAACATCATGTGGATTCACGACCCACGCAGCAGCTAATTTCATGTGTTTGTGCCTTTGATTTGTCATTGATGTTTTTGCAGCATAACAAGATAGCGGTCCATGACAGTAGCCATAATGAGAGCGCAGCCACAAACTGATCCATGATGGGAACCAGTGAGGCAGTGGAGCAGGACGGTGATCCATCAAACAGACATCATCCGGGCAGCATCAGCACAGATTAAAGCTCGTGCATTTCATGTGGCATACTGCAAATGGAACTAAGACGTTGTAAACACACAGGGAAAAAAATGGAACTGCAAAACAGATTCTTGCCTCCTTCTGTTGCTAATCTGTTGTTATTCACAGAGGCATTAGGGAATTGGTGCTGTGTGTGAGATTAAATGTAATATTTTGATGTAGGTGAGATTACTGCCCTCTCTAAAGGTTTAGTTGTGCTCTGCATAAATAATCTGCGTGTGCATCATGAAGCTTTTCATGTTAAAGAATTTGAGGTATTTTGAGGATTGCTTATATTTGTTTTTCTGTGAGGGTTTTACATGAGCAGATTAACATCTCATTTCATGTCTGTGTGGAGAAGAATGAAGCCAGAAGCAGAGCCATTATTGCCATAAGTGGACTATGCAAATGCATGGGGCCCCAAAGCTGAATGTTCAGCCTCTTCTGAGATGAATTAAATTACCTGTCTTTAACCCTTATATCAGTGAAACTCATCCCGCAGCTCTCGAGCCACATGTGGCTCTTTAATGTCTAGTTGCAGCTCTTTTAAGACTTCCTTGAACAAAATCTTCTTAAAACCTTAAAGTAAACACTGTCATGAGTGAAGATTAATTATAGGTCGAATAGGGCTGGGCAATATATCGAGTATACTCAATGTATGTTGGAGTTAAACTGTTCCCGCCTCCAGACAAAAGTCTCTCATGATTTATGTATTTCTGATTTATTAGTAAAAGATTGAATGAAGTCCATGTAACTTTTTCTTTCGTTTGTATTAACAACATTCAACAGGATTTCTCAGAAACAGTGAATGAGTAAAAAAAAAACCTCTGTTTAGACTGTGGTGGAGTCAGACTACACCCCTGTTTGGTCTGTTTCCACTGAGTCTGGTTTGGTTCAGTCATTCACTCATGGTTTGCTATGGTAAACACTAATCTTGTGTGTGTTTTCTATAGTCAGTGTCAGTCCAGGAAATAGAATCAGTTTTGTTTTCAGGGATGTGGATCATTCAGCTCAGCTCAGTAATAAGAGCCGGTCTTATGGCTCCCAAACGGCATTTCATTTGGTGTCAGCTTGGCTTTTTAAATGTGGATTGAATAACAACAAAAATGGAAAAGGAAATGGTTCTCAAACCGATCCAAGCTCCAGTTGTTCATAAAGAAAAGCTTGTAGAGCAGGCTCATTCATAAAAGGCACATTTTTATTTGGTTGCTTACCCAATAATGTTTTTTTTGGTCAATATTTGGTCCATTTTTAAAAATCCATTTTTGTGAAGTGTAGGAACCATGCCTAATGTGTGTGGTGGTTTTCTAATGATTACTGCAGGGTGCAGGTCCATTTAGAGCATGTAGGGCTCACAAGACTGCAAACACTCTATCGGGCCTAGAACAGAGCCCTGAGGGATGCCACAGCTCAGTGGGGTGGCTGGCTAAGGAACTGCTGGAGAAAGTGACTGAGAGCATTTGAGAACAACTCCTTAAATGCTAGCACACATGAGATTAAATCTTACCAAAGCAGCGGTTAAGTCTTTAATCAGCAGTTAAAAGGTGAACATTAATAACTTTGATTGCAGTTGGTTCAAGATCTTGATAACGTCAGAAAGGACAGAGCAATGGTACACGTTTCACCCTGTTCGGATTATTAATGCTAAGCTAATGCTAACTGGCTGCAGGCTGGAGCTATAAATTTACCAAACAGACACCAGAATGATATTGATCTTGTTATTTAACTCTAAGAAAGAAAGCGATTGAGTTTATTTCCTCAAATGTCTAACCATCGTTTTAATGCGTCCCTTGGCAGCAATGAGAATAAAACCGCTGCTGGAGGCAATAAAAGAAGGACACCAGTAATCTGACAGAATCAATAAGACAATCATCATGTGAACACCTGAATAAAAAATGCTTTTTGTCACTGATGGCCTCTTTAAAATCAATGCCACTGCTGATTGAGGCCTTTTAGCTCTTCCTAGCCTTTAAATAAAATAAGCAGTTTTTCTGAGATTGGTTTGAAAAAAAGGAAAAGATAGAGAAGGTAATAGATCTTCAGTGCGTAGAAAGATCACAGTCTATTCCCTGGTATTGAGTCATTTAATATGCTGTTCTTTGTTACAGAGAATCCGCATAACAAGAAAACACTCCTGGGGCTTCAGGCTGAGTCGTATTACTCTGAAATCCAAATGAAATCTACAGCCCTTCTGCTGTTACATTTTTCGACCGGCATGACAAACCATGTTTGAACTACAGATTGCTCGTTCACTCCATTTTCCAGCTGCGGCATCCATTTCATTCAGAGGGGCAAGCGAGTCAATTGAAAGTTAATTCCAATGTGTTTGATTAATGGGCACTGGAGGATGCGCTCTAATCTGTGCACCGTTCAACTCTTCCATTTCAAGTCACACACCAGTGATTATTCCCAGCTTTCTCCTAGAGTAAATGTTTTTGCACCGGCCCCCTCCTTTGACTCTGGTCGTCTTGTTTCCAGGATGAAGGGCACCCTGCTGCACGGTGACATGTTTTCATGAAATGGTCATTATAAATTCAGAGGAAACCCAAATAATACAGGTGGTGTGATTGCTTCTTCTTTAATTTACATGTGGCAGACTCCTCCAGAAATATTCCTTGACTATAAACAACTTCGCTTAAGCTACACTATATGGACAAAAGTATTCGGCCACACCTGTTAATAGTTTAATTCAGAAGCTTCAATTAGACCTGTTCCCACAGGTGAATAAATGCAATCTCTGTTTCCAAACATTTGTGATATAAAAGAGTGACTTCAAGCATGGTACTGTGATGGATGCCACCTTTGCAATAATACAGCTAGTGAAATTTCATCCCCTCTGGATATTCCACAGTCATATATAAGTAGTATTTTTAGAAAGTCGAAGCGTTTAGGAACAACAGCAACTCAGCCACGAAGCAGAAGACCATTGACTGCTAAGGTGCATGGAGTGTAAAAGTCGCTATTGCTCTTCAGATTCCATAGCTGAAGAGTTCTGAACTTCGACTGGCATTAATGCAAGCACAAAAACCGTGTTGGGAGCTTCATGGAATGGGTTCCCATGGCTGAGTAGCTGCAAGCCTCCCATCACTGAGACCAATGCCAAGCATTGGATGGAGCATTGTAAAGAACACTGACTCTGGACTGTGGAGCAGCTGGCAGATACCTGGAAAGTGCTTTATGAAGTTTCTGTGAAGTTTGGTGGAGGAAGGGTAATGGTATGGGGTTGGTTTTTCAGGGTTTGGGCTATCTGCGATGACGGACAATCTTAATGCTTCAGCACACCAAGACATTTTGGACGATGCTATGCTTCCAACTTTGTGGCAACAGTTTGGGGAAGGCCATTTTCTGCTCCAAGATGACTGTTCCCAAGCGCACAAAGCAAGGACTATAAAGGCATGGTTTGATGATTTTGGCATGGAAGAGCTTGACTGGCCTGCACAGAGCCATTAACACCATTGAGCATGTTTAGGATGAACCCAAAAGGAGACTGCAAGCCTGGTCTTGTTGTCCAACATCAGTGCCTGGCCTCATAAATGCTCGACAGAATGAATGGGCACAAATCCCCACAGAAACACTTCAAAATCTTGTGGAAAGCCTTCCAAGAAGAGTGGAGGCTGTTATGGCTACAAAAGGGGAAACTCTGTATTAGGCTGGCCACACACTAGACGTTTTTTTTAATCTGAAACGATTTTAAAACCGTGGGAGACCACAGACTTCAGGACAATTTCCAAAGATTTTTCATCTTTAATCCTCCAAACGCACACAATAGACGACTCAGCCAGATCGTCAGACGTGTAAAGCTACATGCACACAAGCAACAAAGGCTGTCTGGAAGAAAGACGAGGACAAGGATAGAGATGGCTGAGGCACTTGACCCCAAAGGCCCAACCATTTCTGTGGACTAGCACAACTTTCCATCATCACTTGAATACGAAGAAGGTGGCTGATAGAATTTCACACATTGCAGAGAAAGATCAGGTACGTTTGATTCATGAAGGATTTCACTGTTTGACACTGTTTAAATTAGAACACTTCCACTGTGATGAAGACTGGTGTCTTGGTGTGCAACAGTATCACTGAATTTTGATGTGCTGTCAACAGCCTTGACTGGTCTTGTATTTTAACCCACGACTGTGACAACAGACAGAAATTTAAAAAACAAAGCATTTTATCCATTCATTTATTCAGCATGAGTCAGGATAATGTGGAACAGTGTCGTCATTTCCAAAGACATTTGTTTGTCTATAATAATCAGTGGGAGCACTCAGCCTAAGGCCAGATGCCAGGTACTGTACTGTACCTTCTACTTCCTCTCTGGTACGGCCAAATTCAGGTATCATGGCACCTCTGCTATTAGAAGCATCACAATAAGGTAACGTTTAAGGTTTAAGGCATGGGAAATAGAGCGTACACAATGACAAAAATAGAATTTTGCGAAAGGAATAAAAGGGTTGATGAAAAATAAGCCATTCTGACCAATTTAATGGCAGAAACATATCTCAAAAAAGTAGGGACAGGGCTATGTTTACCATCATGTAGCATCACTTATTTTAACAACAGTCTGTAAACATTTGTGAAGCCATGCTGTTGTGATGGATGTGGTATGTGTTTTTGTCTTGCAAAGCCTTCCCTTAAAGAGACGTCTAGATGGGAGCATATGCTGCTCTAAACCTCTATATACTTTTCAGCATTGATAGTGCCTCTCCAGATGTGTAAGCTGCCCACGCCATAGGCACTAATGCAACAACACACCATCAGAGATGCAGGCTTTTAAGCTAACAAGATAACAAGCTGGCTGGTCCTTCTTCTTTTTTGTGCGCAAGACACGGTGTCCATAGTTTCCAAAAAGAATGTCAAATTTTGATTCATTTGACCACAGAACAGTTTTCCATTTTGCCTCAGTCCACTTCACACCAGGCTTCTTCTTTGCATGATACAACTTTAACTTGCATTTGTGGGTGGAATGGTGAACTATATGATTTTTAGAAGTGTGCCTTGTGCACAGAGATTTCTTCAGATTTTCTGAATCTTTTGATGATATTATGGACTGTAGATGGTGGGATATCCGAAGTCTTTACAGTTTTACAATGAGGGACATTTTCCTGAAATTGTTTAACAGTTTTTAGACCCAATTTGTTGCTGATTGGTGAACATCTGCCCATCTTCTGAGAGACTCTGTTGCTCTCAAAGGCTCCTTTTATACACAGTCATGTTACTGATCTGTTGCCAGTTAACCTAATTTGTTACAAAATGCTCCTCCAGCTGTTTTTCCTTAGTTTTCATGCCTTTTGCTGCCCCATCCCTACTTTTTTGAGATGTGTTGCTGCCATCAAATTTTAAAAATGAGCAAATATTTTTCATTAAAAGTGGTAAAATGTCTCAGTTTCTACATCTGATATGTTGTTTATGTTCTATTCTGAATAACATATGGGGTTATGAGATTGTAGACTTCTTTTTTTGCTTTTTGATTTTATAAAGCGCCCCAACTTTTTTGGAATTGGGGCTGTATATGCTGGTGGCCACTCCAGTGGTATATACGGTGACTTCACATGAGGACAAATAAGTAGGAAGTTATCTTAACATGTGTCAAGATGTTACTTTTTTTTTATAGAATTACAGATGCTGACTGCTCAGAGTTCAGAGGTCTTCCATGCTGTTGATTCTGATTAGATTTTTCGCTGGGACAAAGGTTAAAAGAGCATGAGTGTAAATATTCAACTGGTAAATTGCACACCATCTCAGGGTCTTTCAGCTGATGATTTGAACCGCTGGCTTTCAGAGGGCAGCCTTTATGTAAGACAGCGAAATAGCATGAGGAGACTGAACCCAATTAACACAAGCCAAATTAAGATTTATGTGTACATATGAACTGTAAATGTGAGGGTGTTGAAATTAAAGAAGCGCATCTGCGGATTCTGAGCCGTGCCTGGTGTGTAAATGTGTATCTTATATTGTAAAAGCCTGAGTTCAGTTCAGTTCACATCCTCCAGGGCGTCCTGGCTCAGCTCTTCAACAGAGCCATGTCTTTTTCACCAGTTTGCTAATCCTGTCTGCATCCCTGCCCTTGATGTTTCCACCCCAGCACTCCACTGCAAAGAACAGACTGCTGGCCAACACTGATTTGTGCAGCACGTTGAGCCTCCTGAAGAAGAGCTTGTGAGCACCAGCTGGACGGTCATCCGAGTCAGTGACCTGGATTTTATCCGGATTTTATCCAATTTTGGTCTTATAAAACAGCTTTACTCCTTCCTCCTAGAACTAGATTTCGTCTTTACTCATGAAAAAAACTCTCCAAAAACCTCCGTTAGGTTTCCTGTGCATGGTTCAGTCCACTCTGGCTTGTTACATTCAATCAACAAGCAGGTTTCGCTGCACAAACTTAAGTGGCCAAATGGCTTTAACACAAAGCGCGGGGATAAATGACTTAATAAAGCTGATAAAATAGGTTGTCAGTTTGCCACAGACATTATGGGAGTTTATTAACCATTTGGCTAAAATCATACAGTGCTATCAACCCAGCTACCAGACATTTATAGCTTACTCCCAACTCAATTTTGTTGAGTTGTTACCCTCTTAATGCTGCTGCAGCTTGTGTTCATAAAAGCCGTAGTGGAGTTTGCACACCAGGACACAAAGGCATCAAACTCGCATTACATTAAACCATCTCTCCCATAATAAAGTAATATGGATTACTCTGATGCATGCCTTCTACACAACATCAAGGGGATTCATTAGCAGCATGCTCTATATTTTATGCATATGCACGCTCTTTCATGTTTTATTACAGCGTGCACATGCTGCAAAGCTGCAGAAAACCTGAAATGACCTCCTAGCATGAAGGATGGCTCACCGCCTCTGCTCCCCTACCTCTCTGTGGAAGAAAGCTGCATGTTTGGAGGTAATTGTTTTCATCGTGTGCAAACGGAATAGCAGAGCGGTTAATAATGCACGCTTCCTAAACTGAAAGAAATGCGTCTTAATCTGTGCTACTTTTTCCTTGTTTAGCCAAAGTAGCATTTATCTCAGCATGAATAGCTTAGTTAGAATTAGATTACCTTTAAATGAATCTCTGGAGTTACGGCTTGATTGGTTTTAGCGTGAGCACTCTGGGTAAGAGTTTCATGAGTCATAGAGAGATAAGAGCTGTTTGAAAAGAATTGGATGTACTCTCAGAACGATTGCTCACATGAGTAAGCTGAGGCAGGGCCAGAGGTGAGACTCAGAATGACTGCCAACCATGCAGCCCTGTCTCTCTCTCTGTTTGTCTGCATGTAGGAGGACTGGGACGCCTCATATATGTCTGTGTGCAGAGGCTTACTGTCTGGCTGTGGGCAATTAGAATTACTAACTGGAGATTTTCATTGATATTATGAATTATTAAAACACTTTAATTTGTTTTTATTTTGCATAAATTTTTGCTTAGAATAAATAATATAAATTCTTTAAGATGGAAAGTTTATCTACAGGACTCTGGACTACAAACTTTAACTCAGAGCACCAACTTTGACAGAGGTCCTGATATTTATGCAACATAAGCAGATGTATAAGAGATATACAGTGTCTATTTAAAGTAGTCATCCCAATGGATGTTTTACCCTTTGGCTGATTTTATAAATCTATCATGGTCCATATAATTTGGCTTTTCTGACAAAAAAAAAAAAACAAATACAGAAAACTCTTTTTGTCAAAGTGAAAAAAGATTTCTATAAAGTATTGCAGTTAAATAAAAAATATGTAATAAAAAAAATAAGTTACTGCATAAATATTCATCCTACAGTTGGTGCTAGTAGACTCACAATTAGTGAAATTACGATCACATGAGTGCAGTGGATGTTTCTCAATTTATTGTAGTGCGAAGACACCTGTGTCTGAAAGGTCCAGCCACTGGTTAATCAGTATTCATAGCTACCATTACACCATGAATACAAAAGAACACTCCAAAGTTCTTTGATTTGACTTTTCATTTCAGACTTTGACCTTTTCAACTCATAATTTGGACGTTATATGTCACATTTTTATCTTTTAGATTCCCAATTTTAAATTTCAAATCATATTTTGACTGATATTTGACTTGAAAATGAGGTTGACAGTTTATGGTTAAATGTTGACCCTGTCAGGCCCTCAGGTTAGACCTAAATCCAGAACCCGGCCCCTGCTGTGATTGAGTTTGACACCCCTGTCCTAGAGGATGGTCTTATTCAGTCTGCAAGAGAACTACAGCTTGGGAGAAGATTTTTTCCCTCAAGACAATGACCCAAAGCACTCAGGGAAAATTGCACAAAAATAGTTGAAAGACAACAAGGTTAATGTTTCTTGGGTTCAAAGCCCAGACCTCAGTCCAATGGAAAATTTGTGGGAGGACTTAAAAAAGGCCTGTTCACACCTGTGCAACCGGAAAGAGCTTGAGCAGTTTTGCAAAGGAGAATGGAGTAAAATTGAAGTGTCCACATGTGCACGCCTAATTGAGACCTGTGCTGTGATTGCAGCCAAAGGTGCATCTACTAAATACTGACTTGAGGGGGTAAATATTTGTGTCACTTATTTTACATAACATGTTTTTATTCATTTGACAAGGCAACTCATGTGCATGCAGATGAAGTGCATTCATCAATCCTCAGTTGTTAATTTACAACCAGCAGCTGCTCATTCATCTATTTTCCTGTTTATCTGAGGTTAGGTCATGATGGCAGCAGCCTAAACAAGTCAACTCAGACATCCCTCTCCCCAGCAGTGTTTTCAAGCTCCTCCTGGAGGATTCAGAGGTGTTCTTAGACCAGATGGGTTGTATAATCCCTCCAGTGAGTTATTCGGTCTGGCCTGGATCAGAATTGAGAACTCAACCTCACCATACTATACGCTGCAAAACATCATTAGTGCTCAAGTGATGCACAAGACTGAGAATTCCAGTAATCTGGAATAACTTTTGAACGGTTTTCTGCTTCAGCCACTTCCTGCACGGAGCAGGTCAAACGTGTAAAAGGTACGCTTGTGTTCTGAGCTATTTCTGTGGCCATGCCAAGTGATGCAGCACGAACAATTTGACTTTCATTCCAACCCCTCAAGCAGAAAACCTCCTGAGCCTGAGCACATTTTACATGCTTTATATTTACAAATAAATGTGCGAGTGTGCATTGATCGGGATGTCTATAAATGTCAGGGACGGTGGGTGTTTCCCTGCTCTATATAAATGGAGCCTGTGCTATGCAGCCAGTTGGCTCATCACTGAATATCATTAAAGCTTTTCTTTCTTTGGACAGTGGCCACATAAATAAAGGTTACCATGTGTTATCTCCTCCAGAGCTCAGATAAGGTGCATGATCAGTGCGTTGGTGATGCTGTGCTTCCCACACAGGGACATGGGTTTGTTTTTGAGCTTTGGTGACACATCTGCTGTCTCTGTAAAGAAATCTTCAGAACACTGTGATGCAGGGATGTTTTGATGGGTATTGTATTTGCTGCGAGTCCACAGCTCCCACACGGTGCACAGCTGAGTTTTGCAGCATGCATCAAACTCAGTGGTGACAAGTTGTCATTCACAGCTTTTTACTTTACACGGTATTGGCTTGTGTCATTTAAAATGGCCATTTATTATATCCAGAAGGTTGAAAAAGCCCTTCCTGCACTTATAACACTTTTAACATTTTTCTGCATAAAAAAGTCTAATCCTAATGATTTAAATGTATCTTTTCATGAATGTATTTAGGACTGCAAACTGCTCAGACACAGTCAGGACAAAAATAGCAGTGCATGCGGAACTAAAAGGAATTGCCTTTAAGCTCTACTGTATTAAAAAATAAGAATAAGCAATAGTAAATCAACCACTGCTGAGCGGACTGCTTTCAAATCTTTTGTAAGCGCACATACCTGCGGGTGACTTACAAAATATCCATGTTAGGATTTGTATTTTACAGTATACTTCTCTGCAACTGAGACTGTCAAAAACAGATTATTCTTGATTCTGCCGTCAAAGAAGAAAAAGTGAAAAGATCTAAGAGTCCTGGCTCAAATAACAGAAAGGCAGACATTTCTTTGACTATGCTAAAACGTGAAGCAAACATCAGAGTTCCCCTATGACAGCAAAGGAAATATTTCACAATTAATTCATGCTTTTTAACCCAAATGTGTTGCATCAATCTCTCTGTTGGGCTTGACTCATTTCTCAATTGCCCACTTGCTTTCTAATTTTCTTTTTTCTTGGAGTCGGGGTCGACTGTGGCTCAGACAGTAGTGGCTTCAATCCCCAACCTCTGCATTCATATCACTATGGGTCCTTTGGTAGAACACTTAAATGCACACTAAACTCTATCTCCTACCTCAGCTGTTTACTTCTTGTTTGATTTGAGGGCTCTTTATTAAAAAACTGTTCTCCATATGTTGCATTCACTAACAGTGAACCAGTGTGTTGGCTTCACTGATGAATTTCACAGGATATAAAATTTGTTCTTCCAGGTCTGTGATGCTCCTTTACTTGTAGTGCAAACCTGGGAGGCCCCTTTTACAGCTTTCCTCCCTGATTATGAGACATTTACCAATGAAATATTGTTGATATGGTGCTTTATTGTTCAGTACCTCATGGGGTGCAGTTTTTAATGAACAGGTTCCTCAACTGATATAAGAAGTACCAAAAAATCTGGTGTATAACCATCCATCCATCCAGTGTCTTCTGCTTATCTGGGGCCGGGTAACTGAAATTATTGCAGGTATGGGTGTTTGAATCTTAAAGATGTTCATTAAGTTTTCATTTTCACGGAGAAGTTCATCTTCAGAGTCAAATTTTTTAAAACTCAAAATTTTTAGGTTTCATGTTGTGGGAAATTCTATTTTTTATTTATTTATTTATTTATTTATTTTTTGCAAAAGTTGAGTGTAACAGTTTTTGTCATAAATTTACATGCATTACATGTGGATACATATGGTGAGGGCTGTTCGGGGCTGAAATATTTTCAACTCCCAAAGGGGGGGGCCGATAGAAAATTTGGGAACCGCTGGGATATATAATCCCTCCGGCACATTCTGCATCTTCCCTAAGGTTTCCTTCCTGCCGGATGTGCCCTCCAAAGTAAGGTGTCCAGGAGGCATCCTGATCAGATGCTTGAACCACCTCAACCTTTCAGTGCAAATGAGCAGTGGCTCTACTCTTAGTTCCCTCTGGATGTATGAACTCCTCACCCTATCTTTAAGGCTGAGTCCAGCCACCCTCTGGAAAAATCTCATTTCGGCTTCTTGTATTCGTGATCTCATTCTTTCAGTCATTACCCAGAGTTCATGACCACAGCTGAGGGCTGGGAGGAAGATAGACCAGTAAGTCGAAAGCATTGCTTAGTTGATGCTGCTCCAATTCTGTCAATCTTGCGCTCCCCTTTACCCTCACTTGTGAAGAAGACCCTGAGATGCTTGAACTCCTTCACCTAAGGCAGAGATTCACTCCCCACCTGAAGGGAGCAATCCACCGTTTTCTGGCAGAGAACCATGGCCTCGGACTTGGAGGGGCTGACTCTCATCCCGACCTCTCGACTCAGCTGCATACTGTCCCAGCCCTAGCTGGAGGTCCCCAGCTGAGGAAGCCAACAGAACCATATCATCTGCAAAAAGCAGAGATGGAATCCTGAGGTCCCCGAACTGGAAACCTTCGCCCTCCTTCTGCGCCTTGAGATCCTGTCCATGAAAATCACAAACAGAATCGGAGAAAAGGGGCGGCCTTGGCGGAGGCCAACATACATCAGGAACATGCCTGACTTTGTGCTGAGAAAGCGGACACAACTCTCTCTTTGGTTTGGTATATAACCTCCACTTTATCACTTATTTTTTCATCTAAAAAGCTGGCCGCGGCTTATATACCAGGGTTACTTATATACCGGTATTAAGAGCAGAGATATGCAACGTCATTAGTGCGTGCAGCTACCACTGCCACACACTGAACAACACCTTCATTGAGTACTGAGGCCAGAAACTTCAGCTTCACTGCTAAGAACATTCTCGAATACATAACAACACAGACCACACCAGCAGGCTGGGGCAATTTTTGACCACTTTTCCCCCTCATTATAGGGACATATTATGCAAAAATCACCTTTTCAGGCTTTTCTAACACACATAATGTGCCCCTGGCCTCTTCACAATCCCCTCAAGTACCAGAAAAATCCATTCCCTCTCCCCCTCTCTTTCTCCACCTTTCAGAAAATGTGTGCTAAAACAAGCTGTTCTCAGATGTTACACCTAGTGACCTCACCAGGGGCCTAAGCACCCGCCCCCAGGTTTGGTTGGCCCTCCTCCACTTTGAGGAAAGTTCTGCCCTCCTCTATTGATCCTCTCAGCTACCAGCTGAGATGCTGGATAGCTCAGTGGGTTACCCTGCTGACTATAGTCTGGGAGATCGATGGTTCAAAACCCAAAGTAAACTTTGGGGAAAAAAGTATGACCAGTGCTGCATCCATTTCCTGAGAGGGGTGTGGTCAGTGGCAGAGTCAGACAGCTAATTACCAGAGACTGAAAATCAATCAGAGTAAAACACAAAAAATGCACTTTAGGAAGAAAGGTACTAAAAGAAGCACAACATGTTTCTCTTTGGGCCCAAATGATTTAGAATATGCTAGTGTATGTTAATACTTGGGTTTCTTCCTTGATGAATTTCTGAATGATGAGGTTGGAATCCAGTGTCTTGCTGATTCTGCTGGAAGAGCACTGGGATCCGTCATTAAAAAACCGAAAATATGCAATGATATTGGCTATTGCACCTTCACCCAACTCTATGACTCCTGTGTATCCCCAGTTTTGACCTACGCTGCTGGAGTGTGGGGCTTTAAAGACCATAAAATCGTAAATGCTATACAGAACAGAGCTATACGATGTTTTCTTGGGGTTCACAGATTTGCTCTAATCCCAGCTTGTATGGGCAACATGGGTTGGGCACCAGGTGTAATTCAACGTAAATGTGACATGATTCGATTGTGGAATCAATTGATTAATATGCCAGAGGATAGAATCAATAAAAGAGTATTTTTAAGGAGTAAAGTGAATAATTCTCCATGGGCTAATGAAATTTATTCCATTTTTGAGGAGGTGGATATGTCGTATATCTACAGGAATAATTTATTTTGCAATGTTAATTCACTGAAAGAGAAGCTTGTGATAAAGTTTGAAGAAAAATGGCGCAAAGATGTTCTGTCCAACCCAAAACTAAGTACGTATGTGCCGATTAAACACACATTTATGCCTGAACTGTACGTTACATTTCGACTATCTAGAAGCCAAAGATCCTTGCTAGCACAGTTGAGGTCTGGTATCCTTCTTCTGGCTATTGAGAAATCGGTCGATTCAAAATATCCCCAGAGAAAACAGACTCTGTGAGCTGTGTGATTCAGGAGAAATAGAAAGTGAGTCCCATTTTATTTTGCATTGTACCAAATATGATGACTTAAGAGAAGTATTGCTTCATGAAATGAATTGTCAAAATCCTAAAATTCTGCAGTTGACTGATGAGCAAAAATTGTAATGGCTGTTTAGGTTTGATGTGTTTAAGCTTGCTAATTTTGTCTCAAAAGCCTGGAAAAGAAGACAAGATACTTTATTTAACTAATTAGTTGATTTTTAGTTTGTCCCCATCTTCCTTTCTGTTCTATAATGATGAGAGAACTACTGATCCTGGTTTTGTCTGAATTCTTGGTGTCATGTAAGCCCATGTGGGTTGGGCATATGATTGTATGTATGACACAGTAATAAAATAAAAACTTCAAACTTCAACTACCATTTAGAGTCACAGACACAGAAACGACTCCTTCTGAGAAGGGCTGAAACAGAGGGGTTTTGAGACATGCAAAAATCCAATACTGGAGGGTTTTTTCAGCAATAAACTTCACAGGCATGCTTTGGGGACCTCTGAGCACAATATAAACTTGTCCTAAAAGGGTAAAATATGTCCCCTTTAAGTCCTGTCTCATCCAGGGACCCTTTTCCCCCCAGAGATACTAATATCTTTTTCTAAAATGGTCACATTTATTTCAAATCAATTTTACCTCCAGTTTCAATTGAGCCCAAATCTCACAGCTCTCACATTGGAAAGAGCTGACTGAGAAACCACAGAGGAGAAAGACTTCTGAGGGAATTTAGTAAGAGCTAAAAGACTTACTGTCCCAAGAGTTTATTGCAAAGTCAAATACAGTCTGTGATTCTCTGTGTTTATATTGTTTGTGTTGGAGAGCTCTCTCACTCTCTCTCCCCCTCTGAAGGCTGGTTGGTGAGGGCAGGAGCACTGGACAGTTACAGCAGCAGCTATTTCAGCATTGCAGCTGCAGCTAATCCTTAGCAATCAGGATCTCCTTTAAACCACCTCATGTTGACCTTCATACAACAGAGTATACTACAGCTTCAAGTGTGGTTACCCAGCTCCTCTCCAACCTATGAATCTAATTATTTTTACTGGTGATTTTTCCCCTGTGTAACTCTTTTTTTCTTCCTCCTTTTGCAGTGCCATCTCTGCCATTCCTCTTTCCAACCAGCAGCCAGCACGCTCACCACTGCTTGCATTGTTCCTCTGAAATAAACTCTTTAAATCTAAGTACCTCATTACATTTTTGCACTGTTTAAGCAATGAGAGAATGAAAGTCTGGCCATACAGAACGATAAGTTGAGGACTGATTTTTCTCAGTGGGTGAACAACACACCAGGCTGCCATCTTCATTAGGAATTAACAGGGAAATTTACTGGCACTGAACAGAGGCAGGGGGCTGCCCTTTTTCTTTCATATCTTCTTGCCTTCATCCTCACTTGAACTGGAAGTAGCTCTCACTCTGCCATCTTGACTGTCCCAGAGCTCTTGTTCCTGAACCCTGGAGCCAGGCAGATCCTCGATATGTAAGGATGAATTAGAAAGAAGTGTTTTACTGCAGACATGCCCAGTCTTTGGACAAGACTTGCTGATTGGATGCTGCAGTTGGTCTTACCTGAATTTTAAGCAATGCATGACAATGATTCTAAAAATGTTAGCTTTAATGCATTTTACCATTCCCCCTCTCTCTTCATGTCCCTCCATCAGTCTCTGGTGGAAGGGATGGATGCAAAAGGAAAGGTTGCAAATAAGGGAAGCATAGGTGCAATGTAAGAAATCTGTGACCTTCCAAGAAAGTACGGGAAGGAGCCACCAATTTATCACTGCTGCTGCAGCAGCTGAGAGGGAAAGAGACGAGAAGACGAGACAAATTGTTTCAAATGTTGGAGTGTTTAACAGCTGGCCACTTAAATGCACTTTAACTGTTTGCACATGAAAAGTTCTGGCCTCATCAACATTTTACTCGAGTGTGAGGCATCTTGCCAAATGTAAATCAGCTGGAAGGAGTTGTCAGCACTTTGAATAAGAGGCGTAATAACAATTGTGGAGAAGTCTGGGAGCATAAAATTTGGAGGAGGCCCCGGGGAATACCCAGAACACGGTGAAGACTTAATATGAGAGAGAAGAGAAAAGGATGAAAAGGATGAATGTCAGCTCAGTTTAGGAGGTAGGGATGTCACTTTTAGCTCAAAAGACACTGTGATGAAGTCAATATGATGTACAAGACTGTGGGGACTTACTTCTCATTGGTTTTATGTGCTGATGGATAAATTCACAATCTAATAGTACTTCTTTAGCTTTATTTAATCCTTGAATATAGTAAACTGCTCCTTTAAAGTCCAAATTATTTTATTTATATTATTCACATTATTCAGCTGCTTCACAGCAGAGACAACATTACACTTTTCATGAGAATGTTAGGTTAATCTGCTTAAAGGAGAAGCGGCGACATCAAGGTTGTCAGCGATAAAAAGAGTCAGGGTGAGATTCAATTGGATGAGATGAGTCGGGATGGTTGATATAAAGCGTGTGCGTGCTGATGAAATGGATTCTTTGTGACAGCTGAAGATAATGAGCTTTACTCAATCAGCTTGAGAGGGCGTCCCACTGCTGTTTAACCACGGCGATGTTGAGTTTTAAGGGTCTGCTGGGGGTAGATGTTATGGACATGCATTAACTAGGGGAACATTTACGAGCAGGATCAGTAAAGCTGCACTTATTATTTCATTTTTATTTAAGTACACATATTCAGTAACTACTATAAGACCAGAGAGGTACAGGTGACTGCACATACATTATTCACATTCAACAACAGACTCAGAAAGGGTGATAGGAATTAGCCTGAAAAGCTTACATTCTACTTTACATAGGAATAAACGGGTAAAATAAACTCCACAGCAGTCATAATGACCAATATCTGCCTTATCAATCATTCTAACCTTTTTGTTTTTTTCTGTCAGTGTTGCACAATATACTGACACTTCTGTCATTTTTGGTACTTTTTATTCAAAGTAGTAGTAGTGGGTGAATGCAGGCTAGGATAACTGAAGAAGTTTCATGTGGATCTCCACAAGGTGGCAGTGTGAGCAAAGTAGGCAGTGTCAACAGTGAAGTAGACATTTCCAGTCACTCATTCAGTTTAATACAGGACAGGCCTCAGCCAGGAGAGAAAAGCATGTCTGCTACCAATGATGACAACAGAGAGCCATCAGCTGCAACATCTCTGCATCCTGTACAGGTGAACAGAATGGCCTACCTGGCTTTCCAATGGGGCTACTTTGCCCAGAGAGCAAGCAGTGTTGGTGAACCAATGGCTGAAGGCTACGTTCACACTGCAGGTCTTAATGCGCTGTCCTGATCAGATATAAGTCACATATGAACAAAAAAATCAGACTCATGTCACTTTAACTGCAGTGTGGACATAGCTTTATTTAGCCAGTATGCTAAAGGTGCAAGAAAATAGAGCGACATCAGCAAACTAACACTTTAAAACTCAGAAAGCACCTCGGTGACAAACAAGGTTAGCATATAAGCTAGTTTGCTTTCACCTTGCAAAGCAAAAGGATACAAACATATAGCTGCTACTGAGCTGTGCCCCTACTGAAGGAGTAAACTCCATTAGAGCTGCATAACGTGAACCAAGTACGCGAAAGTACTGGTCCTGTCACTTTCTAACCAGGCTCAAACATTCAGACGGGAACTTTGCAAGACGGATTCGCCAGTGAGAAACATGGACACGGGCGAATCCATCTGCTTTGCAAGATTAGCAAAACCCCCAATTCCACTTAAATAAATTTTATGTTTTTTTTCAGCTGGTGTGCAAATTTGGATTAAAAATTGATCATTACTTTATACTTCCTACAGGAAAAATAATTGGAAGCAGCACTGGCGACTCCTCTGTACTTTGCCATCGGGAGTTCTGACAGACCATGGAGGTGAGGTGAGCATCATCAAACACTGCATGCTGGTGCAGAGATACACAAGAAGGCCAGGCCAGCAAAAAGTGCCAGCATTGGAGCATTGTTTTGGACATTGACAACATCAGAAAATGACAAAATTGCTCCAAGAGGAGCACATCATGAGCACTGAACACCTGGTGCAGGGGCAGCACAGACCTGATCAAAAGTGAACTTCCTATTTGAATCGTGACTCTCATTGTACGGAATTTTCTTTGCTGTGCAAAAGGACTAAAGACTGCTCAAAGCTGTTTGAGAGCAGCAAGACAGATCCATGAAAAGTGAACTTTGTGAAGCATCAAATTTAAAATCTTCCTTTTTTTGTAAGGCAGGAAGCTGTGATTAATCCTGTCATTTATGTTAAACCAGTGGTTCTCCAGTGGTTTAATATCAGGACCCACCAATGGCTCCTTAAAGGCTATTTGGGACAAAAATTTCTTATGTTTTGCAGTCATAAACAAAAGTTTTTAATTACTATTGAGCAGTTTGACTTGAAATGGACCAAGAGATATCATGCAATAAAAAGGATTGGGACATATCCTATTAAAATAAGATTTATTAAGAGAATAATTTCTACCACAGATGCCATAAAACCTATTTTCAGCCTGGCATAGAAGGGTTAATCAAAGAGGAAGGTTTCAACATGGACTAATGACATGTTTTAAGCTCCTATGGTTTGCCTCTCACAGTGGCATCTCTGTAAATTTGCATGTTGGAGTTCATCAAAGTTGAAGTCTACTTCATGGACGTGCCTGCGAGGGAATCCGCTGATCACATTGATTTTATTCAAAAAAATTGATGTTATAAGAGGCGAGGTGATGATCCTCGAACCCTGTTTGAAGTGCGGTCTGACTGTGAACTTTTACAGGCATCAGGATGAATTTCTGCCTTTGTAACTTCCCAGCAAAAGCACTGTTGGGATTAGTTGGATAAGAGCTGTGAGGACGCTTTGATTTGAATATAAAACATTAAAACAGGTCATCCAGGAGACAACGCACATGCAGTTTGATTTGTATTATAACAGTTTAAAAGGATGGACTGTGTCCTTGGCTGCAGGGACTACTGAGCTCAAATGTTATTTTCATATCTTCATAAACAGATAGATATCGATCCTCTGATGAGAGTGTCACCAAAATAAAATTCGGACGTCGTTGCCCTTGATTGATTTCCACAGTGTCACAGCGTGCAGATGTGCTGATGTCTTGCCTATCACTTTGCCTTTTCTCACTGTGACATTGTCCTTACAGGAATGTGCAGGGAGCAGGTGGGTGCTTTCTGCCAAGACATTTGTCAAAGTGAATCAAAGCTCCATTTACACTTTGATGCAGACAAACCCCTGCAGTGCTCAGGATGGAGCAGAGAGGCGGCTCAGGTCTCTGATTCAGGCTTCATTAGGAGAAGGAGGAAGAATGAAGAAACAGCATGCATGCTTTTATTTTATGTATCCCGAAAATGCAACCCACTGTGGAAATCAACAACATGTCTAAATGCCTTAATATTTCATTAAAGTATCACTCATTTAAGCACAGAGACATAAAACAAACCATGGAAGCCCTTAAGGGTACATGCAAACATTTATTTACTCTATTTACCATAAAAACAAAGTCTTAATGGTTGTTTTCTCACAGTCTAGACTTATTTATCTCATCACCTATAAATAGCAATGCTGCATGTCCCTATTAATGAATTGTTTTCTTGAGATGCTGGCAAAATTTTCTCATATCAGAATAACAACGCTGTTTTTCTCATTATAACATAATAGTGTCTCAGTATCTCCACACATTAAAGCTTGCTTTCTTGTGATAATTGAATATTCTTCTGGCGTTGTGGCAAGGTCGCTGTGAGACGAGGCCATGAGACACCATGCCATCTTCCACGCTGATGAGCTAAATTAAGCCCGTTTAAGGCTCGCCACACACCATGACTTTACGCCCAACTTTAATTCAGATATGGCCTCCTCTGACAGTAAATTTATATAAAAACAATTACAGTCTTGGTATGCTGAAGCATTAAGATGTCCTTCCCTGGAGATGATGGGCCTAGCCCAAACCCGACAGACAGCCCCATACCATTATCCCTCCTCCACCAAACTTCACAGTTGTCTCAATGCAGGTAGGTAATGGCAAACTCAGTCTATCCTATCTGTCTGTCGAAGAAGGGTCATTCATCACTCCACCAAACAGGTTTCCCCTACAGTCCAGTGTCTTGGATGCTTGGCATTGGACTTGGTGATGTGGGGCTTGCATGCAGCTCCTCAGCCATGAAAATCCATTCCATGAAGCTCCCACTTCACAGTTTTTGTGCTTACATTAATGCCAGTGGAAGTTCAGAACTCAGCTATGGAATCATGCGCCCTAGCAGTCATTGACCCAGACCCCGCTCTTCACCACGACAGTGTAGTACTGCAGATGCTGCACCGATCCGCCTCAACACAAAATGTAGAACTGAAATACTATGTACTAAAATGTCAAGATTTGGACCCTAACTAATCAACAGTGTGACTAAATGTCCATATATCGAGGATCTCAGGTGGAAAAATTTGGTCTGAGGGCTTTAAATAGATTATTTTTCAGTTGTCTGAGAGGAATAATTAATAGCTGCAACCCTGCATAAACAAGCTAAGATCTAGGGAAGACATGTATAAGTGAACGGATGCATATCTGCTTAGGGATTCTGTAACTGAGAACTGAAAGTAAACTGTATTTAAAAGTAGTCTCAACACTCATTAAAGCTTGGGAGTTAAAAAAAACAACAACAAGTGTTTTGGTTATCATTTGACAACAACAAAACACAAATAACAGATATTTCAAGTATTCCAAACAACTTTGATAAAATAGCAGATCCTCCCAATTTACTGTTCGAATCCATTGTCCAGAGAATAAAGTGGACTTTCTAAATGAACCAAACACTTAAAGCTTGTTGCTTGAAGGCAGTGTTATTTGTTTTTCTCCCATCTCTCGTAGTTAAACGCTCTGCATCCAGCCAAACACAGAGTGTAAGCATTAGGAGAGAATGCGTAATGAAAAGCAGCCGCGGACTCCTTGATAGCAGTGGAACAAATGCTCCTGCTGGGCTTGCTAATGAGTTTAACTTGAGTGCTCAGCCGTTTTCTTCCCGTCCACATATTAATTTCATGCAAATGGGCATTCGCCGCAGAAGCTCCCGTGAATAAGAGCACAACATGCTTCCTACGATTTCCAATTTGCTGTTATCACATGGAAACATCCGGAGCGTGTTTATTGCCTGTCCATATGTCACTTGGCATGCAGCGCTGTATACCCAGGAGGCATACAGCTGAAGATGGACAGCCGCTGGATTTACGTTTTTTTCTCCTGCAGGCTGAATAAATTCCAACCTGCTCAAATGACACCTTGACTGACAGCCAGGTTTCATTTCCTATACACTTCAAACATCTAAAGCTGGCCATTTCTAGACTGCCACAGGCTGGCACGGCGCTGCTTGACCCATCATGGGCTAATAATCACCGGGTAATTTACGCCTCTTAAAGAGGTAAGCAGCTCCATTCGAATCAATGACATTTTTTATCAGCATGGATTCGTCTCTATCTCTCTTGTAAAGCCTCAGAGCGATAGAAAGGCTTCGCTCCGGAGGGCCAGATCAATAGCCCAGGAAAGCCATCGGATTTCTCTAAGCCTCAGTGTTGTGCCCAGCTTTTGATTGGTTTGTTTATGGGTTTAGCTGGATGAGGGGTTGTAAACTAAAAGCTCCAAGGTGCTAAATATTACAGGGAGAGGCAGAGATAGAGAAGTGCTAAAGCTTCAGAGTGCAGATTCAGCTGTGGATGGCAGGTGTCCACTCAGCACAGCGAGGGGTTAATACTGCCGGTCACGGATGGGAGAAATGGACGCCATCAGCAGCAATCCCAAGAGAGTAACAGTACTAGTACATCCAAGGATACCTGAGATTGATTGCCAAGGAGACAGAGAAGTCTGTGAAGTGTTGTCCTCAGTGTTTTTAATGCAGAAAGTAATGACAGGTTGAGGTTTTACAAAATTAATCCACTATCCACAAAGACATGAGGAGAAGGGTTTAATACAAGGTGATGATTGTCCTTGTCCTTTTATTTTTCATGTTTCAATTCATTCTCTTTCTTCATTCCTCCTGTGTGACAAAACACACCTGTAGGCTTTTTGTTCTGTTAATCTCCTTTTATCATTTATTGTTAATCCCCTTAGAACTGGGGTGTCAAACTCAATCACAGCAGGGGCTGGATTCTGAATTTGGGTCCAACCTGAGTGTCAACCTAAATGATTTTGAGATAATCAACATGATAAGTTAAAAACTCAAAATCTGAGATAAAATGTCAAACTTACAAGTTTTAAAGGTAAAAACATGACATTTAAAGTCAAAATAATGTTTTTAAAAGACAAAGCATGAGATAGAATTCTGACACCATGATTTTTAAGTTAAAATATTATATAAAAGTCAAAATCAAGGGTGTCAAAGGTTAAAAAATGAGCTAAAAGTCCAAGTGAGGAGTTGAAGTGGTCAGCAAAACTTTAATAAAATTCAAAATCATGATATGTAACAATCAAAATGTGAGTTAAAAGTGAAATTTAGGAGTTGAAATGGTCAGTAAAACGGAGAAAAAATAAAATTCATGATATTTAACAATCAAAATGTGAGATAAATATTGAAATCATGAGTTTAAAATGTCAAAATATGAGATCAAATTTCAAATTAATGAGTTTTAAAAGTCAAAATGTGAAACAATGTTAAAAATCATGAGTTTGAAAGGTAAAAAAACAAGGTAAAAGTCAAAATTAAGAGTTGAGAAAGGTCAAAACATGAGATAAAAGTCAAAATCATGACTTTAAAAGGTCAAACTAAGATTTAATGTTAATTATGACTCTAAAAGGTAAAAATATGAGATAAAAATTCAAAGTACGAGATGTAAAGGTTAAAATATGAAATAAAAAGTAAAAACCATAACTTTAATCATAACTGTGAGATGCTAAATTGAATAAATAAAGAAAACACAAATGTCCCCTACGTTCCTAACTTTTTATTAAATTATTTTTACTGTTTACTTTTTCTAATTTTTATTACTCAGCAAGGATATTAAAAATCATCAAGGATAAGTTTACATTTTTGATACTGGAGGAAAACTGAAGACCTCATACTGGTGGGCCAGTTCTAATAAATGTATCATATGATCTGGTGGGCCGGGTATAACTGTACCACGGGCTGGATTTGGTCCCCAGGCCTTGAGTTTGACACCCCTGCCTTAGAATTATAAGGTTCTGTCTTTATTCTAAGCCTTCCTGATTAAATGCAGATCAGAACCTTCTCATTCTAAAACTCACTTCCTGCTTGAAATTTTTATCTATCTTGCAAAACACGAGACGAAAGAAACGACGTCCAAGGAACACAAACAGGATAGTCGAAATAAATAAATAAACACAAAATTGTTTTTTTGACCAAGTGTCTGAATCTATAAGAAATTTTAATTTGATGTGTTTTGACATTATTTATGACATTGCCCTCTTATTAAAGGACATAAATCCTGGAGAAGTGAAAAGAAATGTTTCTATTGTTCAATCCCAATTCCAAAAAAGTTGGGGTGCTGTGTAAATGTAAATAAAAACAGAATGAAATGATTTGCAAATCTCATCACACACATATTTGAAGTGCTGGTTTCTTACTACCCATGGGTCTGCACAGTTGACTTGTGGAGGCAGATAGTAATGGATTAGGGATTTCTTCACTGAGCGCTGATCCTCTTTACAGGCCACAAGTATCTTGTGTTTCATCCAAATTCTATTCACAATAGAACATAAACAACATACCAGATGTTGAAACTGAGATATTTTAAATTTCATGAAAAACATGATCTCATTTGGAATTTGATGGCAGTAACATATCTCAAAAAAGTAGGGACAGGTCAACAAAAGGCCATAAAAGTTAATGCTACTAAAAAAACTACTAGAGAAACAGTGGAGAAGCTAAGTGGGTAAACCACATGACTGGGTACACTGGAAAATTTGGGGAGTAGTTTTCCAGAGTGACCAGTGACCCCCCAATGGAATAAGTGGACGGATGGATGGATGGAGTTTTCCAGAGTTAAAATATATTTGACTCAAAAATAGTTGAATTTACTCTTTTTGAGTGTATTTATCACCAGCCACTGCCAGATTTAGAGTAAAAACACAGATGAAATTCTGCTGGAGTAAAACTTTAACCACATCCATCTAAGTGTTAATTCAGCTGGCATAACTCATGGACGGTCACAGGTGCAGCTCATTATGTGTCCCAGCTGTAGCTAACCCTTGGTAATCAAGATCTCCTCCCCTGGTGAAGAACTTTTACTACAGCTTCCAGTCAGATAGCCTGGTTCCTCTTCAATCTTGTGATTTCTCAATGAGTTTTTTGCCTTTTTTGCCACTCCATTTTTGCAGTGTCTCCTCTCTCTGCCAACAACCAGCCAGTAAACTCACCATCATTTGCACTATTGTTGTTGTCAAATTAACTCTTTTAACTTTACTGCCTTATCTCGTGCTCTGCTCCTGTGTCCCTGTAGTATGTTTATCACAATGTTCTGTTATTATAAGAACATTAAGTCTAATACCTAAGGCCAAAAAAAAAAAAATCTTGTTTTTTTCCATGTTTCTAGGTGGGCAGCAGAATTATCTATTTAGAGGAAAATATAGCTCTGAAGAGCAGCATCAATCTAGAATAAGAAACGGCCACAAAAGTAAGGAAATTTCTGTTTGGTAGATTATTTCTTTGTTGTAACTATGCTCCTTGGCATAAATCTTTTTCTGTTAGAAAGCCTGTTTATTACCCTTTCAAATGGTGCCACATTTGTAAGGATCATGCATTTGTGGGATGAGCAGCAGAGCTAAGTATGTGGGTTGCGCCCATGAAAAAATGTGCCAAATCTTCTCTACTGTTGTCAAACAACTGATTCTGCCACTGACTCTTGTTGGGTGTTGGGGGAATGGATGATTAAAGTTTGAAGAAACAACACATAGTGGAAATTCAAAAATGTATTCATTTAACAAACAGGAGCCTCAGTAGTGTGTGGAAGATCCATACACAGCCACAACAGCCTGGCTCCTCCTCCTCATGCTGGTCGCCAGTCTGGTCACACACTGCTGTGGGATGGCATCCCATTCTTCAACCAGCATTTGTCACAGTCAGCCAATATGGTTGTGTTGGTCACACTGGCATGAACAGCACACCCAAGCTGATCCCACAAGTGTTCAATGGGGTTGAGGTCAGAACTGCTGGCAGGCCACTCCATCCTCTTCACTCCCAAATTCTGAAGGTAGTCTCTGACAAACCCTACTCTGTGGGGGCGAGCATTGTCCTCTTGGAGGATAGAGTTCAGTCCCAGACTGTGGAGAGATGGGACTGCCACTGGTTGCAGAATCTCATCTCGATATCTCTCTGTATTGAGATTGCCTCCAATGATGACAAGCCTCGTTCACTCTGCCTCCACCAAAAGATGTTACTCTATTGGTGCAGCAATCAGCATGGCGTTCTCCGCATCTTCTCCACACTTTGGTCCTACGATCCAACTGCAGTATAAAGAATCTGGACTCATCACTGAACATAGCGTTCCTCCACATGTTCAGGTTCCAGTACACGTGTTGCTGACACCAGCGCAAACTGGCCTGATGGTGAAGGGCAGTCATGGCAGGCCTCCTGGCAGCCCTGTGGGACCGGACATTGGCTGTGTGCAGTTTGTTCCGGATTGTGGGGGGTCTCCTTGGGGCATCATCTTCTTGGGATGCCCACATCGCAACCTGTCTCTGACATCCCCCATTATATGGAACTTGGCCTTCAGTTTGGAGATGGTACTAGGGTTCACTCCAAACAATGCCACAACTTGGTTTTGCAGAACACCAGCTTGAAGTTGCCCTATCCACATCAGTCAAACGTGTCATGCTGATTCTTGAAGCAGACACCTACTGACCACTGTAGCAGGGCCCATGCTCACAGGTGCCAGAAGCTCAAAACAAGAGTCAGCCCTTGCAATTGCCCATGTTTACTACAAGTAGGCTCCATCTTGGATCTCTACATGGGGCCTATATGGTTCTCTTATGGGCTGATCCACGCTTGCAGTTCACATGGGCAATCACAGATGGGGCCACCATGGAACCCATAGACAAACCCACATGAGACCCATATTGTAACCTGCAACCCATATGGTGCCCACATGGACATGCTAGCTGGGAACTCACACTACAACTTACATTCCCCCCTGAACTCTAGCAAACTCATGCCCTGGCAGGTTGGCAGAAGAGTGAAATCATACTTTTGGTTATGGAAAGCTTTCAATGCTGTTCTTTGCTTTTTATTTCATGAAGAAATGGGGTCCAGTCCTGTTAAAACTAATGCAATACTACAGCTACATTTGAGCTAATTACTTCATCATAGGGAGCCATGTCTATCAGCCAGTGCAACATAACCCCGCCCATAGATACCACCTAGTTCTCCTCAAATGATGCTGATTGGCTAGACCTATTTTCAGACCTTGCACAAGTGTTGTAAATTGGAGCCTTGTAAGATGGACAGATCAATCAATCTGCCTTGCAGGGTTAAAAACTGGCATAAATTTCAGAGGAACGGAGTTTTAGTCCATTTTCAAAAGAGGAAGTTTGAATGTTTGCACAGTGAGGTGTGCAGCTATTTCAGCTGTGCATCATCTTTACCTGATGCCAAAAACAGTCTAGAATGAAGTTTTCATTGGATAAATTTCCTCTCTTAGTCTTTTTGAGGCAGGAGTCAGGGGAGACAAAGTCACTAATAACAACTCTTCATCTCATTCGGCGGTATAAAATTTAAATAATCTTGACTCTAGTTTTATCTAAATTGAGTGCCTTGCTTGAACTCAGTGATAAAGTAAGCTATTCATTTGCTTACAAACACAGCCCTGTGGCACTGCTAAGCTCAAGTACCCCAGTGTTTAATCATTTTAAAAGCAGAAAAATGCAGAAACCTCACAGGTATGACATGGATCAGAAATAGCAAATATTTCTCTCTTTTACTGAGCTGTTTTATTCTTCTTTTGTGTCTTTTTCAAGAGCATGACCTGAAACGTTCTCACAGAGAGAGACGTGATGAGAGTGGTTTTACCTTCCTTCAGTAGCTGGATCTGCAGCACAGGGCTTTAACTCTCTCCAAAACAGATAAATACTTTTATTTATTCATCTTATCAAAGGCAGCTATCATGGCCAAGTCACAGTGAAGCCTCAGCTGAGTGTATTTTTCCACATCTTAAGAGCTTCACATGTCCTCAAGGTGCTTCTTTTTAAATTCAATATATATTATTATTATTATTATTATTGCATTGACTGCCACAGAATAAGAACCTAAAGCAAGGCCGCAATAAAAGCTTCATCCAAATAAGTGTCGACCTTGCTCAGCTAGTTCACCAAACAGACAAATGTTAAAAAGTTTTCTGTTCCAAAGTTAAAGAACACATCACAAACTCATCCTCACTGACCACTTCATCAGGTAAACCTTTTAATGCTAACATAATCAGCCAATCACGTGGCAGCTACCATCGATGTGTGCTAAGCATTGACAAGACAATGTGCTGAAGTTCAAGCCAAGCATCAGAATGAGGAAGAAAGGTGATTTAAGTGACTTTGAACGTATCACAGTTGTTGGTGCCAGATTGGCTGGTATGAGTATTTCACAAACTGCTGATCTACTCGGATTTCAAGCACAAGCATTTCTAGGGTTACAGAGATGGTGAGAGGCAGTTCTCTGGGCTATGTGGATGGCAGAGGTCAGAGGAGAGTACTCAGACTGGTTCAAGTTCATAGAAAGGCAGCAATAACTCAAAAACCACCTCTTACTACCAACGTATGCCGACGACTATCTTTGAAGCAGCTGGGCTTCAACTGTGGCATGTTCAAGGTCACTACTAGGTCTGGGGATCATGATCAGTGAATAGTTAACCTTTTATGGTTAGGTGTCCTTGATTGCCATGCCAATTTGACCTCCATACCATCAGGAGGTTCAGACCCTAATTGAGGGAGCATGCAACCGTAGGCGATCTTACCATTAAATAAAGGTGGACAACTGCCCGGGGTACTTGTGCTCCCAGAGGCCTCAAGAAGTCACACTGATCATGAGCATACTGTAAGATAGATCTGCATGTCTTAAGTTACTGTCAATGAAAATATGTGTATTTTGAATATGAATAATTGGCCAAGAATGAATAAGGTAGAATCATCCAAAAATGTCCAAGGGGAGGACCGCTGGCCCCAGCAGCAAGGTCCAAGCCCCACAAAATGTTTTCATATCAGGCTAAATTAAACATATGACATTAGTCCAGGCAGGCCATTAAGTCAAGTGCCGCCATGTGATCTAGATCAGCTGATCTAATGCAAGCCCTCTTCAGCTGACAGCCAGCTGATTCACTCTAAGCATGCTAGCCTGGCTAATCACACTCATGCTGCTGTATTTAAACATTTCTAGCCTGGCTATGCTTTGCTGCTGCCTCTGCAAGCTGCTTTTTACTACCCTCCTCCTCCCCAGCTCCTCCTTTATGCTGTGTCTGCCTTAATCAGTGGCATTCTGTTGTCATTTGATACCTGCTTTACTCAGGCTTTCTTCATAGACACAGGAAGTGCAGGAACATGTGCTGTTCCTGCTCCATGCTTCCCCAAAGGCTTGTAGAAGAGCACAGGGGTCCCAGAACAGTCCCACTGCAAAATATAAATAACAGCAAAAAGAGCAAATTAATAACTGTACTGTAACTATAGTGATAGACTCATTGGTGGTGGCAGCATCATAGTGTGGGGATGCTTCTCAGCAGCTGGCCCTAGAAAGGCTCATAAAGGTAGAGGGTAAGATGAGTGCAGTAAAATCTAGAAAAATCATGGAGGACAATTTTACAATTTCCACAAAGGATGACTACGCTGCACATCGAAGCACTGACGGTTCAGTCAGCAACCTCGCCCACTGGAAGTGAGTCTAGAAAGCTGCGCCTCGGTGCGCAGCCCTGATCAGCAGGAAGATCTCACAGGAGAGCTGTGAGTTCGCGCAGGAATAGTATGTCAACAGCAGACTATTTTACCTTTGGGACTTAATTTATCATCTGTTTCGGTATCAGTCCATGATATTATCGCTTCCTCCATTGGGTGAGTACATTTGGAAGTTGAAAGGTTAATGTTTGCTCAAAGGATCTGTGGTTTTATGTCAAATTCTTTGGCTTGATATCCCCAAATGTTAACTTTTCCTCGTCAGTGGCACTGTTGTAGCTCTGTGACCCACTGACCTCTTGATGACCCTTTGCTCTCGCTGCAGGATGAGATGTAATGTTGATATAGCGATGATTTACAATCGGGAGTCCGTGCATTGTGTTTTATTTTGAAAGAACTGGATATTCTATTGTGACTTCCTCTTCTGGAGCTTTCTGATCGACAGGTATTGACGCGGTTTGGCAGCGGCCGGCGATGAAAATAGACCTGCAGCGTATCTCAAATGAAGCGGAGCGAAGTGTGGGTCCAGGAGGGGGGGTTTCTGTAAAATATTTCTGTAAAAAAGGGTAAATTATATTGGCCATGATTGATTTATAAAGTAATTGAAAGGGTAAAACATCCGAGGGGGCGAATACTTTATAAGCACTGTACTTGGCAAATGCATTTGATCAGCGGTTGAATAAGCTGTTAAATTTCAACAGTTGAATAAAGTGTGTTTGCAGTTCACCAACACTGTTAGTGTCTCTCCTCTCCCCTCCCTTTCAAGGCTTATATTTGTCCTTCAACCAAACCTTTTGTCCCCAGTGTTTATTAAACTTTTTTGTCACTATGCTCGTTCCTTCTCCTCATTACTCATCACTGCTTCTTTTACACTTGCACAGATTCTTTTCTTGGCGATGCTGGTCCAAGAACATTTGGTGAGCTGCAGACAGAGAATTAAAATGCCCTCAAAAAAACAAATGGAGCAAATAAAGAAATAATATCAGCGATATTGTTGAGTCAGAGGATGCTGAGCACTGCAGACTAATCTAAATTAAATCTCTTTATTTTTGTCACTGAGGTTTTCTGGTTTATCTCAGTGCCTTCAAAAATTTGTTCTTTTATAGCTTGCACATTTTTTTAAAGGTGCATGTTGATGTTTACCCTTTATCTACATCTTAAAGATCTGTATAAGCCTTTAAGAAACGGGATTAAAGAAGACTCCAGTTTTGCATCACTCTGCAGCAGCAGTGGAGATGACAGACAGCAGACCATCCATTTCCCTCTCCAAATAAACCCCCTGCAGGATAAATGGGCAGCCTTGGAGCCGCTGGTGGACTTTGCTCAGTGATGCGAGAATTCATTTTTGCAGCTTAGCACCGGGACGTGTTGATCGATTTCAGATGCCAATGTTGTCCAGGGCCGAGCCATGGAGCAGCTTGACAAATACAAATATCTGGGCATGTTTATTGGTGACAAATTGAGCTTTGACCACAAGACAGAAAATTTGCAGGAAGGGACATCGCATGGTGTTTGTATTACATAGGCTCAGCCACCCTGCGGTCGATAGCAGCTTTATGGCTTATCTTTTGCACATCCTTTATTGAGTGAAATTCTTTTCTGCAAGCTGTGAATTGTAAACAGAGAGAGTCCCGACTTGCAAGAGCAGAACGTGTTTAACATAATAATCCCATATTTAATCCCATCACTGCGTGTGTCAGCCATGCAGAGTCAAAGAACCATGTAGAATAAACAAAATACTGGCACAGTCAATAAAAGAAGAATACTGGCACAGTCGGTAAAAGAAGAATGCTGAATACTAAATGCAAACATGCAATTTAAAATCATTTCTTTGATTTTAAATTATAATCAGAGTTTCTTCACTATATGAAGAATTAAAGTTAAGCCTTTTTTGGCCTTTTAGGACCTGAACTGAGGCATATGACAAGCAATCAAACTGAAATGGCATAGATTTCTCAGTTCACATGACAAAGGCTGAATGTTCTGATTTATCTACTGTTTCTTAAATGTCATATTATTTAGGAGGTTTTTTGGGGGGCATAAATGCCCGGTTTTGGTAATTTGGTTGTCTTTTTCTCCTTAGCCCAGGTGAGATGCTTGTAATGTCTGTGGTTCAGAAGTGGCTTGGCACAAAGAACAATGCACTTGTAGCCCATTTACTGGACCCCTCCATGTTTGCTGTCTCTTGATCCATGACTCTAGCTTCAGTCCTCTTCTTGTGAAGCTCCCCTAAGTTCTTAAATCTGCTTTGTTTGACAATCCTCTGAAGGCTGAACTCATCCCTGTTACTTGTGCTCCTTTTCTTACCACACTTTCCCCTTTCAGGCAACTTTCCAAGAATATTCTTTGATACAGCCTCTGAGAACAGCCTGCCCTTTGTGCAGTGTCTTTCTGTGGCTTACCCTCGTTGCAAAAGGTGACAATGACTGTCTTCCAGGCAACTGTCAAGTCAGCAGTCTTCCCCATGATTGTGGTTGTGTGTACTGAATCAGAGTGATGAAATAAACACTCAGGAAACCTTTGCAAATTTAACTTTTACATAATAATCTAATATTCTGAGGGTATTTTTGTGAGTTGTAATCATCAAGCCACAAAAGGCAGGAAAAGTTAAGTGGCAACATGTCAGTAAAACGGAGGAGCTGTATAGAGAGGCAGAGTGTCTTGGAAGTAGCAGAGTGTCACCAGTCTGCTAAAAACTACGTCTAAAAATTTGCAACATTTTCAGAACTAGAAAAGCACTCAGAGAGCGCAGACCTTCGCCATTAGCCCTATCTCCCAATAGTAAAGAATCCTTGAAAAAAATCCTGGATCCAGACAGTGATCTAACCTTGCAAAGCAGATGGATTCACCTGTTTCTGTGTTTCTCACTGGCGAATCCATCTTGCAAAGCTCCCATCTGAACTATTTGGGCCCGGTTAGAAAGTGACGGGACCAATCAGCGACGAGGGGCAGTACTTTCAGGCACGGCAGATTCCTGACATAAACAAGCAGCAGCAAGAGGCCAGTGCAATTATGGCGGAAGAGATTAGCGTGGATGCTGCTAAAAGGTAAGTTTTATCAGAACTTGATGACATTTCTTTGTTAAAAGAAGAACAAAGAACAGCAGTGATTTGTTTTCTTTTCAAAAACGACAAAAGTCGTGTACTGACATGTCTACAGTCGCCATGATTCACGTTATTCCTCGGTAGCTGCACACGCGCACCTTGGTCGCGGCTACATCACGTGTTTTGTTGCTCTGATTGGCCTGTAAAGATGTGACAGACAGAACATTCATCCAATCACCCTGCAAGTTTTTTTCAAATCCTCTGCCCCTTCCCAAACGCTTAGTATTGAAGGTTTTCCAGATGGATGTGTGAAACAAATCCATTTGGCGCATCAGGTTAACGGTGATCCAGATCACTTCCAAAATCTAATCAGTTCTTCCTTATGCCATTTCTGACATTTCCTGAAAATTTTATCAAAATCCGTCCACAACTTTTTGAGTTATGTTGCTAACAAACAAACTAACTAACTAACTAACTCACAAACCCTGCCGATCACATAACCTCCTTGGTGGACGTAAAAATATTCCTTAACATAAAATTCTAAAGACTTTGAATATCCCAACATCTATAGAACATAATTCAAAAGATTCAGACAATCTAAAACAGGCATCATTTTGTATTGTAACTCACTGCATGGGCTCAGGAACACTTCCAGAAATTACTGTCAACACAGAATGCCATGTCATCCACAAATGCAAGGTAAAGCTGTACCATGAAAATTATGTGAACATGATCCAGAAATACCGCCATCTTCTCTGAGCCAAAGCTCATTTAAAATGGGCTGAGGCAAAATGGGAAACTGTTCTGTGGTCACATTAATCCAAATCTGAAATTCTTTGTGGAAACCATGAATGCCGTGTCCTGTGGACTAAAGAATAATGGGACCATCCAGCTTGTTATCCTGGCACAGCTCATAAGATGCATCTGTGGTGGTATGGGGTTGCATTAGTGCCCATGGTGTGGACAGCTTGCACATCTACAAAGGCACGATCAATGCTGAAAAGTAGACAGGTTTCGAGCAACATATTCTCCCATCCAGATGTCTCTTTTAAGGAAGGCCTTGCATATTTCAGCAAGACAGTGCTAAACCATGTAAGCTGACCTGTCCTGACTTTCAACCAATAGAGAACATTGGTGCATCATAAAATGAAGAATCCAGCAAAGAACACCCAGGACTGTTGAGCAGCTAGAATCCTACATCAGACAAGAATGGGACAACATTCCTCTCCCAAAACTCCAGCAGCTGGTCTCCTCACTTCTCAGACATTTAGGACTGTTGTTAAAAGAAGAGGGGGTTGTACTCAATGGTTAACATGGCCCTGTCCCTACTTTTTTGAGATGTGTTGCTACCATCAAATTTAGAATGAGCCAACATTTTTCATGAAATTGTAAAATCTCTCAATTCCATCACCTGATATGTTGTTTATGTACTATTGTAAATAAAATGTGGATTTATGAGATTTGACAACCACTGCATTCATTTACATTTTACACAATGTACCAACTTTTTTAGAATTGGGGTTGTCCAACAGTATGAACACAGAGCTTTTTACACATGTTGGTTTTTGTGTTAAGTCTTTCAACATTGAGCAAATGTTTATTTTAGGGATATTTTGCTCTTCCTGTGACCCGTCTATTTTATGACTCATGTTTTTTTTTTATAGATGGCGTTTTTCCATGGTGTCAGAGTCATTTTACCATTTCCCACTCATTGGATTTATTTTAAAATCCATCAGTTCTCCTCCTCAAAGACATATTTGTTCAGACAAAGCAATATTTCATCACCCACAATTTAATAGTTCATGTTTCCTGCAGAGAAACTCTTTTATTCTTCTCAGAAAATATATAACATTCATGTGAACTCCATAAATCATTGCAGCAGTTACACACATCCAATCTGTGCACATCATGTAGCCCATCATGTGAACACCGCTCCTGCAGCCAGGAGACAAAGTGCTGGAGGAGTGTGAGCATAAAAACCCAAACACAGAGAACCTGTGTGAATTTCAAGACAGATTCAGCATACTTAGAAACGTCTATGTGGAGAAAGAAGCAGAAAGCCTTGAATAACATATTTTCTTAGTGATAATACCAGTGTTTTTAGTAGGACAAGAGTTTACAGATCCATTGTGCTTTAGTTCTTCCATTTTTACAGACATGAGTCACTGTCTGTCCTTGGAAACAACTACACAAATGCCTTTCAAAATAAGTGGGACGGCATTCAATTATCCAGCTTTTTCCCCATGTTCTCCAGATGGTCCTAAAGATTTTTATCTTTATTATAATTTTTGTTTTATAGAGTCATTTTCACACAAAGCAGTCCTGAGACTCAAGCATGGCCAGTTTGCTGCATTTGGGAGTGTTTACTACTTTTTACTTTGAGCAAGGGTGACAAAGAGGACTGTCCTGCAGCTGCAGCCATTATTATGAGTCTGAATTATACTACAAGCAGCTGGCAGAGATGAGGTTTTCCAATCAGATTGGTGGGTTTCTCGCCTTATTTTGCTGACTAAGCCTGCATTTTTTATCAGTATACAACCGCCTTAAGAGATTATTAACAGACACAAAGCACCCTCTCCTCATTATGACTGAAGTAGCACAAGTGGTGTCTGATACAGGTTCTACAGATAAACTGAGGGAAAAGTCAGCTGCGTCGTGCCTCCTTTGATACACTGATTGAGGTCAGCTGTCTCACATTAAATTTATAATGAAAGTATCACTGAGGCTGCTCATAACAACAGAGATTTTCCTTTGAAATTAATATTTGTGCCTGGATAGCCTCTTGAGATGAACTGTCCTGCTTAAGAGGGGGAAATAAACTTTGCTTTAACTCCTCCATTTAAATAGTGATTGCAATACATAAAACAATGATTCGTCACTGTTACATCACATGCCATAGATTTTATCTCATTAAAATATGTCTAGGAAAATTACAAATGAAGTACATGCCACATTAATAGCCCTCAATGTAAAGTTTGAAAGGCTGAAAAAGAGCAGAATTAACAACTGATGTCCATATGAGTGTAAATGAGTTCAAGAAAATCTAAACTAGGAAAACAGAAGCAAAAACACTTCATCATGATTATGAAACTCATGGAAAAAGTCCATGATGGTGCCTTAAAGTGATCAGAGTATGAAAGGAAATAAAAATACCCGGTACTGAAAATGTTTGCTGTTTACAATCAACATAAATTTACACAAAAGTCTATATTATGTTCTTCACATTTGCAAAATAGAAAATTGGTATTCTACTGTCAAACAAAGGTATATGGTTTTTTTTTCGTTAGATATATATTTTATTAAATAAAAAATATATATCGGTACTATTAATAATTCATAATTAATTTATTAATTTAACAAAACTAATCCCCCCCATAGTTTTTACATAAAATGGCCTTAAATTGACAACTTGACACACCAGATAGACTGTTTCATACAGAAGCTCTAAAGGGCCATATATTCGCTAATATGATTTAGTCCGTTTTCCCATAAAAACAAATAACTTCTGTCCTTTTTCTCGTGATCTCAACTTATTTTTGTTGTTTTGGATAACTGTTTGTTTTCCAGTGATAATGAGCTGATTTATCCAGTTATTACGGGAAAATGGAGTAAATAATATATGTGAAAACATGGCTCTTTAGGGCCTCCGTAGTTCCATAATTCCATTGCATGAATATATATTGCATATTTGTCTGGGAAATCTCCTATACAAAGTGTTTGGTAAGGGCAGGACTTCTAAAAAAATATTGGAAGGTGATTGGACAAACCTTTATGACAGGCCAACCAGAGCAAAGACAGAATTAGGTAGTATGTGCAGCTCTACTAGTCAACCTGACAGGCAAACTCTGCTGTGATCCGTGAGCAGTGGTGCATGATATAGATAAAACCCAAGCGGAGGCTGGGTGAGAAGAGTAAAAATATCTTCTCTGCTAAGAAAAGCTTACAATGTGGCTCTTTGCTCTTGTTTTGGCACATTTCTGATAAAACTGACGCATTTCTACTCCTAATTGCTTCAGCGGTAGTAGCTATCGTAAACACCGGCTTACAGTAGAACTCAACCCCCCTGGTAATGATTGCAAACCCTTGCCAAGAAGGTTAGGAGAAGAGGGAAAACATCTTTTCCATCTTGAAAGCTTTTGGCGTGGCTTTTTGCTCTTTTTTAGTGTAGTAATGTAGTCAAATTCTGTGGCTACATCTGAGCTAATCGCTACCCTAGCCGCAGACTCACACACCTCCTGAACTCCCCTTCACTCTTGCAAATTCATGCTAAGGTAGCTCGGCAGAAGAGCAAAAGAACCTTTTCATAAAAAGCCTTGAAATGTGGTGCAGTTCTGATAAAACTTCTGCTACATTTGAGCTAACTGCTACACACTAGCAGCAGCCATTGCTATCTGCTTTCAGAGTAACTAAACCTCACCTGTAGCTACCGCCTCGTTCTCCTTACTGAGCAATGTTGGCACAAACAGTGTAGATTAGAGCTTTTGACGATAGACTGGCAAATCCATCTGCTTTGCAAGGTTACATTATCAATCGTAGGCTCATATATTGAATTATATCGAAATCATATGGCAGATTGTAAAATATCATATTTTTGTCCAAAACATCAACATCATATCGTGATGAAAGAGGTGATTTACACCCCCCCTTGTTAACTAATTTTGTTCTAAATAAATGCAAAAACTACCCTAACAAACCCAGAAGAGGTACCTACCTAACAGCTCATGCTCTCTCTGTTAACACTGTCCCACAGAGGAATGCATGCATGCTCCTACTTCTCTCTCACCACATCTCCACTTGCGTTTTGACAGAGTATGCACACAGTGGAGAAATATCTATTTTGAATGTCTGACAGTCCATCACTTACATTTTAGTCTCATTCAGTCTCCCTGACAAAAACTAGATTTCCTTTGTCAGAGTTTTGTAATCAAAGATCTGTTTTTTTAGGTTTGTTGTCATCCTGTCTTCACAGAGAAAAAGACTGTCAACTAAAAAGCTTATTCCTATTTTAGTTGATAAAATTAAAACCGTGGTGTGGATAGGGCCCTGACTCTCGTGTTGCACTGAAGCAGTGTTGTTGTACCAAAGCTTTCATTGCAAAGGGGAACTGGCCGGTCTGTAGCTCAGAGTTCTGAGCAGGGTTGCAGTGTCTTAGTTTACAAAGTTTCTCTGAGTCAGCAGAGTCGGAGGCTGTGTGTTGGATTACACAGGGCAGGTGGCACACCAGTCCAAATAGAGACAAAAACAGGATTGTGATGAAACAAGGTTTTCAAACATACTTTCAAAGAGCCAGCTCAGTACCGTGCCGGGTAAATGGACAATGTGGTGACAAGTGGAAGATTGAACAGAGCTTTTATTCTGCACAGTGTGTAGGTAGCTTGATTGCAGATGAGCGTTAGATGTGCAGGCCTGATTGGCTGAAAGATGTGTGCGTCCACACACGAACGGAAAAAGAAAAGGGAATGGAAAATAGACAGAAGGTTCATTCAAACAGTTGTTTTTGGTTAGGAAGTTTCCTAACTGAGTGAAACGACTATTTTAAGGGTCAACCATGGGAAGAGCTGTAAATTAATGATAAGGAAAGGAGCTTCATAGCTTCCTTTATTATCTATTTTGGTAAAGGATACCCTGGACTATCTTTTTCCAAAGTAGAGAGGAAAAGACTACCCACAATTCTCCCTGTCAACCTTATTAAAAGTGATGCACCTATCGACTTTTCATCAAAACAACATCAACATGACTGCAATGTCACCTTCACTAAATCATACATTAAATGTTGTCACTCAAACTTACCTACAATTTACACATGCTCCACCTGTGGTTCGATCCACAGCAATCCACTCAAGAAGTGCTCTGCAAATCACTCCCTTTCTGGTCAATCTTTGCTTTTCCACTGCTCACACTCCGGTCCATTTCCAGGGTGTCCCAGAAGTGCCACCCCATTACGCTGCAAGCTATTTTCAGCACCAGGAGCAACCAAAACACTTCAGTCTACTTAGAGCAGATCAATCCAGACTCCTGGAAAAACATACAAAGTATCCGATCACAATCCATGGACTCCCAATAGCAATCATATCTATATAAACATTCCATCCGATCCTGTGGCAGGAGCAGCAGATTACTGATAGGTCAGCGGGTCACAGAGCAACTATGGCGTTCTGGATAACCACACAATAATAATATATTATTAATATAATATAATATATAAATGAAAGAAAAATCAACCCAAGTTAACAGACTCTTAATACTCATTAAGAAACTAATTTTTCTGCATGATCTTGTGATCTCAGGTCTCCAGCTGCTCAGGGTTTCTCTCCAGGATTGCTCCTAGTTGACGAGGTGGCTCACCATTGGTCCGAGTAAAGTGCTGTGCACCATGAAGCAGCACAGACAGAATATGTGGAATTACGGGTTATGATTCATGTAAATGAATGGGAGGAAACGAGGAACAGCAGTGTCACCTCATACATGATAACTTTACTTTTTATTATTCAATGAAAACCTTCAATTAATCGATCTGCAAATAACTCAGCTGGCATTCGCATCACCACTACAAGATATTAAGTGTGAATTTTTGGTGTTTGGATGATGAAAGACACACAGTATGGACAAAAGTATCGATCTGCCGGCAAGTTACACCAACAGGGACTGTATGCCCCCCTTTTGCAGCTATAACAGCCCATTCTCTTTTTGGACGGCTTTCCACGACAAGTGTTTTTGTGGGAATTTGTGCCCATTCATTCTGAAGAGCATCTATGAGGTCAGACACTGATGTTGGACAAGAAGGCCCGGCTTGCAATCTGCATTCCAGTTCATCCCAAGGGTGCTCAGTGGGGTTGAGGCCAGGGCTCTGTACAGGCCAGTCACACTCTTCTACAACAAGCTCATCAAACCATGTCTTTATAGTTTTCTTTGTGAACTGGAACACAGTCATGTGTAGAATAGAAAAGAACCTTCTCCAAACTGTTTAACATTCAATACAGCATGCATTACTCCAGTTAGCTAATCTAATTTCAACTGCCATGGACAAAAGTAAGTTTGCCCTTGGGGTCTTTTTAGATCTAAGCAAAGCATTTGATACTGTCAATCATAGTATTCTAATTTCCAAATTAAATAGGTATGGCGTGGAGGAAATTGCCCTGTACTGGTCTAAAAATTACTCAATAAACAGAGAACAATATCTGTCGCTTAATGGTTGCTCTTCTACCAATTCCAGAATCATACATGGGGTGCCTCAGGGTTCAATCCTGGGCCCTTTATTATTTTTGATTTATATAAATGATTTAGCCATGTCTTGCAAACATTTTCTTTCGGTGTTATTTGCTGATGACACCAATCTTATAGCAACTCATAAAGACTTCAATTATCTGATCAACTGTGCAAATGGCGAATTATCTTCTATTTCTAAATGGTTTCAACTTAATAAATTAACACTTAACATGAAGAAATGTAACTTTGTGATCTTTTGCAACATAAAAAAAGTCTTTTCTAATGAGCAAGCAAAATTATTCATGAATGGATCAGAAATTTTGCAAGTAAAAGCTAGAAAATTTGGGGGAATATTAGTTGACGATAACTGATCATATCACATTGCAAAAGGTCCACCAAGATGGACATATTAAGAAAAGTATGTCCTCTAATTCATCCTTCTGCTCATTTAACCCTATACTATAGCTTTTTGTTTCCTTATATGAACTACTGCAATATGGTCTGGGCAGCTTCATATCCCAACCATCTGAAGAAATTATGTATTATTCAGAAGAGGTTCTTAAAATTCATCTCACATTCAAACAGATATGCTCCATCAGCACCACTTTTCATAAATTATTCTATTTTACCAATTTACAAGTTAAATATCAGGTATGTTTGTTCATTCACAAGTTTATTTACAGAAGCCAAGATCTCCCTGACACTTTTCAAAATTTCTTTACTTTCTCATATGAGGTTCATTCATATCGTAGGGGAGACCGGGGACAGTTGTAACACGGGTCAGTTGTAACACTTGCAATTGCTCCAATCAGGAACAAGTTAGGAATCACCTGATTCACTCTGCACATGCTCAGTTTAGTCCTTAGTCCACATGTGAAGAAGAAGTGCCCTGAAGCAGACACAGCAAAATCTGTGAAGGAAAACATAATTTTGAGGTAAGAAATTAATTTTTTTTGCTCAAATTATTTTTGTGATTGCATAGCCTGCTTTATAGTTGTACTCATCAAACGTTTATCATGTTGATTATGTGTCTGTTTAGCTATCTTTCATTCAGATTGTTTGTGGTAATGTTTTAGTTGTTAGCTGTAAGCCAAGCTAGCTGATCGCTAATGCACTCAGGGACAGTTGTAACAAACTTGTTTGGGGTTAGTTGTGACATTTAAAAAATGTAACAACCTACAAAGCAAACCAACTACATCCCAGGCTACAAAAGAAAACTCCAGGAAATAAAAAGGAGAAAACCCAGAACAATGAGCCACAGGAGACAGAGTCCTCTGCTGATGATGATTTCTGTATTATCTGCATGGAACACTTCAATAACTCAAATCCAAAAGAAGCCTGGTTAAGTGCATGACATGTCATCTGTGGGCCCATGAAGCTTGCACTCCAGGAGTGCCATACACCTGTCACCACTGTCTGTCTAACACTGACACCAACTAACAAACTAGGCGTATACAACCTCCTCCCCACACACACACACACACACCCACACACACACCTATGTTCAGTTGTTGAAGCCAGTGTATGTTATCACACTTTATTTTTATTATTTCTAAATTTTAATGTTAGACAAACACACACGCTAATGTTTGATTGTTGAAGCTAGTGCACAGTTGCACCTTCTGTACAGATTTGTTATAATAAATTTTCAGATGTTAGTGTAGTTTAAGTCCTGTACTTTGCAGAACCACAGCAATTTTGTTTAAAAAATTTTGAACAAAAAGCTTTCAGTATCTTAAGTCATTGTCATGGTCCTTATTTCATAATGTTACATTTTACCCCAAGGTATGTTACAACTGACCCGGACTATGGGGTCAGTTGTAACATTTCACTCCTTGTATTTGAGATTAAGCCATGCAATTTCTGTTTGTGTTGCACATGAATTTTCTAGGCCATTTATTAGCAGACACTTGAAGCTAGTTTGTATTGCAGTTTGAACAGACTGGGTTAAAAGAGCTCAAAGTTAGAGATAGAAATGTCAAAAATGTTACAACTGTCCCTGGTCTTCCCTAATAGGCACAGTAATAATAATAATCTAGATTTACCCTTTACTCGCACATCACATTATCAATTTAACATGTCTTATAGAGGCCCTATGCTATGGAATGGATTACTTCCCCCATAAAGATCCATATCTTCCCACTCTCTCTTTAAAAAGCAGCTTCAAAAACATCTTTTCCTTTCATGAATCATCTAATCACTTCCTGCCCCCTATACTGCCTCACATCTTTTTCTATGCCTTTTCTCCATGATGACAATCCCTCGTTGATTTTCTTTTCAGTATGAAAAAAAAGACAAAACCACACTAGAGTTTAATAAATAAGAAAGCATTTATAGATATAATAGATAGGTGGATAATAAAACAAGACAATTCAATTACCCAAACTCAGTGGCAAAATATAAGGACTTAAATGTTCATCTATGCATGCAGATTATAAAGCAAATTCAGATTAAATGATGTAAATGTTTCAGCTGTTCTCGATGTTCAGACTGTCACAGTGGCTAAAATCTGCCCCATCCTGAGGAGACCTTCATGAAAATCTTAACACACTCACATTTTATTCACAGTATTAAAAAAAAACACGTAGACCACCCCGGGTTACAGTTGCACATTTTGTAGTCCATCAGTGGTAAATTGTAGTTTTCACACAGTCAGGCGTCCGTAATATCAGCCTCAAAGAGCAGTCAGATTCCTCTGTGTCACTGCAGTTTTCCTTTATTTCCCTCTTATTCACACCTTTCTTTGACCTTGTGATGTTTTTATTCAAGGTCAAAGCAAAGTGGATATCAGCAGACTTAGGGAGTCATTTTTTGGACAGACCCAGAGTCCTAGTTCTGTGTAGACAGATTTTTCTTTGGAAATGGAGGTTTTTCGGTGCATTTTGACCTTTCCTACACTCAAACAACATTTAAGGTCACTGAAAAGTGTTTGTGTGGAGAAACAGAGTTTTGGACTTGTAACATCACACTATACGCCTGTTTCTCCTCTGCTTGATGTCACTGGTGTGTGACACTATCACTTTCCTTTACAAAGCAATAACAGACACTGGGCATGTGCAGGTGTTATGCTAACTGGACATAATACACACAGAGTTGTTCTCCAGCTATGCTGTTGAACAGAGATTTAGCATCCAGTTTTAATCTTCCTTCTTCCTGCAAAACTAGACGGCAGTAACACCTTTGCATGTTTAGTGCTACTTTGACCTGACCTCTCGTCCCCAAGACAGGAGAGTGCTGATTGCACTGTATCACTGATGCATGATATTCTGCATGTTTAAGCTGACAAAATATGAAAATTACAAGTAATTGTTTGAAAAAAAGGCTGCACATGTTTGGGTGAAGAATATCGAAACACCTTGAAATAAAAATAAACTTAATTGCTAAATTGTTTAATTAAATTTATACATTTTTCCCTTCTTTTATGGCAAAGTTGCAGAGACCAGCTGGAGATATGCATAAGAGTAGCAAATGGCTTCAGAGCAAGCAGAGCATTTAAGCTATGTCTGCTTTAGATAACAGCAGAGGTATCATATGAAACGGTGTTTAGAACCCATTCTAAAATTGCACATGCACCAAACCCCCAAAATTGTCACCAAAGTAGTTTATAAAACTGTTAGTAGCTCTATGTAGATCTGCCTCCTGTTCTGCCCTTTAAATGGTCCATGCAAAGCTCCTTATGAATGAAAATTTTAAAGGTGAGCCAGCAGGCCAAAGGTTTTCAGTGTTGAACCACAGTGGCAACCAGAAGGAAGTCTGGGAAAATAATCTTTCTGACACCTAAACTGATGTGCTAGTGAATGATGCTTAGAAAACACCGATTACTAGTTTGCAACAACAGGAACAGTCACAAACTAAGGGAGGAAAAAAAGAACAGATAAGCCCCGCATTGCTGCTGCATTCACACAGCCCTGATTGCAGTTATGTACAAGTCAAAGGGTTAAAACATGAAACTATGCTGATCTCATGAGTTTTGGGGTTCATCAAAATCAGTTTCTTATCAAAAACACTCTTGAGATATTTCCTTTTAGTCTAACTGAACTCTCAGGGGCTCATCATAATTGATATTATTGAGTAGATTTAGGTTGAAGCACATGCATCTGTCACCTGCAGGGCATTTCTGTCTCTACCAGTGCTGGTAGGTCGGTTGCAGGGTCATCAGCTGGGAGCTAACTTTCACAGATTTTGATCCAGAGAACACCTCTGCTGGTAGGACTGTCTACCTTCCACTCCCTGTGACCGGGGTCAAGATCCTTAGTTACCCCACTTGGGGTCTCTTCTTCTGCCAGAAGCTCCCTTTCTCTGCCCCATCAGCCAAGTCTGGATCTGGTCCCAGATCATGGCAGAGTGTTTAATGCAGCCAGGGAAACCTGGGACACCTGCCTTCTGGCAGCTGGTGTCGATGTAGCTGTTCATCAGAGGGTAATTGGTCGTTCATCTAGCTGCCACTCTGAAGGAGATCTTTCCTCCACATTTAGCAAGGCAATGCCTTTAACCCATTTAGGCATGAAAAGACAAATTATAGCCAGAAAATTCTCATTTTTTAGAACTGAAATGTTTATTTCATTTTCTACTGAAATCCAAAAAATCCAAATTTCCATCCATTTCCATTTTTGTATCTGAGTTGATATATTAGGTGTTTTTGGTAACTGATAATCCACTTATTTTTAGTAATTTATTTAGCCCGTTGATGAGATAGCGGTATCAACAGTTTGTATCAAATATGATACAACAGGCTTTAAGGGGTTAAACTTGAAACTGGAGAAAATAATAAACAGCACAAAGAGGTCTTACGTTTCCAACCACGGCATCTACTTTATTTAGCTTCCACAGGTTTGCAGAGAGTCCGATTATGACAACAAAATGCTTTACGGCAGTTATGGTAACTCCTCAAGGACAACTCCAAAAGGCAAGCACATTTAACAAACACATAACAGTCTGTCACATTAGCTGTTTATTTGTCCTGTTTTTTATTTTACTCTCTGAGGATGGTGTTGTTGTCTACGACTAGAAGAGACACATTATTCAAAGTTAAATTACTTTTGACTCATAAATCTTTGGCACTTGTTATTTCCCCTGAAAGCCCTTTATGTGCCATTCTAATGACTCTATCCACACCTTTGTAGCTCTAATGGAATGTTTTCCTGCAAGCCCAGAACTTGGGAGACTTTCTGGGGTCTTTAAAGATGAAATCCACACCAGTAACTCTAATATTGGACATCTTGTTATCCATTCATAACCCGCTTTTCGATAGTTCCTGCAGCTAACGGTTTAGCCTGCAGCCATATCAGCTGTTTGTATCATAGAATGCATTGTGATGGACTGTGAGAACAATGGCAGGCTGCTCCATCACAGAGCATGTGTACAGACTTTGAAACGGAAGAAGAGAGACTGAATGACTCGTCTGTAATAGAGAGAAAAGAGACACAGGCAGGCTGTGATTTTTCCCTCAGATTCTCTGCAGACACAAAGAAAATTCCCAGAGTTAATTAATTGGGAGTTAAACAAAAAAGAGTTAAAAGTTAGATCTTCAGAGTAATTTCACGCACTTAGACTCCAGCTAGTGTCTGGTGATAGTCCTGTGCAGTGTTAAAAAAAAAGAGTAGTCCATTCACACAGTGTTGAGAGCAGCGAAGCAGCACTGTTCCTGAGTTTATTCTCAACAGCTTTGTTGCCACACCTACACTGCCACTTAAAATCTGGGGAGTGGTGTTTTCCCATCATGCATTGTGTGTTTAGATGTATTTAGATGTATTTATATGTGTTTAGATCTTGCCTCGTGTACAGTTATCACTGCTGTGTTTCATTACCTCCTCTAAGGAGGTTATGTGATCAGGTGGGTTTGTTAGTTTGTTTGTTAGCAACATAACTCAAAAAGTTGTGGATGGATTTTGATAAAATTTGAAGGAAATGTGAGAAATGGCTCAAGGAAGAACTGATTAGATTTCGGGACTGAAATCTAGACACATCTGCACCATGAGTGACACTGTCCATTGAGTTATAAACTTGCCACATGTGGCAAAGACTGGCCCTGGCAAAGGATGACAAACGAACTGCCTCTTTGCTCCAGCCTGACCAGAGCGTGCCAGCTTAGCCACAATGACCAGTGGGAATTGGCAGGTTTCAGTGGCATGGTAGAGCTTCATCTGCTGGGGTTTACAGTGGTCTATAAAATAACCTCCATGCATGAAAATATATCACACTATAAAGCATTTACTAACACTGGGAAAGAGTTCACGTAAGTTAAACTTGAGATGGGAGTTAATTTTACTCTTAGTGAGAGTAGTATTTTAACTCCCGTAAGTATTTATTTTAACTCCTTATAAGAGTCAAGAATCATTTCCATCAATTTAACTCGGCTCTAGAGTATATTCAATGGTCCCACATGTACACTCAGATCGAGTTGATTTTAACTCACGCAGAGTTTATTCCAGTAACCTGAATTTGCTGTGCAGGAGTTGCTTTCAATAATGACCCCAATTCCCCAAAGTGCAAGGAGCTGCAAGACTTTTTGTCACAGAATGATAATTTCTTTAATTATTTAGTCCCGATGAGATGGGAGAAGAAGTTTGTGCAAAACAACCTATGAGTAATAAATGTTGACTGTGTTTAATACATAAAAATCTCTAGGTTTTAACTTCCTTTTTCATCCCTTACCTTTTTTTTAATTCAAGTGGCACTGCTGTAGCACACATTCTTAAAGCCCAGGTTGCCCTGAATAAAAGGATGTTTAGAGCTTGACTGTGCACCACAGGGTTAATGTTTTACAAGCTTTTTAAGACAAAAAGTCCAGACGAGACACAATGGTTACAAAAATTGCTTTGGACTCAGAGGGTTAAATTTGTGGAACAATGAGCTATTCTGATTGGCTGACACGGCCCCATTGCTGGGCAGTCCAGTCCATTAAAAATGAAACAGCCATTGATAAGAACATTTTCAAGGACATGGTTGCTGTCTGTGAGTGAGCTGCTTCGCCCACACACTGTAGCAGAAACTTCTGTTGACAGGCTGTGCTCTTTCCGCTCGCCTAAAACGGATCTTACCCTCTCTGCCTTCCTATTTCCCCCTCACTTCCCCCTGCTTCCCCTCTCTCTTTTCGTGTGTTTTGTTGTGTGCAGACCAGTCCCCATTCCTCTTCAAGGTGTCCCAGTCACTCAAGAAAATATACTGGCACGCTCTGACACAATAAATCACTGGGGTAATCATAGAAAGTGATGAAACGGGGGAAATCCAGGCACATCTAATCGATACCAACTCCAAAGCATGATTTTCCTTCTTTGGCTTTTGGGGGGAAACATATCATTCTGGTTCATGAGATCTATTATGTGTGTGACATGAAAAATAGATATTATTTACCCCCTGTGGCCTCTGTTGGCACTTTATTAATAGCTGTGCACAATGCAGGATTGTAAATAAACAGGATGTGTGAGGGCAGGCAGGGACAAAAAGCAGAGTTGGATGCAGAGTTTGGGCCTCTATCTTTCATTTCTGTTTTAAATTTTAACTGTGACACATCATTTTCCACAAATGCAAACACTTATAATATTTATGAGAGTTTTTTTGTTTGTGCATCCTATAGTTTTGTTCCTCTTTATCCCTTTCTCCCAGGCAACAAAAGCCAAGCTGAATTGATTCAGGAAAATACAACATTCATGGTTTTTTTCAATCAGCTGGCTGCCAGGACTCACATTGTATCTTAAATACAAACAATATTGCATTTTTCTGAACCATTGCTCTTGCATGGTGGGGAAATATGCAGAAACAGCTTCTTTAAATTGCAGTAATAACAACTCTTCAAACAATGGGAGCTTTTTAATATAATCAGAGTAACAGTGGGGAACAGGGGCTCTGAAGGTGACTGCTTTCTCATTGTGATCGAAATCCTCATCATATAAAATGACATGCCTTTCACACATTATCCTCTGTGTTCTCCAGTCGGGAGATGTTGTCAGCAGCTGCAGGCGAGGGAGAGCGGGGATGTGAGTGGTCAGCTCGCAGGCTGCTGCGTCACATGAGGGCAAGGACTCTAAAAACAGGGCGCAACTCTCTCAGACAGCATCTGGGATTGACAGGTCACCACTCCAGGGAGCACATGCCTGTGCAGGAGCAGGGTCACTTCTATGAGAAATCAATAACGCACAGGTTTACATGTAGAATCACACATGGACGCGCTGACACACTCAGGTGCACGCACAACCATGGGCCTGATGGCTCCTCCAAATAAAAGGTAACATGTGTGACAGGTGGAGACAGATGGTGACAAACAAAATGGACCTTTGGCAGAAGCCTGGCAGAGGTAGACAGCATGTTTGGCCACTGGGACACCGCTCGGAGAAGGAAAGGGAACTCAAGTTGACATTTCAGCCTTAGTTCTCCTCTGGAAATCTAAAAATAAATGTCACGACATGTTTTCACCTCCTACATTATTTGAAGATCCCAGCTAAAAAAATCTACAACACAAGTCTAACTGTTGCAGCGAGAACAACACGTCTTAGTGTTGCTGCAAACCCATGTAAGCCTGTTTAATGGCGGCCCTCCCCTAGACAATTTTTAACAGAAAAGATGGCATTTAAATTAGATTTTTAACATGCTTTAATGATATATAGAATTAAGTGATTACCAATAAATGTGACTTATTTTGACTTGCAGTAGTGGTAGTAGATGTAGTAGTAGTAGTAGATGTTGCAGTAGTGGAAGAAATATAATTATTAATTTGTTAAAATTACTATTTACAGGGCCATATTCCCTTTTGAACTGAGGGGATTTACACCCCTCTTAATTCTTTACTTGAGGGAGGATTTAATGTTGCAGAAAGAGAGAATGAGGGAGATACGGTAAGGGAGAAGAGAGAAATGCAGTAAGAAAGAAGAGAGAAATGCAGAAAGAAAGTGGAGGGAGAAAGTGAAAGGGAGGAGAGGAAGGCGCAGAAAGACAGAAGAGGGAGATACAGAAGAAGAAGGAGAAAAACAATAGGGTGATGCTGAAAGAAGAGGGAGGTGCAGAAAAACAGGGAAATGCAGTGAGAAGGAGACGCAGAAAGAAGAGGGAGATTCAGAAGTAAAGATGATGGAGGTGAAGAAAAAAGAGGCAGAGATGCAGAAAGAAAGTTAAAGGGGATGTAGAAAGGAGAGGGAGTTGCAGAAAGAATAGGGAAAGTCAGTGAGGAGATGCAGAGTTGCAGAAAAAAGAGGGAGATGCAGAAAGAGAGACAAGGGAGTTAAAACAAGAAAAGATAGATGCAGAAAGAGAGGACAATGCAGAAAGAATAGGAAGATGAAGAAAGAAGAGGGAGATGCAGCAAGAAAGATGATGGATGTAAAGAATAAAGAAGAAGAGATGCAGAAGGAGATGCTGAGAGAAAAAGGAGTTGCAGAAAGAGAGACAAGGGAGATGCAACAAGAAAAGATAGATGTAGAAAGAGAGGGCAATGCAGAAAGAATAAAAAATGCAGAAAAAAGAGGAAATTGCAGAAAGAAAGATGATGGAGGTGCAGAAAGAAGAGGGAGGTGCAGAAAGAAAGTCAAGGGGGATGCAGAAAGGAGGGGGGTGCAGAAAGAGAGACAAAGGAGATGCAAAAAGAAAAGATAGATGCAGAAAGAGTGGACAATGCAGAGAGAAGAGGAAGATGCAGAACGAAAGATGATGACGATGCAGAAAGAATAGGGAGCAGCAGAAAGAAGAGGAAAAGGCAGCGCAAAGAGGGAGTTGCAGAAAGAGAGTGCGGATGGAGACAAATCCCCACCCGGCCAGCCATTTTAACAGGCTACATGCAGACAACAAAAACACAACCATTAGGCTATTTGTGACCAAAAAACAATTTCAAATGTAAGGTTTTCAAAATATGTTGTGATGCCTGTTCCACTGTGATCCAGGGTACTTCTGGTGTATTTTCTGCTCTTATTCGACTTTGTCTAGTGCTTTCATCTACCACATAAATTGTGACATTAATGCAATTCCTGGGAAGTTTTCTTCTTCACTTTTGATCTTCAAGATTTTAACATTATGGGGGATTGGCTTTACATCTTAAAGGTTTTATCCAGACGTGTGTTGTTTACCATTTTCCTTGTAAAATGCTTCATAGCAGGAATGGGTTAAATGACTTCTGGTTTGTTCATGAATGCCTCCATGATTGTGTGAACTTTCTGTCATTTCCTCCTCACAGATTTGTGGAAGCCATGATTTATCTCAATCAATACTCGTTAATAATATTAAACCTGTGCTAAGTCACTGTTTTAAATCACAACCAATAGATGAGGGTAGTAGTATTCCAACATAGAGTAGGGGTAGACAGAAGTACAGATTAAAAACAAAAACAGAGCACTGTTCTGTGATATTTTTGGCTTCCTTGCTCCTTCATGCAGCCTTCATCTCCCTGCAGAGTGCTGCCATGCACATACCCTTTGGAACAAGTTGTGGTTTGCCAGATTGCAGGGACAGAGAGGTGGACATTTTAGTTATGGACTAGGTCTATGAAATGATTCCTATTTAATCTGGAAACTTTTGTTTCCCTAGACAAACGTACAAAATGTATGCATCCCTGTATAAAGATTAGCCTATTTATAGTAGGGCCTTGAAAATTTCAGGAATTTCCTAGGAGAAATAACAAAACAGAGGTGGGCGGGAGGTGGTCTAAAAATACAAGCGTAACCAAGGAGTGTGGCAGGTATGAGTGCTGCCAGTCTTACACAGATATCACTAACAATGAGAATGTTGAACTCATACTTAGGCACATTTTTAGCTTGTCCTTCATCATTTCTAACCATCTTGCAGAAACACTGACCATCATATAATTCAATACTTGACTGTGTGTCCTAGCCAAATAGAAACAGACTGTGCAGTTTGAATTGAATTGAATAAGATCAGTTAAGGAGACATCGGCCCTCTACTGCCTGTCTTCAGTTGCTTCTTTCTACTGGGGGATATTTATCTTTAGGACATTTATTGGGTGAAAAAACTATATGTATTTGAATGCAAGGTAAATAAAATGTGAAATTTTATTATAATATATTCATTTTGGCAGTGGGAGTATCACCTTGTTCCCACTTAAGCAGTGTTACCTCCAGTCTTAAAGATAATAGAATTGAGCTGTTAATGTCTGCTCAGCCAAGTGAGGCGATGATGAATACGCCCATAAAAAATGGTAATAAAGTTATTTTATACATTTTAAAACCCTCTCATGCAGGACTGTGTGTTTAATTGTGTTCATTTATAGCTGGGACCTTCAGTTCCCTTTCTTCCTTCGAGGTTTACATGAATGTTTATATAGGTTGGGTGTTTTCCGTGTGGTGGTTTATGTGGTGGCAGACATCAGCATGTGTCTCAAGTTTCTCTGCAACAGGGGAAACAAAACTAGGACAGCTGGCCAGGGAGTTTAGGGACTACAGGGATTAAGTGAGAAAAGTGTCTGACATACTGGAAAAGTGCTTTATGAACTTAAAAACATGACCCAAAAATGTATTACCTAAGGCAGGAGTTCTCAACCTTTTCAGCCCACGACCCCCAGAATAAAGGTTCAAGAGACTGGGGGCCCCCACCGTTCCTAATAAGAATCAAGAATAGTCATTTGCAGACAAGGCTGCCCATAAAGGGGGGTTAAAGGGGAGAGTTTTTGGGGTCCAGTCAAACCGGGGTCCCATGGAGGTCAGCAGAACCATGGTCCATTCCAAAGTTAAGTTGTGGTATCCATATGTCATATTTCACCTGAATAATAACCACTCTTATCAAAGAAATAAACATTGTTTTTGTACTAACATCTTAAAAATGTAAAAAAAAAAAAAAAAAGAATTAAAATAGGTTCAAAATTGCTAAAATGGGTCAATACTGACAAAAAATGCTGAAAATGTGAAGAAATTTGCTTTTAAAAGTAGGAGAAATGGGTGAGAAGAAGCAAAAATGAGATACAAGTAGCAAAAAATAACCAAGAAATTGGAAAAAATAGGTTGAAGTGACAAAAATGGGCATTTATAGTGGTGAAGGGATTAAAAGTGGCTGAAATGACTTTAAAGTGGCAAAAATGGATGGAAATTTGTTGACATGGCATGAAAAACTGATATAAACCGGCAGAAAAGGGTTAACTGAGACAGAAAAATAAGCAAAAACTGGCGGAAATTGGTTAAACTGGCAAAAATGTGCATATCAAGAGGTTAAATGTAGTTAAAATCGGCAAAAATGAGTATCAAAAGAGGTTTAAAGTGGCAATAATTGGTCAACAAGGCAACAATAGGCAGAAATGGAAATAATTCATTTAGAAGTGGCAAAAACAGGCAGAAACTAGAAAAGCACTCAGACAGCGCAGACCTCCACCATCAGCCCTATCTCCCAATAGTGAAGAATCCTTTCCTGGATCCAGACGGTGATCCAGATCGCTCCCAAAATCTAATTTGCCGATTACTCCCTCCACGGTGGGGTGGAGACAAAGCTTTGGCTTCACTATGTGTGGAAGTCATGGCAGAGGGTGAATATTCCTCTATTCCTCCCAGCATTGTGAGTATTCTCGCTACAATTTGCAGTTTTTTCTCTCTGTTACGCTCCGACCCGTCTCCTCAACCGGGCGTGTGTCTTTCAAACTCCATAAACTCTAAAACTTTGAATAAGTTACTCATGTCAGCCATTAGCCCTTTCTCCCAATAGTAAAGAATCCTTTAAAAAAATTCCTGGATCCAGACGGTGATCCGGATCAGTCCCAAAATCTAATCAGTTCTTCCTTATGCCATTTCTGACATTTCCTGAAAATTTCCTGAAAATACGTCCATGACTTTTTGAGTTATGTTGCTAACAAACAAACAAACAAACAAACAAACAAACAAACAAACAAACCCACCAGATCAGAGGTAACAATGGGTGGAAAGGGTTTAAAATGGACTAAAATGGGTAAAATGTATTAAGATTGGGGGGGTGATTGGGTTAAGATTTGGCCAAATGGGTGTAAAGTGGCAACAATGTAATTTTAAAGATATTCTTAATTTTTTAGGGCATCTGGACCTCTCAGTATCTCATGACCCCAATGGAGGTCCCGACCCCAACGTTGAGAATCACTGACCTAGGGCACATGTAAGACAATGCCAAAATCTAAAGACTCACAGTCATATCAATGTTAAACAACCTACTTTACACGTGGTACAGTATTTTTACCCATTGCATAGTGGCGCCAATTCGCAAACTACTGGTTTAAAGCATCTGAAAATGATATGTGCCGATCATAATGTTCGACCATTCTTCAGAAAATTAATGTCTGGATCATTTGGCTCGGCTCAGTAAAGTTGTTTGGTCGGTTCCTGAATTGCTCTTTATTTGGCACCAGTTTGGCTTTTTAATGATGGATGAAATTACGAAAAAGGATGGAGGAAAGGAAACTGGTACTCAAACAGGAGGTAGCTACTGCAGCTCACATTAACTAGCTTTTGTTTAGGACAGGCTCGTTCGTGAACAGCACATCATGACTCTGTCACTTACCTCTCAAAGGTTTTCAGTTGATAGTCTATCACCGCTTTGGTTCAAAGAACGTTTGTGACAAAATAAGGATATTTTTATATGTCAAAGTGGCTCAGCCAGCCTCTTAGCTCAGTTCATGGCTCCTCCAAGCTCCTCTCCTTTCACGCCTCTGAATTTCTAACCGAGTTTTAAGCATGATTTCTGATATGACATTCCTAAATTTGAAGTAACTGAGGAGATTACAGGGTTGAGGTTGAGGTTGCACTGTAATGTCTATCTTGTCTCGGGGCACCTCACTGTCTTTTATACTAATAAAACACCGTTATAGTCAGGGCAGGCAGCCAATCGTCACAGATCACCATGCAGCTGAATGAACCCCGCTCACTGATATGGTAGGGGAAATTGTATTTTTTGAGCCTGTTGGGGGGCTGACCGTGGAAGCTGCCACTGGATTACAGGTGGCAAAGGGCTTCATGAGTGAGAAATGATATCCGATTTCCTGCACTGTTTGGGGCTGACTGTCTGGAATATTTCAAGCTGAAAGAAACAATCCGTCTGCCCCGGTGTGTCTGAGCAGCTCCACTCTGAATTCTTTTATTCGAGATGAAAACTAGGTGTTCTTTCCGATTTCCTGCCTATCAGCGGCATAATTCAAGGTTCAAGCCGCGCTGGCTCAGGGTTAAGGAATCAATTTGTGTAAGGGTTAAGATGCTATTTGATTTGGAATCTCAAGGGCATGCTAAAGGGCTTGTTCCATCTCTTCTGTGAATTACCCTGAGTGCATCGGCGAGTCATTATGCCGCACAAGGATAGGGAGAATAAAAACCTGAAAGACAAAATAAAAAAAGAAGAATGCACAGATGGGAGCAGGAGAGAATAGGCTTTGGTAATGGAAGAGGCCTCGCACTTGTTTGTGCTGGAATTCAATCACCTCAAAACTCCGAGCTCATAGAGGAGCAGAGCAGAGGACGGAACAGACAATAGCTTTCCATCCCTCTATCACTTGACCATTGGAATAACTGATTTCCTGCTCTTCCTGCAGGCTCAGCCTCAGGTGTGAGGGGCAGATGAGGTCACAGTGGGAGATGGGTGGGAGGTGCATGGGTGGAGGAGGTGGTGACCCGGAGCAGGAGTAAAGGCAGGGGCTGAGGGACGGTCGGATGGGTTACAGAAAAATCCTGTTACACCTGACTGCTTCACCCTCCCCCACCTTGACCCCTCTCCTCCTGCATGCGTCCTTTATGGCCCCGTGCATGGCTGAGCAGTGCACCATGGGAGGTCAGTATTTTTACACACAGCAGACTCAGACATCCTGGTTTCCAAGGACACGGAGCATTACAGTTTCAGAGGTGTCAGCAAAAGTCAGAGGGAGGGAGTATGGACAAGAATGGCACATATAGACCTTTTGCAGTTGGTTGCAGTGTTGATGGAACACTTGACATAGACATTTATAAGGAAAGCTACATTGATATCATGGCTTTTCTATGCTTTAAAGGGATATTTCAGTATTTTTCAAAGTAAGGTTGTATAGCAATAGTAATGGCATTAGCCTCCAGATAATCCAGTGTGTGTTTCCCCTTTAAAGAAAGTGACCTGGGGCACTGGAAAGGAAGCTAGACTAGAAAGCACTGTAGTTTCTTCATGTTATTTAGTGCAATCGTTCTCAGACTGGGGTCCGTGGATCCCTGGGGGACCTCGAGCCATGGCTTGGGGGTCAAAATAAATTATTAAAGTAATGCCGTGTCAATAAAAAACACATAAATACATATAGGGACCACAGCGCCATAATGCAAACATACTTAACCAACGACTCCCACATAAGTCAGCTTTGGGCCAATAAAACCTCAGAAATGATTGACGTAAATCACGTAAATCTATCACTGGTCACGCATCTGCCAATTTGCTCAGGATGCATTTGGTGTGCAGATCCAGCTAGCAACAATGGATAAATGTTTACACTGGACATGTTTTGCAAAATCACTTTATAGGCTTTTCTAACAAAAATATGTGCCCCTTGCCATAAGTACCAGAAAAATCCAATTCCTCCCACCCACTCTTTCTCCAATTTTCAGAAAATGTGTGCTAAACCAAGCCGTTTTCAGATTTTCCCCTTATGTGGGGAGTTAGCCCCGCCCCCAGCTTCAGTTGGCCCTCCTCACTTGGGAGAAAGTCCCGCCCTCCTCTCCTGATGGAAGATCAGGAGAGCCACATCCATTAAGCCTATTCCATTTCCTGAGAGGGGCGGAGTCAGACGGCTCAGTAACATTTAAAGCCACAGACACAGAAAATGCTGGATCTGAGCAGGGCTGAAACAGAGGAGTTTTCAGACATACAAAAATCCAATACTGGAGTGTTTTTTCAGCAACAAACTTCACAGGCATGTTTTGGGGACCTCTGAGACAATATTAACTTGTCTTAAAAGGGTAAAATATGTCCCCTTTAAGCATGCCCACTTCATCAAGTGATACTAGACCCAAAGCAGCTAAATATGATGACATCTATCTCGAGTTTGAGAACACCGACGGAAGACAAAATGTGTTCTGTGTCTTCATGTGAAGCCATGAAGCCCGCCAAGCTCAAGCGTCATCTGATAACAAAGCTGCGGAGTTTAAAGTGGGGGTATTATGCTTTTTTCAAGGCTTTACACCATCTCTCTGATACCCATGTAGTAGCATTACATAGTTTACAGCTCAAAAAACTCTTCATGTTTCTCAAACTGGCATCCTGAAAAACCCTTATTTTAACCTCTGTCTGAAAAGCTTCGTTTTCGCTGCTGTCTCTTTAACTCCACGGACCTGCTTTCCTCCGATTGGCCGATTTTCCGGAGGCTGGCCGGCGGCAGGACTCAATGTTTTGTGCCCGCCCCCTCCAATGTGGCTAATGTTGTTATGCTAGTAGTTGAAAACTTTGAATGAACCAGTCCAACTGAGTAAAATATGGCGAATTTTGATATACGTCCGTACGTGTTAGACTCGGAGTCTGATCCTGATAGTTTGGAGAGGGGGGAAGAAAACCAGCAGCAGCGAAGGATAGAGCAGGACGTATCTGTTTGGTAAGTGTTTAATTATTGTGTTGACAAATGGCTAAATGGCTAAAAGGTCGTGGGGGCGGTCTGTTCAGCTTTGCCGGCAGCACAGAAGAACCACAAACCAGTCAAGAGATCCTATTGTGATGACCTCATCAGTTCGCTCCATCGAAATCTCGTCTCAGGAGAATCTCAGAGACATTTTCAACGAACTGTTTTCATCAGTTTATATGCTAATTCCAAGATTACTGCCACATACGTTTATCTTGTGGTTTGAAAATTTGCATACATGAAGTATGGACACCCAACATTTTGACTTTATATTTATGTTTTAAAAATCAGAAAAGTATAAGGACAAAGCTAAAGACAGTGTTGCGTTACCAGTATCTGAGCATGTGGACAAAAGTCAGAGTCTTTCCGTCCTTGGTCCTTCTGTCTTACTGTTCTCTTGTGAGGCCTGGACGTTGACTGTTAGCCACTGGCACTCTTTCCCAGGCCCGATCAAGCTCACTGCACACTGGGTGCACAGGACCCAGTGGGCTGGTCCAGACACCAGGGGCGGCTGCTTGTGTTGTGGAGGGGGCAGCTGGGAGGATAACTGGAGACAGGGGAATGGGCTTGGAGGATGGCCATCAGGAGGTCACAGCAATACAGGACCAAGGTTGGCGAAGTCCGAAGTGCTCCCATACCTGAGCTGACCTGAATAGCTGCAAAGTTTAAAGTGTACGCTAATGACCACTTTTTTTGTAAGACTAAGTGTAAATTTTTACAGAAATTCAGCAATGACTTAATGACTTTATCTACATTTTCTAGTCAAAAACACTACTGAGCTGAGCTGTTCCTGCAAGATTCCAACAGTCCTGTCTTTAGTCTTGTTTACATCTGAAAAGTGGAGCAGCACTGCAGCAAAGCAGACACATGAAGCTGAGACACAGTGGCCACTAGTGATGGACGGCTGCATAACAGTTTAGACAGAGGATTTGTATTTGTGCTTGAATAACAAAAAAAAAAAAAAATATTTATATAACTGGCTGGTGACTCTGATGCCTTCTATTGATTATAGTAGTTTGGCAATTAATTGCAGATGGGTACCTTTCAGAGTCTGCATTCCAATTCCCTATCAACTTGTTGAATGTTACATAAAAACAGAGAAGAGAAAGATTTACATCCATTGTGTATTCACTTAGAAAAATGTCTCTTTGTTGCATCACCACTCTTTGTAGCTTATGGCTTGTGGTGACATTAAATTCAAATAAAAAATACTTTTAAGATAGTTTGAACAGAGGCAGCTGAATAGAAATTCACTTTAAACTCAAGTTAAGAAATATAAAAAGGCCAGGAACATAAAAGCCCAACATGAAAGCGAGGTTGGTAGAAGTTTGAGTTAAAGAAGTCTGGAAAAGGTTTAGTTTGTCTGTAGCTGCAGGAATGTGACTGAAAATAAACTCACTCTTATTGTTTAGTTTAGAATCAAGCACCTTTTTCTTCAGGTATTCATAAATCTTAATTGCCTGAACTAAAATTTTAAAGCAAATCATGAATATTCAGCCACATATTTCAGCTTATGATGTTGGTTTAAGGAAGCTACAGGCTTAGGACAATGAGTCTTCATTTTTACCCAGAGAGTGGCTGGAATGTTGTTGGAACAAAGTTTTGTCTTTCACACCTGAACAGCAAATGACAGCAGCATTTTAATATCCTGTTTCCAGTGTTCATATTACCTTTCTTGCTGTCAAAGTCGTCCGCTGATAAATTACATTCAGGTTCAATGGAATCTCAACTGCAATGTGCTCATTCTCCAAACCATCGAGTGTTTTGAATAGGGATGTAACAATCTATCAGTGTGAATCAATACATTGATTGGTTGACCAAATAACCAATCAAATTGATAGAAAGAGAAAACACATTTATCTTAACTTTCATTTTTAAGATAGGATTTTATTATGAAATTCTCAGGCAAAAGAGGCGGCTCTGCCCCTTTTTGTAGATGAAGTCTATGTTTTTAGACCAGCCCAACTTATTATCCAGGTGTACACCCAAATATTTATATGATGTCACCACCTTGATGTCCACGCCACAAGTGTTCACTGGCCGAAGAGGGGGTTTGGATCTGCGGAAATCTATAATCATTCCCTTTGTCTTTGAGGTGTTGAGTAGGAGGCAGTTTTTGTGACTCCAGTCACTGAAGGCACTTATCAGATCCCTGTATTTGGCTTCTTGTCCATTTCTGATACATGCCATGATAGCAGTGTCATCCGAGTATTTCTGGATGTGGCAGGACTCAGTGCTGTATTTGAAGTCTGATGTATACAGTGTGAACAGGAATGGAGCCAGGACTGTTCCTTGTGGAGCCCCTGTACTGCTCATTAATGTCCCAGAAACACAGTTCCCCAGCCTGACAAACTGTGGCCTTCCTGTCAGGTAATCTGTGATCCAAGAAACACAGGAAGGATCCACTCCCATCTCTGTGAGCTTGTCTTTGAGTATGGTGGGTTGCATGGAGTTGAATGCGTTTGAAAAATCACTCCATCATATCAAAATCATACCACTTATTCCATGAGGGGTCGCAGGGGTGTTGGAGCCTATCCCAGCTGTCTTTGGGCGAAAGGCAGGGTACACCCTGGACTGGTCGCCAGTCAATCTCACAGGCCTGACGTATAGAGACAGACAACCAGGCACACTCACACCAACACTTAAGGCAAATTTAGAGTCACCATTAAACCTGATGAGCATGTTTTTGGTGGTGGGAGGAAGCCGGAGAATCCGAAGACAACCCATGTATACACAGGGAGAAAATGCAAACTCTGCATGTAGTCCTGTACTTTAATACAAGCTAGTGGTAAACAGGCGTCTGCTAACAGCTAACAGCCGAGATGAAGAGGACGTCTCACAGCTGTGTGGACTCGTTCAGACATGAAGTACACCAGGGCAGGCCTCCCACCTGTTGTGCAATGTATTTGCACTTTTTCCCCCTATAAATGGCCACATCAGGTCATTTTTGGATAAATAGTAAAAACTTTGCCATCTACCCATGGCATAGATAGTGTGAGTGGTATCTGACAGTGGCGTCTGGTCAGTAGGGGGCGCTAGGGCGCCGCCTCCCCATAACTCTCCACAAAGAAAGGACAGATCTTAAGTTCAGTGATTTTTTTTTTTTTTTTAACATTTGCTTTAAATATCAATAAATGTATATGAATATAGATAAACTCTATCACACACTGTATAAAGATGATTTATGAAGAGATTTAAATGTTTAATGTGCAATAAATCAGTGGATCATGAACATTCTAAACACATGCCCTTACTTCCTGTTCACTCATTTCCTCTCTGGGGTGCTGGGCTCTTGCACCAACAGCCTTCCAAAGACATTAGTTATAATCTGCGTGTGCACATTCCCTCCTCTTCCATACAAGAGACAGGAGCTCCAACATGACTCGCCCCTGAAGGGATTACCACTAACCACTCATCAGGCGCCAACAGGTGGCAGCAGAGAGATACGCTTCGAAAGTTGAGACACACAGAGGAAGTCATGCACCAGGGCGGTAAATCTCTGACTTTCTGCCTGAAATTGCACCTGTGCTCGTTGTTTAGCTCATCAAGAGATGCTAGGAAGACAGTTAGCAAAATGCAATGAGAATACTCAGTAGAATGTTTAAGAATAAGGCGTTTTGAGAGGACTCCTCCTCCTGTGGTATATATATTTTTTTAGTCAACCAGTCACTACTGAAGCGGTGACTGCTTGCACCTTATGTTTTTTATAAATGTCCATATTTAACATAACATTCAATCAGCTCGTTAACATAATATTGTCATGTGTTGAGCTGATAATGTGTGATAAGTTAAGAATTTAAGTTGACTGTGATAAGAGTTAGCTACTTGTGGCTGCTGATGACCTTTATTATAGTCATCTTATTTTAATTTTTTCACCAACCAAACAAATGTAGATGTAAAAAAAAAGTCATATTAATTTAACTTAACTCTCTGTGTAGTAGCATCTTTTTATAGACCTTACATACATAACATATCAAATTGGGATTTTGTTGTTCCCTGAAGGAAAATGCACCAGCCGCCACTGGTATCTGATACATGCTCTGCAGCTAAACAGGGAGGGAAAGCCCACTATTGCTTCCTTGGATGGATTGATTGTATTGTGATGTCTCAGGTTAAATTTATCACTAATAAACTACAAGATGCCAAAACACACAGTGACCTAAACAGGACGGCTGCTGTTTCAGCATACCCTCAATTTCTCTAGCTCAGAGGCCCTCACCCCTCTGTTTATCATTATCCAGATTACAGTCAAATAAAAATAATGTCAATTCTTTTCTGCACCATCATGTAAAACAGATTTTATATCATTATAATCTCATAACGTCACACAAAACTACATATGAACATCAACCTATATGAGAGGTATGGAGAGCTTAAAGTGTGCAGAGAAAACTACTGAAGTCCACAAGTGTGTAAACAAATTCAAAATAAATTTAAATTTACTTTTTTTTTATTCTAGAAAAAGAGAACAAAAGGCTTGGTTGTGATTAAGAAAGGATGCAGTAAAGGTTCATATTGGCGCTCTAGACTGATCAGAATGCAGGAAAAGAAATAAAAATACATGTTCAGTACTTAAAATGTTGCTGTTTAAAGTCCACATTTTGTCCTAAGTCATGTTCCTAATTTGAAAGTAATCTTGGTCCTTAATTCTAAGCAATAAAAAACAACATTTTTAACATTATAAAGAACGACAGTGTACCATAAAATTAATCTGACATACTAGACAGACTGGGAAACCTCCTATACAAAATGATTGTGAAGGGCAGCACTTTTCAAAAAAGATGATTGGACAAACGTTCTGTCTGACCTGCATTAGGGGCCAATCAGAGCGACAGAACCTGTGCTTGACAGACAGGCTCTGTCGTACTTTATAAATATTTGAGCTTGTATGTGGATAAAATGCGTGCTGGTCGGTAGAAGTGAAAAAAATGTCTCACCTGCCAGGAGAGGCTTTCAGCATAGCTATTTGCTCTTGTTTTAACAAAGATATGTAGCTGTAACGGTCGGTTTTAGTGCCCAATCGCAACACACTAGAGTTGGAGAATTAGACGTAATGTCCTTTAATGACCACAGCTCAAACTGCAACCAGGTCAACAATAAACAATCACTTCTTAAAGAACTGCTCAGCAGGGGGGAGAGACAGAAGATGGGTCAGAGCTAGAAGATCCAGCAGGAGGAGAGCACACCCACTGTATCTGAGCAGAGCTGTCACACACAAGCTGAGGAGTCCAGGAGCCGAGCAAACAGAATCCAATCCATGGAGGCAAAAACTTGAGGTCAGGGACTGAAGGCTTAGGCGTTCAGAGGAGACGAGGTTCAGAGGTCAGAGACAGGCAGGGTCAGTACTGGGTAGTCAATCCTATAGAGAGTGCTGGAAAGTCTTGCATGAGGGCTAAGAACAATCTGGCAGAGTCTGACTGAGCAGAGGAGGCTTAAAACTGGCTTGATTGAGCATGAGAGGCAGCTGAGAGCACAGGTGAGCAGAGTTGGCTGATGAGGTGGGCATGACTGGCTGGCAGAGTGGAGCAGAGGCAGTGTGAGTGAAAAAGCAGCAAGTGAGCAGAGGAGTGACACTGTGACAGTAGCTCAGTTCTGATAAAACTGCCATTATACTATAGCTACAGCAGAGCTAATCGCTACCCCAGTGGCAGCCATTGTATACAGCGACTTACAGTACAACTAAACCCCGTTCTATAACTACCACACACTCATGCCGAAGCAGGTCAGGAGAAAAGTGCAAACATGTTTTCTGTCATGAAAAGCTTTCAGTGCTGTTATTTTTCTCTTTACTTGATAAAGAAATGTGGTTCCAATCTGATGAAGCTACTGCTAAACTATAGCTACATTCAGCTCAGTGCTACATCAGTGGTAGCCATCGTTACCCTCTCCAAGTACAGCTAAACCCTGCCTACCACCTTGTTCTCTTCAAATGATGCTGATTGGTCTGGTCTGTTTTCAGACATGGCACAATTGAAGCTTTGCGAGATGGATTAGCCTGTTGACAGATGTGAAATCTGGCCAATCCATCTGCTTTGGAAGTCCATAAAATGACAGTCCAGTTTATAAGACCGTTTTCATATGAGAGCAGAAACTCTTCAGTAATGGAATCACCAATGCAGTTTTGAAAAAGAGCAACGTTCACAATATTTTTTTTACAGTTTTATTCATCATTGATTTCATTGGATGTGTGTTTTTTTTACCTTAGCTTGTAAGTTGACCATGAGTGCTATGAAAGGTGCCTGTAAGTGAAATGCATTATCGTTATCATAAATTTTGTTGTTTTATAACATAATACCGTCAGATATCAATTGCAGATTTTGTGATGTTGGAAAATGTGTCATTGTCATAAGAATCTATATCATATCATGTGTATTGTGATAAAACTGTTAATTTAAACCCTTTATTTTGACAGTTTTGCTCTTTCCGTGTCATAAAGCCAGTGTTGAGTGCAGCTCTTGACTTGATATTTTGCTTCTTATGTCTCCACATACAGCTTACATGAAGGACTAGTATTTACCATAGCATTAAGGCTCCAGAGACTAGCAGCATCTTCCTGTCCTCTTGTTCATGGACACTCGTCTTTGATCTCAGCAGTGGTTGTTATCCTGTCACTGCTTATCTGCTCTGTAAATTATATCCTGCAGCTCCTCTGAGCCCTGCTTTCTGCTTCAACACAACATTTAATGTCCCAGTTAATTTGAAATTAAAACATAATTCATTTCTACTTGAGGATGCTTTTACCTGTGTTACACATCATCATCACCACCTGAATACTGGTGTGTTTTGTTGCAACTGGTAGATCAGAACATCAAGCTTTTGAGACAAGAGAGGGTGTCACAGTATCATAAAGAGAGGAAAACAAGCTTGTGAACAAAAAGCAAGATGAAGCAGATTTAGAACATTCATTGAGATCAAATCAGGCAAGCTTCAGCGGTTGTAGGACATCTGCGTCAACACCCCCTTCCTTTTCTGGTGAAGTTTAACTTTGACTTCACCCATCTCATCCTTAGAATTTCAAGAAGTTACAGGAGTTTTGTGCATGTGAATAGGGATTGTTTTTTATGCAGCTTGTATGCATTTCTGCATCAGTTCTTTTCAGTCCTGTGAATTTATCAGCTGAGTGCCTTAAAAGTTGTACACAATCGGTGTTCCTCTCTGTGACAATCCGAAGAGGTGATTTTGTAACTACATTTCTAATTCTCTGTCTCCTGTCTCATTCACCCTGCTTCCACTTTATTCCCTCTGACATCTGACGCACATTTCTACTAACTCAAACCTCTCAATTCTATAAAAAGAATCCTGACTTTCTGTGTGTCAGGCTGAATTTCGCTGCCTCTTCTACCTGACTCCTTTTTGCTCCTTCAGTACACCTTCCTACCCTCCACCTGACATTGCTGACATGAGCCTGACAGCTTATTCTTTTCTCTCTCTGCTGTTACTGGAAATACATGGAGCAGCATGAGGGTTTCAGACCAGGGAGTGTACAGCAGGCTTTTTATGTGTTTGAACACCAGAAATCCAATGCTTTTGTATTTTAGAACCATAAAATCTGGAATATAAATTGCCTTTGCATATAAACCACAGCCTGTTATTTTAGAATCTCCCAAGAGGAAAGGGTGAAAACCAGGGATGTCCCGATCCTGATCATATGTATCAGATCGGCGCAGATATAAGCATTTTTAATTGATCAGAGATCAGCAGTTTTATCCGATCACCCCATCCGATCATTTACGTCAGCTGCTGTAGACAGAGCACAATTTACGACAGGCCGTAAACGCACCAGCAGTACAACAAAGCAGCGGTAGCAACATTAGCATTCCTGTGTTTAAAATGTCAGCAGTGTGGAAAAACTTCAAACGTGAGAGTGAAAACAGTTCTGTGGCCTCTTGCAGCATCTGTAACACGACTGTTTCAAGTGCTGCGTTTTCTTCGTGAGTCTCCCTGCTGTCACAGCCCTGTCTTCAGGGCAATAAGACAGTAAACAAGTGAGTCTTCAGCTTTGCTTTATCTACATCATTGAAGGAAGCCTGCCTAATTTCTACCGGTTAACTGTTTCGCAATGCCAATGCACAGAGGTTAAAAGCCCGCTCACAGCTGTCTTTTTATGGACCTTTGGGCAGTGGTGGGTAGAGTACGCAGTTACAGCACTCAAGTAAATGTACTGTTACTTAACAATAATAATTACTCAAGTAGAAGTAAAGGTACGCATAAAATAAGTACTTGAGTAAGAGTAAATAAGTACCTCATTTAAAAACTGCTCAAGTGGTGAGTAACTTCATTTTGTGCAATTTATTAAAACGTATTAACCTTGAAAAGCAGATGGATACGCCTGTTTCCATGTTTCTCACTGGCGAATCCGTCTGCAAAGCTCCCATCTGAACCGTTTGGGCCCGGTTAGAAAGTGGCTGGACCAATCAACATCGAGGGGCAGTACTTTCAGGCACGGTGGAGTCGTGACATAAGCAAGCAGCAACAAGAGGCCGGTGCAATTATGGCGGAAAAGATTAGCGTGGATGCTGCTAAAGTGCCAGTTTTATCAGAACTTGATGACATTTCTTCTTTAAAAGAAGAACAAAGAACAGCAGGTTAAACCTGTCAGGTTAAAAACGTATTGCATTACAACATATTATTCAGGGGTAGTAATGTAAACTGCACATTGTCATAAATAAAGCAGTGTGACTGGCCAAAATAGTTACAAGAAATAACAAATGTAACTTAAAACCCAAAGCAGCAGTTAAGTTATGTTTGTTAATCACAATTATGAGATGAAAAATTCAATATAATGAGAAAAAACAGACTCTTTCTCTCATTACGGTTATGTTATTTCTACAAGATAATTTTAATCTCTCATACATGAATTCTTACCTTGCATTTATTGTTATTGTATACTTATTTTGTATAAATGTAATAATGATTTTTGGCCCATATTTGTGAAATCAATCACATGAATTGTCTTCATTTCTGACTTTTGGCCCTTTTTATTTAATTTTTACTTTTTAGCTTCAATTTATGAATTTTTATCCTGATTATCACTCAACAAATTCAGCAAGCCAAACTGAAACTTATTAAAACCAAAGACAACTTTGACCCACTAGCCTGTTATAACCATGCTGAGTATAATCACTGATATAAGAGATTCAATAACCCACAAATAAAAATCAAGCTGTGACGCTGTTGAGATGCTACCTCCACACACCACTCTAAAATGACTTGTATATATTCGCACCTTCCCCACCCATCCTAAGCCACATCAGTCCTGCAGTCTGGTCTTTCGTCTCTGGACCAACAGTTTGTCTTCATACCAGCCTTCATAATAGTTCCCTTTCATCATTTCCAGCTAGAATGTAAAGCAGCATTTATCTTAGTTTACCTGCCCTGGACCTGTTTTCTTTACCAGCCTGTTTTTAGAACTTAAATTCCCGTTTATTTTTATTTAATCTTTCTGCAGTGTTGTGCTGCTCTCTAGATTTGACCCTCTCCTGCATGACTAACCCCTGAGCCTTTTAAACTTCTATTTTTTATCAAATCATTGATCTGCATCTGCTGCAGCATCTGTTATTTGTGTTTGGGTTCACCTTCTGTTTTCCTGTTGCCTTGGGTGCACCAACCATGACTTATACTATGCAGCGAGATGAGGGTTATTTAAGGATGAGTAAGGCCTTGTGTACAGAGACAAAACTCTGACATGTCCCTGTACTTTCTCTGATAAGAGTGTGTGGAAGAGTCTCAGCTCAGGAAATGGGATCTATATGCTAACTTTAATGTAATGCCAGGGTTCAGTGATTCACCTGCAAGGTTTAACTGTCTATAAGGGTGCTGCAGCACTTTTCCATTCATGCTGATGTATTGAGTATCAGCATGCACTTTGTGGTGGAGTTTGACTAGTATTTAGGAAGTAAACTTTATTTGTATTTAAACAGCTTTCAGCTGACCAAAGTGTTTCCTACAGAATGCACAATAAAAAAACAGCCAAACAATACATGAGATCAAAAATCATACAAATATTTTTAGCAGTAAAGTGAAGGTAGGATGATAATGAGCTGAAGTCTTTTGGTAGAGACCTGGTGGAGTCATGAGGGCCAGGTATTTTCTTTAACCCCCCTGTTTTGTTTCTGCAGGCTTTTTATGTGTCCCACTTTTCCACAGTTGTGCAAATTTTTTATGGGCAAGCCTGCAGTTGGTCGGTTGGTTTCTCCTCAGCATCTGCAACATGTTCTAATGTCTGACTGGAGCTTCGGAAGTGCGTTGCTGACCTTATTCACTGACCCTGCCACCTTGTTGCATTTACCAGGTTCTTTTATGCCACATAAATGCACAGTGCCTTCGTTTAACACCTGGCTCACCTCCATTCAAAAGTCAGTCAGTCACCCGACAGCAGCCTCTGCTGCATCCTATCTTTATTTATGCCATGGATCAAACGGTCTCTCAACTTCATTGTCAATGAATCACCAAAGTTACATTCCTGTGCCAGCTCTCTTAGCTCTGCCACATAATCACCCAAACTTTGTATATTATTCTGGTGCCCTCTGTTGGCAGTAAGATGTAATAACATTCAATTATGAATCGACATTTAAGGATTTTATTGAAAATCTGTACATATCTATGAATTTTTAATAGCGCCATATTTGAACCAGTATACCCAAGTGGCTTTCACACTAGGGGCCCAGGCTGCACCAGGACACCGTGCCTAACTGGGGAGGTGGACTTTGGCGCGGTTCAAGTGGACTTTGGCATGGTCCGGATGAGATGTAATTGCAGCTTTATGACATCATCATAAAAACTAAACTTCTTTTCCATGGCAGTTTGCTCACATTTTTCTTAATTAAAGGTGGAAATCATCAGAATAAAGACAACCAACGGTCTTTTATGATTCACCTTATGGATAAACACAAGTTGGAGTCAGTAAGATGAGAGACAAAGGCAATAAAAGTCTCCTGTCACCTCATAAACCACTGTATCTGTGCAGCGTGAGACCAGAGAACTGGAGAACTGGGCTTTAGAGTCAGTTGAAGCTATTTATGTTTTTTCAGACTTATAAGCATCTCTGATTTGTCTTTATACCTCTCAAAATGTAGCTGAATCCTCATTTAATTCAGAGAAGCATCAAAAAGATCTTAAATTCTACAGTCTTGGCTTGAATACAACTTTATGAAGCCTTGGATACCCATGCAGAGCAGAAGCTCAGCTGTTTGATGTGCTTACTGCTGTTGGAGCCACAGGTTTTCTCTCATCTGATTTCACATAGAAAACTAATAACACTCCTATCAGCTTTAGCTTCACTCACTGTTTACTCTCAATTAGCAGCTGGCTGGCCATCATCCAATACAATGATGGTAAACAAGGTAAACAAACCTGATCAACAACAACATTACATTAGATTACATAAGATTCAACTTAATTATCAGTGAGCACAAAAAGAACCAGTATAAACAACAAAATATTGTTTAACATCTAACCGTTAATAGTCATGTTATCATTAGGGATAAACAATAAACAGGCCGTTATCTAGAGCATATAATAAAGCATACAGTAGCTGTGGTATGTGTGTGATGATCATCCTTTCAGTTCTGCAGTCTGGAGGATTTCAGCACTTGCAAGGATTTTATTTTACCATGCTTAGGTATCGTCATAGTACAGCCATGAAATTCCACCAGCATGTATCTGTAGATTACAGTTAGGTTTAATGTTCCAGCTATAGTATGCAGAATTTTCTCTCTGAAATGACTGACTGAGTGATTATACTGTCAGAGCCGTACGTACACTGTGAAATGCAACATCAATTTTACTCAGAGACACACAGTTGAAATTCATCAGTTTTTGTAACCTGTTCTAAATACTTTTTATAAACAAGCTACTTGTACTTCTTGGCCATAACAGCTAAAGAGTTCAATTTACTTTAGTTTACTTGGTTTAAACAAATTCAGTAAAAGGGGGTTAAATGGAGTTGTGTTTACTTAAAAATCAAAAACAGCAATTTCAACTCTATTTTTATGAGTTGATAGGACTCATTTTAGTTTTAGGTGACCAGTACTCAAACTATTTTAGTATTTTTTGCTATTACTCAAATTATTTGAGTTATGTCAAATCTGCAGTTTTCCCAGAATGCCTTTGGGCACTAAACCTTTATGCACTCTGTTTGCGGCTGCTGTCTTGGCCAGGACACTTTTGCAAATAGAGATTTTTAAACTCAAACAGATTTTCCCCTGGTTAAATAAAGGTTAAATAAAATAAATAAATAAAATGCACCACGTGTGAAGTTGCTGTCTCAATTACATAGGGGGCAATATTAATGTTAATAATGTCTATGAATGTTGGATGGCACACTGACAATGAATTATCAACTACTGGTTCAGTGGATCATCAGCAGCCATTGTTGCAAATGGTGGTACAAGTTAGTCCACCTTAGGTGAAATGATAACTTAAAATATATTTACAGCGAGTACTATTTGACGTTTAAGGTAATCAGTTGACTGATATTCTGAGTGCGCTGAACTTATCGGTGTTTACAGTGCACTAATATTAAGGATTGCACACTCAAAGTAGATGATTTAGCCTAAGTCCTGCAAACTTAAATTAACATTTGAATCTCAGGTTTGAGCACTTGATTTTAAGCTAGTAGTGAATACTTAAATAGTTCATGTAGAACAAGTACTGCACACTATAAACATGTTTTTTTTAACTCACAAAAACCAAGTGTAGTTTACTTGTTATTTTTGAGGCAACGATTTTCCATATTTTTTTTAAGCTCAACTAATTTTGTTTTACAGTGTACAGAGTTGTGCTATGGGCGGGGTTTAGTTGTACTGAAAGCCGTCAGTAATGGCTGCCTTCACGGCAGTGATTACCTTGTGTGAAGCTTTAGCATTGCGTTCGTTTTACTACAACTAGACCAGGTTTATGTGTGAAATAAAAAAACAACCCTAAGTGCTTTTCATGGTGTAAAAGGTGTTTTTACTCCTCTGCTGACCTGCTTCAGCATGACTATGTGATAGTTACAGGGAAAGGGTCATTTCTTGTGTGAATGCTTTAAGACAACGGTTGCTGGTGGAGTGATCAGCTCAGAATTAGCCACAGCGGCACTTTGGTCAGAACTGGACAGGTTGCCAGGTCAGCAGTTTCCCCACGGAGATGGGGTACAATTTACGAGCAGATTTTTTTGTCCATGGGTTGAGCAGACCTATTTTAAATGTCTTGTGTGTGTGTATTTAATATCTGAAGTGGCATAAACGACTTTATTTACCCTCAATCAACCAGCAGAGAAGCAGGAAAGCACAGAACATGGCACACAACCAAAGATCTGCTGTGCCACTCTAGCACATATACAGAAGCAGAGCACTTACACAAGCAGTATATGTGGTGTGGCAGAGGTTATACTGGATCATGTTGAATTTCAGCGTTGGGCTTGGTTTTGGACTAGTTTTTATCGGCCATTGGGCTAGATCTTACCCCCAGACCTGGCAACCCTGGACCTGGACAACATTTATTTTTAGAACAAGCACTGAGGGCAACACTAAAAGCTTTCGTGACAGAAAAGGGTTTGCAATCGTTATGGTGGGTTTTTCCGGGGGATGCCATCATAGCCATTAGCTCAGATGTAGCTGTAGGAAAATGGTAGCTTAATTGGAACTGGACTACATTTATTTTTATAATAATCACACTGAAAGCTTGTCTTGGCACAGAAGTTGTTTTTGCACATCTCCCGAGCGACCTTTGCATCAGTTTTATATTAACAATCTAAAGCAGCAGTAGCCAGCACAAGAGTAGCGCATGCATACAACGCAATTTGTTGCTCTGGTAGCCCGTCATGACTGTGACGGACAGAACGTTCCTCCAATCACCTTCTGAAGATTTTCTGAAAAGTCCTGCCCTTCCCAAACGCTTTCTATGGGAGCTTTCCCAGATGATTGTGAAATATTTTCAGTCGATCTGGCGTGTCAGATAAGCTGTTTTCTGCTGACAGAGCTTTATGTTTTAAACTTTGAGGGTCCTTCAATTCTTAACCCACAAACACTAGGAACAGCACGACTACACACCCCCAAAAACAAATCACTCTGCCAGAACGCACACTTCAGTCTGGCATTTCAGCAGGCATCCCAGATCATTGCAGACAGCCATAGACTAGTCTTGTCAGTTGTATTTTAAGGTATTCTTATATCTCTAACCTTACTTAACGGTATTTAATACATATTAGAGCAAAATGATGTCTTGGGTTTGTCAGGATTCAGTCCACACAGTCAGCCAAACCAACATCACATGCACACATTCTGTGTGTTTCACACCTGTTCCCCTCCCCCTTTCCTCTTCCTCCAAACCCATCGGCTCAGTGTAAGCCCCTCTCCAGCATGGAGCCAAAGAGTTCACTGATGCCAAGCTGAGTCCCTTAATAACCCCACAGCTCTCTTGCCTGTTCCCAGTTCCAACCCTGCTGGGAATGACAACTCTTATGATGGTGGGCCCCACAGAGACATGTGGTCCACTGCTTGTATGACCTGAGGATGTTGGACTGGTCAGACGTGAACTGTCGGCCTCACCTGTGGTGAGGAAAATCACACGGAAACATTGTTCAGTCTGATAAAGCCAGGCTTCAACATCCCTGTGGAAGATGACCTGAAAATATCCACTAATAAAATAGAATAAGATAAAATATGGTATTTACAATTTTTCAATTTTGAGTTAGCAATTCAAACTGATTTCCATTTCACAACTCACATTTCCTACATATAATTATTTAACATTAAAAGCATGATCAAATGTGGTCGAGATAATGCAACTTCTAGCCTGTTTTTATAGTGTTGTAGTCAGCTGATTACAGTAATTAAAAAGAACAGGGGACAACCTAAATCAGAGATGGCATTTGTGCATGAATTGCAAAATACACAATATGGACAAAAGTATTTGGCCACCTGACCATTACAGGAACAGGGGCTGTAATGATGCTTTAAAACTAGTGTTTTTACTTGATTAAAAAAAAAAAAACTAATCAAGTTAATCACATTACTATTCTGTGATTAATCATGATTAATCACAGCGTTTTTTTAAAAAGTTGAAGTATATTTTTATGTTTTTATATTTGCATAAGTTGTTATTGTCAAGTGTTTTATTTTTATTCTTTTAATTCTATGATCAGAAAATTTAAAGTGCTGATCTGATTCCTTATCAATGCCACTATTAATACTTTGTATAGTTTGGTGGAAAGACAAAATAAGGGCAAATATTTAAACTACAAGTGGTCTTAGCTGAAGCCATGATTCAGTCTGTCACATCTATTGTATATCCTTCAAATATAGACACATATTCACACTGTATTTATTGAAGTTTCTCATCAAAAACTAAATTTTTCCATTTTTATGTGACATTTGAAGACATCATAACATATAGAATACAGTCGTCTAATTTACTAAGATTACCTGAATGAATCATATTTTCTGTCTTCAGCTCATAAATTTCGCTATTTAACTTCAATTTTGCCAATTCCACCGTGGACTTCTACACTGGATCAATATTGTTAACAAACAGGACTACTTTAAAGTTTTGGAGCACTTTTCAGCATTTATCTGAGCAGCTGAAGAAGAAAACTGTCCTGAAGCAGCTGAAGAGAGTGGTATGACTATAGCTTGATCCTGTGTTGTTGTTAGCGTCTTTGCTAACATTAGCAAAGGTGTGCTTTACCTGAAGGTGGTACTTAAGACTCTTTGTGCTTTGGTGTAAAGACAGTTCATCACTGCAGCATGTACCCACAATTTTGGTTTTATCTTAACTAACAGTCGCCTAACCTTGCAAAGCAGATGGATGCACCTGTTTCCTTGTTTTTCACCGGTGAATCCATCTTGCAAAGCTCACATCTGAACCATTTGGGCCCGGTTAGAAAGTGACAGGACCAATCAGCGACAAGGGGCAGTACTTTCAGATGCAGCAGAGTCATGACGTGAACAAGCAGCAGCAAGAGCTGGTGCAGTTATGGAGGAAGAGATTAGCCAGCATGCTGCTAAAGCGCCAGTTTTATCAGAACTTGATGACATTTCTTTTTTAAAAGAAGAACAAGACAGCAGTGAGTTGTTTTCTTTTTAAAAATGACAAAAGTCATGTACTTTCATGTCTATAGTCGCTATGTTTGTGTGCTTTGTTGCTCTGATTAGCCCATAGAGATGACAGAACGTTCACCCAATCATACTCTGAGGATTTTTCAAAGCCTCTGCCTTTTCTCAAACGTTTCCTATTGAAGCTTTCCCAGATGGATGTGTGAAACACATCAATTTGACGTGTCAGGTTAACAGTTTTTTAAAAAGAAAACTGCCTCTAAGCAGACCTGGGTCTGTCTCCTCAATCATCACTGCTGGCTGTGTCTGACCCGCCTCTCACATCTTCGCCCCCAGGCAAACATCCACGCTGGAGGACTACGGGAGGAAGTTGTGGTTTCAAGATTAATCACAAACGTTATGGCATTAATATTAACAGCCCTAATTAAAACACATGCACTTTAATGGAGTTGGTCCATAGCCTCCATTCTTCTCGGTAAGCTTTCCACAAGATTTTGGAGTGTTTTGTGGGAATTTGTGCCCAATCTTCCTGTACAGCATTTATGAGGTCAGGCATTGATGTTGGACAAGAAGGCCTGGCTAACCATCTCCATTGCAGTCCGTCCCAAAGGTGCTCAGCGGGGTTAAGGTCCGGGCTCTGTGTGAGTCAGTCAAGTTCTTCCACACTGAACTCATCAAACCTTGTCTTTAAAGTCCTTGCTTTGTGCACTGAGGCAAAGACATCCCCAAACTGTCACCATAAAGTTGGAAGCATAGCATTGTCCAAAATGTCTTGATATGCCGAGGCATTAAAACTGAGCAGGTCAGCACTCAAAATGTCCTTTAGATCAGTTCCTTCAGGCTTTAAGGAACACTTGTGGTCTTCTTCAGCGTTGTCGCTTTGCTGTTGCTCATAAATGCTTCCACATTCTAATTCTATCACAGTTGACGGTGGAATATTCGGCAGGGATGACATTTTGCAAACTGTCTTGGTCCAAAGGTGGCATCCGTCACAGTATCCAAACTATTTTGTATCACAAATGGAGACTGCATGACTAGGTGCTTGATGTACACACCTAGTCCTGGATTCAATAATTAACAGCTGTGGCCAAATAGCCTACTTTAGTCCACATAGACAAAGCAAAACAATACGTTTAATGCAGCTGCCTTCCTGTTACTATCTTATATTTAAAGAATGTAATCTTGAACATTATTTGCATAAGCTTTACAAGACAAAGATCAAAATGAGCCTGAATAAAAATGGCAAACATTTTATACTGTATTCGTTTGAAAGCTTTATTCTGCAACAAGAAAAAAAATAACCCCGCTCCAAATACAAGTGGGCGACTTTAATAGGCCGTAACGTCGACTGAAGGTCAATATACTGAGAAGTTGTTGAAGGAGGATTCACTTCAGAGCTCTTTGAGCCAGATAATTGTCCAAGTGGTGGACAAATGCTTGTGCTTATGAAAAGCCATAGACTCATTAAGATAAAGAAATTCTCAATGGAATCAGCTGAAGTGATGTGAGGATTTGTATGACGACAGAGGAAGTTCATAGAGTCAGAAAATTATGAGTTTATCGGTTTAACGAAAGTTCAGGACACTTAGAGGCATTTTTTAAACTTCTTTTTTAATTTTACAGCTCCAAATTCTCTCTGTCGTGTGTGTGGAAATGACAAGATAAATGTGATGTTTTATGGTTTAAAAGCCTTAAATGCCGTCCATAAAGGTGTCTATTTTTATGAGCTCAAGCTTCAGGAGGTGTTCAACATAACCCTTAGTAAATCATGCTCTAGAGGCCATAAAAAGTCACCTGACAGCTAATGAAACACAATGATTCAAGAAAACTTTTTCATTATGAGAAAAAATCTCCCTTCATAGACACATCATTGATCAATGACACCAAAATAGAAATAGATTTGCAGTCAAGGTTCATCCCTTCAGAAATCCTACAAACCTGTCAGCACTGTGCACCTCTGATATGACATTTTCACCTCAGCCAGAAGATCTGCTGTTATTCTTCCACCACTCTGAATGTGTGTATGTAGTGTGGGAGGCTTGCACTTATCAGCTTCAAGATCAGGTTCAGTCTGTAAACACAGAATATCACCTGCTTTGGCTGCCTCGGGGGCTTCAAACACACCTGAAAGAGTGCTTACAGACACTTCCTGTCTGAAGATGGTCAACTCGTAAAGCTTGTTTGTTCTGACAAAAATGAGACTCTGAAGAAATACTATTTTTCCTCAGTATGACTTGTCAAATTTTAAAAACAAACCTTAAGGCTGAATATAGAAGAAGTGAGGCAGTGTCTTTGTCCTCTGTGCCCTCCTCCCCCTCTCTCCTCCTCCCCTCTCATCTCCCAGTGAAGCAGCAGGGCTGCACACTGATGGATAAGGCCGGAGTGCCTTACAGGCTCTGCGGGGGCTGATGAATTCACCTCTCCTCCTCTGAGTGTGATCTGACCCCAGGCTCAGCGTGAGCGCCTGCATCTCGCCAGCTAAGAGAGATACAGCCCTCCACACGGGAAACACGCAGCCCCATGGCCAGAACACATGCACCTCCTGGAGCATGAGGAAACATGAGCCATGCTTTTAAACCTTCAGTTAACCTCCATGCAGTTTCTCTCAGATAAAAACTTTGTTTTTCAGCTCATGCACAACTTAAAAAAACATGCTCTGTATTTTTTTCACAGCATTAAAACTGACAGATGAGGAATGAGTTTTGTTTTTAACTTTTCTCTTGCTTTTGATTCCTATCTCTGAGATAAATGGTCGAGTATTCGCCTGCAAAAAGTGATATCAAAACCATGAGTAGCTTCAGAAAACACAACTTCAATTACGTTGCAAGCTGCCACAAGTTCAAAAAATGTTTTTGATTAGTCTGGAAGTTTCTAGTATGTAATCAAAAGAGACTTTAGAGAGAATTTGTGCTTTAATTTGTAGGACGACGATGGGATACACATAATTAAACGTTTAGCTATCAAACAGACATAATGTGCATTTCAAAGAATATGTCATGTTTTTGTTGATTTTTTTAATCATATCATTTATTTTTGTAAGATATATAAAGGAGAGTTTCATGCCTTTCTTGAGACAGACCAGAGGACAATTTACAACCAGGACCCAGTTTGGAAATGGCTGATGTAGAAGAGGGGCTGCAGGCTGGTGCAGGGGTTAGCACTGCTGCTTCACCACCAGAGGGTTCCTGGTTTGCTTCCCAGTCGGGGCCGTTCTGTGCTAAGTTTGCATGTTCTCCCCATGCGTACATCAGTGCCCTCCAGGGTTCCTCCCACCACCAAAGACATGCTCATTGGGTTAAATGATAACTAAATTGGCCGTACATGTTGTTTAAAGGAAACTTAAATGGAAAGCTTTTGGGTAGTATATTATTCAGTCATTTTCAAGTCAGTGATCACAATTGCTCAAGAACTTGACAGTAAAAAAGTGGCTGCCTCTTTGGATTTCTATTGCATCAGTTCTGTGCAAACCTTCAGCAGATGAGCTCTGATCAACTTCTCAGTGCTGCTTATCTGCAGCGTTACCTTCCTCCCAGGAAGCTGTGCATCAATTTAAAAGTTCCAGATGCACTTGTGCACCGGAGTTGTTCCTTTCTAGTTTATTTGTGGCTATTTATCCACAAAAAATCAGCTAAATTGCTTTCTAATAAAAATTATAATGATGACAGAAAAGCACAACTTATTGATTTATTTAATGTATCTGGAAACACATGCCATGAGTTCTCTGTCTATGAATGTTTAACTCTTAAGAATGTTTTCAACTTTTTCTCTTCATTCAACATGAAGTTTGTTGTTAATATTTTAAAAATAAATCAAATATTTATTATTGAACCGCTACGAGTGAATTTATCAGTCATTTTCTACCAAAAGCTAGTTTAAATAAGGGAAAGAAAAATAAGTGATCCTATAGAACAGTGGTTCTCAACATGGGGGTCACTGAGACACTGAGAGGACGTCTTCAGATGCCTTAAAGAAATACAACATTTTTAAAAGGATTTCAAACTGTATATTTTACCCATTTTATTAAACATATATATGCATGAAATTCCTTGTATGTAAAATGACAACATGGTCATTTGGTGAGATTTATGCTGAAATCAAAGTGATGTTGAAAAAAGCTGTTCAAAATCTGCACTCAGAGTTGTCTGGGCCACTGATAAACCCAGAGAATGGATTCTCTCCAGCTGTGATTTATTGAAGATGTCAATGAATGTGTTTTTATCAGTAGCATCGGCGGTAGTGTCCTGAATAACAGTTACTTCATTTTAGGGCTGAAAAGTGTGTTTAGCTATTATTGGGTTCTAATGTTGTATTTGTGCCACTTTTTAACCATTTTTCTCACCCAATCTTGCCACTATAAGATCTGCCGCTTCTTTTTTTTTTTAAATCAGATTTTACTAGTGCTGTCAATTGATTAAAAAATTAAATCAAGTTAATCACATCAAATTAATCTTGATTAATCACAGCATTTCTTTAGTGTTAGTCATTTTGAGGTTTTTAAATGTTCTTATTATCAAGTGTTTATTTTCATTATTTGAACTTTATGTACAGCAATTTGAAAGCTCTTTTTACAAAAAAGTTTTATTATTATTATTATAATTATTATGTTTGAATTAACATTTAAAATACTACCATTTACTTGCATTTTTGTTTGAGATAAATTAGTACAAGTTTGTTTTATTAATAAAGAAATATTAAACAAACTAGAGTTTTTAAACGTATTTGTGGTTTGTAAATCAGAGTGTCTTAATTCACTGAGCAACAATATTTAACTGCAAACAAGCCCAGCAGACAAACACATCAAGTACAAAAATACTTCTGCTGTAAAGTGAATGATCAGGTGTGCTGTTACCCCGAGGTAGCTGAAGTAGCTGACTGATGTCCAGTGTTCTCCCGTCAGTGTAATAAATGTAGCTCAGGCTAGCTGCTCCACTTTAGTTGCCTTTTTAGCCGTCATACAGTTCATGGATTCTTGTGACAGTAGTTCTTGTAGGTGTTCTGTGGTACGGGTCATCAGAGGCGACCTGGATGGTGTCTTGATGCCCCTTGTCATAAACAATGTTGATGGTCGGCAGTCTCTGGTGACCCATTAGCGATCAGATTAGTTAGCTTAGATTTTGCCATTTTGGGGACAAACCCAGGTCAGCTGGACTGCACTGGTGTAACTTGACATTATTACTTATTATTATTGTTGTTAGCGTCTCTGCTAACATTAGCAACATTAGCTATCATAGCTTGATCCCATGTTGTTGTTAGCGTCTCTGCTAACATTAGCAACATTAGCTATCATAGCTTGATCCCATGTTGTTGTTAGTGTCTTTGCTAACATTAGCAACATTAGCTATCATAGCTTGATCTCATGTTGTTGTTGGCGTCTTTGCTAACATTAGCAACATTAGCTATCATAGCTTGATCCCATGTTGTTGTTGGCGTCTTTGCTAACATTAGCAACATTAGCTATCATAGCTTGATCCCATGTTGTTGTTAGTGTCTTTGCTAACATTAGCTACATTAGCTATCATAGCTTGATCCCATGTTGTTGTTAGCGTCTCTGCTAACATTAGCAACATTAGCTATCATAGCTTGATCCCATGTTGTTGTTGGCGTCTTTGCTAACATTAGCAACATTAGCTATCATAGCTTGATCCCATGTTGTTGTTAGTGTCTTTGCTAACATTAGCAACATTAGCTATCATAGCTTGATCCCATGTTGTTGTTGGCGTCTTTGCTAACATTAGCAACATTAGCTATCATAGCTTGATCCCATGTTGTTGTTGGCGTCTTTGCTAACATTAGCAACATTAGCTATCATGGCTTGATACCATGTTGTTGTTAGTGTCTTTGTTAACGTTAGCAACATTAGCTATCATCGCTCGATCCCATGTTGTTGTTAGTGTTTTTGCTAACATTAGCAACATTAGCTATCATAGCTTGATCCCATGTTGTTGTTAGTGTCTTTGCTAACATTAGCTACATTAGCTATCATAGCTTGATCCCATGTTGTTGTTAGCATCTTTGCTAACATTAGCTACATTAGCTATCATAGCTTGATCCCATGTTGTTGTTACTGTCTTTGCTAACATTAGCAACATTAGCTATCATAGCTTGATCCCATGTTGTTGTTGGCGTCTTTGCTAACATTAGCAACATTAGCTATCATAGCTTGATCCCATGTTGTTGTTGGCGTCTTTGCTAACATTAGCAACATTAGCTATCATGGCTTGATACCATGTTGTTGTTAGTGTCTTTGTTAACGTTAGCAACATTAGCTATCATCGCTCGATCCCATGTTGTTGTTAGTGTTTTTGCTAACATTAGCAACATTAGCTATCATAGCTTGATCCCATGTTGTTGTTAGTGTCTTTGCTAACATTAGCTACATTAGCTATCATAGCTTGATCCCATGTTGTTGTTAGCATCTTTGCTAACATTAGCTACATTAGCTATCATAGCTTGATCCCATGTTGTTGTTACTGTCTTTGCTAACATTAGCAACATTAGCTATCATAGCTTGATCCCATGTTGTTGTTAGTGTCTCTGCTAACATTAGCAACATTAGCTATCATAGCTTGATCCCATGTTGTTGTTGGCGTCTCTGCTAACATTAGCAACATTAGCTATCATAGCTTGATCCCATGTTGTTGTTGGCGTCTTTGCTAACATTAGCAACATTAGCTATCATAGCTTGATCCCATGTTGTTGTTAGTGTCTTTGCTAACATTAGCAACATTAGCTATCATAGCTTGATCCCATGTTGTTGTTGGCATCTTTGCTAACATTAGCAACATTAGCTATCATAGCTTGATCCCATGTTGTTGTTAGTGTCTTTGCTAACATTAGCAACATTAGCTATCATAGCTTGATCCCATGTTGTTGTTAGCGTCTTTGCTAACATTAGCAACATTAGCTATCATAGCTTGATCCCATGTTGTTGTTGGCGTCTTTGCTAACATTAGCAACATTAGCTATCATAGCTTGATCCCATGTTGTTGTTAGTGTTTTTGCTAACGTTAGCAACATTAGCTATCATAGCTTGATCCCATGTTGTTGTTAGCATCTTTGCTAACATTAGCTACATTAGCTATCATAGCTTGATCCCATGTTGTTGTTAGTGTCTTTGCTAACATTAGCAACATTAGCTATCATAGCTTGATCCCATGTTGTTGTTAGCGTCTTTGCTAACATTAGCAACATTAGCTATCATAGCTTGATCCCATGTTGTTGTTAGTGTCTTTGCTAACATTAGCTACATTAGCTATCATAGCTTGATCCCATGTTGTTGTTAGCGTCTTTGCTAACATTAGCAACATTAGCTATCATAGCTTGATCCCATGTTGTTGTTAGCGTCTTTGCTAACATTTGCAACATTAGCTATCATAGCTTGATCCCATGTTGTTGTTAGCGTCTTTGCTAACATTAGCAACATTAGCTATCATAGCTTGATCCCATGTTGTTGTTGGCGTCTTTGCTAACATTAGCAACATTAGCTATCATAGCTTGATCCCATGTTGTTGTTAGTGTTTTTGCTAACGTTAGCAACATTAGCTATCATGGCTTGATCCCATGTTGTTGTTAGTGTCTTTGCTAACGTTAGCAACATTAGCTATCATAGCTTGATCCCATGTTGTTGTTGGCGTCTTTGCTAACATTAGCAACATTAGCTAACATAGCTTGATCCCATGTTGTTGTTAGTGTTTTTGCTAACATCAGAAAAGATGTGTTTTGCCTGGAGGTGGTACCTCAGACCCGCTGTCCTTCAGAGTAAAAACAGTTCATCTCCGCAGTCTGTACACACAACTTTTGTTTCATCCAGACTTCCATTAGGCAGCTTTTTAAATAGAAATTTCCCGTGAGCAGATCTGTGTCCGTCTACTCACTCATCACTGCTGGCTGTGTTTCACCCGTCTTTGACCTTTTAACCGCAGGGACGTAAACATCCACGCAGGAGGACAACAGGAAGAAGCTGTGGTCAAACTAATTCATATGATTAAATTGCATAATTATTTTTCAACATGTTAAGCTTTCCAGATCAATCACAAGGGTCAACACGCTTATATTAATAGGCCTAGTTTTAATGCAATTTGGACCAATATTTGCCTCTTTTTAACCACTTTTGCTGCTGAACATGAGTTTTACCACATTTCAACCTGTTTTCATTACTTTTTCCTGTCAATTTTAACACATTTACCACATTTTTGCCACTTTAATACCATTTTTATCTATTTTAAACCCTTTACAACACTTTATTCTGCCTTTTTTTTTATCACTTCTAAACAAATTCTTGCATCTTTCCACCTATTGTTGCCTCAGTTGACCCATTATTGCCACTTTTAACCCTTTTTTACCACTGTTTATGCCCATTTTAACTACATTTCACTATTTGTAATGCCCATTTTGCCAGATGAAACAATTCTTCCAGTTCAAACCCCTTAATTCCACTTTAAATACAGTTTCACCACCTTTTCCACCCCTTTTGACACTTTAAACCCCCTTTTTTTTTGTTTATTTTAGCCATCTCTAACCCGTTTCTGCTACTTTTAAAATCCCACTTCAACATCTTTGTCATCAATTTTTGCTATTCTTAACCAATTTTTAGCAATTTTTTTTTTACCAATTTTAATTGTGCTTTTAAGAAAAAAGTTTTTAAGATGGTTATATACTATGACACAAATGAATAAAACATATATTTCTTGCTTTGATAAGAGTGATTATTTTTCCAGGTTAAATAATAAAATATGGATATCACAGCCTAACTTCACCATGGACCTTGATTTTGCTGACTTCCATGGGCTCCTAGCTTGGATTGGCCCTAGAAAGCTCTCCCCTTTATCCCCTCTTACAGGCGGCCTTGTTTGCCTTCAGGTACAGTGGGGGTCTGCTGTCTCTAGCACCTTTATTTTGGGGGTCGCGGGCTGATAGAGTTGAGAACCCCTGCCATAGAAGACACAAGCAAGTGTTTTAAGAAAGTCATGGTTTATTCATGATCATAGTCAACAGCACTACACTACCCACAATCCCATAGTGTCAAAGCAACATCTCAGATTGGTGGAGCTGTGAATTTTGGCTGTTGGCTGCTATTAGTGAAGTTAACGGTTGTGGAAAAAGTGGACAGTGACCACTGAGAGCAGCACACAACTGAATCCTTTTTTCTCAAATGTTGAGATTTGGACCCAAACTGATCAACAGTACCACTAAATCCCTACATGCACTGGTTTTCATCTATTTAGTTACTCAATAAATCCTTCAGGCTTCCCTAAAGATTCCATAACCCCCCTTTCTGTGGGGCCACTGAGTAGTCTTACTGGTTTTATAGGTGTCTTTTAATTAGCCTCTAATGAAGACAGAGAGAAAATGGCTCCACTGATCAATTGTACGCATAATTAGATCTGGGCTTTATAGTGAGAAACTGGAGGCAGGCGGAGAGGAGAGAGAGGACAAACACATGCAAACAGTCATGTAGGAGCCTATACTTCCTGTCATGTGGTGCATTCAAGTGCACTCTATCACGGCAGGTTCATTAATCAGAAACCCAGTGTTACAAGTATGCAGCCTTTTCTTCTTCTGGCTTGGCTTTCAAAGCACACGACCACATAAGTGTGATGTCTCAGCAAACTACCAGTGATAGGACATCCAGATTTCCCCTGTCAGACTCTGTTAGCTCACTCATGTGGATCTTAACTTTTAATACAGAATATCAGACAGGGCCTGAAGGCAGCCAAGGTGAGCAGTGCTCCCTTTATTGCATGATGATGGCAGAGCTCAAACAGCAGCAGAGAGAGGTGGCTCAGGTTAGGATCACTAATGCACAGGATGGATAAACACTGCCCCCTGCTGACCCAAGGTTATTATTTTTTCTCCTCCTTTTTAACATTTGACTTACTCCATTTAAGATGTGCACAAATCTGAATAATATGGATTCAGATTGAAAATGACTCACTAATAAAGTAATAAGACATAATGATTCATTAAACTGGCTTCTTCAATTTGTGGACATTTTTCCTTTGGGTAAACAAAGTGATAATGTGAACAAATCAGTACCTATTTGTTTGTTTTTTTTAATTTCAGTTAACTGATTCAAAGTTTGCATCTTGAACTGAGGATTTACCAACTAAATTGAAGAGATATAGACGCTGTCTAGCAGAGAGACTCAAAGGATGTATTGTGAAGTCTGCAAGGAACAAGGAAAGAATTCCTGGCTTGACTCCTTCTTTTATGATAATAATATAAACAACAGGAGCAAAGTGAGTGGCTGTATAAAGAGGTTATCTTTTCATCTCAAAATAAATAAACATTATTGAATATTTAGTGAAGTTGTTCAGTTTTCTAGATGCTTCTAGACAGTGTGTGTAGAGTACACAGTTACAGTACTCAAGTAAAAGTACTGTTACTTAACAATGATAATCACTCAAGCAGAAGTAAAAGCAATCATAAAAATAGGTACTTGAGTAAAAGTAAAAAAGTACCTCATTAAAAGACTACTCGAGTAGTGAGTAACTTTATGAGTAACTTCATTTTATGCAATTTATTAAAACGTATTGCATTAGGACATTTTATTCAGGGGTAGTAATGTTAACTGCACATTGTCATAGATAAAGTAGCATAACTTGCAAAAAGTTGAAGAAATAAAAAACTTAATACATAAAGCTGCAGTCAAATTATGTTTGTTAATGATGATTATGATATGAAAAAATCCAAATTACAAGAAAAAACAGACTCTTCCTCTCATAATGGTTATCTTATTTCTACATGATGATCTTAATCTCACATACATGAATTTATACCTTGCAGTTCTTACTTTTTAATCACATTATATTCATTTTATCGTGTGAATAATTTTTGGCTCATATTTATGAAATAAATCTTATGAACTGGCCTCATTTCTGACTTTTGGCCCTTCTTTTACTTAATTTTTCTTTTTTTAGCTCCAATTTATGGCTTTTTGATGTGACGTCATTTATCTCTGACACAACTGTGTCTTTGCAGCCTGTGAGGTAAAACAGATTTAAACTGATACGTTTAGCTAAGTAGCAGCGCAGTCTTTAGCTTGTTTAGCTTACTTACCATAACGTGCTTTCTTAGATTTGAGGTGCTATTTTTGGAGCTCTAGATTTCCACCGTTTTATGTAGACACAGTAGGCAGCGCCTTATGTGGCTGTTCTTCCACATCGTTTGGGTCTTGATGTTGGACCAGGGATAAAGATGCTCCTCTGAAGGAGACGCAGGTATTACATCTTCAGCCTTTATCTCCAACTGTTGACAGCTAAGGTGGAGGGGTCATTCCTCCGTTTACTCTGTGGTGCTGAGGATTTTATCCCACACTGCTGTGAGAGCTCAGCTGAGTGTAAAATAATACTTAATGAAAATAAATTATAGAAAAGTAAAAGTAGCGACCAGTGCATGCCCAATGTAACAGAGTAGGAGTAAAAAGTACTCTGCTCAATAACTACTCTCAGAAGTAGGATGTAGGATTTAAAAAAAAAAACTACTCAAGTAGCCTACATGTAACAGAGTAAATGTAAAGCGTTACTACCACCTGACTACTCAGCCCTGTTTTGTTCAAGCAATATCTAAAATATGACACCAGCTTGAGGCTTTTCTTACACCTCTCATTTGTTGGCTTGTAAAAACTAGTATCAGTTGAAATTCAGTGCTAATTTTGTATCCTTTAAATGTTTTTCAAGTTCTTTTGTAACTTTACTGGGACTTGCAGGTAAGCTGAAGACCAGCTCATAGTAAAGAGTGAGGCCTCAGCGGCAACCAGCAAGTGTCTTAGTGCAGAGCAATCTGAGCTCATGGAGATGCATGACTTATTTCTTATTTCAAACCCTTTTGTTTGCCTTAAGATCATACGGTAGTGTACTGTATTTTTTGGGTTGATACAGAAAGTTGTAGGCATGAACAGTGCTAAGGATTCACTGCGGTGCCTGACTTGCAGTAACCTGGGCATTGGGGGTCAAGCCAAGGTCAAGGTGGACACCATCTCTTTTTTTCTGGGACTTTTCACCCCTGGTGATACACCAGAGACCACTGGCAGTTTTCAGGCCATTATATGATATTCCACAGCTCAACCAGGGGCTTGTGTCAACCCTACCACCATCCCAGATGGTCACCTAGGCCATGTTTACTCGCCACATTAGCCCTTACTTCAGCAGGTTAAAAAACAAAGATTAAAATAGATTAAAGGGATTGCAAGTATTGAAACAGTGGAAAAATGCGCTCCCAAAAATCAAATTAGTGGAATTAGCAGCAGTAAATAAATAAATAATAAATAAGTGCTTTAAATGGTAAACTTTTGCACTTTTTCCTCCCTACCTGTGGTTTGTAACCAAAAAAAAAAAGAAAGAAACATCAGTTTCTACACTTTTTAAGGAGGCAGAAGTGAAAATTATTGAACTTTCACAGATTGTTTTTTTTTTATTTTATTTTAGAGTGATGAGGAGACTTGAAGAATGATCTGATTTGCAAAGTTGTCAGTGCCTGAGGATTTTTATTAGCTAGAAAATCATCATTTATTCCCCCATATATTGTTTGTTGGCATTTTAATTTAGGGCTCCGAAAAGACTTACATTGTTAACCACTAGTAATCTCTGACCTTCTTTTGTTTATTATTAATTTCATTCTTTTTTATAGCTCTTTTAAATTCCACTATTTTGCCTCCAAAACTGTTTTTGTGTCATTCTGGATTGTTCTACTGTCTTCAGCTAAGGCTCTTAGCTGAAATGAGGTGCAGTGGTGGACTTATTTCACATCACTGTGGCTGCAGAAAGAGGCAGAGAGGCTGAACCAAAGTGTGCTGAAATAAACAATATCATGCAATCAAAAAACAAACAAAAAAAACAAAAAAAAAAAAAAAACAAAAACAAAAACAAAATAAAAAAAAGTTTAGGCCCTCAATAAATCTCAATTACCTTGATCAGCTTTGGCAGTTCTTGGCATCACCAGTTTTAAATATTATAATTGTAACACATTATATTACATAAAATATTAACAAACTAGCATTTTTACATTTTAATTATCTAGTTTCCACATTTCTTTGACTCAGAGTCATCCCACCAACAACCACAACCCCATCCAAAATAAATAAATAAAAGATCACAAAGAGACATCTGGTTCAAGATTCTTCTCCTTGAATTAAAATCAATAGATTATGGAAAAAAAAAAAAAAAATCAGCTGCATGAAAAGTCAGCTCACTATTGCAGTCAATTTTTGTTTCACCAAACTACCACTTGAGGTCAGTATTTCCTTAAAAACTTTTGGGTTTGCCAGGAGGTCAGCAGATGTTACAAGTTATCATCCATTAGTTCATTATATTCTCTGCATGTTTACAGATTCATGATAATCCCTTCATTCCAGATGGATCTGTGGTTAGAGAGGCACTAAAGCTTTTCTGACTCATACTCACTCACTCCAGAAGCTGGGACACATTGAAATGGAGTTAGAGTTTCTGAACAGCTAACAAGACAGATACAAACACTCGTTTATCCCACTGTCAGTGAAGCTCATAAATGAGCAGATTGCTCATGATGTACAGACAAGACAGTGTGAGGCCATGTGATGCTGAATTTGCACTGAGATGCTAGTATGCACTTTTTATCTGATCTGATCCTGTTGACTATGTATTTTATGTATTTTTATTTATTTTATTTATTATGCAATTGGTTGTTCTTTGACCACTTCTGGATGAATGAGTTAATGTGCCAAATGAGCTGTATGTGTTGTCCGTGCAGCAGACCCCTCTGCCCAAGACAAATTTCTCCCAAGGGAGACCAATAAAGACACTTTGACTTTGACTTTGAAGACCTCTGATTTTATGTGGTTTACATGTTTACCTGAGCTCTTTACTAAACCTTCTACATTTACCTTCTCCAGAGGTGAAACTGAAACAACAGGTTCAATACTCGACCCTACTGGATCAGAGACAGGAAGTCCACTAAATATTCACACTTTGGAAGTGACGGTTTATTAATAACCTTAAGTTTAAAGGGAAAAAAACTTTACATACTTTGATATTAACATGTTTTTATATCATTTTAAGTCTACATTCAAATATTTGTTATTCTGTATTTATGTGTTTGCATAGATTGTGCTCATGCAAAACTTTGAGACTCAGACTTTACAGTAAGAACATTTTCTGAAAAATCTTTAATCCCAAATTTCGTTACTTTTGGGGCAAGTTACTCATCTGTAGTTAGGCTTTGTTAATCTGTTCTAATGATATTATAAATTAGCATCTGGTTTCATAAGGTTGAATATAAACATCATGATGTTTTGTAGACCTGCTCTGGACAATGTGCATGTATTAGTGTGTGAATAAAATCATTTCTATAAACTTATGAGCCGGCCACCTCCAAAGAAATGTTGCCAAACCAAAACACCTTTGATTTTTGCATATGTCGTGGACATTATGTTCACTGATATATTCACAGAGGGAGTGTGACTTTTCCCTTTTACTGACCGTCTAATCTCATAAACCACCATAGTGACATTTAGCCATCAAGTTTATGCACTGTTAAGGGCTCGGTTATGCTTTCCAAGCAAACGGCCACACGGACAAAAACTGATGCGGAATCATTATGCAGAAACGTCTGATGCATCGATACGTAGCACCAGCTTCCTCTTTGCCGCAAACTGATATTCTTCCAAAAGCTAGGGGGCAGTGTCTTCAAGAATCACATCTGTAGTGTGTTTAATGCCATTTTGACGTCTGATGTGTCCACGTCTGTAAAAAGTTCCGGGATTTGTACGGCCAGATGAAAATTGGCCGCACAGGACCCCCCGTGTAGGGGTGTGTCTTAATATTTGACATCACGTTCGATGCGCAGACACTCACGACCCTCGCGGATGTGTCAAGCATAAAACAGGCTTTAGAAGCTATTACACGTTTTCAATTGTTCTAAAAAGCACAAGCATCTACCTGTCATGCTATTTAAAATGCAGTGTGAGGATGCTGGTAAGCTAACGCTACATTATCATATAATTCAGCTACCAATCATAATCCTAGCCAGCTAACTCAAATGCTAACCTGCCATGTATTTTGCTCCTTAGGGGGTCTGAGTGTTTGTCATTGAGGTGCTAGCTGAGCTTTTCAGTGTCTGCTTGCTACGACAGTGTTCTGTGGCACCTTTAGCATTAGGGCTGAGCAATTAAGAAATTAGATTAAATCCCAATATGGCTTGCTGCAATTTTCAAATTGCAGAAGGTGCAATATTTCTTAGATCAGAAATTTGTGTCAAAATACCAGTTTTAAACCTTTGTTTGCAGCAGCGATATTATGCATTAAATATGCAGTTATTCAACTGTCATATTTTTAGAGTAATCTACAAAAAAAGGTATTTCTTCATTTTTGTTTTTCTTATCAAATATGAGGATATCATTCCCTTTAAAACAACAATTCATGTCCAATTTACAATATGAGTCAAAATCATCCCAATTTCATTTTTTTTCAAAATGGTGTTGGTTATAGGATAGAATGACTTATTGCTCGTGTTTGCTGGAAAATACATAAGATGAAGAACTTAAGAAATAACTGCATATTAAATCGCAATATTGGGGAAAAAAAACGCTATTTGATTATTTTCCCTAATGGTTCAGCCCTTTTTAGCTTACAAGTTCAAGAAGTTCGTAAGTTCACAGTGTTGGCTCAGTCGGTAAATTAACTCCATGGAAGACGTTGGTGAACTGGTTATATCCTGCTGTCCTTAACTGGAGGAACAACAGAAGACATTTTTTGCCTATATACAGTGCTTAACAAATTTATTAGACCACCTGTCTCAGAGACCTTTCAGCATCATGACGTGCTTTAATGTAGACTCTTTCATTTTCAGTCAGCTCTCCACATTTTACCATTTTGAACAGGAATGAGGAATTTCAGACTGAATTCACCTTTTCATACCCAAATTTGAGCCGGCGCACTGGGATTCTCCGAGGAGTCCGAAATAATCAAGCATAACATTCAACCACTAAAACTCATTTTTCTGTTCAGGAATGCAAGTAAATAACAATAATTTGACATATTAATCAAGAAATATTAATGTGCTTTATTATTTTTTTCAGTTTTTTTGTAAATCAGTAAATTTGAAAATTCATGGATAACAATAATAATTATATTTTAGCATTAAAAATATCATTTGGGTTAAAGAGCTTCTACATATTGGTGTATTAACCATTGCAGAAATATAAAAAATGATTTTGGTAATTACCAATGCTGTTAATTTAGGGCAGCTGTGGCGTAAAACTTACTTTGGTTGGGGTGGTCTAATAAATTTGTTAAGCACTGTATATTGCCAAAAGTATTCACTCACCCATCCAAATAATTGAAATCAGGTGTTCCAATCACTTCCATGGCCACAGGTGTACAAAATCAAGCACCTAGGCATGCAGACTGTTTCTACAAACATTTGTGAAAGAATGGGTCGCTCTCAGGAGCTCAGTGAACTCCAGGGTGGTACTGTGATAGGATGCCATCCGTGCAACCAGTCCAGTGGTGAAATTTCCTGGCTCCTAAATATTCCACAGTCAAATGTCAGTGGTATTATAACAAAGTGGAAGAGATTGGGAACGACAGCAACTCAGCCACCAAGTGGTAGTCCACATAAAATGACGGAGCAAGGTCAGTGGATGCTGAGGCGCATAGTGCGCAGAGGTCGCTGACTTTCTGCAGAGTCAATCGCTACAGACCTCCAAACTTCATGTGGCTTTCAGATTAGCTCAAGAACAGTGCGTAGAGAGCTTCATGGAATGGGTTTGCATGGCTGAGCAGCTGCATCCAAGCCATACATCACCAAGTGCAATGCAAGGTGTCAGATGCAGTGGTGTAAAGCATGCCGCCAATGTACTCTAGAGCAATGGAGACGCGTTCTCTGGAGTGACAAATCGCACTTCTCCATCTGGCAATCTGATGGATGAGTCTGGATTTGGCAGTTGCCAGGAGAACGGTACTTGTCTGACTGCTTTGTGCCAAGTGTAAAGTTTGGTGGAGGGGGGATTATGGTGTGGGGTTGTTTTCAGGAGCTGGGCTTGGCCCCTTAGTTCCAATGAAAGGAACTCTGAATGCTTCAGCATACCAAGAGATTGTGTATGATTCCATACTCCCAACTTTGTGGGAACAGTTTGGGGATGGCCCCTTCCTGTTCCAACATGACTGTGCACCAGCGCACAAAGCAAGGTCCATAAAGACATGGATGAGAGAGTTTGGTGTGGATGAACTTGACTGGCCTGCACAGAGTCCTGACCTCAACAGCTTTGGGACTAATTAGAGCGGAGACTGAGAGCCAGGCCTTCTCGTCCAACATCAGTGTGTGACCTCACAAATGCGCTTCAGGAAGAATGGTCAAAAATTCCCATGAACACACTCCTACACCTTGCGGAAAGCCTTCCCAGAAGAGCTGAAGCTGTTATAGCTGCAAAGGGTGGACTGACGTCATATTAAACCCTATGGATTAATAATAGGATGTCACTTAAGTTCATATGCCAGTCAAGGCAGGTGAGCAAATACTTTTGGCAATATAGTGTAGGTATTTGACTTAGTGTTCTTATACTAAACCAACAAACCAGCTGAACAAATGACAAGGACCTAAACGCAGAGCACAGTACGAGGCTGTAAGGTTAAAGAAGTTTAAATGATGGTGAGTGTACGGGCTGGTGGTTTTCACTGGCAGAGAGATGGAGACTGCAAAAAAAAAAAAAAAACAGGACTAAATAAAGTAAGGCCAGCCACACACTAGATGATTTTTAAATCTGAAACAATATTAAAACAGTGGAAGACTACAGACATCAGGACAATTTCAAATGGTTTGTCATCTTTACTCCTGTGAACGTACACACTAGACCAGTGGTTTTCAACTGGTCTAGTGTCAGGACCCTTCAATAGCTCCTTAACAACAAATCTTAACACAAATTTCTTCCATTTTGCAATCATAACTAAATGTTTTTGATTAAAAATGTGGCAGTTTGATTTGAAATGGACTAAAGGAAATAATCTAAAAAGGGGATGGAGACATACCCTTCAAAATAAGAGCCTGCCACAGATTTTATTTCCCCCTTTTTTTAGGCACACATCTGCGACCCTTGCACTGTACTAATTGGAATATAAAGTACTGAAAAAGTGCTCAATTTTGGTACACCATGCAACACTAATCTGAATGAGGTCATGACATTTCTTTTACTAATCTTGCTCTAATTTTTCCCAACAGTTATTGCAAAGATATTTTTCTGGAATTAATCTATGATGCCGAGGCAAAGGGCAGTAGAGTATTTTTCATTTCTTAAGGGTTACCTAAAAGTTGACGCTTTTATTCAACATACTTTGAAAAGGCACTGGAACGTGAAAAATTTATAAAATTGCTCATTTCACCTTAAAGCAATACAAAATAACACCAGTCTCACCCATCTAAAAAATAGTCTTCTGACATCTGCATATTTAGACAAAAGAAAACAACTCAACTGAGCTCAGGAAGCTTCAAAGATCAGCTTAAATCAAAAAGGTAAGAGAAGGAGCTGAGCTGGATACAAACACTAAATGTCACGTGTCTTCATAACAAATAAAAAACAGGCAGCGATGAAATGATCACTCTTATTTTTTGCCCTCGTCTGCTCTATAGTCTTGCAGTGGCAGTGAGAAAGTGTGAATATATTTATTTATTCCTGGTCTCATTAAATTGCCCTGGATGTATGAGCTTCTCCTCGACATTACACCTCCACCTTCCTCCATGCTCAGCCCCCTCTCCTTCCACCCACATCCAAAGTACACAGCAGCAGCAGGAATGTTTTATTCAGTGTCATGTTCAGCAGTGACAGCCACCGCTTGCATGGCTGCTGTAGATTTAAACACATCTGACACTTTAATTTGAAGGTTTAAACAAGATTAGTTTGTGACTTAATGCCTCCCTCTGTTAGATTTGATAGCTTTTTACTTAAAACAGAGAAAGAGTGGAAATACATTATTTAATTTTGGATCTTTTTGCTGTCAAAGTGTGAGGATTTTTTTTTAGACAACACTTAGATGCAAATAAGGCTTGGCTCATCCTTGGCCTTGCAGCAGCTGCTCACTTCATCTTCTTTGTGGAGCTTGTTGCTAGCTGTGTAGTGCATGTACCAACACAGGTCAAGATCAGCATTTTTGGATGGTGGAAATTCCCTCTTCTGCACTTTCTGGTCTGGCTGAACATGCACCCCTGCAGAAAAGCAAAGTTGAACAGGATCGTGGTCCAAAAGCTGGAAATCCTTTGCATCGTTACGTGGCTGCAGAGAGACCATCTGGTGTTTGGAGGCTTCCTCTTGATATTTCAAATTAGAGGGTTTAGTTAAATCACCATGACACTGCAGTGTAGTCTTGAGGCCTGTGACTGAGGTGTGTCCTCACATCCACGCTTCATGTTTGGCTCAAATCAGCCCTGGCTGACACTCAGGGACACATCCACACTATTGGCAACCACACAAACACAGGGAGAGGCTCGCCACGCCGCAGGATGTTGTCCTTCCCAGTAAGTGATGATTTCCTGGACGCCTTAGTGGCTGTGCAGCATCTGTGCACTGTTACAGGCCTTTATAGTACATCAGGGAGAGAGACAGACATGCTCCACTTGTTCTTCCTGACGCCACTTTCTCTGCGGTTCAAATGAAATCACCACCGTGGAAAGATGGCACAAAAACACAAGAAAGCGGCCACTTATGATTTCATGGCGGGATGAGGTCGACCGCACAGTGCAGACAGCAGCTGTGGTCCTCCTTGAGTTGTGAAATCAATGTGTGGATAGTGTTAAGTAGCAAGGGCGACACTGGAAGCTGCATTTAAAATACTCAGAGGACAGGCATGAAACCTTAAACAGCCTGTGTTTAATTTGCACATGAGTATTCAGTTAGAACTCATAACTTGAATAAAATAGGGATTAACTTCATCAACAGCAGGGTTGAAAATACTTCCCCAAAGTTAGGGCGCTGTGTAAAATGTAAATACTAACAGAATGCAATGGTTTTCAGATCTCATAAACCCATTTTTTATTCACAACAGAACATACGGAACATATCAGATGTTGAAACTGAGACATTTTACCACTTCATGTAAAACATTAGCTCATTTTGAATTTGATCGTACCAACACAAATCAAAAAGTAGGGGCAGAGCCATGGTTACCATCTGTAGCTTCCCCTCCCTTTTTACAACAGTCTGTAAATGTCAGTAGTGAGCAACCCAATTACTTGAGTTTTGGAAGAGGAATGTTGTCCCATTCTTGTCTCATGTAGGATTCTAGCTGCTCAGCAGTCCTGGGTCTTCATTGCTGCACGAAATGTTTTTCTGATGGTGAAAGGTCTGGGCTGCAGGCAGGCCAGTTCAGCACCCACACTCTTTTCTGTGAATATGCCAAGCCTTCCCTGAACGAGACGTTGTCTTGATGGGAGTATATGCTGCTCTAAAACCTCCAATCTACTTCTCAGCATCGACAGTGCCTTTCCAGATGTGTAAGCTGCCCACACCATAGGCACTAATGCAACCCCATACCATCAGAGATGCAGGCTTTGAACTGTGCACTGTAAGCTGGATGGTTCCTCTCCTCTTTAGTCTGCAGGACATGACATCTGTGGTTTCCACAAAGCATTCAAAATTTTGATTCCTCTGACCACAGAACAGTTTTCCATGTTGCCTCTGTCCATTTTAAGCAAGCTTTGGCCCTGAGAAGACAGCAGTGTTACTGGATAGTGTTCACATACGGCTTCTTCTTTGCATGATACAGATTTACAGGTACATCTCAAAAAATTTGAATATCATAAAAAAGTTCAATATTTTTTGTCACTCTTTTCTGACAGTAAAACCCATATATAATATAGAGTTGTTACACATAGAGTGAAATATTTCAAGCCTTTATTTCTTGAAATGTTGATGATTATGGCTTACAGATAAGAAAACCCAAAATTCAGTGTCTCAAAAAATTAGAATATTACAGAAGTTCGGACTTCAAGCAACGTGGATTCTGTGCCTCTCCACTCTTTCTCCAGACTCTGGGACCTTGAACATCTGACCATCTTTACATCTGTGAGACTCTGCCTCACTATAATGCCCCTTTCATACCCTATCGCGTCACTGACTTTTTTCCAATTAATCTAATTACTTGCAAAATGCTCCTTCTGCTGTTTTTAATTAATAACACTTACTTTTCCAGCCTTTTGTTTCCCTGTCTCTACTTTTTTTAAGATGTGTTGCTGCCACCAAATTCAAAATGAGCAAATATTTTTCATAAAATAGTAGTCTCAGTTTCAACATCGGTTATGTTGTTTATGTTCTTCGGATGTACAAGATTTGCAAATCATTGCATTCCTTTTTGACATTTTACACATAGTCCCAACTTTTTTGGACTTGCAGAGAAGCAGAGGTCAGGACAAATGATCACACATACCAAACAGTCTCTATGTTCTCCCACCACTGTGTTTCTGCATGTTTCCTTTGGGTGCATGCTTTTGGCCTTTCTTAGACTGCTCCATACACCCTCAACATTTCCACTCCATGTGCTCGCTCCTGTGGGAGGCTGCCACATTGAGTTCCCTCTGAAATCTTGGAGTGTGGTGTAGGATAGGAGCGCAGCCAGGGAATATATTTTAGACAACTAGCCTCATCTGTTTCTGATCTCTGGTCTGCATCAGTCACTAATCATTGATTTGCACGTGCAACTCTCAGCTAAGACAGTAAAAATGTGAGATTACTTCCTTCTGATTCATCTGCATTCCAGAAAACCATTCCAATGTGCAGCATGGTAAACATGCACAATAGCATGATCAGCCACATAAATCAGCAACTAACCTTGTTGTCAACATTTGTCAACAACATTACAGATTGTTTCCTCCGTTGAGTAAAAATGGGCTTTTCAGCCCTCCAACAGTCAACCTGCAGTGATGCTGAGTTTCTGCACAGGTGAACAGATTCCATTGTTCATCAAAGAAACGCTCTGTACATAAAGTTTCGCTCTTATTATGTACACTGAGAAAGCTCCTTTGTTTGCAGACCACCATTCTAACATTTCTCACCGGCTTGCATCTTATGTGGAGCTTCAGAGCTCTTCAACCGACCGTCACATATTCTCAGTGGCAGTGTGACAGCGGAAACCACATTCATCAGAGAATCAGGAAGTGGAGAGCAGCTCCCAGCATCCTTCTCTGAGTCAGAGAGGAAGTGGGTCAGACATACAGTATGATATGAAAAAAGACTGTTTGTGGCTGCACGTGTCTGACAGCTGGCTGCTAGTCCTGTATTCAGAAAAGGGCTGGCAAACAACTACAATCACAGTTTATCTCAGAATGGTGACTAACATTAATCTAATTTTTGTTTCATTTTGCAATCCACATTTGCATCTACAATCCTTTTTTCTATTTCTGTACTGTTTCAACCTAAGTGGAGTGGACTTCCTGTTTAAATATAGACCTGCTTTCTTTCCTAAGAAAATAAGGAACTTTGAGTAGATTGAAAAATGATGACATGAACTTCACATTGGAAAAAGGAACTTGTTGTGGATCGAAACTGAAATAAAGAAACGATACAAATGTAAATGTTTGATTACAAAAACTGCAGATGACTTTTGACTTTTCCACTGAGCTGACTGTCAGTTTTTAAAGTGAAATGAAACACGATCTGCACAAAACTTTTTTTTCCTTTTTTTTTTTTTTCCTTAAAACAAGGTCATTACGGGGGGCAGGTGGCCGGGTGGTTGGGGCGCGCCCCATGTACGCAGACGGCACAGGTTCGAATCCGGCCTGGGGCCCCTTAACGTATGTCTCTTCCACGTTCTCATCCCCGTTTCCGACTCTGTCCCCTATCCTCCTCTATCAAATAAAGGCACAAAAATACCTTTAAAAAAAGAAAAAACAAGGTCAAAACCAATTGATTTGTGTCTTCTACATCATTGGTTTCCAACCCGGGGTCCGGATTATGATTGGGGGAGGTGCCTGTACTACAGGCCAACTTAAAATATTAGAAAATAACAAGGTTCTGTTCTTCTTTGAGAAACAAAAGTTTAAATTTTTGAGAAATAAACTCAATTTTTTTGAGATTTTAAAGTCATATATGAACAAGAAACCAAACTCAAATTTTGAGCTTAAAATTGCATACATTTTGACATAAACTCAGTAAATTTATGACATTGTAAAATTTAAAAGTTAGAAAAAAACAAAGTGAAAACTGTGGCGGAATAAACCCATTTTACAGAAATGTGTCCTCTGAGTCCAGATAGTAATAATAATGTGGTGATTCTGGCCTCCAAGTCCCAGTAATAAAGTTAATTTGATTACGATCTCCTCTGCTAACCTTGCAAAGCAGATGGATACGCCCATTTCAGTGTTGCTCACTGGTGAATCCATCTTGCAAAGCTCCCGTCTGAACCATTTGGGCCCGGTTAGAAAGTGACAGGACCAATCAGAGATGAGGGGTGGTACTTTCAGGCACGGCGGAGTCGAGACGTAAGCAAGCAGCAACAAGAAGCCGATGCAGTTATGGCGGAAGACATTAGCGTGGACGCTGCTAAAGTGCCAGTTTTATCAGAACTTGATGACATTTCTTCATTTAAAGAAGAACAAAGAACAGCAGAGAGTTGTTTTCTTTTCAAAAATGACAAAAGTCGTGTACTGACATGTCTACAGTCGCCATCGTTATGCAGTTCTCTATTGATTTACTCCTTGTAGCGGCTACGTCACGTATTTTGTTGCTCTGATTGGCCTGTAAAGATGTGACAGACAGAACGTTTATCCAATCACCCTCTGAGTGTTTGTCAAAGCCTCTGCCATCCATCTGGTGTGTCAGGCTACTCCTCTGCAGGATTTATAAAAGAACAAAATGGCTTCAACTGGTCGGATTTTCTTTAAAGCAGTCAGCTATTTTTGACTATATGAATGATTTTAAATTTTGGTTTGTGTAAGTTTATTACTTTTTAAAGTTTGAAAGAAAAGAATTTTCTTGTAAATTTACCACTTGTTAAACTTGAAAATGTGAAAATATTTTCTTGAAAATGAACAGAGCCCCTTATTTTATTTATTTGTCAGAGTGGCCCTTTCACTAAAATAATGGATAGTTTATACATCTTTTAGCAAGAACCTCTTAAGTAGGCCCATAATGTTGAGATTTTGTCCATAAAAAAGATTGCAATTGATATTATTATTTTTTTCCAGGTAGGTGGATGGGGGGAGACTTAACATTTCTAAGATACAAGTAGGGGAGGGGTTAAAAAAAAAGGCTGGGAACCTTTGTTCTACATGACCATACATAACCATCCCTCATTCTCATGGCTGGTGGTAAGTCTGTTTTAAAGGGTTATGACATTACTAATAATGTGAAAAACAGCATGGACTGGATGATGTTGTGGCTGATAAGGGACAGTAGGAAGCGGTAATGGATGTGTGTTATCACGTCTCCCTCCCAGCTCTGTCTGTAGAACATTACAGACACTTCTTGAAATTCCAGGGTCAATGCACTGAGACTCTGGGGTTTAGTTACTCTTTGAAAATAAAATAACTCTACAGTACTGTGCTTCTTGTAAATTTATCCTCACATTTGCTGTAGCGTTGCGTTTTGTTCCTCCACTTCTCTGTCGTGCAGTAAAGAGAAGTGAACTGCAGCTATTTGAGTTAAAAGCAGCCAGAGCCAAACACGGCATATAGAGCCATCACAGTCCCAATGAGTCCGTGCTCCGCTGGCCTCCACAAACGGGGAGCGGCAGAGTGGAAAGGACAGCTCTTTTTCTCAATGGCAGGGACGCTCCGCTGTGCAGTGAGATGCATCGTCTCCCGCAACCTGCTACAGCTCCATTACTTAGCACAAGAGTTGGTTGGGATGCGACGTCTCCACACGGCCTGTAGACACTCTCATTCCAGCCCTATAAACCTGCGGAGAGGACTCATCAGCGCTCACAGAGATTTACAACGGCCTGGCCCCGGGCCCCAGACAGTTATAGATCCCTTTACCTTTCAAGAGCAATTTCACCGCAAATAGGATTAAAACTAATGGCGTTTGACACCACCAGGTCCAGCACATTGAATCCATCGGGTTTTATCACGCTGACATTTCAAAAGGTTGGGCTGTGTGTGCGGCAGGATAGCTGGGAGCTGGGTGACATATAGAGGACTCTTGGGACCGAAGCTTTTACAGCCACGTCTGAAGATGCTGCCCCCCCCTTTCTCCTCGTCGCCCAAACAGTTCCATTACAACAACTTTTAAAACCCAGAGACTACAAATCATCACACTCCTGCACCCATTTCCACCAGTTTGCAGATGCTGTTGCTCTCCTTTGTTCAAGGAGCCGCGGCCCTTTAGCCACGCACCGAATAAGTAAGCAGGCCTGTCAGTGTAGCAACGCTCATTATCCCAGTTGTAGGCAGAGTAATATTCTCCCTGTGTGATCTGTTTACTTCATGACGGTAAATTAAGCCAGGGAATGATTTTCTTCCTCTTTGCCGTTTAATTTCAATTTGTATAAACAAGAATTTTCAAGGTCAGTAAATGAAGCCGCTGTGTTTGGAATGTGAATGGAGTTTGTAGCCTCAGGGATCCTGCGCTATTAAAATGTGCTCATTCAGTAGCATGTTACAGTACTTGACCTGAATAATAATTTTAGAGCTGGCTCACTTCATGCTTTGACTGAGGCCTCTCTCCTCTGAACTTAGCTCTTTGTACTTTTAGTTAGTTTGGTTTATGTAAGCGCTGTGTTGCAGGAAAACAAAACCTTTCCTTGCTGTGAAGTTGCATCAGATATTTAAACCCTAATTTAGCACTGCAAATGACCTCTGTCCTTGAAGATACTTACACATTTAGCCCCTGAATACTTTATTGAATTAAACCATTTTAATGTCAAAAATATGAATTTATATTATAGTATCTACAGGTGCATCTTAAGAAATTATTACTTCAGAAAGCTGGAAGTTCCAGAAACGAGTTGAATGCCCTCTCCAGGTTGGGAATGAGATCCTGCCCCAAGTGGAGGAGTTCAAATATCTCAGGGTCTTGTTCACAAGTGAGGGAAGAATGGAGCGGGAGATAGACAGGCAGATCGGGGATGAGGTCTCTACATTGGTCTGTCGTGGTGAAGAAAGAGCTGAGTCGAAAGGCAGAAGCTCTCCATTTACCGGTCGATCTACGTTCCTATCCTCACTTATGGTCATGAGCTGTGGGTAGTTACAGGCGGCTGAGATGAGTTTCCTCCGCAGGGTGTCTGGGCTCTCCCTTAGAGATAGGGTGCGAAGCTCGGCCATCCAGCAGGGACTCGGACTAGAGCTGCTGCTCCTCCATGTCGAGAGGAGCCAGATGACATGGCTTGGGGCATCTGGTCCGGATGCCTCCTAGACGCCTCCCTGGTGAGGTGCTCCGGGCAGGTCCCAGCCCAGGGTAGGACCTAGGACACGCTGGAGAGACTATTTCTCTCGGCTGGCCAGGGAACACCTTGGTATCCCCCGGAAAAGCTGGACGAAGTGGCTGAGGAGAGGGAAGTCCTGGCTTCCCTGCTTAGGCTGCTGCCCCCATGACCTGCCCTCGTATAAGCGGAAAAAGATGCATGGATGGATGGATGGATGAAGTTGAAAGTTCTATATATTCTAGATTCATCTCATACAAAGTGATGGACAATCATTGACACTCTCCACCATGAGGGTGAGCCACAGAAGGTCACTGTTCTCAGTGGCTGTATTAAAGCATATCTATAGAAAGTTGACTAGAAAAGTGTGGCACAAAAAGGTGCACAAGCAACATGGATGAGATCAGTCTTCAGAGGATTTTCAAACAAAGCAGATTCAAGAACTTAGGGGAGCTTCATCAATAGTGGGGTGAAGCTTGATTCAGTGGATTAAGATCCACCACACAAATGTGTGAAGGAAATCGGCTACAAGTGTTGTGTTCTTAGTGTCAGTCCAATCCTTAATGACAGATATTATAAGAGTCTTACCTGGGCGAAGGAGAAAAGGAAGTGGACTGTTGTGCAGTGGTCCAAAGTCCTGTTTTCAGATGAAAGTGGGTGGAGGAAGTTCTGGCAGGCACAGAATACAAGGTGTCTGAAGTCCAGCGTTTTCAGTTTCCACAGTCAGTGATGGTTTAGGGGTCCATGTCATCTGCTGCTGTTGGTCCACTAGCCTTTATAAGTCCAGAGTCAATACTGTCAGCGGTTTACCAAGAGATTTTAGAGACCTTCATGCTTCCATCTGCTGGGAAGCTTTATGGAGATACTGTTTTTCTTTTCCAGCAGGACTTGGCACCTGCCCACAGTGAAGCCAAAACTTACAGACCATGTTAGTACTGGTCTGATCTGAACCTCACAGAAAATCTTAGCAGAAATGTCAAGAGGAAGATGAGAGACACCAGACACAACAATACAGACAGGTTGCTATAGAGCAACCTGGGCTTCATGATACAAACTGACTGACTTCCTGACACGTCACACTGATGCAGTAAAAGAAGCTCCAATGAAGCACTGATTGCTTATATAAGCACAATTCCCCAGAGGGTCAACATTTCTGTATTATAAATATTTTGATGTTTCGTGATATTCTGATATGTCTCAAAATATTTCACTTTGTTTGAGAGAATCTAGAACACACGGAGGTGCCCTTTTCTGTATTAAATCACAGTATTATCAAGTCCAAAGAAATAATGCATTTTAGTGCATATTCAGGGGTTACATCCCTCCTTTCTGTCACTAAAACAAGCCTGTGATGGCAAACTCTCCTCTCTACTAGAGCGGTTTAGGTCTGACCTGGCAGACAGGAGATTCTCTAATAGTCTTGGTGATCACTTCCTCCTCGGTCCATCTTCCATGTGGAGTTCTCCAGGGCTCCATACTTGGTCCTATCTTACTTTCCTCCTCATGCTTCCCCCAGGATACATTTAAAGAACGAACGTCTTTTCATTTTAACTCTGATGATAGGCAGCTTTATTTGTCTTTGAATGTCAATGCTTCAAACCCTAACTCCTGATTTGTCTCAGGGTCATAAAATGTGTATGGTGTTAAATTTGAGGCTTAACGAAAGCAGCTGAAGATGCTGTTTTTGGACCTCATGGAGGCTGTACCAAACCAAGTATGGACCTGTACCCTATTAAGAACTTCCTGAAATCCTCTGCATAAATCTGGGGATGATAATGGACAAGGATTTTAAAATGGACCTGCACATAGATTCATTTGTGTAAGCCAGCTTTTTCCATTTTTGGCCTTTATCCAAGATCAGCCCTTTTTACTGTTTAATAATTTGGGAAGGTTATGCATGCTGTTATTACTACACATCTTAATACTGTAATGCACTTTGTTTTTGGTGCCAGCCATGCCTCTCTCAGTCGTTGACAGCATGTTCAGAGTGCTGAAGCTCATCTTTAACTGGGAATCCTAAGTATGACCACTTTAACCCCATATTAGCCTAACTTCACTTGCTTCCTGAGCGGCTTTAGATTGAGTTAGATTAACAGATTTTAAAATTCTATTTACATATAAACCTTTAAACAGGCCGGCTCTTTCTGGCCTTTTTAAAGCCCATATTTCATCAGGGACACACCGTGCCCACCAATCAGTTGCTTCTGACTAGGCAGCACCCTCTGGTCCTCAAAAGAACGCAGTACCGCGAGTGTCCACTTGAGGCTAGCTGCATGAACACCAGAAGTCCCGTAAACAACACATGTTAAGTCGTTTTTTTAAACAAGAAATCAACTGGTTTGCAGCCTGGTCCAAAAAACCAAATGTGTCTCATTAGCTAAAATCTTCATGTCCTCTCACTGTGTCACAATTGTGTCGGTTATATTTAGGAAAAACCTCACTGCGCACTGACTGGCACGTCTTATTTGATTGACAGACAGCTTGACAGGCTGCTCAGAATAAGTTATCAGTGGACCAAGTGAACCTCATTGGAGCTTGACAGGCAGAAGCTACTTTTGAGTCAACCAGAATGCTAGCTAGATAGCTGACAGGAAGTCAAGTTAGTGGGTGGGCTGTTCGGTTGATCCAAAGTTTGGCTGAGACCGCAATTTCAATATGGAAGCCGCCATGGATTGGCTTCAAAAGCTGTTTGAGTCTGCCTATTGTAAGCAGATGGCTGATGTCACACAAGCTCTGTCCAGTTCTTTATACAGTATATGCTTCTGACTGTCTGAAGGTCAGAGTTGAAGCTCAGGGGTGACCAAACCTTTTCAGTAGCTGTGCCAAAGCTCTGAAATGCTCTGCCCCTGTCCTTGGATCTACTCCCATTGCCCCCTTTCATAAGCCCTCTCCAGAGAGGCGACCAGGAGGCACCCTTGAACCACCTTGACTGGCTCCTTTAAAAAAAGGAGCTGCAGCTCTACTTCAAGCTCCCCCTGGATGTCCGAGCTCCTTACCCTATCTCTAAGGTTGAGCCCAGCCACCCTCCTGAGGAATCTCATTTCAACTGCTTGAACCTGCAATCTCATTCTTTCAGTCATTACCCAAAGCTCTTGACCGTTGATGACGGCCAGAACTGAATGGACTGGTACATTGAGAACTTTGCTTTCCGGCTCAGCTCCCTTCTCACCACAACAGTACAGTATGTCTGCAATACTGCTGATGCTGCACCAATCTGCTTTAACATGATAAATCAACAAAAACATCCCACCGGAGGACCTGTAACGAAATGAAAGTACTAGTTACACTCAAGCAAATCCAAATAAAGCAGAAATATACAAATGATTTCCTTAATTTGGAGCCATGTCTGCTGTGAAACATGAATCTCATTGCGGTTGTCTTTATTAGGACGTCCAGGCTGAAAAAGGGGCAGAAATCAGCAGCTGAGACTGAAAACCTAATTAAATTTACATACCGCTTCCAGGCCTCCCTCGCTCCGCTTTCCCTGCTCCCGTTCAAGCCTGTAAACACCACTTTTCAGAAATCATTACTTTGGCACACTAAACAGTTTGCAGCCAGAGAACAAAGCGAGTCGGGAAAAACGGGAATACATTAGCAACCGAAATGAGATCATAAGCAGGCTTTGCGAGGTGGCTGTGAAATCACAGAGCAAGGATGAAATATCTGTGCCTGTGGAGTGGTTGGAGCTGGCAGAACTGGCAGTTAGCCGCTGTGAATGATTGAACTAATATTTGGAGTTATTAGTTCAGCTACATTTTCTTTGAGAATGAGCAGCGTGGCACGTCCAGGATGACATAGTTTATGCTGCTGCTGGGATCTCTCAACCAGCGAGCGCTTCAAAAAATGTAAAAGTGATGAAAATCACTTCAGAACCACTCTTGTGTATTCAAGAGACAATTTTACTGTAACATTTCAGACAGGGCTCAGTGCAGAGCTCTGGACCAAATGAATATAAAATGTTACTTGTTAGTGTGGGGCTGCTGGTTGATTGCCTCCAGTATATCTGCATCTAAATGCATATCATCACTTCAAGTGGTCCATCACTGATTTAACATGCTCCTTTAGTCACACTCCTATATGAATTTAAGTCTCTAACATTTTCAAAAATGACTCAACCTAAGCCTTATGTGAAAAAGGCATTGCCCAAAAACCTGATAACTGGTTGCTCCATCCTTTGCAGCAACAACTGCAAGTAGGCGTTTGTGATCCACATCACTGTGGAGGAACTTTGGCCCACTCTTATAGCAGAAATGTTTTAATCCAGCCACTTTCGAGGGTTTTCAATCATTAACAGTGTTTAAGTACATATCACAGAAATCAAATCAAGTCCAGACATGGCTGCCACTCCAAAACCGTGATTTAAAAAAAAAAATACAGAACTGCCTTCATATACTGGACTGTTCACATGTGATGCCTGAAATGACCTACCACTGAAATCTGGGTAAAGCATGATATTAGGTGTAACAGTTAAACTGCAGAAATGAAGTATTATGGTGAGTAAAAGTTGGAAGATCATCCACAAATTTATGGATATTTTAGATTAAAAAAACATGGGAAATTTGTTTCATGTGGTGAATAAGAACATTCTGGTTTGTATTTGAAAATTCTTTAAATTTTGGAGGGAAATTTACATTTAAGGAGATTGCTAATGTTTAAAACATGCAAAATGAGAACAAATGTTACATTTAGATGTGTCACTACAGTGTTAATAAAGTACATCCCTAAAATCTACAAACTTAAACACGTATTGTATTAATTATGCCCAAAGAATTGATGATAGAATTACACAGGCAGATTTTTGCATAGATTTTCGCATTAATACTCACGTCATTTTCCCTTTCCCTTTCCTTTTTAATGCCATTAAATGTATTCGATTCAAAATGTTCCTTATGTGCTCTCCTCTGTATTGAGCTTATGTTTTTTTGAATTTCCCCTCAGGGATCAATAAAGTTGCAACTTATCTAATCTGATCTCTCAGTTAATGTTAAAGACTTTATCTAGAGCCTAAAGCATTGATAAATTACAGTCACAAAAATCAACAGAGCATCCTCCAAGGTCACAGTAGCTCTGGATGATCTCCAAACCTCAATGTCAGCAATTTTAAATGATTATTTTGTCAAGTAGATTTGGCAAAACGTGTTGGCAGAGGATTACTATGTTTGAGGGTTGCATAATTATCAGGCCAATACTGAATTTTCAAAGCTGTAAACCCTACCATTGATAACTCTAGCTTATTCCTGGACCAAATGTTCTTTTCAACAGTCATACAGCTTATAATGATCTGTGCATGGTCATAGCGATAGACTGAACACCTTTTGAATCAGACTTTCACAGAAAGGAGCAGACTGGCTAATGGGCATGGTGGATTCTAGGGTCCTGATTTTTAAGATGAAAGTTACCGGGGTATCTGAAAAAATGAAGTTATCATGAAAAGTTAATTATTCTCGTAATTTAATAAAAAATGTGAAATGTTCATATTTTGTAGATACATCATTACACCTTGAAATATTTCAAGGCTTTTCTTTTGTTTTAATCTTCATAACTATGGCTTACAGCTCACAAAATGATAAAAAAATCAGTTCCTCCAATTGTCAGAATATTATATAACACCTAGTTAAAATAATGTATAATATAAAATGTTCACCTTCTGAAAAACTATGGTCATTTAGCCAGGTATAAACACTGGGGAGCCCAGGCCTTCTCTGTGGTGGGGCCCAGACTTTGGAACAAGCTGCCCCCAGACATGAGAACCATCCGACTGGCTTTTAACGTTCAGTCGTGACACATTACTGGTATTTGTTTTATTGTAGTTTTTATTGGTTTTATACTGTTTTATTATTCCTACTCATATGCTTTGATTTTATTGGAAGGCACTGGTCACTTTATGTGTTGTAAAGGGCTCTACAAATAAAAGTTGATTGATTGAAGATGATTGATTTATGCACTCAGAAGTTTGTCAGGGCTCCTTCAGCATGAATTACAGCATCTTAGTGGAGCCAATCAGTCCATGACTGCGGGGTGATGAAGCCCAGGTTGCTCTGATAGCAGCCTTCAGCTTCCTCGACATTTCCTTAGAGACTGACTGAAACAATGACATATGCTGGATAGACATCCCGGTTTAGCTCCTGTCATTAAAAAAAGTATCACAACCACAGAGTGTGTCAGATTTAATATGCTTTGATACAGCCTCTGAGAACAGCCTGCCCTTTCAGCAGTGAGAGGATGACCATAGAGGTATCCAAGGTCGCTGATTCATCAGATTTGAAGACTGATGAGCAGAGACACATGAAAGCAGGCTCTTTTTCCTCAAAGACACACCCCTTATTGAACAGGTAAACACTGGTCTTTTGGCTTCAGCCCTCCACTTCGATTCCTCCAGTCTCTCCATGAGTCTCCAGTGGGAGGGACTAAGACTCAAGGAATAGACCCAAGCCAGAGACCCAAACCATATAGTGAGAAAAGTGGGACGCACCCAATGACTGCCATCTAGGCAACTATCAGCTCAGCAGTCTTTCCCATGATTGTGGTTGTGTGTACTGAACCAGAGAGTGAAGGCTCAGGGAATCTTTATTTGAAAAACATTAAAGACCCTGTAAAGTGAAAATAAATCTGTATTTAGGTTTGTTGTATGACTGGTCCAGGGCCAACTAGCCAAATGTGGGTAGTGGAATTTATCAGTGTCACAACCTCAGCTTTCTCTTGTGGAAACTTGTCTGACCGAGAATTAGATATGTTTATGAAACCAGCTACATTAACAGTCAGTGTTTTAATATTGGTGTACACTAAATATCCATTAAAGAGGGAAATGGAACACGTGTTTCATCTCATACCAGACGTACCCAATAAGGCATAGAGCACATAGTTTCTCAACAACAAATCTGTGGCTAGTGGAAATGCTTAGCGGCTAATAACTGTTCAAAAACAAGTAGCCATCATGGCCGGTGGGCAGAAAAGTTGAAATGTCAAGCCCTGGACAGGTCACTGTGTCATGAAACCCCAGGTCAAATGTCAGTCAAATAAAAAGTCTAAATTTCAAAAAGGCAGTGACATCAGCTCACAACACACTATACTGAGATCAACTGCTCTGTGATTTTATATTGTAGCGTTAGAGGGGCGGGGTCATTCCCTACTGTGGGCTCGTGACATCATGAGCCCACATATTTGCCCCGCCCACATGAAACCAAGCCAGGAAAGAGGTGAAAAACTTTCCAGCAGTCTAAATCCAAAATTTAGCCACACATAAATCTCAGTGTTTTCACATGTTTACAGCAACCATATCCCAACATATCTGGTGTGTTAGGACAAAAACTTTCATTTTCACTTCACAAGGTTTCTAAAACGGCTTAAATGTGGCTAAACAGTGGCCAAAATTGGCTTGAAGTGGCAAAAATGGGACAAAATAAGTTAAAAATTGGATAGAAATGGCAGCAAAAATAGGCAGAAAAAGTGTTGAAACTGGGTTAAAAGCACAGATAAACAATCTTTGACAAACTTTTCAGGTCCAAAATAGAACTGTTAGCCAGGATGCAAGCACTAATGATACACATCCAACACACATGCATTGACCACATCAATAAATCCCAAGTGGAAAGGGCCTGTCCTCTGGGTTTTTCAAGGGTCTGGCCAATTCTGTTTGCATGCTGATGGCCATGTTTGTCAAAAGGGCTGATAATGGCTGATACCATAGTTAAACCTATGCATTGTCGCACCCCTACTTCCCTGCAAAGTCTCTGGGAAATGATCCCTGGAAAAGGATGGGAACCTTGATGAGCTCAACTGTTTCTCCCCTAACAAAAACATCCTCAGACAGAAGTTATTTTGGCCTCACTAATGTTTGATAAACATGATAAAATGATGTGCAATTGATCTGGTATACTTCCCTTCCTCATTGGGTTATTGTGATGAAATCTGAATTGCAGCAGAGACCAGCTGATAAGCAAGTAGGAATAAAACAGACGTCATGCTGTTGTGGCAGAGTGTCTCTTGCAGCTTCACACTGAGGTAACAGCCGAGGCTTTAAAGAAAGTCTGTAAGTGCCATTAAGAGGCTCTTCTGAGATTTTCCCTCTGACTCAAACAAACACAAACACACTCACTTTACTGGGAATATGTGAAAACACGTTTCCGTCTCATCGCCTCACTAGACCGGATGGCTCCCTCACGGCTGCACACCGCGGGCTCCTGAGAGATCCGTTCACTTGAAAGAGGAGTCCTAATCCCAGAGCAATGACGCGCCCTAAACGCAGGCCTGCGCTGCTGCTCTGCAAAGACCACACAGCTGTCTAATGGCATGTTGGCAACGGCAACAACTGAGCCAGAGCAAGGATGTATGGATGCGGGGCAAGCACCATTTAAAATGCGTTCATATGGAAAAGAATGGCTGACGTTCTCCCCCCTGTGTACGGACGCTTTCCTGTCTCATGTAGCAGAGAGGAGCTGCTGCTGCTAATTCATGCAGCACGTCTGGGAGAACAAATGCTCTCATTCAGCAGCACCCACTGGGAGGTTTGTTTTAACACTGGTGGCTTCACCGTCACAGGGGGGTGCACTTCTTCAACCTGGCACCAGGTGGCAGTCCAAGTCTTTCATCTCGATTCCCCCCACCTACATCCCAAACGATGATGTAATCTTTTTCAGACCGTTATATCACATGGCACAAACAGGCTCCTCTCCATGTGGAAACACTTTGATTCCCAATGATTGCTGATACCATTGTTGCGGTTATCTGCCGCTCCTATGTGGTTATCTGGTATGCAGAAGAAGCCTCACAGTGTCTCTTTAATGAAATCAAAGTCGGAGCTGATTCTGCAGCGCCGCGCTGAGACTAGCTCTCCCATCTGGCCGCGTATCCACCGACGCTGCTCTCTCATGGATTTTAAATATGGCTGTGACCTTAACAGTAATAAAAAGCAATTCTCACAGCACTAATCCTCTCCTCCAGTCTCACTAGCTCTTAACCTTTTCTGACACTGAATAAGTGAACTGAGCTGTGAAGATGTGAATATGCAACCCCCCCCTCCCTGTATACCCCACCCTCCTTCTCCTCTCTTCCACCCCTGTAAAAATCAGCGTCTAATAATATTGGCTCAGCGGCAGACAGATTACAGCAGGAGGAGAGCATCTGCTGGAGGGAGAAACAATATGACGGCTTCCTCCCCGGGGAGCAGTGGCTGTAAAAGACAATCAGAGAGAGACAGAAGGATGGAAACAACCGAGCTTTACTGAAGAAACATGTAAGCATCATAACCACAAGTCCCGCGGGAGAGAGCGAGAGAGGAGACTGACGGGAGGGATATTTCTCCTCCACAGGATTGTCACTGTGTGTACTCATTTAATATGCATACAGCTTATTTACCTCACAAAACCATTGGAACAATATTGTTTTAGTGTCTGCTAATTTGATATGAAAGAGATGAGACAAGGGAGATAAAATGAAAACAAGAGTTTGACTGCAGCAATATTTAGTTTGCAGAAAATCACATCATCCTTGAGCTAATAGAAATTTTCTCTGCGTTATTCTTTTCAAAATCAAAGCATGCCTGAACCTGCTGAATGCTCTGTTAGCATTTTCTCTAGTATATATTTTTGTCTACATGCTCAGTAGCTTTCTTTATGTCAAATGTTACAAGTTTTTGTGCATATTAGGTCAGTCTGAATCCATTTTTTAATATGTTAAATCTCAAAATTTCCTGCCGTATATGCCACTACTGCTATGTGTTTGAAAAACACATAATTGGTTGGAACAAGCACTTGCAGGATTGCATATGCAAGCAGAGCATGCACTTCAGCAGACGTTTCATTAAATCCTTTTACGAGATGTTTTGAGTCTTACAATAAAGCAATTAAAGCGTGCAGTGCATGCAGAAAAGTATTTAGACCCCCCCTCACTTTTAACTTTTTTCTTATGTTGCAGCCTGATGCTATAGTTGAAAAAACTATTTTTTCCTCCGCCAAGGAGGTTATGTGGTCGGCAGGGTTTGTGAGATTGTTAGCAACATAACTCAAAAAGTTATTGATGGATTTTGAGGAAATTTTCCAGAAATGTCAGAAATGGCATAAGGAAGAACTGAGTAGATTTTGGGACTGATCCGGATCACTGTCTGGATCCAGGAATTTTTTAAAGGATTCTTTACTATTGGGAGATAGGGCTAATGGCGGAGGTCTGCGCTGTTACCACTTCACACCAGGAGATGGCGGACATGAGTAACTTCAATCCCAGCAGGATTTGTGGGTGTGTTTCTATTCAAAGTTTTGGAGTTTATAGAGTTCTCAATCCAGAACCCTATAAATGTACAGCTCATGTGTACAGCAGTAGAAGAAAAAAAATATCGATCTTTAAAACAATGAATCAGCATTTTAGAATGATGGTCCCGCTTTGAGAACAATTGTATTTAAAATATAAATAAATGATGTTGGCTGTAATGGATGCTTTTAAGATGAAACTACATTGTTATTGCCCAAAGATGTATACTTATGATGGTGTTTCAAATCTAAATTTGTACTAAAAATTGCCTAAAAATAATGCAACTACCCCCGGACCCTCCTATGTTTGGGCTAAGCCCCCTGATATCAAAAACTCCTGGCTCCGCCCCTGATGTCAGTGCTACAGCTGTTGCATTTCACACTCTTTTACTACTTTGAGATCAGAAATAATCAGTCAGTGGAACTGTCTGCATGGATGTGTGGTTGTTTTGAAGAAGGAAACGCAGAGATAAATGAGTGTGCAACCAAGATGTGCAAGACTGTTTGAGTACAAAATGGTTAAATTGAGCAGACAGAAAACAAACCGTCTGTTCTGTGGTAGTGGAAGAGAACATGCTTCACTTGTACCTTGTGCTGTTTTTTTTTTTTTTTTTTTTTTTTTAAGGATTTTGCTTTTTTTGGCTTTTTGCTGAAGCAAAGGAAATGCTTTATTTTTCATTCAAACTGTAGAGTGACAGATGAAGGCTCTCTGAAGACAGACTGACACACACTTCCACTTCTTCTTACCCTAATATGTGAGGATGTTATGCCCTTAGAGTGACACCATCCTCACTTTCCCCCCAACTTCCTTTATGTAAAGATTTGACTGTAAAAGAACAATTATGAAGCTGGCATACTTGTTTGTGTGTGCATTTCTCATGATTTATTAGAAGTTTTGCTCAACATTCATAGATAAACTTGCTGTTGACTACACTTGCGTAGACACATCATGGCTGCCAAGCCTCACAAGTGTTGGCTATGCACGTCCAGAAGAAAATGAACAGATCACACTAAGCTAACTATTCCAACTTAGCAAGTTCATAAGGCTTTTCTTTTTACATTGACCGAATCTCAAGGTGCAGTGGAGGGATTTCCAGTTTGGGGACCTCAGAATTTCTTAGCTGCTTTTTGCAGATGATGTGGTTCTGTTGGTTTCTTCAACTGGGCACCTCCAGCAGCCATCGAGAAGGCTTACTGCTGAGCGTGAAGCAAGTGGGATGCGGATCCACAGCTCCAAGTCAGAGGCAAATGGTGGGTTGCTCTCTCCAGGTGGTGAGTGTGTCTTTGCACCAAGTGAAGGAGTTCAAGTACTCCACGGTCTTGTTCAAGAGTTAGGGTAGAATGGATTGCGAGACGGACTGCGAGATAGACTAGTGAAGCACCAGCAGTGCTGTGCCGGATCATTGTGGGGAAGAGGAAGCCAAGCAGGAAGACAAAGCTTTTAACTTACCTGTCCATCTTCTTTCCAACCCCCACCTTTGGCTGTGAGCTTTGGGTAATGCCTGAAAGAATGAGATCGCAGATACAAGTGGTCGTAATCGGATTCCTCCAGAGGATGGCTGGGCTGAGCCTAAGAGAAGGGTGAGGAGCTTGAAATAGAGCTGCTCCTTTATAATGAAAAGTGCTTATTAAGGTGGTCTGGACATCTGATCAGGATGCCTTTGGGTCACTTCCCTTTGGAGGCACCTACAGCTGGGGGAAACTCCATGATAGACCCAGAACTCAGTGGATGGATAACATATCCCATCTGGCCTGGGAATACCTCAGAATCCTCTGGGAAGGGCTGGAAAACATCCCTGGGTAGAGGGATGTCTGGGCTGACTTGCTACCTGCTGCCACTGAAACCCGACCTTGGATCAGCAGAAAAGATGGATGTATGAATGGAGCTAACAGGTATAGCACTGGATGTGCTATTTTAATTGAAGAAAAATAAACCGTATTAAACATCCATCCCTCCATTTTCTATACTGCCTAGCCCGTTGGGGGTCGCAGGGTTGCTGGGGCCTATCCCAGCTGTCATTGGGCGAGAGGCAGGGTGCACCCTGGACCGGTCGCCAGTCAATCCCAGGGCTGACATATAGAGACGGAGAACCAGACACTCTCACACTCACACCTACGGTCATTTTAGAGTCAGCAATTAACCTGATGAGCATGTTTTTGGTGGTGGGTGACCAGGAAGCAAACCAGGGACCTTGTTGCTGTGAGGCCTAACCCCTGCGCCACCGTGCAGCCCCAGTTCTATACAATTTAAAGCAAAATAGATTTTTTTATTGAAAGAGATGCTTGACATCCCTACTGTCAGTAGCGTTTCAGTTGTATGACTACTTTTTTTTATATTTGTCTTTACTCATTCAATGCTAAGCAGCATTTTGTACTACAGCCACCATCAGGGGATAATAATGCTTTGTGGTCAAACGCTGCTAAAATAAATGGAAAAATATTTTGAAATTGGACAACAGTTTCATGTAACATTTGATTTTGTTTTCTTCACATATCAAATAATTCCTACTGAATATAAAATAAACCATGTCCCTTAGAGGCCCTCCAGATATCCCTAACACCTTTAACCCTCTAAAACAGCCTATAGGGCCACAGTTTATTATAAAAACGACACTAAAGCCAGCTCTGGATGCTACCAGTTTTTAGGGATGTGTTGAGCCAACTCAACATTTAAATGTTGTCTATCTGTCTTGACACAAAAAATCAATCCAGAGTTAAACAAATCATAAATATTTGCTCAGCTGGACGAAATATTACTTTTCCATTTCATTCAATGGATATAATTTTTTTTTTTAGGAACATCTCTAGTTTTAGGTGCCCTTTTTTCATTAAAGTGAAAAACTGGACACACTAGAGACTGTTTTTTAAAATCTATTGCATTGATATATTTCACATTAATCTACAAAGTGTTTTGGAAGGACAGGACTTTTCCAAAAACTTTTGGAGGGTGACTGGACAAACTCATGTTGCCTTAATTATGGGCCAATTAGATCAACAGGACAAAATGAGGAGGTAAATATGCACAGCTCTGTTAGGTGACATGAGCTCATCAGTAAGGCATTGATGCAGTTCAAAAGCAGTGGAGCTTGTTGGTGGATAAAACTCATGTCAAAGCTGGTAAGGAGACATGTAAAAACACATTCCCCAAGAAATTATTTCAGTTTGGTTCTTTTTTGCTCTTGAAATACTGTTCAGATCTGTTCAAAACCACCCCTGTAGCTACATTTGAGCTGATAGATTTACAGTCACTGCTACCGGCTTTCAGTGCGGCTGAACACTGCTATGAGAAAACTTCAAGCAAAGCGGGTGAAGAGAAGAGCAAAATGTTCTATTCTTAAAGCTTTCAGTGCAATTCTGTGGACTTCTTTGCTTTTGTTTAATAAAGAAATGCTGCCTGATCCAGGTGAAACTGCTGCTGTGGCAACATCTGAGCTAATGGCTAACAGTACAAATAAACTTTGCCAGTAACTAATGCAAATTCATGCCCAGGCGGGTCAGGAGCATTTTGCAGAGATAAAAACAAAGATCAAATCAAGCATGCCTCGCCTATAGACCTATATCCTCAGTGGATGAAGGTTGGTTTATATAATATACTTTTTTTTTTGTTGCAGCGTCAACACTTAATGCACCTTCCATGTTTTTTGTTTACCATTTTGTTTTTTTCACTTCGCTTTCATAGCGTTCGCCAGCAGGCTTCCCAAGGGAATCCCCTGTCATACGTCACATTGCTATGAACTATGGGTAATTCCCTCATGCTAAGTCTGCAGATATGCCCACTCACTGAAAGGGTGCATGAAGGGCCCAAAGAGTCGGCTAGGGAATCCTCACGCACTTTATGATTTGATAGTAAGACAGCCCTGATATCATACAGATATAGCAGTAACACCCCTCAAAGTCATTGAGTGTGTAAGTGTGGCCAATTAGACTGGGTCATTGTGTCAGCCAATAGAAGAGACATTCCCATGCTATAGGCTCTTTGCAGATGACGTCAAGCAGCAGCAGAGAGCTCCTGATGGGGGGCAAGGAGGGATTTCTGCATAGAAACTCTTCCAAAAGGCCATGATTTGAGCTGTTCAGACTATGTCAGGCATTCAAAATGTGACAATTAAAACATTCCTAATTCTTCAGCTACTTTGTGTCTCAAAGTAGTGAAATATTCAGACAAAGAATAAAAGAAACTCACAGAGAAACAGCAGTAGAAAGGAATTAATTACCTCAGCTGATGTCTGTCCAGTCTCACTCGCTGTGCTGGGAAATCCCCCTCTTTTTAGAGATCCACATCGAGCTGGTTTTTAGCTCCCAAATGGTTCATGTGGGTTAAATAAAAATACAGAATAGAGGGAAAGAAACTGGCACTCAAACAGGAGCTAGAAACAGTGGCTCAAATAAAAGAGCCGTTATCTAAAGCAGGTTCGTTGGTGAATGGCACACCATTACTGCCCTATCAGGCATTCAAGATCATGTGATTGCCAACAACCGACAAATACCGTGTTAAAGTAATTTTCTCTATAATCTGCAGCATTATCAGTGTGCTGTGCAAGAAAAGCATAGCAGAATAAAATAAGGAGTGTTGAAATTAGTGAAAGGTCAGAGGTTATTTATAATTTTCTGTTTGAAATACATTCAATAAAAGTAAAAGGGAGTTGAAGCCCTAAAGGTTGTTGTGTAGTGATACAATAATTAGATGAGTCAGCTCATATTTATTCAACTTATTAAGCTTTTTTTTTAATCTCTGCATTTAAGCACCATTAAATCTAAAATTCATACATGTAAAGCTGTGGAGAAGTTTTTATTCAAATGTGCAGGGTGTTAATAAGTTTAAACTAATGTGTTTGAAGTGTAAAAACCTGCCTCTTTATATCTCTGTCTGTGTATCAATGGCTTTCCCTCTCTGTGGGACTCACCACCCACAAAGGTTAATGAGCTTAAACACAGCTCAGAGTGAGCTCATTAAACAGACCACAGAGACAGGAGAGCGCAGAGGAGAGGGAGGACGGCTGAGCGGGGAGTAAGCAGGAAGGAGGATTGCTGCTGCCACTGCGGGTATCTGGGGAGGTGTTACTCTGTAGGTAGACCATGATCTGCTATAAGGATTTTTCTTCTCTTGTTCTCAGAAACAGCGTGACAGTTCTTTTTTAAAACTTTTTGCATAAATGAGATGGAATCTGATGGAGAATTATTCATAAGAAGGCCAGTTGGAGCATTGTGTGCATGGAGTGACTCAGATGGGCTGGATGGCAGCCTTAGCGTCTCCTCCGAATGTTTTTGCTCTCCTGTTGTTGGAGCACTGGTTGATGCAGTAAGTTGAAGACTTTGTTCCTTGCTGCTAACATTTCAATTGGAAGTGTTAAAGTTGAAGCATTGACAAACACATCAGTAGGAGGTAAGGTTACTCACAAAGTAGTGGTCTTATTATTTGTAGTCCTTCTTTGGTTTATGTTGTTAAGCAGGGTTGGAGTAACCTGGCACGCCGGATGGATTTGTTTCACACATCCATCTGGAAAATCTTCGATAGACGGCGTTTTGAAAAGAAAACAACTCAATGCTGTTCTTCATTTAACAGAGAAATGTCGTCAAGTTCTGATAAAACTTACGCTGTAGCAGCATCCACGCTAATGTCTTCCGCCATAATTGTACCGGCCTCCTGTTGCTGCTCGCCTATGTCAGGACTCCGCCACTCCTGAAAGTACTTCTCCTCGATGCTGATTGGTCCTGTCACTTTCTAACCGGGCCCAAACGGTTGAGACGGGAGCTTTGCAAGGTGGATTTGCCAGTGAGAAACACGGAAACGGATGTACCCATCTGCTTTGCAAGGTTACTTTCATTCCTATTCTAAATGAACTTCAGCAAGTTGTCTTGATAGCACCTTTGTGCCAAAATGCACTCTGCTGCTGCCATGTCATCGGCTGATCGGCTGACAAGCAATTGAACAAGTGTACCTAATAAAGTGGCTGGTGAGTGTAGACCCACCATGTATCTGGAAGAAAGCAGAGTGGAGCCACACTTCTGGCACACACAGATGGATTGAAACTCGTGCTGTGGAACTGTAAAGATTGACTAGAAAGCGAATGTTTGGCTCCAGAGTTCATTTAGCATGCAGACTGCTGTGTAGACATAATAGACTGAATTACCTCCAATTTCCACATACAGCAAGCGCGTGCCTGGACAGACACTTCGGTCCACTTCATTCGAGTTACGCTGCAGGTCTATTTTCATCACCAGCTGCTGCTAAACCACATCAATACCCGTCGATCAGAAAGCTCAAGAAGAGGAAGTCACAAGTGTAGAATATCCTGTTTTTTTTTTTAAAATACAACACAATGCATGGACTCTCGATCGTAAATCATCACAATATCAACATTACGTCTCATCATGCAGGGAGAGCAAAGGGTCAGCGAAGGGTCAGTGGGTCACAGTGCTACAATGGCACAACTGACAAGGAAAAGTTAACTTTTGGGGATATTAAGCCAAAGAATTTTGCATAAAATCACAGATTCTTTAAGCAAACATTAACCTTTTAACTTCCTAATGTACTCACCCAGTGGTGGAAGCAATAATATCATGGATTTATACCGGATGATAAATTAAACCCCAAAGGTAGAATTGTCTGCTGTTGACATACTATTCCTGCGTGAACTCACAGTTCTCCCATGATCTCTTCCTGCTGATCAGGGCTGCGCACCGCGGCTCAGTGTTCTAGACCAAACCCGTGGCGCTACCGTGCGCAGCGCAGTCGTCCTATGTGGAAATTGCAGGTTAGGGGATAAGCCTTGCCTCTTCTTGATTTTGATCAGCCAGTAAGGGGTTAAGTGACATTGACAGGTGTAGCACTGTCAAAAAAAAAAATTATAATTAAACTTCTTTTTTAACTGTGTGCTCAGTGAACACTGTGACATAAACCACCAACAGCATCTTTGCTTGAGGACACTGAGCCCTACAAATGGCTTGAATACATAGTTTTTTAATGGGAAAAGAAGCCTTAATAGGAGCAAAACAAATGGCTGTGGACACAGGTCCTAAAAAGTGTAATGCATTCACAGAATATGTACAAAATGTGGAGCCACTCTTGCTGTGTGGTTCTTACTGTAATGAGCCAAACTGCTGGCCAGTGTCTCACAGTTTGCCGTTTATTTACTCAGTAATGATGCAATGTAAAAAGTTAAACACTCCCCTCAGAAATTTACTGGAGTAAAAGTAAAATTGACTCCAAAGGTGCAAGTACACAAAAAGACAACTTGATAGCAACAACATGAATAGATGTGATTAGTTACTCACCACCCCTGTTATCTTTAAAGCAGACTTGCAGCAAATGATGCCAATTCAGCTCTAATAAATAACATGCTTTCAGGGTTTGTATGTTGAAGATTTATGTGCTGGAAGATCACCGCATTAACGGCAGTAAATCAAATCGTGATGCTCTGAGAGCAGAGCTCCTTTCTGATTCAAGTCGAATCTTGTATCCTGCTAACAGACATGGATTTCAAGCAATTAGCAGTGAGAGAGTCTGCAGCCTATTGTAAACAGACAAACGATAAATCTACTTGAAGCACTTACAGCGGTGCAACCTGAAGAGACTCAGGATCTAATTATTGTTCCACTGTAGGAAGGGCTTTGTCAATAATCAAGGATTGCTGCAAATCACACAAAAGAATAGAAAGCTCGTTCAATACGAGCTTGTCACTAATGGTTTTGTGTTGTTGCCGGTGTACTCCCAACCTAACTGCTGATTACAGGCTTCTGTTCTGCCACTTTGCAGAACTGCTGCTCTGTTATCCTTTTAATACTAAAGTTAACACAGCAGCTGACAAAATTTGACAGCTATGCAATTTAGCAGTTTTCTAACCACTGAAAACATTTTTAAATGACAATGTAAGATACACCTGCAGATTGTGCATAGGTTGATTTATGACTGTGAGTTTGATATAAAAATTTATCTGAGCCTACAGCATTATGCTTTCCATTCCTCACAGCATCAGTGTCGGCTGTAGCACGACCTGTTCTGCACAGATGGAAGACTGACACATTCAGGTTAAGGGTCAGGTTTCTTTATTTGAACCTGTAGGCAGATTTGCTTTGCAGTCAGTGAGACTGTGATATCAGTTTGACACATTAGATATTCTAATATCTAATAATGCAAGAAATGTTGAAAATGCTCGAGGTTTCTCCAATCAAGGCATGCAAGGCAAATAAATTTTAATATCGTAAAATGTACCAATTAATTGATATCACTGATGGCACCATTACAGAAACCATGAATTGCTTTTTCTTCCCTCTTCACCATTTCACTCTTTATATCCATCTCTTCTGCAGCAGCAGTAGATGGATGACAATGAATCAAGTAAATGAATGGATTTAGTAGGATTCTCCTCTGCCTCAGCAGCTATCATTTAAGTTTCCCTAGAGAAATGTTTCCCCTCAGTGGATCTGCTCACAACAACAGTTTATCTCTCAGGTGTTTCTGTGGAAATCTTCATGGATCCAACATAATACATCAGCTCTTTTCTCTGACTAACTGCAGGTCCCCCAAAAGCCAATTAGCCCAGTGACCCTTGTGAGGCATTAATAAGGAAAGCACACTAATCCTCCCCCATGACTGACCTGCAGGATCAGCAGCTCAGACCGGCCCTGTCCGGTAACCAAACAGTGATTAAAATGTTTGGAGACAAATTTGTGGAGCTATTAGGCAGATATTGTATCAACAGAAAGGGCTTGCTCATTAAGATCGTTGTTTCAGTGTCATGCTGAGCTATAAATGAGATATTCTCTCTGCCTGATACATTGACAGGATGAAGTTAATTAATGGGATCATTGCTGCTCTAATTTGAATTCTTCAATAGAATGATTTAAACCCTAGAAGCTCATAGCGGTGGTCCAAATTATTAAAACACAGAGGCTTACAATAATTAGGGTGTTCAGGATCAAGGTTCTTTCTTTGTGTGTGGCTGCTGACGGATTATCTATGAGTGAGAAGTGCCCACACCCATGCCAATGCTGACACTGATCACATTTTGTGTTCTGGTGAAGCCACTGGTTCAGCGGTCAGTCTAGTAGTGTTGCACAGTATACCACGATCCATGTGCTTTTTATTCAATATGGTATGGTAGATTTACCTGATGATAAGTACTAATAAGTAGTAAAAGGTCAAATATGGCTCTGGTGCAAGTGACCACTTGCACCTGATAGAATATTCAGTGGGCTGGGAGAGTTAAAAAGTTTTATGTGGATCTCCACAAGATGGCAGTGTGGGCAAAACAGTCAGGTAAATAGCTCCACTTATTCCTCAGTTATGTACCTCAGTGACAAAATCATGGACTCCTCTAAGGCAGTGCTTCTCAACTGGTCAGGCATCAGGACCCACCACCTCCACCACCAAGAGAAACCACAACCCCAGTTTTTAGATAAATTCTTCATTTATTACATGAATGTTGGTTAATCAGAAATCTTGGCTGCCATTGCACCATGAAATCAGAACCACACTCCAAAAATGTTGATATATGGACCCTAAATAGAAAAACTTACTGATCAAAAAGACAGGGCAAAACAAAAACCTTAGAAAAGCACATCATTACAGAAAGATTTGCATGCATATATCTCATCCTACTCCATTTTCCCAAAGTAGCATGGAAGTTTGGTAACTTCTCTAAGAACTTCCCTGGTATCTTGGGTAAACTAGCTTTATTTCCCAACAACAGGGAGGTGAATAGGTAGAAATCTTGAGGAAATAAACTGACTTTTACTCAAAATCATAGGAAAACAAAAAAATAAATAAATAAATAAAAAATCCTGTCATTCCAGTGCCTGCCCTCAGGTGTGTTTCAGCTCCTTGATTGCCAGCAGCTGTTCTCAGTACACCTGCCTCTAATCAGCTCGTTAGCCAGCCTCCTTTGTTTTCCCTCCTTAGCTGCTATAACAGTCTCTGTTATCGAGTATATGTTGCTTTCAAGCCTCATTCTAGTGTTTGGATTTCCTTAGTTTAACCTTTACCTGTTTTTACCTGGATTTGGATTTTGCCTTTTTTTTAAACTATTTATATTTCAGCCAATAATCTCACATTGAAGTCAGTTTAAGCATTTATTATGCAACATAATATGTTCAGGCTCCGACTTAATCACTCCTCACAGATTACACATACAGAATTTGAGGAGTGATAAGAAAACAGCTTAAACCCCCCAGCTGGAGCCAACTGGTGGGTGCTGGGGTGGAGGTAGGTTGAAGGCGAGAGCACAGTGTTGATCCAGGCGCAGCGATGCAGCAGAGGAAGAGACCGGAAGCCTTGTAGCTTAGGAGGACGTGAGTCATGTGATTTGGTGCATGTCAGGTGTGAATGATTTTGCTCGAGATAACTGACAGAATTAATTCACAGGCTTCATTTCATATTTAAACAGGGATGGAAAAGTACATTACTACTCAAAGAAAAATACTGTTACTTTTGTTAAAATGTATTTTAGTCAAAGCATTGGTCAATAAATCTGCTTGAGTGAAAGTATTTAATTTAAAGTTAACTTTAAGTACTGAGTAGCTACTGAAGAGTCATACAGTCAAATCTGATCTTTTATTGGACATAAGAAGAGAATAGATCTCCAACCAGGTGGTTCAGGTAAAGTCACCTCTATAATAAAGTAAAATACACAGCAAAGTGTTAGAGTAAAATGTGACACTTTAAAAGTGTCTTTGTTGGCCCTCCCTGCAAATAGTTAAAATACAATCTTGAAGTTGTTAAATATTTGTGGCAAAGTTGGCCAGAAAACCCGAGAGTCAACCTCATAGTAAGGTGATGCATTCTGTAGACTAGGGGTTTTCAACCTTTTCAGCCTGTGACCCCCAAAATAAAGACTGGGGACCCCCACTGTACCTGAAGGTGGTTGAACACAGCCATGCACATTCAAGAATAGTCATGTGGAGACAAGGCCGCCCATAAGCGGGGAAAAATGGGAGAGCTTTCTGGGGCCCAGCCAAACTGGGGGCCAGCAAAATCATGGTCCATTGTAAAGTTAAACTGTGATGCTTTATATTTTACCTGAATAATAACCACTCTTATCAAAGAAACACATTTTAATTCATTTGTATTAAGTAGCCCTTTAAAAAATGTAAATCCTTTTGTTAAAAACAGAATTAAACTATGTTAAAAATAACTCAAATGGATTAATAATGGCAAAAAAAGGCTGGGAAAGGTGGTGAAATCAGATTTTAAAGTAGCAGAAATGGGTAAGAAATGCCAAAAACTAGAAGAAAATGGCCAAAAATAACCAAATAGGTTTAAAGTGGCAAAAATTGACAATTTAAGTGGTAAAAGGAGATTCAAAAGTGGCGTTAAAGTGGCAAAAATAGGTGGAAATTTGGTGAAATTAGATGAAAATTGATACAAATTGGCAAAAAAGGGTTAGCTGAGGCGGAAGTAGTCAGAAACTGGCAAAAATGGGCTTTTCAAATCGTGAAATGTGGGTTAAAAAGTGGTAAAACTGGTTGATAGGGGCAATAATGTGTCAACAGAGTCAGCAATAGGCAGAGAGTTGCTAGATTTGGTTAGAAGTGGCAAAACAGGCAGAAAAAGTAGTGGAAAGGGTTTAAAATGGACAAGAAATGGGTTTTAAGTTGCAAAAATGAAGTTAAAATTGATAACACCTGTGGGAAAAAGTGATGAAACGGGTTAAAATATGGCAAATCGGTGTAATTGAAGTGTAATTTCAAATATATTCCTAGTTTTTGTTAGGTATCTGGAGACCCCCTCTCAGTGTCTCGCAACCTCAAATGGGGTCCTGACCCCAACGTTGAGAACCCTGCTGTAGACTATGCATCATTTAGGCTCACCTGAAGTCACAGGCAGGAACCCTAACTCAGTGGATATCTTCACTCATAGTGCAAATGTGTCTCATAAAAAAAAACAACAATCCACCAGAAACATGAGAAAAAAACCCAGCAGGGATCACTGTACAACAGACAACATCCAAACACAACAAAACACATCTAAATCAATCTAAACACTCAGCCCAACAGCATGAGAGAGACCTCTGCCGTCACATCCCCCCAGCTTTAAAACTGCAGTTGGTGGAGATTTGATCTATTCACTCTTTAGAGAGTTGAACTAACAGTGGTGTATCAAAACTGTCAAATAACTTAATACTGAAGACAATTTCATTGATAATCAAGTTAAAAGCATGCTCTCCTTAAAGGGACGACACAGACTGAACTTCTTTTGGCTAATATGTTTAATATTACCAAGTATCTTATACAGCCCAAATTCAAAAGTACCAAAAATACCCTTTAAGGATGAAAAAAATAAATAAAATAAAATCTACCAATAATGAGTGGTCCTATGATAGGTCTATAGATTCCCTGCTGTTTAGATGGATTTCAAACAAGTGTTAGAGACCAAGAGCAGTGTTGTAACAGACCTGATCAATAAAAACATAAATAGACCGTCTACATAACTTCTCATTGTGACCATGAAGACACTCAGGGGTAAACAACGACCACACAAACATATGAACTCATCCCGACAGGCGTTGACCTTTGCGGAGGCTGAAGCGGCGCTGCAGCAGGTGAAGAATAGCCGGCAGGTGGCCGTCTGCCAGAGGTCGATGGGTCGCAGTGTTTACTAGTCACAGAGATAACCTGTGATGTGACGGCAGCTGGAGGGCTCCTCGCTGACACAACAATAACAAAGTAAACACTAATGGCATGTGTCAAGCACTTTCCACTTGTCTGAATGCTCACTGAGGTGCACAGATTTGTTACCGGAGGCTTCCCACGTACCAAAACATGCTCGTTCTTGGAGACAAAAATTACTTAATCTCTGTGTAAAAAAATGTCATTCTCATTTTAATCTTCTTTTCGTGTCAGCGGCACGTTGGCTCCAAGAGATTTTTATCATTTTATCCTTGCCGGCACATGGAACAGAGGAATTTGTGCATTTAGACTCACACTGAGTAATTAAATGGGGATTACAAAAGGCTGAAGAATGTATTCTGCAGCTCTTCATTTGATACTTATTTCATGTCATTTTTTATCTGTTGTCTTCAAACCATTTTCAATTTTTTAGGCGTCATCTTAAGAGAGCTGATATTTTTAGCATGTGGAACCCCTACAGTTTTTAAGTGCCAGTCAGCTGATGAAATCCCAGTCCAATATTCCCTTTCTGGTTTCGTGCTTAGTCATCCTTCTCTTCTCTTCTCATGTTAATGCCCTCTTTGGCGTCTTCTTCTCCACAGCGATGTACGTTCTGAGAATACAGAGCTAAGACCTGTTACAGGAAGTGTCTGCCTGCAGGGTGCTGTGCCATGCCTCGCCTAGAAGATCACTCCTGATAAACACAGGTTATAGTGCATGAACAGACTTCCAGTGAGCAGAATGAGGATGGGGCATGTCATTCTCTCTGTTAACCCCTTAAAGCCTGAAAACACAAATAATAGCCAGAAAATTCTAATTTTTTGGAACTGAAATGTTAATTTAACTTTCTACTGAAATTTAAAGAAATCCAAATTTCCATAAAATTTAACAAATATATTTTTAGTATCTCATTTCATTCATTAGGTGTTTTTGGTAACTGATAATCCACCTGATGGTATTTTTTTTAACCATTTATCAGATTGTATTCAGAAGTTCTTCTGAGTAATTTAATGAGCATATTGATGAGATAGAGGTATCATAAAAGTATGTATCAAATTTGTGACAACAGGCGTTAAGGGGTTTACAGTGCCTCATATTCATATCTGAAATCCAAAGCTGCTGCTGCTTTTGCATTGGAAGCTCCTAAACTCTAAAAGTCTCTCTCAGATCTGCAGACTCTGTTGTCTTTATTTGCAAACCCAATTCCAAAAAGCTGGGCTGCTGTGTAAAATGTAAATTAAAACAGGATGCAGGAAACAGAAAGCTGGAAAAGTAGGTGGGAAGCATTTTACAACTAAGTGGCAACAGGTCAGCTACATGGCTGTATATAAGGAGAATTTTAGACAAGCAGAGTCAAAGAAGTGAAGATAAGCAGAAGTTCACCTAAAAGGACTGTGAAACAATTTCAGAAAAATGTTCCTCAACATAAAATTGCAAAGGCTCTCAGTATCCCACCATCTACACTTCATAATATCGTTAAAGATCCAGAGAATTGTGTAACGGTTTAGAGGCAAAATGCTCCTCCAATTATTTTTAATTCATAGCATTTTCACCCCTTTTGGTGTCACTTCCCTACTTTTTTGAGATGTATTGACATAAAATTGAAAATGAGGAAATATTTTTTCTTGAAATGGTAAAATGTCTCCACATCTGATATGTAGGTTATGTTCTACTGTGAATAAGGTATGGGTTTATGAGATTTCTGAATCATTGCATTTTGTTTTCATTTCCGTTCAGAGTGCCTCAACATTTTTAAACGAGGGTTGTAACTGACTAAGAAAGAGTGAATGTTTTTTAAAGAAAACTAGACCCTCTGAACACATTTTTACAGGTGAAAACCTATGTATTTGGGAGATTTAGTTTTGCTGTTGATCAGTTATGGTGCAGATCTTCACATTTTAGTAGAAAGTATTTAGAGTATATATTTTGCAATAAAAAATAGGCACAGTGCCTGCCCTCCATAGGTTGAAAAAAACAGATATGGGTTTTATCTCTTAAACTTCTTTGATGAAGGTATTTAGCTAGAATGCCTTACTCATTATTAAAATGAGTAAGGAAGGTGAAATAAAATCAAGGTAATATTCCCATCAGACTCTCCTGATGCCCTGTCATTTTCAAAGTGGAAAATACAAATGTTGTGACGTTAGCAAGCAGCAACAAGAGGCCGGTGCAGTTATGGTGAAAGACATGGTGTGGATGCTGCTAAAGCGCCAGTTTGACAACATTTCTTTGTTAAAAGAAAAACAAAGAACAGCACTGAGTTTTTTTCTTTTCAAAAATGACCAAAGTCGTGTACTGACATGTCTACAGTCACCAGGAGACATCTACAGATGGGTGTGTAAAACAAATCCATCTGGCATGTCAGGTTATGTGCTGTCAGGATCAGGATACAATGGGAGTCAGCTGATTTTGTCCCTGATACTTACTTGCATTCTGTGTTGTTAGGACACGGTGTTAGTTGTGTGAATCATGAAGTCCTAATTAACAATTTTCCAAATGAAGAAAAAAGAATCTCTTTTTATTTTAAACTTGTAATTTAAAGATACAATATGCCAAAATTTTACACTGAATTATAACATAACATTGAATTAAAAGTGATCATTCCTTATTTGTATAATTTTTCACTGAGGTCACAGTATCCCAAAAGTTTCCTGCAGTTTCAAAGATAAAGAAATGCTTAGTTTTTAGAATTGTAAAGGTACATGTCTAGCTATGGAGGCTGCTATAGGTTGAGAGTTCAATTGCCCAAACTGGCATGGCAATGCTTGGCATTTTCAGCAAGTTGAGACCAGCACTGATTGGCCTCCTTCTCAGTACTACTCCTTGTTTTAATTGAGGACTCATAAGCCCCTCAAAGGCATATTTACAAGCAGAAAACTAATGTTTTGTTTTCATTCATGTATTTCTTAACCTTGCAAAGCAGATGGATACACCCAATTCCTTGTTTTTCACTGGCGACTCCATCTTGCAAAGCTCCCATCTGAACTGTCTGGGCTCGGTTAGAAAGTGACAGGACCAATCAGCAACGAGGGGCAGGACTTTCAGGCACGGCAGAGACGTGACGTAAACAAGCAGCAACAAGAGGCAGGTGCAATTATGACGGAAGAGCTTAGCGTGGATGCTGCTAAAGCGCCAGTTTTATCAGAACTTGGCGACATTTCTTCGTTAAAAGAAGAACAGAGAATAGCATTGAGTTGTTTTCTTTTCAAAAATGACAAAAGTCAAGTACTTACATGTCTATAGTCGTCATGTTTCGCGTTATTCCCGCAGCTCGATAGCTGCTACGTCACGTGTTTTGTTGCTCTTATTGGCCCGTAGAGATGGGACAGACAGAACATTCATCCAATCACACTCCGAGTTTTTTTCAAAGCCTCTGCCTTTTCTCAAATGTTTCCTATTGAAGCTTTACCAGATGGATGTGTGAAACACATCCATCTGGCGTGTTAGGTTATGTATTTCTCATAATGAGGGAGAAATGCACTTAAAAATGCACTTCTTAGGACAGAGGACATGTGCATCCTTGGATCCCAGAGCACATATGTATTCTGGGACTGCTTACAGTGTGAACATGGAAGTGCACTTTTGGATGCGTTTCTCAGGTCAGGTTGGGTATGGAAGTATATGCTGCTCCGGCCTCCTGACTGCCATCATCCAGACCTGTGCCAGACCCATGCCCCATCTCACCATGCATCCTCCCAGCTGCCCCCTCCACCGTGCACAGGGTCTGGACAAGCCCACCACGTCCTGGGCAACCAGTTTTCATTGAGCTGGATCAGGCCCAGGAAAGTGTGCCAGGTAACCATAAAAACACAGCTGTCGTTCTCGTATCAGTAAGTTGACTCTTCCCATTTGAATGCATTTCTCCCATATGAGAAATTTATGAATGAAAACAAAACGGTAGTTTTCAGTAACTGTGGCTCAATAGGTTAAGTTGGATGTCTTGCAATCAGGAGGTTGTAGGATTAATCTGAAGCTGCCAGGGTCACATGTCCATGTGTCCTTGGGCAAGACACTTAATCCTATACTTGGTACATCTATGAAAATGTACACAATGCCAAGTTAAGTCAATACTGCACACCAAACTTGACTTATTTTAGAGTCTAACAGCTTATTTTCTGCATTTGAAGAGAGGAAAGTTATCATAGATCACACCCCTGAGGGTTCAAGCCACAGCACAATGTTCTTAAGACAATCCTTCTTGTTAAACTCTTGCTCCTTTTCCATCTTTTATGATGCTCCTGTCTGTGTAACAGCTCATGCAGGTACAACATCAAAGTGGGAGCAGAGATGACAAGCAGAAATGTTCTGCTGAAAAAGTATTTAGTCGAGCTGAGAAAAAGTCTTGCAGGAAAAAGAGCAAAAACCTAACACATGTATTAGTGATCAGTCCAACTAGAGCACAAAGAGCTTTTCATGACTTCATATTCCAGGCATGCTCCAGTGGGTGGAAAACAAGCAGGAATCCAACCAGGGTGCAATCAATACCGGAGCTTTTATAAGTTGCTGTGTTTTTGTAGGGTAGTAATCTCTTTATGGATTCATCAGCTGTTGCTGTAAAATACAATCTCCTGATGGTCTGCTGTCCACGCCGCGGCCGCAGAGACACAAAGACATGGGAAGCTGATGAGAAGAGAGAGAAGAACAAAAGAGGGGTGTAGTGATAGAACAAAAGGCTGCTGCACTCCCCAGCTGCAACACAAACATCGGCACTCACTCTGGGTTCAACTCATAGGTGGTCGGAGGAGAGCCATGTATCACGTCTCCTGTGACAGACTTACGATGTCGACAGTGGAGGTATTTCACTCTCAGACTGGAGCGGGATGTTGACTTTGCAATAGAGAGAGCCGTTAACAACCATCGACATAAGGACCACAGACTCAAGGAATCGCTCCCTGGAAAGACGCACTTAGCTCCACTGGCACATTTTTCAACAGCCGACTGAATTCTGTCATCTATAAATTTCCTCATAAAGGAGCTGTTGTGTGGTCATACGTGTGTGCACTGTGGCATTTGCAGCTGCTACACACAGAACAGCTTTAACATACAGTATAATATATTCATAGGTCTGTTTTAATCTCATGCATAACACAATGCAGATCCTCGGGGCCTCCATTAATTAAGACCTGCTGAGCACACATTTACACACACATGCTAGCATGTTCTGTAAACCGCCAGGAGAGCTCTACCAGCGCTCATTCATGTACAGTCCAAAGATGCAGCGTGCTTTTGTTACTGTTAGCACTGTCAAATCTGCAGGGAGAGGAAGGGTTCAGAGTTCTCCAGTCTCTGTGGGATGAAAGAGACAGTCATGAAAGCACCAAGAGGACCTCATCCATAATACATACGGGCAGGAGGTGCATTGCCCATGCAAGAAAGGTTCCCTCTGTAAGCAGAACTCCAACAAATTTACACCTTGACCTGATTTTACTTTCTTCTTACACAACAGCAATTGAGTCTGTGTGCCGGGCTGTGCAGCTTTGCAATACAGCTGGATTAAAGCCAGTGTTAATACTGACTCAGCTATGTTTACTGCATATTTACCACCTGCATGATCATACTACTTACTATTTGCCTTCAAGTTTACACAGCAGAAGTACATGTACCCAAGGAAGTGGTGAGAGATTTCTCATTACAGCAAATAAATGATGTAGGTAAGATGCAATTCTTTAGAGATATTGTCATGATTAAGTGATGAAAAATTCTGAGGGATTTCTCTTCTCTGTGAACGTTTAAATCAGCTGAAAGCAAGTCAGGCTTTCTTTGATTCTCCTGGTCAATGAAGATTTTTCACCAACGAGGCACCTTGCAAAGCAGATGGATACGCCTGTTTCAGGTTGCTCACTGGTGAATCCATCTTTCAAAGCTCCTGTCTGAACCGTTTGGGCCTGGTTAGAAAGTGACAGGACCAATCAACGTCAGGGGGCAGTACTTTCGGGCGCGGCACAGTCGTGACGTGAGCAAGCAGCAACAAGAGGCTGGTGCAGAGGCCGGTGGAAGAGCTTGGCGTGGATGCTGCTGAAGCGCCAGTTTTATCAGAACTTGACAACATATCTTCGTTTAAAGGAAGAACAAAGAACAGCGTTGAGTTGTTTTCAAAAACAACAAAAGTCGTGTACTGACATGTCTACAGTCGCCATGGTTCGCGTTAAGTAGTTCTGTATGGATTTTACTCCTTCGGTAGGGGCGCAGCTTGGTAGTGGCTACGTCATGTGTTTTGTTGCTCTGATTGGCCCGTAAAGACGTGACAGACAGAACGTTCATCCAATCACCCTCTGAGAATTTTTTCAAATGCTCTGCCCTTTCCCAAACGTTGTCTGTGAGTATCCATGTTTGTAAAATACAATGATGTACGGTCATGTGCATACGTTTCAGGCATGTAGGGCATCACAGGGCCTGAAGTGCCACAACTCGACACATGCCGATACACAAGTGTTGCATGGTGGCAAAGGTCAAGCTCGATGGCATCACTTTTGTCCAGGCCTTTTCACCTCTGGTACAGCGGGTCTAACACTGTGTAAATTTCATCTGATTCAGCCATGAATTTTGAGTCATACTACTCTCTAGGAAGTCGTGCCAACTTTCACTTGGATTGTGAGTCGTTTGTCATGCTGTGTACAAAGGGATTTGACAGCTAACCACGACATGACAAAGGCTCGCCCAACTGCTCATGATGGACTGGATGGATTTCTGACATGTTTTATATTTCTGACTTCCACTCCCACATTGAGAGAAGAAACACAAGTATAACCCTCAACTTTGGGGTATTTTTTTCCTTTGAAAACTGTCATAACAACATCAAAATGCCCATTGCCAACATTCAATGCTCAGCATCCAATTCCCTCCCATCCCCACTTTAATAAAGGAAATAAATGAGGAGCAAATATTCCTACCTTCAAACCTCCATCTTACATGGATAGCAATGCTTTTTGTTTATGGGCTTGTCAAGCCAAAGCAGAAGAATGGACATTTAGTCTTCTTTAGCTATGTATTCATTCTGTTTAAAATACAGTAGTTTCATGCAGGTCTTCTAGCGTATTTAATTGTTTGTGCTGCTGCACACGATGGCAGAGTAGAAAAAATAGCCAGTTAGTGCAACATGCACCAGGTGGGCAGCATGCTGCTACACTATATCCAACCCTATATCAGCAGTTAGGAGCAGCAGAGAGATGTGAAGCAGAAGCAGGAGCTGAGCAGATCAGAGGATACATCAGAGACACCATCGGTCAGTTTATTTGTTTTATATAATTAAAGGAAGTTAAGTTAAACTGCTGCTTGTTAAAGTAATCCAAAAAAGTTGTATATGTCTAAAAGAAATTTGAATGATCTAAAAAGATTCCACGGTTGACTTAAAGTTAAATATCATTTATCTGGATCTAAATTCATCTATTAACGGTTCTTTAGTTAAACAGAAATTGTGATTTAGTAAAGGGCTAAATAACAAATCAGATTTGTATTTCCTAATTTGAGATTTCAACATGTTTATTTATGTATATATATTTCTATTATCAGAAATCAACATGCTTTGTTCGAGATACGCGAGAGGTCTATTTTCAGTGCTGGCCGCTGCCAAACCACGTCTATTCCCTTCGATCAGAAAGCTCCAAAAACACGAAGTCACAAGAGTAGGACTCCCGGTTGTAAATCATCACCATATCAACATTAAGGCTCATCCTGCAGCAAGAGCAAAGGGTCACCGAGAGGTCAGGGGGTCACAGAGCTACAACGGCACCATTGACGAGGAAAAGTTAACTTTTGAGGACATTCAGCCAAAGATTTTTACATAAAACCACAGATCCTTTAACCAAACATTAAACTTTTAACTTCTTAATGTGCATACCCAACGACGGAAGCAATGATATCATGGACTTAGACCAAAAAGGATGATAAATTAACCCCAAAAGGTACAATCGTCTGCTGTTGACATACTATTCCTGCATGAACTCTCGGTTCTCACATGATCTCTGCCCACTGATCAGGGCCGCAGGCCATAGCACAGTGCTCTAGACTCGCTTCCAGTTGACGAAGTTGCTCGCCTTCGGTCGGACCAAACCCACGGCACTTCAGTGCGTGGTGCACTCGTCCTGTGTGGAAACTGTGGGTCAGTGTGTGAGACTTTTTCAGAGGAAACTTTACTGTTACATATTGTCTTGACTTCACTCGTATGGAGTGAGCACATGAATTGGGTGCAGTGGTTGTGCATCTTAAGCGATTCAGTTGCACAGTATGAGCTGAATTTCAGCCATGACTGTTGAAGGGTTTACTGGAAACCACAGTGTATGCCCCACTTGGTAGTAGTTTTTGGGCCCTTGGGACGTCCACATTATGGCAAAGGGTTCATAGCAACCCATCTACCTGCTCAGATGGTACCCTAGGCCGTGCTTACTCACCACATCCACTCCTTACTCCGTCCTAAAGGCGTGGCCTTTGTTATCTTTTCAACAGCTTATTTTCTCGTGCCCGTGGTTAAATGCAGTGACATCCAGAGCATGACTGGGGTTGTGTCAATCCTCCTTCCAACCCCGATGGTGCTTTAACACAGTAAACTCACCACATCTATGCCTTATTTCAGCCTCAATTTTTTTGCCCAGACATGCCTAAAATTACTGCAGAGTTCTGTAAGTGTCAATCTTCAATCTGTATGTTGTTTTGTAGACTCTAATCTAAAGCTGGTTGAGAAAAAAACCTACCTCAAGTTTTGTCATTTTTCGCTAATCCTGTTTTTGATTGCAGCTGATTGATTTTAAAAATATGTTGTTAAAATCGTGAAGCATTCTTGGGAATGTTTAGAATAGATGGGGGTATTTTAATGTCTCATGATTTCATTTACCTCTGGGTCACAATTCAAATCAGAATTGATTTTTTGATTCAAACTGATTCTGGATTCACATTTATCCATCAGGCCAAAACAATAAATAAAAAGACCAACAATTAACAACTGAAAATTAAAAAAAAATTAAACAATTAAAATAAATGACCAAAAAACAAGCTCTAAACAAGCCAGCAGCAGCTGGGACAAATGAGTTTCAAAGTCTCTTTGTCCTGGAAACCTCTCTTGTCTGGCTGAATGTGCAGTCAGACGAGATCAGCTTAAATCCTGAGAACAGAGGACGGCTGTGGTCAGTCAAGACTGACTGGGCCTTCTTTAGAGTCCTCTGTACAAGTATGTCAAGTCATTCAGTACTAAAACTGAAATTTTCCCACAAACTTTCACAATACCCTGCAGTCTGTTTTCAATGTGAGGGACTCAAAGCGATACTACAGAAACAATGAAACATATCTATGAAAGAGTTGTCAACATTAAAATTCCAGATTGCATGTGCTAATGGGTATTTTTACACACAGCACCTGCCTGAAACTCTATAGTTAGTTTATTTTCATTGACAATACCCAGGTGTCAATGATGCTGTACAACTGCTACTAACCTTGCAACGCAGATGGATTGGCCAGACCCAATGTTTGTAGCTAGGCAAATCCGTCTTGTAAAGCTCCAATCTACAAAGTTTGTGCCAGGTCAAAAAATAGACCTGACCAATCAGCCTCTTAGAGGAAGATGAGGTGGTAGCTATGCAGTTAGACAGACCAGAAGACATTCACATGTCCTTACCGCGTCTTTAGGTGTCTTGAAGTCAGCTCAGCTCTATATAATGTTACAGTGTCATTTAATAGACATTTTTATCCAAATCAACTTACATCTGACAGGTAGGCAGGTGTTCCAGGATTTAAATGTGCAGTGTGTAATATTTAGTCTAGTAGCATTTAGTAAAACAAACAAACTTGGTTAAATGAAACATGATGTCTGTAGGTAGGTCTATCCTAATTAGTGTTTATCCACCTGACAAAAATGTGTTGTTTTTTAATACTAATTCAGAATAAGCAATCTATTCATACATGGGGATGGTCCCCTCCATGGGCGCCGCCATCTTGAATTTTTGCATTTTGCATGTTTCTGTGGTGAAAACTGTGGCAACCAGTGGAATTTACAAAAAAAAAAAAAGTATATCTGCTATTTGGTCGCTTCTGTGGCACCACAGCTAACGAGGAGTAACGCGAACCATGGCGACTGTAGACATGTCAGCACACGACTTTTGTTGTTTTTGAAAAGAAAACAACTCACTGCTGTTCTCTGTTCTGATAAAACTGGTGCTTCAGCAGCATCCAAGCTAAGCTCTTCCACAACAATTGCACCAGTCTCTTTTTGCTGCTTGTTAACGTCACGACTCTGCCGCGGCTGAGAGTATTGTCGCTCGTTGCTGGTTGGTCCTGTCACTTTCTAACCGGGCCCAAATGGTTCAGACAGGAGCTTTGCAAGATAGAGTCGACAGTGAGAAATAACGAAACGGGTGCATCCATCTGCTTTGCAAGGTTAATAAGTAGGCATTTGCTGTTTTTTTGTCTGAACTGGAGATTTAACCAAAAATCAGCACGATTATCTTGTAGTGTGTGCCACACTTTAGCAACATTTTGGCCACATAATGTACAATTCATAACATGTATGGAAAGAGTTTGTCAAGATATTCATGTCCATAAAGTTAGTATAGACACTGAAAATTCAGTTTTAATGTTGTGTTTTTTATTATTGTGCTTGATTTTTTTCCTTGTTTGTTTTTTTTCTTTGAGTCAGCCAAGGTAAAAAACTCTCTTTCTCTCTCTCTCTATCTCATTTTCCCTCTTTCTGAAGTCTTGTTCTGAGTTTAAGGTAATACAGAGAAGCTAAAATTTCTATCCTTGCTCTGATTTTGACCAAAAAGTTAACAAGATGTTTATTTTTTTCGTTTCTTTTTCTTTGAGTCAGCCAAGGTAAATAACTCCCTCTCCATCTCTCTCTCCCTCTCTCTGAAGTCTTGTTCTGAGTTTAAGGTAATACGGAGAAGCTAAAATTTCTGTCCTTGCTTTGCTTTGGACCAAAAAGTTAACAAGATGTTTTTTTCTTTCAGAGAAGATTGTGACATGTTAAAATGCTTTAGCATAAACATTAGATATGTACATGTAAGTAAAATCAGCCTGGAGGTTGTCTGATCATTACATTGATTTTTTAAGTTCCACTCATACTTTACTGTGTCCGTTTGCACCAGAAACTAAGCTCGATTCTCCCGAAGCCTCTAAAGCATCCACCATGTCAGACCACCTGGTCTCTGTTGCCACTCTTTAATATTCAGATGCTAATATTGGTTTTTTTTTTATTTTTCAACACAAAATCTTTCCCAGTGTGCCCTCCAGGAAGAAACAAAGAGAAGTGCATGTAAAACAAGTACTGCTGAATACTAAAACATGTTCAGGTTGATTTGTTTAACAGCTTGCAGCCTCTTTTAAATCCAAATGTTTGCGAGCCCTCTGCCAGCCAGGATCTCCCTGCAGAGGAGCGGAGGTGCTTTCGCTCCCTCATTACTCTGCCACGTTTCCCCCAAAAGGTTATTATTAGCCGCAAGAAGGATGATTATGAAAATATGTTATTGTAGGGCAGGAAAGCCCTTAGGTCCTGTCAGTCAGTAGCAGGCGTGATGCTGTGCATGCTGGAGCGCTGCTCGGGGCCCACAGCTGTGGCTTGTCTGTTGGCAGGATGTGTGTGCGTGTTTATGTTTTCCGGTTGGTGTGTTCTCCTTAACTATCAGTGTGGCAACAGTTTCCCCGTTTGTGTTAATCTGTGTATGGCCACAAGCAGTGGTGGATGTGCACACACGTTTCTTGTGCATATAAATACTGTTATGTAGAAACATGCCTCAGCTCTACTTAGTTCAAAAAGAGGATGCAGCTGATTGGCTTAATCAGCGGCTACGTCATTGCAGGCAACAAGGAGCAACAAGCTGGCCAGGATTTTTCAGTGACTTGCTTGGACTACAATCTGAATTGTGCCAGTTTAGTCAACAGTGGGCTTGTATTACATGGCACAATGAGGGAACACATGAAAGAGGCTACAAAAGGCCTCAGAGCCCATCTGGACACTGGACTTTTATGTACTCAAGCATTTCTCAGCATAGATGCTCAAAAGGATTTAATCGGTTGTATTATTCCACAGTGGGAGACGGAATTTTAGCTGGAAAGGGATAAAACAAAAAGTCTAGCTATAGTCTATCACTGGAAAAAATCCTGTGAAAAACCTTAAAGCAGCAATGCTTCAGTTGCCCATGTTGTCTGCAGTGTAAGGTGATACATCAATATTGAACTCATTTAATTTTTCAAACATATATACACACCTACACATGACCAAAATCAAAGCTAGTATAGCAAGTTGAAAATTAGACTTCCCAACAAATTTCCAAGGTACATGAGCTCCTTCATTCAGGGCACACCCACCAAGCGAGAACCATGACCTCAGATCTGGGGGTGTCTACTGGCGATAACAGGCTGAAGTCGCCAACAGAATGGATCTGTAACAGCAGAGATGAATATCTGAGGTGGCTAAACTAAACCAAACCCTCTTCCCCAGAGCTGTGGCTTGACATCCTGTCCATGAAATATTTGAGGTTTTGGTTCTGATGTAACCTGGCACGCCAGATGGATTTGTTTCACACATCCATCTGGAAAAGCACTCATACACAGGGTTTAGGAAAGGGCAGAGAAAAAAAATCTCGGAGGGCGATTGGACATTCTGTCACATCTTTACAAGCCAATCAGAGCAACAAAACACATGAAGTAGCCACTACCAACTCTGTGATGTGCCCCTAACGAGGACTAAACTCCATAGAGAACTGCACATCGTGAACCATGGCAACTGTAGACATGTCAGTACACTCACTGCTGTTCTTTGTTCTTCTTTTAACAAAGAAATGTCGTCAAGTTCTGATAAAACTGGCACTTAAGCAGCATCAATGCTAATGTCTTCAGCCATAATTGCACCAGTCTCTTGTTGCTACTTACGCCACTACTCTGCCACGCCCAAACGGTTCAGACAGGAGCTTTGCAAGATGGATTCGCCAGTGAAAAACACAGAAACGGAGTATCCATCTGCTTTGCAAGGTACATTCTGATGGACATCAACCACCTGCCGGGTCAGCTGCAACTCTACCCGCAAGCCTCAGAGTCCTGGAGGCGTACAGGTCATGGACAGCCGGTAGATTGCAGCCTACCACCCTCTATGAAGAGCGATCATATGGTGCAACCTGTTCCTGTCCCACGCCGTGGTTCAGCATCACAGACGGTGATGGAGGAGGTAAGGATGGATTTGATGGCGGTGTAGAAATGCACCATCATGGTCTTTGGAAGGTTGACTTTCTTCAGCTGCCGCAGGAAGTACATCCTCTGATGAACTTCTCTTTTGATGAGGGAGCTGTTGTTGAGCTCCCACTTGAGATCCTGGGTGATGAAGGTCCTCAGGAGGTTGAAACAGGGTAGTCACAGAAGGTTATGGGACAGGAGTGTTCTTCATAAAGTCTACAACCATCTCCACTGTTTTTAGAGCAGTGAGCTCCAGTTTGTTTTGACTGCACCAGATCTGACATAAAGTTTAATCTGCAATGTTGCATAGTATAATGAAACAATCTCTAATCACTCCACTGCCTTAGACTGGCTTGATCTCCAAATGTCTGTGGTTGTCTTAGAGTCTAAGCTGTTATCTTTTTTTTCAGTCACCGTTTAAGACAACCAAACATTTCTATCTGCTGAAACAACAGCTTGTCCCTCTGGGATCCCTGCAGAATCAAAACTCAGCTCTGAGCAGTGTTTTGTAAAACTAAATTATTTTTAGTGTGTCATGCTGTTCTTTTTGCTCAGAATACGTGTTTCTGTGTTTACACCCTGCTGTATGTTTTGCACCATCTGTTTGCATTATAGGAGAAAACATGCTGTCTCTTCAAACTTGTTTGTCTGTGCATCATGGCAGGTTCCTACATATTTGTTTTACGAGGAGATGAAAATGACAACCTGGAAGGAAATCATTTGTGTGCTGAAAGTGAAAAAATCTTTTATCAAATGATTTTAATCTTTTGATCCTGTCAAGAAAAACAACTTATCCCTCTTAAATAGAGAGAGTGGAAATTTATGAATAAACTTTGGCTATCTCTATCCCTTCAAATACAAAAATAACTGATTCAGTACATGGATAACCAAGGCTTTTAACCAAGGCTCATAACCAAGGCTCATTTCCATGCAGACGATACCTTTGATGATATTTTGGCTCTAGAGATCGTAAACAGGAGGGAAAAGATGATGAAATAAAACCTCGTATGCTCAAAAATAATTTGTACAGATGGTTTGTGAGCCTTTTAACTGAATGTCAAGGCTCATAGCTTGTTCTAATTTGCTCCATAAGTAATCTGCCTCAGTGCCAGGCGAGATGATTGAGCGGCTGTAATCATTTGCTCACATTTACACGGAAATCAAAAGCTGCAAAGGCTTGTTGAGTAACAGCAGTGAAAATACCACCACTTTTACAATAGAGCAGATTTAGCTGTTTGGCTCTAGAGTGCAACGCTTTCATATTCCTCCTTTTTATTGTTGACTACGCTCATTATTCCAGGTTTTTGTCACAATATGTCAGGTGTGTTTGTTAGGCCTGTCTGTCAAGCTCCTGGTACCTGTGGCTCACGCCTTAGTGAGCATTGTTGTTACTTTCACAATTTTCTCCATCAGAAAATTCCCACACGGCTTCTTTTCCTGACGGATAAATTGATTCTGCAGACAATAACCTTTACTCATTTTGATGATTACACTGTAGCTAGATTGCCTATTCTTCTCAATGAGCGATCATGTTCAGTTGGGTTTTTTACGTCATCTGTATCCTGCAGCAGCAGCAGGCTTTAGAAAAAAATGCTCTTTTGCTTTTATTAAAGGCATGGAGTGGTTACAGATGGGGTTGTGTTGTGTGTGGTCTCTGCATGCAGCTGTCTGGAGGCTGCATGACTGTTGTTGTTGTTGTTGCTGTGGCTTCTGCTTGATAATGAGCCTCTGGCACTGAGCTGCTGTCAGTCTGGCAGACAGACAGGCCTCTGCCCTGGTCACTGCCGCCTCGTGCCATCTGGGTCCCTGCACTGAGAGGGGAAGACAGGGACATGCCATAGGAGGACATGGGGTAAGGTCAAATACACACTGGCCCACTGACTGGATTACTGTGTGGCTGACTGACTCACTGACATGGTTTCTTTACTGTCTCTAAACTGGTTTGGACAGGTTTAGTCATGTCTAAGTGGTGTGCCAACATGGATACAAGAAATCAGACATGCTTTCTCATGATATATGAACAAAACACTCGACAGCAATGCTGATCAGTGGCTCGATGAACCATGTATTTTTGAGCTAAATGCTACTGTCAGGGTGGGACTGAGCTTTCAATTTCATGCTAATGTGCTGCAAAGCAAATAAAATGCATGATAAAAATGTGTTCCCACCACCAGCAGCTCTCAAATCCCCTCACAAAACTCATTCAGAGATCAGTGCATCCATACATACAGTAACTGTAAAATACCTTCAGCCCTTGGAAGTTTTAGCTTTAACCTGTTAATGCCTAGCCTCTTTTATTAGGCCACTGCTCAACATTTACAGTCCATCTTTAAATGAGTGTAACTCTGTAACTACAAGGCCTATTTTAATAATCAAGGTACAGTAATGAAGAGGGCACTTGTGAATTTTGTTCAGAAGTGTAAATATGTGTATATATGTTACTAGATCAGAGAGAATCAAGTTGGCAAATTAAAAATTTCATTTCGCCTATTTTTTTTCTTTTTTTGCAATTTTAGCATACATATCCCCCCAAAAAAAAACAATACAGTTGAAGTCCAAAAATCTCCCATAGGCCAGAACACCACATTTTGACATTACCTCTTTCAACTGTCATGCCACTAGAGAGTTATCAGGACAAAATAAGAGAGATTTTAGTTAAAAAAAAAAAAATATATATATCCAGGCGAAATCTTGTCTTGTACCATTAGGGCCCAATTTGGCCCATTTGGCATAATCTCTGCCATTTGAAAAATCTCAGGTATCCATTTTTTGTTTACTCATATGCCATTATACGTGGTCACTGCATCATGGAATTCTTTTATCCCCCTCAAATCACCCAGACCTACATCTAGTTTTCTTTCAAAGAAAGTCTTATAAAGGAACTGAAGTTTGACACCAAGAGGAGCAGATTCATTTTTAATGGCACAAAAACAAAATACAAAACAAAATGCAGAAAACTAAAAGAAACTGTTGAAACAAATGTAAACTGCACAAACATGACTAGAATTTTCAGTAGAGGCTGGGCTTTCAAATGAGACCATGTTTGTGTCTGTAGTACCAGGCACCATCCCATAAGGGACGGAAGTGTCTGGCTACGTAGCATTACAGCTACTTTGATATGTGGTCATTGGTTTGAGTCCTTTTTGAGTTGGATGTGGTGTAGGTAAAATTTGGGTTGTTTGAGCTTGTAGCTGAGCTTCTTCTGTTTAATTTGATGTGTTACATGACTATTTTTGTGCAAAAATAGAGTGCACAGAACAAGTTTGTACAGATCGAGGCGAGCAGGACCAAATTTGGTCCCACTAGCGCTTAATTTAATCATAATTCAGTCATGGTCAATTTATTCAAGCTCCTTTGACCAAAAAAAAACCTCATTAAACAAAAACATCTTGAGTGTTAAAGTGAAAACACATTCCTAAAAAGTAAATCTAATTAATTCAAAATACATAATGTAAAATAAGTGACTGTATAAATATTCACCCACTCAAGTCATAGTTTAGTAGATTCACATCTGGACACTGTAATTTTACTCCATTCTTCTTTGCAAAACTGCTCAAGCTCTGTCAGGTTGACTAGACAGGTTGAATAAACATCCTGCAAAGTTCTCTTGCAGATTGAACTGAATTGTCCTCTTAGACTTCCCTGTAATTTGCTGCTTCATTTTACCCCCTGTTTTTACAAGCCTTCTAGAGCTTAGAACCATACCCACAGCATGATGCTGCAACCACGATGCTTCACAGAGGGGATGGTGTGTTTGTGATGATGTGCAGTGTTTGATGTCCACCACACAAAGCGTCTTGTCTGATGGACCAAAAAGCTCCATTTTGGTTTCATCAGTTCAAAGAACTTTCTTCCACTTGACCATGGAGTCTCCAACATGCCTTTTAGTGAACTTCAATAGTGGCTTTCTCTTTGCCACTCTCCCATAAAGCTTTGGCTGATGAAGAACCTGGGTGACAGTTGTTGTCTGCAGAGTCTGCTGGAGCTTGTAACTCTTCAGAGTAGTCATAGGTGTCTTGTTGGCCTCTCTCACTAGCCACGGCGCGGTCACTCAGGGCCATATTCCTTCCATTTCTTGATGATGGATTTAACTGAACTCCAGGAGATGTTCAGTGCCTTGGATGTGTTTTTTAATCCATTCCCTGACTCATACATTTTAATAATCTTTTCTCTGAGTTGTTTGGAGTGTTCTCTTGTCTTCACGGTGTAATGGTAGCCAGGAATACTATTAACCAGTGACTGGACCTTCCAGACACAGGTGTCTTTATACTACAACGACTTGAGATGCACTCACTGTGCTCAGGTCACCCCCATTTCTCTAACCCTTATGCACTAATCCAGGATTGTGAATCCCTAGTTTAAGCTTTAATTAAAAGTTGAATCATTGTGGATTTTTATCACAGCTATTATTAAAACAGGTTTCATCCCTACTCCAGTGAGAGGCATCTGGCTGCAGGTCTCTGTGATGGGGTGTTTAGCTCTCATCTGTTCCAGACCTTTACAATGAGACGACATTGTCTGTGGGGCAGGAAGTGATGCACTAACCCATGTTGGATTTTTTCTTAGTATTTGACGTGTCATTTTTAATTTTATCACACTCCCACTCCTCCACACCCTAACCTTTAGTATTTGTATGCCTAACCCTCATCCGCTTTGGGTTTTCCTTAGTTTGTGGTGTGTTATTTCTAATTTCATTCCCATACTCTAACCCTAACCTTTAGGGTTCTGATCCTAATGCTCTTTGGGTTTTCCTTAGTTTATGGTGTGTAAAATTGAAATTGATCCCCTCTATAAATTTTCAATTATTATTCATAAAATTCTGCTCTTGTGAGAAAAAGCCACTTACTGTGACCTCTGACAGTGAATGGAAAATTTATGACATTCAGTACTTCCTTTTGGTTTCAGCTTGGGCAATGTATGTCACTTCCTGCCCCGTGGTTGAGGTCATCTAATTGTGGAGGTCTGCAGCAGATTAGCCCAAAACACTCCTCTAAGGAGGTCTGCAGCCATATCCTCTTGACTACAGTAGCTGTTCTAGTAACTGCTGCACCTGTTCAGTTTACCTCCGGTGTGATATATCAAGCTCCTCCGCTGCAGAGATTCAAAAGTCATGGCATTAACTCAGCTAACAGAAGGAGCTGGGATGTTAGCAGAAATGCAACGACAGCAGGGCCCCGTCTTAAATACTCAGTGGCAGAGGAGCAAGATTTTGTGGCCATCATTATGTCAGACCTTGAAGTCATCCCTGTGAAACTGAGCATGATGGGCTTTTGACAAGCCTTGCTAACCACTAAGTTTGAGGAAATGAAAGATTTTCCATCCTGGTTCGTCAAACTGAATAGTGAGAATCTGTGCTTCCTGGATGTGATGGCTGCCAAAGCTGAGTCTGTGTAAAGTCTGCTGAAGGAAGAAGTGAAATTGCAAAAGCAGAGCAGAGGGGACCAATACAGTAAGCCATATCCCATTGACTAATAAGGCTTTAAACAACTCCATCTGTGATAATCTACTAAATTTCCACTAATGCAAACCATATGGAGTCACAAATCCAGCCTGAGATACACAGCCTTATTTTGGACTGCACATTTGCTGACAACACACCGCAGCCTTGACAAGACACTCCACAGAGCAGCCCCTCCACATCCACACTTCTCAGATCATTATGCAGCCGCTCATGTAAACAGGCTCGTCCAAGTAGAAATACTGCACAAGCGCCGGCGAGCTGACCTCAGATCTGTCATTAAACGAGGCTCTCTCCCCACAGCAGAACCCCCACCTCTGCTTAATTATGCATGTGGGCTGAGCAGTCAGTCTCCCTGTACGCTACTGTACACTCCATCGTGCTGCTTCCTTGAGCTCGCAAGCTGATTATGGAGCTTTGGCAGTCCAAGCACTTTGAATTATTTAAATCTCTGTTAAGCTTGCCGTACATATATCAATGGAAGAAATGGATTAGGCGTTGACATGTTTTTCCTCTGGCTTTGCCCCCCACTTGCCTCTTCCTTCCAATCTGACAAACACTCCACGCAAATCACAGCACAGTCCCTTTCAAGGAAATGGCGATTTCTCTAATTCCCCATTGAAGCTTGTTTCACAGTGGATGTTGCTTTTAGCCGCATTACAGTTGAGATTACGCTGCTGGATTTAGGATTGTTTTTTTGTGGAGAGGTCTCAGACTGCAGAAGGGTCCAGTGAGAGACGTGGAGAGGGCTATTGTGCACCCAGAAGGGCCCACCCTGGAGAACTACGCTTTTCCAAGGGAGGCTTCATGTGGGTGGGCTGTGGAGAAGTGATGAATCCCCTATTCACAGGAACCCCTAGAGGAGAGCACACAATCAATATCCTGCTGTCTGCCTCCAGTGCCAATAAATGAAAACACGGCGGAGTAAAGAGATGAATAAATAAAGTGAGACTCTCTTTCTTACATTAGAGGCGGGATTGTACACAAAGCGGAGCAGATACTGCATTTAGAAAGACTATAATAGTCTGTCTCCATCTCTCAGTGGGACGTTCGCTGCAAATTTATGTTTGCTGCTAACAGATTTGTTCACAGGGCAGAAAACAAGCAGTATTTATTAAACAAAGTGCACGCCGGCTCAGATTTGTATTAATGTTTCAATTAAGCCTTGTGGAAATCGATGCCGTAACATTTCCTCACCACTTTCCCGTCTGCAGGTTTCATCTCCGCTGACAGCTGCAACTTAGGTGTCAAGATTGGGTGTAAAATTTGTAAATAGGCCTTTTTTTCCTGTCAGCTGACATGAAATTACAGCTGGGGGTAATAGAACAGAGGAGCTGTCTGTCAGGTGGGAAAGAGAGGGAGAAAGAGAGGCCAGAGGAGAGCGACGTGCCCATCAGGGTGGATGAGTGACAGGGGATGAGAGAAGCTCTTCAATCCACTCTCAAGCTGCTGCAGAAATGGATTCACATCTCCTCAGTGACACCATTACTGGAGAGAGAGCAGAGGGAAGGCTTTCTGTGTTTTTCATGCAGTTAACCCTTTAAAGAGCACTCACTGAAGTGGAAATACAAAATTTAAACCCTGGAGAGGACATCATTATTATGGAAAAAATCAAGGTCAAAATGTAGCTATAAATGGTTCCTTGCCGGTTAAAAACAAAATACAAAAAGTGTAAGCAAATCAGACTATTGATAATGGAAAATTAAATGCATAACACACATTAAGAATTTATCTAGATACAAAATACTTATCTTATGGGACCAATTATTTTTGAGGTTCCAAATGAAAATTCAAAGAGGAATCAGCATGCTGGTTATGTAAAACATGGGACATATAGGGCATCATACAGGACAGGTCAACCTTGACAGAGTGGTCTGGGACGACCGTGGTGTCCACAGACAGGGTCAAGGATTTCCTGGAAAGACATGACTGGCCTCAGGAGACTTCATTAGTAGTGTTGGTATCAACAGTTTTTCCTTGTAATTCCAACAGAAACCCTAAAAAATAACAGATAATCCACCCATCCATCCATTTTCTCCTACTCTTCTACTATTTCTCCTATTCTGGGTCCCAGGGGCTGGAGCCTATCCCGGGTGTCATGCGCCAAAGTTTGGGCACATCCTGAACTGGTCTCTAGTCAATCACAGGGCTGACATATAGAGACAAACAACCAGGCAAGCTCACACTCACACTTACGGGCAATTTAGAGCAGAGTCCTGCATTGGGTCGAGTACCCGCAATGCTCATCTGTAAGCGCAGTGTGCCCTGGCATGTGGATATCAGGGAATGTGCTGTGCTGCCTCTGCTGTTTAGAAATTTCACGGGTGATCATGGGTCAGGTTGCACTCTATTATTCACAGGTCTGGGTGTTAAATGGGGATAATTGCAAGTAACGGGTCGGTTCTCAGTTCTGAGCTCTACAGGTGCAGGCAGATGCAGGTTTGAAAAATCTGACCTGTGTTGGACTCTGATTTAGAGTCACAAATTAACCTAATGTGCATGTTTTTAGTCAGTTGGAGGAAGCCAGAGTAGAGAGAACTCATGCATGCATGGAGGGAACCTGCACACTCCACACAGAAAGATCCTGACTGGGAAGTGACCCAGGAACCTTCTTGCTGTGAGGCAACCACGCTAACTCCTGCAACCCTGAGCAGCCCAAAATAAGAAAACAGAACAACCAAATTAATTGTATCAGTAAAAAGGCTCACATTAAAAACATGAAAACCATATATATAAATACATATATATATGCCTTTTAAATATTAAAAAAAACTGTTATACTGTAGTAAAACTGACTGAAATCACATATATACATGCATATATACTATGTATACCGCTTATAATTATATAATTCAATTAGAAAACCTAAAGAAAAAAATGATTATGATAATTTTAGCAGTACTAAGACTCATGGTAAAAAGCTTAAAATGAGACAAACCACATGAGAATAATTCAACTGTCAAAAGGTTACAAAGCCGACTAAAAATAAACCTGAGTCGGACTGGATTTGTATTACCCGACACTGCTGGTCATTTTTAACAAGCAGGCTGAACATACTGTATGTGTTTTTAATCCCGTGCAATCAACCTTGGTGTAATTTGCGTCAAAATAACAGGCCAAATGACTGACCATGTTTCAGCTCACATAGGTCAACAGGTTTTGCAAGTACGCGTTTTTTATACCTTCAGTGAGTCTTTTACATCACTGTGGAGGAATTCTGGCCCACTCTTCTTTGCAGAGTTATTTCCATTCAGCCCCGCTGGAGGATTTTTTCAAGCATGAACAGCAAGTTTAACGTCATGCCACAGCATCTCTCTGTTTTTGGGTTATTCAGAGGAAGACTTGCTGGTGTGTTTTAGGTCACTGTCCTGCTGCATAAACAAGGTGCCCTTGAGCTTGAGGTCATGAACTGATGGCAGGACATTCTACTTCAGGATTTCCTAGAGAGCAGAATTCGTGGTTCCAACAGTTACAGCAAGTCATCCAGGTCCTGAAGCAGCAAAGTAGCCCCAGACCAGACACAAAACCACCACCATATTTGACTGTTGGGATGATGTTCTTTTTCGTTTTACTCCAGATGTTAACAGGAAGTTCAACTTTTGTCCCGTCAGTCCACAGATTTTTTTCCCCAAAAGTCATCAAGATGTTTTATTGGCAAATGTGAGATTTGCCTTTGTGCTCTTTCTGGTGTGATATTGAACTTTCTCATGGATGACGTATTTCCCCGTCTCTTTCTTATTGTTGAATTTTGAACACCGACTTAACTGAGTCAGGTGAGGCCTGCAGGTCTTTAGATGTTGTTCTGGGTTCTTTTGGGACATCCTGGCTGAGTCATCATTGTGATCTTGAGGTAAATTTGGTAGGCCGGCCACCCTGGGGAAGGTTCACCACTATTCCAAATTTTCTCCATTTGTGGATAATGGCTCTCACTGTGGCCTTTCCAGACAGACAATGACTTTGTTTCTCATCTGTTCTTAAATTTCTTTAGATGGCACCATGAGGTGTTGGTCTTTGAGATCTTTTAGCATACCTCAATTTGTCAGACTGGTTCTTTTTAAGGATTTCAGGACACAAAAGGTCTGGCAGTAATCAGGTCTGGGTGTGTCTAAAAACTGAACTCAGCTTTCCAAATAATGTCGTTGTTTAGAGTTCATTAGGGAGAAAAAGAAGAAATCGGGAAGGGGCAAATACTTTTTACACAACGCTCTATGGTTCTTGTCCTATAAAGGGTTAAGAGAATCCAGAAGTGCTGCTTGCTGTGTTTTTTATCCTTAAGTGCTTCATAATGATCATAATGCTGCATGTCTACTCAGTTGTATGACTATGCTAATCCTATAAGAGAGATATTCCTTGTGGCAGAAAGAGTCTGCCAATCATTGGATTCACACGCTGGCACTCTGATGTGATTGCTAACAAGAGACTCCGTATTAGTGCTCTAGTTTTCACCAGCTACCATTAAATGATAATCACAACACATTAGAAATAGCTGGGGCTTTTTGCATAGGATATGTACATTTTGTTCTTACCAGGAGTCTACCTGACACCCAGCTGTTCAAAAGCAAACACGCTGCAAACCTGCACAAGTGATTTGGTTTCTGTCACCTCCATTATAAGTCCCAATTCCAGCATATAAAATGAAGTCATTTCTCCACCGTGCTTGGCGGACTGCCCAAAGCCACTGACGCTTTTCTGTCCTTTTGTGCCACCGAGCTCTGACAAGTGACAGGTGATCTATGGCTGCTTGAAGGCTGGGATCTAAATCTGAAGCAAGCTTAGCCGCCGCTCGCGAAATGAGAATTGATAATCGAATGATGCTGAATGAGGGGGCCTGTCAGTACATTGTAAGGGAGCTGACGGATTTAGTTAAGGGAGAAGGAAGGCATGGAGGATGAATTTTGGCAGGATAAAGAATTGCTCAGTGCACAGAGAGAAGCTGATCCCCCTACAGCTATTTCTGATTTTCTTTGAGTATTTACATGTCGGTAGTGTTTTAGACGGATGCCTAAAGGGACTACTGAGCACATTATGATCAGGTCTTTATTAAACACAACAGCAAAGGTTAATCCTGCGTTAACCTGACCCCAAGGCCTGTCGGGTTTATTTCTGAGAGTGCTGAATGATAGCGAGGATGAGTGCAAGAGAAACAGAGCCATGTAACAAAGGTCACAATCTGGTGTCAAAACAATCATCTTCGCCATAGTGGTTTGGGCGTTGAAGCCCTTTACGCCAGAGAAAGTGCATCCAGTGAAATGAATCAACTGCTCTTTTTATACTGAATTAAACTGTTGGAGTTACATGAATTTTTGCCACCAATTTCAGAACACCTCTATCAACAGTGGTGTTAGATTTTTTAAACCCCGTTGGAATGACAAGCAAAGGCGAAGACTACAAATTCAAGCTGATGTAGCTTGTTGTTCTTCCAGGTCAAAAAATACATCAAATACTGTCGCTTTAGCTGAAGGAAGAACACATTTTGAAGTTTAACTGCAGACTGCCCCAGAAAAACAGAGTGCTGGCAAGAAGTTCAGGCCCGGTTTACTAAAATGCCTTTTGATGGCTGGAAGAAAACACATTATTCAGTGACAAACATTTGCTGTACAGTATTCAACACAAAAATAGCCTTTTATTTGAAAAGGTTAATTATATGAATAGACATGCTCCTTCCAAATTATCTGTAAACTTTGTGCAATTATGAAACAAAACAAAAAGTCAGTAAAGCTTTGGCATCGAAGAAAAATAGTAACCTTACTGTCATACAAATATTGTCCTTCAACATGCAACTGTGACAGTTTTTGCAGTATTAACTGTGTTTCAAGGTTTGTTTTTTTTTCTCAAACCACATAACATTTTGGCTGGCACATGGTTTCTTAAGGTACGTTAAAGGTAGTGTGATAATTAGTAACGTTTAGTGGAACCAACGTGGTGAAAATGGAGCAAAATACTAATAAGTATACCAACCAGTATACCAAACAAATGACTAAGCCATTTTGCAATGCCGTGATTGTACAGTACCACGCATTCCAGACCTTGTTGAATTTTGACTGATGACCCCTAGATCAAAACTAAATGGTGGATTGCTCCCTCTGGGTAGGGAGTGAGTCTCTGCCTCAGGTGAAGAATTCAAGTATCTTGGGGCCTTGTTCATGATTGAGGGTTAAAGTGAGCGTGACATTGACAAGCAGATTGGTGCAGTGTAAGAAGTACTGTGGGAATTGTGCTGGACTGTGAAGAGTGAACTGAGTCAAAAGGCAACGCTTGCCATTTACCAGTCGATCTACCTCCCATCCCTCACTTATGGTCATGAACTCTGGGCAATGACCAAAAGAATGGGATTGCATATACTAGCGACTGAAATGAGTTTTCTCTGGAAGATGTCTGGGCTCAGCCCTAGAGATGGGATGAGGATTTCAGACATCTGGAGGGAACTAAGAGTAGAGCCGCTTCTCCTTTGCACTGAAAGGAGCTGGGTAAGGATGCCTCTTGGCTGCGTCCCTGTGGAGGAATTCCAGGCATGTCTGGTTTGGAGAAGACCTAAAGGAAGACCCAGAATGTGCTGGAGGGATTATATATCCTGTCTGGTCTGGGAATGCCTGGGGATCCCCCAGGAGGAGTTGGGAAGCGTTGCTAGGGAGAGGGATGTCTGGGTTGACTTGCTTAGCCTGTTGCCACCAGTATCTGGCCCCAAATAAGTGGAAGAAGATAGATTGATAGATTAAAACTGTGATCAGGCTTCCTCAAAATGTGTTTGTTGCCACAGATTGCACATTACAAACATATAAGTAAACACAAACATGGAACAAGTGCAAGCATTTTTCATTGCAGAAGAGCATGGGCAACCTCCAAAACATGGACCAGAAAAGCATGGACCAAAATAACTAAAAATAATGAAATAACTACGCTGTGATAGAAAGTGACACACATTTCTTAAGAGACTAAAAATATATCACTATCAGGTGTTAAATTTAACCCAGTATATCTCATTTGTCACAGCGGTAGATATTTGTCCTATGATGTCCTCCTTTTTATTTCCTGCTGGTTGTAATGCTCGTGTTCCTAGCTGACGACACCCATCACCGTCTCACGTTGCATTACAGCACTCCAAAGACACTCATGACTCATGACACTCTGTGGGTATTATGACTTCCAGGGTTATGTGATATGACAGCTCTCACTGCTACGGATACTTTGCTTTTCTTGGCTCATGTCTTACAGTACTCTGCCTTTTAGCGCCACACTAGCTGCTGTGTAGAAAGTTCCTCAGCAGCCAGGGATTTAATTGGAAGCTGTGTGTGCAGCTTTTGTTAAATCACATTTGAGCCTCGTAAAAACCTCTCAAACTCAAGCAGAGCATGGAAACTCTCATGAAACACTGCTCCTGATTGTTGTGGGAGGCTTTCTCCTGAGTCTGTCAGAGATTTGACCCCTCGGTATCGCTTTACTGGTTCACAAACTTATTTTTTGGCAGGGAAACCTTCGCTGAGGTCACAAAATTCCCCATGAAAACACTGTTTATACTGTGTTTGAAACTTTACAATGCTTTATGAGATAATAATACGATTCCTCAGTTTTCAGCAGAGCAGAAATTCTTTTCTTTCCTCCTACTGGCTATTTTGAAGTACTGGAGGCAGGTCGTGTAGTGCTGAAGCTCCTGGAAAAAGTTATTCATTTCAGCAGCCCAGACAGATAAAAAATCTCTTTTTTTAACTTAAAGTCTGGGTTGGTTTGTATTTTAGAGAACGCTTTAAAGTTTATTTCTAAGAATTAGCGGTAGCACTTCATTTTAGTGGGCCCCAATAACCTAGTAAATACAGTACTTAACAAATTTATTAGACCACCCTAACCCTAACCAAAGTAAGGTTTATGCCACAGCTGCTCTTAATTAACAGCATTGGTAATTACCAAAATCATTTTTTATGTTTCTGCAATGGTTAATACACCAATATGTAGAAGCTCTTTAACCCAAATGATATTTTTAATGCTAAAATATAACTATTATTGTTATCCATGAATTTTCAAACTTACTGATTTACAAAAAACCCTGAAAAATAATAAAGCACATTATTATTTCTTGATTAATATGTCAAATTATAGTTATTTACTTGCATTCCTGAACAGAAAAAATGAGTTTTAGTGGTTGAATGTTATGCTTGATTAATTTCTGACTTCTCAGAGAAGCCCAGTGAGCCGGCTCAAATTTTGGTGAATTCAGTTTGAAATTCCTCATTCCTGTTCAAAATAGTAAAACGTGGAGAGCTGACTGAAAATGAAAGAGTCCACATTAAAGCACTTCATGATGCTGGATGGGCTCTGAGACAAATATGACAGGTGGTCTAATAAATTTGTTAAGCACTGTATGTAGTAAAAAAGAATTATCTAGTAATTTCTCAAGATTAAGGTGGTAAACAATGGTAATAAGTTGGCATTTAACCTATAAATAACTTAGTAATCTTAAGGAAGTATTTACCCACTAATTATGTATTGATTATCACACATTTCCTCATAATTTTGTGGTAATTCTCTGGTAATTAGGTGACAATTTACCCTAACCTTAACTATCTAACACTAACCTTTGTAATATTGTGGCAATGCTCTGGTTATTAGGTGGTGTTTTATCAAGTAGTTTCTTAGAAATAAGGTGATAATTTTCCATATATGTTCCTTGATAATTCCCAGGTTATTTTTTATTTTGAACCTCTAAATTAAAGTGGGCTAGGGTAAGGGGTTGAGGTAAGGGTTTGGGGTTAGGGTAAACACTTGATATTGATACTTGATAATCAATACATCTTCACTTGGTAAATTCTTCCTTAAGCCATTGAGACCAACGCTGTTATAAAAAAAATAAAAATAGAAAAAATAAAAAAAAAAATTCTACTTTTTTCCCCTCTCAGAGCCCTCCATTGTGCAATTCTAATGATGCTGTCAACGCTTTTTTAGCCTTAACTGAAGCTTATCCTGTGAGTCTGGGACTTGAGTTACATTTAAGGGTCTCTAGAGATTAAATCCACACCATTAAGTCCAACCTTGACGTCTTTGTATCTCTTGTTAAACTTTTTTTTTTTAATCATTTCAACTAAATAATGATTTAAATTCCCCAAAAGCGCAAGGACTAGTTTTTTGAAGAATGTTATTTTTTTAATTTTTTTTATTTTTTAATGTTTTGGTCCAAATTAAATGGGAAAAGTAGTTTGATTTAAAAAAATTCTTAATCAGTATTATTTACTGTGTATAATACATACAACCTTTGAGTTTTTTCTTTTATCTTTATAGTCCCATAACTTTTTTTTTCATTCAAGCAACATTACTGCAGCACACATACTCTTAAAGCCCATGTTTGAAAAAAGGATGTATAGAGCTTGACTCTGCACCACAGGGTCGATGTTTTACAAGCTCCTTAAGATAAAAGTCCAGGGAAGACAGAATGGTTTGAAAAGAGCATCGGGCTATCAGAGTTAAACATTCACTCTGTTGCATAATAAATGTTACTGTGAAATGGGGTCACAGTGTACATTTTAAGACTTTAAATTTAGAAAAGAAAATATAGGTGACTTTGCAGGTGCCTGCTTACATAAAATAAACGCTGGAGGCTCTTACGTTGTACTTAATTATTTTATGTTTAATGCCATTTTGCATAAATTGATCGTCACCAATTAAAAGAAAAAATTGGCATGACAGTTGTACTGTTAAAAATGCCCTTTTAAACTAAGCCTCTCTGGCGTTATCACTATTTTATTGCTGCTCAAAGCCTTGTGAGTATATAGTGTCTACAAAACATAACAAGCCTGACACCCTTTTGAATCTAGAGTAGCAGGTCTCCCATGTGTGATCACAGCGAGTCAAAGCAGTGATTCAAAAGAAGATAAAAAAGGCAGTTCTGGTGCCAAACCTCTTCCTGAATAGATAAAGGTAAAACGATAAAAGAAGCCTTTATTAATGCCTGTAAAGTGAGGCCATGGATTCATATTATAGATGTAATCTTCAGATGAAGTGTTACCTGAGATACTTCTAATGTTCTCTGCAGTGATGTTCACTGCCATTATCTCCCCCATCATTCCCCTTCCCTGAAGTACCTGCCCTTATCAGGCGGCTGGATAGGCCGCTGTCCTCCTCTGCAGTGTCATTTAACAGCACCCTTGTGAACACCCGATCAATCCAGCAGGGCTGGAAGGCTATCCCTGCTAATGGCTAATGAAAGGTGTAATTACAGCAGGTCAGCCGAGGCATTCACACACGGAGGAGAAAGACAGTGACGAGTTCATTTAGATCATTAGAGCTGAAATGTGTCTGCCTCGTTACGCTGGAAGTCACCCGCATTATCCCCACAATCTTTTGTTTCTATTACACTGAGTGGGAGGCGTTTGATGGTGCAGCAGATTGTCGAATTATGAGTGGAGAAAGGTGAGTTGATTTAATTAAAGGGGGTTTATAGTGGGACAGCACTGAAGAGAGAAGAATAAGAATACATCTAACAGCCCACGTTACTACTGGAAGTATTTTTAAACTGTTCTACTTCGTTATAATTTCACTTTTAATTTCACTTTACAGCAGATTTTTTTCCTCTGCTGATCTCTGTTGCTGTATTTTCACATAATTGCTCATATTTGTCTCTTCAAACGATCTCTTCAGCAACAGTTGCACTTCGCAGCCACTCAAACGCAGCTAATAGCAGGAACACCTCGCCTCCGAGGGCCCCTGGAAATAGACCTGCAGCTGTATTTTTAGACAGCTATTAATACCTCCAGCTAATTCATTTCAGCTCTCCAGGCACCTAGCATGGCCTCTCAATTATGGATGAGGGGAAAGTCATTGGATTCTCGGCGCTGAGAGGAAGCTGACGGTAGTGACAGGATGCTCTCTGCAGACGCATGACAAACAGGCAGACAGCTGAAGGACGAGCAAGAAGGGGAGAGATGTGTGTCGCAGTTAAAAAGGCTGAATTATCTTTGAATAATAATAACTACTGAATATAAAATTCACTCTCACTGAAGCGGCTTGCCTCTATTTACAGACAGCACAGGAAGGAATAAATTCATGACTGACATTTATGACTAAAAAACGAGATGTAAATTGTATCCCCCCATTTGGATGTTTAGCTAATGCCAGCTAACATTACAGTCACACAGCCTAGCAAACAAGCTGCTGCTCGACTGACTGTCTGGAGATCCAATTAAAGAGATTTTAAGTGTTTATTTAATGTGATTCAAGTAGCGATGCACACAGTTAAGTGAATAAACATCCAATCCCTTGGTAGTGGACATCAAAATGACTAATTTGTTGAACTAATACTTAATATTCATTATCAGTTTAGGCCCACAATTCCAGCCAAATGCTCTGTTTGAACCGTAATGCAGCTGCCTGCCACTAGTAGCCACTGTAGCTGTGGTTAATGGACACTGCCTTGGCGCCATAATGCTTTTTAACACATTATAACTATAGTGAATGGGTATTTAATCTAGGAAATGGGATAAAGTTGGACATAGGCCATGTCAGGTTATACTCTAACATAAGAAAAGCAAGTAGTAACCACATGGAAAAAGGAATGAAGGCTAGCACCGCTAGTGCAAGTACAAGGAAGGCATGCCGTTTCCAAAGTTACCTTCGATACTCAAAGTTAACCAGTGGGTGTGAGAAAACAAGAAGGGATTGGCATATTTATAGTGACAGTGTAGAGACCCTGTACTGCATCCCACACTTTTTATTCACTCCTGAGGTGTCAAAGCCCCCTAAAAGTGCACTAAACAGAGAAACAAAAGTAAAACATATTTCTCATTAATATAGGGAGATTATAATTAAAACATACATTAAAACGCAGAGATAGTTGTAAAACAATGCAGCATTTTTCACTTGGATGGCTTGCTGGACAAGGGGGGGCCCTATGTTATTTTCATTCTGGGGGCCCCCCTTAGCCAGCCCCTGTCCTCAGGTGATGTAAAGTCATGCTGCTCACCTTTGTAAGTAGTGTGCATCTGCAATGGGTAAAGAAGTCTAAACTTGACTACCATGTATCAGCTGGCAAACCTTGTTGAAAGCGACACTCAGCCCATGCTGTCTTGGGTGTATGGTCGGGGAAGAAGATGATGGTCTTGTTTCATACCTTGATTCTAACTCTCTCACCCTCCTGGGGATATTGGTGCAGTCAGTTTAATAGTAGAGCTTTGCTACTATTACAGAGCTCCACTAGGCCAATCACCTAGCCAGGGTTTGTGGATAATAGCACGATGTGCCCTATTCCCAAGTGGCTCCTTCTCAAGGGTGAAAGCCTCATTCAGCAATTTGGACACATTAGCAGCGGGCACAATGGCTGAATCCTCCTCTGGAACACAAATAGTTCTCCTTCTTTGCCAAGAAAGGCTTTCAGTGCAGTTCTTTGTGCTAGTTTTGATGAAGAAATGTAGCCCAGTCCTGATAAAACTTCCTCTAGACTGTAGCAGGGGCTGGTATCTGAAGTGTCATTTGCTGATGATGCTGTCATCTTTGGAAAGACTGTCCTTGTAGGGGTTGTTAACTGGTGTGTCAGGAATGCACATCTTCTGGGCCAAAACAAAGACCTAGGCATTTGGGGGAGCCTTGGAGGCTGTCATCGAATTTGTGTCTGTGGATGGTGAGAGCGTGGAAGTTGAAGAGCAGTTCTCCTACCTTGGCAGCATAATCCATCGATTCGCTGACTTAAAGGCTGAAATTAACTGCTGACTTGGGACAATTGGTGATTGGTTCTCTGAGCAAGACAGCGTGGCATTCCTGGTATCTGAGCATGCCGGCAAAAGTCAGAGTCTTTTGGTCCATGGTCCTTTAAGTCTAACTAGACCCCTATGAGGCCTGGACAATGACTGATGGCTCCAACTTGACTCCTTTTGACAACTTTTCTTCTGCACATCCTCTACAGGCACCTGGCACACTTCGCTGATCCTGATCCAGCTTATTGCATCCTGGGTGCCCAGGACCCAAAGGGCTGGTCGAGATGCTGGGGGCAACCGCATGCATCAAGGGGGAAGTTGGGAGGAGACCTGGAAAGATTGGGAAGGGGGCCCGATTTATGCCTGAAGGGCAACTACATCCAAGCTAATTGTGACACCAGCAGCAGTATTCCCAAGTAATCCCTGCCATAGCTACCCTCTCATCTTCCTCAAATGACACTGATTGGTCAGGTCCATTCTCAGACTGGGTACACTTGTTTCAGATTGGAGCTTCGCAAGATGGATCTGTTTGGTGTAAGACATGGAATCAGGCCAATCCTGCCTTTCTTTCATGTCAGCTGAAGCTTTGTCTTCATTCAAAATCAAAAACAGGGATTGTGCATTTAAGAGCTATGTCTCCTAAGTACGGTGGCCCTGAAGGCCAACAGGAAATAAATATTACAAAAGCGCAAAATATATTTCACAAAACACAAAAACATTTAACAAAACACAAAAACATTTCACAATACACAAAAATATTTCAAAAAACACAAAAACATTTCACAAAACACAAAAACATTTCACAATACACAAAAATATTTCACAAAACACAAAAACATTTCACAAAGCACAAAAATATTTCAAAAAACACAAAAACATTTCACAAAACGCAAAAACATTTCACAAAACACAAAAACATTTCACCGATCGCAAAATACATTTCACGAAACGGTAAAGGGTGGGACCATGGTGCTTGTTTGTGATTGGCTAAACCCAAGTCTGTCCGGCATCAGTCATTTATCATTTCCTGTTTACACTTCTTACCGCAATAGCTGAGCCAACGTGAAATTTGAAGTGTCTCCCGGCATGGAAGAGGAACTTGAGTTGATAGCGGAATACTTCAACAAGGGAAATACATATAGTGTGATTCTTGATGTGTTCTCCTCGTATCATGACATACACATTTCAGTTGGAAGCCTAAAATCGCGCTGAAAGTGTCGTGCCAAAAGAAGTACCCCCAGTAGGATTTGTATCCCCCTGCCGCCTTTGCCGAAGGAGCTGACTATCGACTATCAGGCGTAGATTTCGCCTCAGTGAATAAAAATGACAATAAAAGAATGTATAAAGCAGAAGATTAGTTTTGATCATCTGTTTTATTCATCATTACCGTGTTTTTGTCAGTAATATCTTTTAAAATAAGATCTTTTAAGTAAACGTTTTAATACTGCAGCTTGGTGTACACTCATTACGCTGAACTGAGAACGCATCTTTTTCCTCCTGCGTCCTGTCATTGTATTTTGGCGGCGTGTTGGTCATCAAATCTGGGTCCACGCTGCTGTACATGAGTAACAGACATATTTTCTTCATAACTTTTATCATCTTCTATTAGCACTATTTAGCGTCAAGCCGCTGACATGCACTCACCACTTCCCACTTCCGCCTCGAGGTATTTCAAAATAAAGGTCCTGCATAGCCATTTCACTGAATATTAACCTGTCTATTGACCAGTCTGAACAAGATTTATATACAGAGAGATCAATTTCAGACCATTTATTTCAACACATCGTCCACTTCGTCTGCATCCCACTCTAAACAAGTGTTTCACAGTGTAAAGAACTGTAAAAAACAAAGGAACATTTAATTGCAATCAAATATGTCATCTCTTCAGGGTGTATAAATGGTGCAAAGTGTATCCCCCCTCCAGAATGCTCAAATCATGAACTACCATCATAACATTCATTTTGTGTTCATTTCTGATCAAGCCTGATAATACTGGAGAGTTTGAACAGGTTAACTCACTTCTATTTCAAGTTACAGGGGGATAAAAATTATTTCAGGGCCAAATCTAGGCCTGATGTATTTGTTATCCCCCCTCTAACTTCAAGAGTAATGCTTCAAACTTCTCCAAAGTCCCAAATGTTATCAGTGGTGATGAGAGCTGGCCAAGAAAAGACAACTGAGGCAGGGGCCCTCAACCCTGGCTTGTGGGTGGGGGGCACAAATTATTTCAGGGCCGAATCGGGGCCTGATTTGTTATATCCCCTCTAACGTCAAGAGGAAAGCTCAAAACGGTTCCAATTTCACAAATGTCATCAGTTGTCATGAGAGCTGGCCAAGAAAAGTCTATTGAGGCAGGGGGCCCCACCTCTTCCTTGTGGATGGGGGTACAAATCCTGGCAAGGCTAAAATGAGACCTAAAATCATTTGTAATTTGCATTAAAGTAAAGACAAGGCAGTAGTACACCATGTATGCACCCTGAAGAGATGACATATTTGATCGCAATTAAATGTTCTTTTGTTTTTTACAGTTCTTTACACTGTGAAACACTTGTTTAGAGTGGGATGCAGTCAAAGTGGACGATGTGTTGAAATAAATGGTCTGAAATTGATCTCTCTGTACATAAATCTTGTTCAGACTGGTCAATAGACAAGTTAATATTCAGTGAAATGGCTATGCAGGACCTTTATTTTGAAATACCTCGAGGCGGAAGTGGGAAGTGGTGAGGGCATGTCAGCGGCTTGACGCTAAACAGCGCTAATAGAAGATGATAAAAGTTATGAAGAAAATATGTCTGTTACTCATGTACAGCAGCGTGGACCCAGATTTGATGACCAACACGCCGCCAAAATACAATGACAGGACGCAGGAGAAAAAAGATGCGTTCTCAGTTCGGCGTAATGAGTGTGCACCAAGCTGCAGTTTTAAAACGTTTACTTAAAAGATCTTATTTTAAAAGATATTACTGACAAAAACACGATAATGATGAATAAAACAGATGATCAAAACTAATCTTCTGCTTTATACATTCTTTTATTGTCATTTTTATTCACTGAGGCGAAATCTACGTCTGATAGTCGATAGTCAGCTCCTTCGGCAAAGGCGGCAGGGGGATACAAATCCTACTGGGGGTACTTCTTTTGGCACGACACTTTCAGCGCAATTTTAGGCTTCCAACTGAAATGTGTATGTCATGATACGAGGAGAGCATATCAAGAATCACACTATATGTATTTCCCTTGTTGAAGTATTCCGCTATCAACTCAAGTTCCTCTTCCATGCCGGTAGACACTTCAAATTTCGCGTTGGCTCAGCTATTGCGGTAAGAAGTGTAAACAGGAAATGATAAATGACTGATGCCGGACGGACTTGGGTTTAGCCAATCACAAACAAGCACCATGGTCCTACCCTTTACCGTTTCGTGAAATGTATTTTGCGATCGGAGAAATGTTTTTGTGTATTGTGAAATGTTTTTGTGTTTTGTGAAATGTTTTTGTGTATTGTGAAATGTTTTTGTGTTTTGTGAAATGTTTTTGTGTATTGTGAAATGTTTTTGTGTATTGTGAAATGTTTTTGTGTTTTGTGAAATGTATTTTGCGATCGGTGAAATGTTTTTGTGTATTGTGAAATGTTTTTGTGTTTTGTGAAATGTTTTTGTGTTTTGTGAAATGTATTTTGCGATCGGTGAAATGTTTTTGTGTTTTGTGAAATGTTTTTGTGTTTTGTGAAATGTTTTTGTGTTTTGTGAAATGTATTTTGCGATCGGTGAAATGTTTTTGTGTATTGTGAAATGTTTTTGTGTTTTGTGAAATGTTTTTGTGTATTGTGAAATGTTTTTGTGTATTGTGAAATGTTTTTGTGTTTTGTGAAATGTATTTTGCGCTTTTGAAATATTTATTTCCTGTTGGCCTTCAGGGCCATCGTACCTAAGGGCTAAGAGCTTTAACTTCTTATGCAGATCACATGGGGCCAAAATTGTGGGGGTCTAGCTGTTCCACCACTGTCATCTTTGTGAAATGGTAAACACCCTAAATACAGCTTGCAGCTCATTTTCTAGTTGGCTAACTTGAGAATAAATATGGATTTATTTAACAGGACTTGAGAGACAATAGCACAAATAATTGTTGTAGATTCATTTGGAGAGGTTCTAGTTTTAAAAGCACTCTCTGCTCAGCCACTGAGACTATAAAGACCCACTTTATGTCTTGGTACTTTCTGGAGCTCTGTGATCTGCTCTCCTGCAGACATGGCTTCAGTCAGGCTGTAATGGGATAAAAGCTTACTGCGAGACTAAAGGGCATCTGCCTCTTGTACCGTGACTAGCTGCTGGGTGTTTTTTAGATTGCAATATCATATATACAGTCAGACATCCATATTATGAACACTGGTTTCTTTTCCTGATATCATGTAACAACACAGCATGCAGCTTGTTGCATTCTGTCTGCTTTTGATGAATATTTAAGCCTCCAGACTTCACAGAGCAGTTTATGTCTCTGTAACTTCACACCAAATCAGAGGGGGGTTATATTTACCCGCTTTCATCTTCTGCGCTTTATGATGAATACAAAGGCAAAGGAAAAAAAGTATGGAAAACTAACTACAGAATTAAACTGCCTCTCCTCCTGGGAAACACTTGGCTGCAGATGAACCACGTTACATTTTTCACAAAGACTAAATCTCTGTGAACAGCTCTTCAGCTGGGCTCGTCCTGCTTCGCCACCAACATATTCATTACTCTTGTGAACGACAAGAGGAGCACGCGGGCAAATTGGGTTTAGCTCGTGACCTTTGGGGTTTGATTAATGGGCCCTCTGTTCTGCAGCTCTATAGCGGCAGTCTGAGGAGCTATTGGGTGCTGAAGGGGTGAAGTGACAGGCCAAAAAACCAGACGCAATCCAATACATCCTCCATCCTGTTATTCATCTTGAACTGAAAGGGCCGGACCTAGTCAAGGGCTACCGACCTGATCTGAACAATTGCCTTGGCCTTTAGAATTTATCAAATCCGCCAACAAGGCTCTGTTAGTATTTTTATACACCTATCTCTGCCTTTGATCTATGACATATGTGTTGGAAAGATCATTTTTCTGTAGGTTTCATTTTTTAAAAGACAAAACAAATATCAGACCCCACTGTCGGGTCAACCATGATCATGGACATAGATTTTTCTTTATAACACACGTTTAAGAGCTTTTATCTGATATGGCTGAGAAGGAAAATATCTTCTTTTTAGTTGTGATTCTTAAAATTGGCTCGAGTGCAAAAGGCAAGGGGGTTGGTTGGAATTAGACTTGGTAAATTTGTCAAGCTATTCAACTTAGACTAGAAAAATCACTTCTGCTTCATCTTTATGTAAGAAAAGCAAAAAATCAGTACCAGGAACAGAATGTGGAAATAATTACAAGCAATTGCAATATAGAGAAGAGTGTCGTCTGCATACAAGTAGAACTCAAACCTATTTGTCATTGAAGAATGATTGGGAAAATAAGTGGGCCAAGCTTAGAGC